>NC_141695.1:1654549585-1655149585 GCF_964263255.1 Lissotriton vulgaris | reverse complement strand
TTACCGCCTGCAAGGCGTGTTTGATTTGTAAGTAGCGAAACGTCTCATTTTCAGACAGTTCGTATTCTTGCTGAGGTGTTCCGAAAGGTTTCACATCCCCACTTATCCATAAATCACCCACGTGGGATATGCCTATTAAGTCCCATTTTTCAAATCCACAAAATCTACCCAGGGCTCACAACCTTTCTGAATTATATAGTGGGGTGTTCCGTGTTATCCTGTTACTCCATCCTAGCTGTTTCTGGCCCAAAGTTGGAATGTAGTCCTTGTACGGCCTGTTAGTGATAGACATTGGGAAGAGGTGTATAGTGCTTTATCATACATTTACAGCTTTTTTAATCACAAAGTATTCACTAAAATGCTTTCTCAAGGATGCAATAAAAATACTAGCTCTTTCTCAAAAGTCTCTAGTGGGCAAGGTTTTGCAGTGTGTGCTATGTAAGTTAGGTTGGGGAACGACTTTGAAAAAGAGAGTAACGCACTCCTTTGAATTGTTCAGAATGTGTTCAAAAAATGATTATACGGTAGGTGGTGCAATAGGGTAAGTCCTCCTGATGGTGAACATTCTCCTCCATCGCGTGTACACTCTCTGGCTTGCTCCAATGTCCCTCTATCAGAGCCTGGATTCTATCCCCTTCTTACATTATTCCCTCCTGCATCCCACCATCTCCTATGCTGCTTCACCCCTCCCTACCTTACTATACTCCTGAGGCGGAAGCCGGGAGTCACCTTGTTTATTTTAAAAATTTGATGTCACTGATATTATTGTACTTTTTAACTACTCACCCTCTCCTACTATCCCGGTTTGACAGCGGATTTAGCGCTGATTGATATCGGAGTTGGACGCTCATTAGCAGCGCTTCGCCAGGCCGTAGGCCACGCCCCCTCCCGAGGCCACGCCCACCGCCCTCCTTCCATCAGCCCATAAAACATGTGTCTTCCTCCGACGCGAGGCAGACGAGCGCAGCGGGCGCGACGTTTGCGCGCCGGAGGCACGCCAGAGGCAAGCCCGTCTGCGCCCGTCCGCGTCCGACCGGGGCTAGGGGCTGATCACTCTGCCCTCTCGTTTCACTACTCCTCTGCGCAACTGGCCGGTCTCCAAGGCCCATGGCCACTTGACGATACCGCAACAGCACGAATCAATAGGTTAGGCTTGTCCTCTGCACGCGTCTCCCCTCACTCTCATCCCCCACCTCTGCCTTCCGCCATTAGTTCAGGCACAGGGTCACTCGCTTGTCCGCCCCCCACTACCTTTACAGCTTTTTATCTTAATACCAGATCAGCAGTTAAGCATCAGCTTGACCTTTTCACCCTACTGGAACTACACAAGGCCGATCTCTTATTTCTCACCGAGACCTGGTTTTGTGATAGCTCCCTTCCCTCCCTTTTGGCAATACTTCCGGCATCTTACTATGCTCTTCGTGCCGACCGCCCTCCTGGCAAGCCTGGAGGCGGCGTCGCCCTGATCGCCCGCAAAGAAAGCATTTTTCAACCTTTAGCATATTCCTCTATTGGTTCATCAGACTGTCTTGTGACTCGTTCACTCTCCCTCACTCCCCCACTCACCTGTGTTCTGATCTATCGTCCTCCCTCCTCTCCTCAACTCTTTCTTTCTAGCTTCCAAGATCTGGTGGCCACTCTGGTAGTTAATCACTCCTCTATTATGGTACTAGGGGACTTCAACTTCTGGCCCTCTGACCAGACCGAATGTTTAACATCAAAAGAGTTCTCAGAGTTTCTCCGTTCCCTTAATTTCACTTCCGTTGTACAGGCTCCTACCCACAGTCAGGGTCACACCCTTGACCAGATTTGGTCCTGCAACTGTCTGGTAACTTCACTGTCCATTTCCCCCTGCACCTGGTCCGACCACTTCCTCATCTCCTTTTCCCTATCCCTCACTCTAGCGCCTAAGCCTTCTTTAGCCAAAAACACCTGGGCGCGTTCATGGAACCGCGTGGATGTGGCCTCCCTGACGGCCACACTCTCCACGTCCAGCCCGGAACTTGACGGGTTGTCATCTCTTGGACAAGCGGAGTCCATCAATGGATGGCTGCGGGCAGATTGTGACTTATTTGCCCCGCTTAAGCGGATTTCATCAAGGCGCTCCAAAGACGCCAATCGCTGGTTCAATGAGGATTTGAAGGTTCAAAAACCCAATGTCGGCCCAATACAAAAAAGCTATTTTGGCAGCCAAGAAGGCTTACTTCTCAACCA
Organism: Lissotriton vulgaris; assembly: GCF_964263255.1. Classification (NCBI taxonomy): domain Eukaryota; kingdom Metazoa; phylum Chordata; class Amphibia; order Caudata; family Salamandridae; genus Lissotriton; species Lissotriton vulgaris. The sequence continues at coordinate 1,655,147,371 of NC_141695.1, read as the reverse complement.
AAATTCAGACGGCCGAAAATCGGCCCAGAGAAATCTTTGCCATCGTGCACGATCTTGCATATTCTGATAGGGCAACACTCAAACCCTCTCCCTCACAGCTTCTCTGTGATTCTCTCAATTCTTTTTTTCTCAATAAAATTAGCGCTATCAAAGCCAACATTCCCCTCCCCTCCTCTTCCTTTATTAGTCCTCAATGTCCTCCCTCTGTCGCTCGCCTTGACTCCATCCCTCCTCTCACGGAAGATTCCTTCCTCTCTCTTCTTCCTCTGGTCAAGTCGGGCTCTTCGTTGGATCCCTGCCCAGCCCACATCCTGAAACAGATCTACTCTGCCTGTGTTTTGCCACCCCTCACCTTTCTCAATAGCTCACTCTCACAGGGCATTGTCATTCCTTCACTTAAATCGGCCGTCATCCTACCTATCTTAAAAAAAACTGGCGCAGACCCTTCGGTTCCTGTAAACTACGTCCAATTTCAATCTTGCCCTTTTTGGCTAAGGTATTGGAACGCCATGTAACAAGAACACTGAGCACCTTTGTGGAGAAGAATGGGGTCTTGGCCCCTAGGCAGGCTGGGTTTCGCCCCGCACACTCCACGGAGTCCGTGGTTTTATCGGTCCTTGATAACCTCAGAGAAGGCATGGACACTAGTCATCCCCAGGCCCTGGTCCTCCTCGATCTCTCCGCCGCGTTTGACATGGTTGATCATACCATCTTACTTTCCCGTGTCAGAGCGGAGGGAATCGAGGGTTCGGCCTTGGTCTGGCTGTCCTCCTTCCTGCGGGACCGCACCCAAGCAGTCCGGTTGGGTGATTATTCAGCGGACTTCCAGGCAGTACAATGCGGGGTACCCCAGGGATCCTCCCTTTCCCCTCTGTTATTCAACTTATACATTGCCCCTCTTATTTTTGCCCTTCAACAACTGGAGGTCTCCGTGTATAATTACGCGGACGACCTCCAGCTTATCTTCTCCCTTTCCTCCTCCCCCGAGTCAATATCTAATTTTCATTCTGTTATGACCTTTATCCAGGACTGGATGAATCACAACCACCTGAAACTCAACCCCGACAAAACAGAGTTGGTGTTGACAGGTGGTTGCTCCAGTCCTTGGTCCTCTCTTTTCTGGCCCCCCGCCTTAGGCTCCCCTCCCATTCCATCTTCCTCTGTTAAAACCCTTGGTTTCAAACTTAATGACCAACTTTCCCTTCACTCCCAAGTCAGTTCGGTGGTGTCCTCATCCTTTCTTTCCTTGCGTACTATCCGCAGAGTCTCTCGGTTTTTCTCCCCATCTGCTCTCAAACTCATAGTCCTGGCAATGGTCACATCCCGCCTGGACTATGGTAATGCCCTCTATTATGGCATGCCTGCGTACATCCTGAGACGTCTTCAGCTGGTCCAGAACCAGGCTGCCCGCCTGGTTTTCAATTTATCCAAATCTCATCATGTCACGCCCCTACTCAAATCCCTACATTGGCTTCCTATACAGCAACGAGCTCAGTTTAAACTTCAATGCCCGGTCTGGTTCAGCCCCCGCCTTCATCACCTCTGAAATTCATTCTTATGCTCCCTCTAGGGAGCTACGCTCATCTACCCAACAACTGCTTGTAGTCCCCCGCTTCAAACGGAAAAAATGGGGAGGTTCCAAATTCTCCACACTTGCTCCCGCATTTTGGAACTCCCTCCCGGCTCACCTGAGATCATGCACTCAGTATTCACTCTTTCGCAAGGAACTTAAAACTTTCCTGTTCACCCAAGCCTTTCCTTCCTAAAACCTCCCCCGGTGTCCTAGCCCCTCTGTCCCTCATGGATATGTAGTATTGTATAGCGCCATGAAACCACTCGGTGTACGTGCTCTCTAGAAATATTTTAAACTCAAACTCTATGAGGATGATCAAGACGTGGTTGCACTCTCTTGGTGTAAGAGTGTCCCTCTATTGCACTCAATGTGTAAGTTCAATTTTTCATTGATGAGGTAATAACTTGCTTCACACCGGTCACGCTGATACTTTTTTAAGGATTTTCAAATTCACCAGAGTGGTTCACGTGTGTTACCATTGCAGTTAACCATACGTTCGACATTCACTATTTGTGACTCCACTTTATGTATATTATGATCATCCAGCATTATTTTTTTCTGATATCTTGTTTCTTCATTTGTAGTGAATTAACCCCTGATGAAGGTCTCATTGGCCCGAAATGCATTGGGCACTCTGAATAAATGTGAATTCAAAGTCAACTTGAAGATTATATGGACAATTTTCTCATTGGATAACCCATGAAAATAAAAAAGGACATATGACAAACAACGTCGTGAAGCAAGTTATTACCCCATCAATGAAAGTTTGAACTTACACATCGAGTGCAATAGGGGGACACTCTCTTACACCAAGAGAGTGCAACCACGTGCTTTTTAAGTTACCCATTCATAGTGCAGACGTTCAATTTAGACTCTGGTTTTACGACAATTCTCTTTAAGCGCACAGATAAATTCTGTCCATGAAGACTAATCTGGAAGGGCGCTTCCAACTTTTATGTCGTTGTAACCCAAGATATTACTTCATTACTAAATCCTCTGTCTAAGACAGCAGAGGGAAACAGTCACCCAACTATTACCAAAATACACCCCTTACTAAAAGGCAGACCTAATGGCTTTGCCACTGATTATTTTAAATAATCTTTATTAAATTGTCATATTTATAATTGTGAGGGTATTCTCTACGCTCCAATTGGACAACACGTTTCTAGCTTAACTGTATATTTTTATTATTTTCAGAATTTGCACTTCAGAGCAATTGCCTGTCCACAATATTTTCTTATGCACGGCAGCAAATCATAATTTTGTGTTTTCTTTTTTTATACTTCAATATTAACATTAAAAAGGAAAAATACACAATTTTTGATTTTTAAATGTGTAATTTCAGTATTTAAATATCATGTTCTCTTATTATTCCGTACAACCCCTACTGCTGTGTACTGTAGTCAGTACTGCCACACCAGGTCTATGCTACTCGGTTTGTTAAAACCTCTGCAGTCTTGGACACACTCTGCTTATCATTCTTTTTTTTGTTGTTTTTTTGTTTGTTGCAAAAACCTTTATTGCACCATCAAATTACACAGCGGAACGCCTACAACCCTTCTGGGCCGGCCGCTATAATAGTCAGTAGATCACATGGCAACGGTGTTAATTTAGGGTCCAGTGTCCTGTATCATAAACGGTAGTACAGTTGCAGACAGGAAAAGGTGCAGCACATGCATATGTCATTTTAAAGAGTATTGTTTTTTGGTGTATTTTTCTGATTTTTTCTCCCCCTCCCCCCCCCCCCTGAACAAAAATAAAACGAAATAACTGTTAGGAATATCAAAGCGGTCATGTAAATAACAATATTGCGCTTACGTAGCCATCTTGCCAAAATACCCTTTACCGGAGTCCCTCCCATTCCTGCCAATTGACCCCGGCTACCATATTTGTGTCATTGTGGACATCTCTCTCAAGTAGTGACCCCCAAAGTCCACCTGTGATTAACTTGCAATCCAATGTGGCTAAATGCCTCCACCCCGCCTCCGGCTCTCTCCTTCCCTAAGATGTGCGGTGCACTAGCCCTCTGCCTCTTCCTCATCTGAATCATCTTGTTCGTCTTCTGGCAAAGGATCACAAATCTCCCCCCTATATACATTCCATTTGGTCCAGATTTTGTTCCACTTCCTCGGGCAGGCACGATTGGAGTATACCACCCGTTCCGTTATCATTACTTTATCCATATTCCGACACCATACAGACTTGGTTGGCACCTCCGCCACTCCCCATTTTTGTGCGATATCCCGTTTCGTTATAATCAACCCCACTGTGACCCAGAGTTGTCCATGTCTAGAAATATCTGTTGGCTCCCACACATTTAAAAGGCACCTTTTCGGTTCTGGCAACAATGATGTTTCTAGTGTTTGTGAAATCGTTCGCAGTATTTGTCTCCAATATTCCTGAATCCGGGGGCAGTCCCATATGGTGTGAAAAAATGTACCCTCCTCCCCGCACCCACGCAGGCAGTAAGGGTGTTGTGTCCAGTGAATACGATGTAGCATTGTCCTTGTGTAGTACACCCTGTGTAATATTTTTAATTGAACTAATCGCAGCCGTGCTGAGATGCCCACCTCCTTAGGTGAAGCTAGTGCTTCATTCCATTCCTGCTCATCCATCTCACTCGTGTCCCCCTCCCATTTCGCCTTCAAGGATAGTGTTGGGTGCGGTAGGTTATTAAGCAATTTGCGATATGTAAGGGATATAGCGCGTTCAACCATGAAATCAGTAAGGAGGCGGTCTTCCAGCGGGGAGGACTCGGGCAGGTCAGTGTCTGCGGGCAGGGCCGTTAATAGTGCGTGGCGAATCTGGACGTATCTGTAGAGCTCCCTGTCACTGAGTTTGTATAGTTCTTTTAGTCTCTGGAAAGGTATCACCCCACCCCTCTCCCAAAGATCGCCCACTGTGTAAATTCCTATTGTGTCCCAGTGTGAGAACCCCTTGCTGTTCCTCATGTTGCCGAGGACTCGAGAGTCCCACAGCGGGGTTAGCTTGGTAATTCTTCCTTTCCAACCCAGGGCCGCCGTCGCCGTGTGCCAGATTGCTACCGTAAGTCTGGTGGGTCCCACTAGTATGCGAGTTTTGCCTTGGTCATATAGTGGGGCTAGTAAACTGTCAGTGCCAAGTTGTGCCCTATCTGCCTGGAATGCTGGCTCGGTTTGTGACGTATGGATCCATTGGTTGATGGGTTTGAGGTGTGCCGCCCAGTAGTACAATTTTAGATTGGGTAAAGCAATACCACCATCATACCACCCCTATGCAGTTTGGACTGTGCGATACGAGCGGGGAGGTTCCCCCATAGGAGGCTAGATACTAATGCTGCCACCTTTTGGAAAAATCTGGGGGTCACCGAGTAGGGTGTATTTTCAAGGACGTAGAGGAAGCGGGGCAGGGCCATCATCTTGTAAAGTGCAGCTCGCCCCAAAAGTGTCAGCGGGAGTCCTGACCAGAATTGAACATCACGTTTGAGTCTGTCTAAGTGGGGTTTCAGATTTTTGTCCATGAATTCTGCTGGGTCTCTGGTGATCTGAATGCCTAGGTATTTAAATGATGTACCGGCTATCTGTAAAGGGCAGTCCGAGTCTAGGACTGGAGCCTGACCCTTCAGGACGTACAATTCTGATTTGCCCCAGTTTAGTGTGTATCCGGATATCTTTCCATGAGTATTACAAAGGTGTAACAGAGCGGGGATTCCTGTATCCGGATTAGTGAGATATACTAGCATGTCGTCAGCATATAGGGACAGCCGATCCTCCCAACCCTCCTTCCAGCATATACCCTGAAGTTGGGGAGAAGTCCTAATTAGAGTTGCAAGGGGTTCCAGTGATATCGCGAACAACAATGGTGATAGGGGGCAGCCCTGTCTTGTGCCCCTGCCCAAGGAAAACTCTCGTGAGATATGTCCATTGGCCACTACCCGCGCCCTCGGGTCGGCATACAGCAATCTTACCCACGCAATAAAGCGGGGCCCGAATCCCAAGCGAGATAACGTCTCAAATAAGTAGGCCCATTCCACAAGGTCAAAGGCCATCTTAGCATCGAGCGCCAGGATCACTGCTTGAGTTTCCACTGAATCCGCCCGTGCCAGCACTCCATGCAGTCTGTGCAAATTTAGAGCTGTGTTTCGGTGGGGCATAAATCCGGACTGGTCCGGATGTATAAGAAACGACAGGTGGGGCAAAATTCTCATTGCTAGGAGTTTGGCCAAGATTTTGGCTTCTGCATTAAGCAGCGATATGGGGCGATACGAAGAGCAGTCTTCAGGTGGTTTGCCTGGCTTGGAGACGGCCACTATTGTCGCCGCTCTCTGATCCGGTGGGAGTGCACCCTTTCCCAAACATTCCTTGAACATTCCGAGCAGATGTGCACTGAGGGTCTCAGGCATCGCCTGATACCACTCCACAGGTATTCCGTTTGGCCCCATTGCCTTACCCGGGTTTAATGCACGGATCGCCAGTTGAATTTCGTCAGCGGTTATGTCTGCTTCTAACTCTTCTGATATTTCCGGGGTTAACGTATTGACCCCAATTGGGGCCAACACGTCTTTGGCCATCTCGGGCGTTACTGTGTATTCAGGGGTGTACACCCGTTCGAAGTGGTCTGCGAGTAGTTCTACAATGTGTCCTGGGTTAGTGTGCATCTCCCCGCGTTCATCTTTCAATCTTTGAATTCCCCTCGAGTTCCCTTCTCTTTTATTGAGCCATGCCAGCATTTTCCCGGCCTTATCGCCCACTTCATAGATCCTATTCTGAGTGTCGGATAGGCTGTCTCTGACTTGTGTGCGCAGGTGATCGTTGTACATCTGCTGTTGTAATGTGAGTACGTGCAGGGTGGATGGAGTGGGATGTTGTTCATGGGTTGTAGTCAGTGCCTGCAGAGTCAATTCCAGGTCAACCAGTTCCTGAGACCGTTGTCTTTTGAAGCACGTGATGGAATTTATGGCTTGACCCCTTAGGACCGTTTTATACGCCTCCCATAGCACCTCGGCGGAATGCACCGAGTGTATATTCTCAGTGTAGTATTGTGTTGTTGTTTTTTTAAGAGCTTTGCGAACTTGGGGGATCTTGAGGTATGCAGCATATATGGGGTAGATGCGTTTACGTGTACGTGCCTGTGAGGAGAGTGTGAGAGTTAGTGGGGAGTGATCCGAGATCCCTCGAGGGTGAATCTCCATCGCGTCTACATAATGGAGTCCGTCTCCCAGGGTCAGGAAATGATCGATTCTAGACAGACTACCATGTACTGCAGAATGGAAAGTATATTGCTGCACAACGGGGTGGAGGTGTCTCCAAATATCCACCAGTCCCATGGCTGTCAAAAATTGCTGAAGGCGGGTGACCCCTCCCGTGGAGGCTGGTGTCGGGAACCTGTCAAGCTGTGTATTCAGAACTGCGTTAAAGTCTCCCCCGAGAATAACTTCCCCCACCGGGAGAGATAGGAGAAAGTCGCCCAGTTTAGGGAGGTGTACCGATTGAAGTGCCGGTGGGATGTTTACTGAGACTAGGTTGATGAGTCTCCCTTCCCATTGCCCTTGCAGCGCTGCGAAGCAGCCTTGATCATCTGTTTTGGTTTGTAGGGGGAGAAACCGCGTGTTTTTGTGCATCAGAATTCCGGTACCCCTGGAGCCGGACGTGAAATCCTTGTGGACCATCATCTTGTACCCTCTCCTATTCAGGGCTTTGGTAGTCCCCCCTGTTAAGTGGGTTTCTTGCAATAGCGCCACGGTGGGTTTTTGTCTCTTAAGCGCGGTGAGTACTAGCCCCCTTTTCACCTTATCCCCCAGTCCTCTCACGTTCCAAGACATTAAACGTAGAGAGGGGCATTGTGTCTCAGGGTCTACATTCCCCCCGTCAGTCGCTGGGATGTCAGCCATTTGGCGCTATGGGTCCCACGGGGAGCCGTGGGGAGATGTGGCACATATGGCGGGTGTGTAGTTGTGTAGGAGGATGGTGAGTGTTCTCATGGAGGTTGGATGTCCCACTTCATTCTCCCCTTCTGGGATTAACTCAGGTGAACATTTCGACTTTTTCTGTGACCTAACATACAAATTCCTAACAGTAGAAAAACAACCCTTCCCCCTTCCCCCCCTCCCTGCATCCCTGCCTAACGGACTTTTAACTGCCCGCCCCCCCAACTGAGCAGAGTGCTTAACCCATCCCACAACCAGAGTACTTGCGTGTAGGGGGGAGAGTGTCTCCCCGAGCAGGCGGCATCCCTGCGTGCTCCTGGGGTAGCCATGCCAGAGTCCATGTGCAGCAGTCAAAATGTGAAGTCAATGAACAGTGATTGTCCTTAAAACAGATCCCGGGTTAGGAATTATTCCTCTCCTCCTGCTCCTGCAAAGCCGCGGGAGGGAGATCTCTCCGCTCCTCCCCCACGACCAGACGTTTGTGAGCCATTTTTGCTGTGTCCTGCGCTTTCGTGATCCGGTCTATGAGTTTTACGCTGTCGACCAACAGTGTGCCACCCCTCCAGTCAGTCTCGGGCAGTATCCGGGGAGTCAAAAAACCACACTTTCTTGTCCGCTACGACTCTCAGTCGAGCCGGGAAGATCATCGAGTATGGCATTTCCTTCTCCCTCAGTGTTTTCTTAACTTCCAGGAACGTCCTTCTCTTCCTGGAGACTTCGGCCGTGTAGTCCGGGAAGAAGGCAATCCTTGAGTTCTGAATTTGAATGGCCGGCACCACTCTCGCGGCCTGTAGTATGGCATCTCGGTCCCTGAAGTTAAACAGTCTAGCCATGATTGGCCGGAGCGAGCCCCCTGTCTTTGGTTTTCCCCCCGGAACTCGGTGGGCCCTCTCCACGGAGAAAAGATTTGAGAGTCCCTTGGGCTGGAGTTGGTTTTTAATCAGGTCCTCCACATAGAGATCCATCGCCCCCGTGTCTTCCGATTCCGGCACACCTAAAATTCGGACATTGTTGCGCCGGGAACGGCCTTCCTGATCATCTAGTTTGTCTCTGAGCAGTTTGTTGTCCGTTTGTAATCGCTCCATTGCTGTTTGTAGTTCAGAAACATCCTCGACCAGGGATTTAGTGACCACTTCGACCTGCTTGACTCTCTCATTCATTTTCTGGAGGTCTGCCCGTATCAGCGTGACTTCAGTGGCCGTAGCACCCACCGTCGCCTGCACCTGGGCTAATGCCGCCAGGACATCTTCAAGCGTGGCCTTTTTCGGCCCCTCGGTCTCCGTCGTTTTCCCGGCGTTCTTGCGTTGTTCTTGGGGTGGCGTCTGCCTTTCATACGCGAATTTGTCCAGCTTAACCTGGGTAGTACTGTTCCTGGGGCCTCTGTTTGACATAGTGTAGTTTGTGTTAGTGTTGCCAGAGGCTAAAGTGGGCCAGTGGACAGGTCGAGTAGGGTCATTCACTTGTAGTAGTTGCTGCTCCGAGTGAAGGGCCGCGAGGTGGTATGTGCGTAGTTAGCAAAATGGCGGCGTTGCGTCTGTGTTCCGCGGCGTCCTCCGCGCCCCTGGCCAGGTCCTGTGGGTTGTAGGGTATTGATGGACGTCGCGGGGTTCCACCCGTGTCCTCGGGCCACCGGAGAGTAGTTCGCAGGTTTTTCCGAACAACGTGCCCAATGGGCCGGGACTTTCTGCCCCACACCGCCGCCACCAGGTCACTTCCGGCCGGCTATAGTCTTACCGCGACTCCGCTGCTTCTAGGCAGACATTAGGCCTGTCCCCTCTCCGGTCTCCGTCTGGCGTTTCGATGCGAATTCGGGCCGTTGCTGACCCCAAAGTTGCTGCGTTGGTAGCCGCACGGACTCCGGGTCCGGTCCTCCCCTTAAAGCTCGTGAAGACTTGGATAATTAGAGCGGATTGTTGCGGGAAGCCGCCTTGCCTCGGGAGCCTCTCTAAGCTGCGGCCGCCATCGTTGGCTGCTAGCCACGCCCCCCTGCTTATCATTCTAAAGACAGCTCTCTTCTGTGCTCACAGCTCATCCTACTTGGACAACTGCAGCATAACAAGGGAGGGTCTAAAGGGCATGGTCTTCTGAAACAATTTCAGAGAAGTCCTTAACCAACCAGAGATGAGCACGAATTGACCTGAGTGCCAGAGATAAGGATTGGGGCCACTTAAGGCTTACAGTAGGATTCTGGGGCACGCTGGTGAATCTAGGAGCTGATATTGAAGACCCCTAAACTGGAGCGCATTCTCATTTGAGTCTGTCTACATTACCACTCAGCTAACCTCTCCCCAGACTGGAGTAAGGATTTTCAAGGAAAAGTAGCAGTTCTCATGCACAGAACCAGTTTTGGGGCGTTTCCTTATTATGTGACAATGCCACTAGGTGTTAGGTGGTACCCTAAGAATACTACCATACCTCAACTTATAGACGCGCAGGTCTCAAATATAGAAACTGGCCATTCATGGGTTCCTCAAGCCAAGAAGTCAATAAGCAGCTCTCTATTCGAACATATTTTTAAGCATTCCTAGTTCTTGCATTTTGGGAAGCAATGTATGGCCAACCTATTTATTTACTTACTGAGTTTATTAAAGCTTTTTTCTCCAAAGCATGTCAGTACAAACAAGTGGGAAACTGATTAATAGGCCGTAGAAGTCCACAGTTCGAGCTCTGACCTGTTCAGGAAGTAGAACACCTAAAACATACTGTGGAGTGGAGAAGTGTGGCTCAATGGTTAGAGCGTCAGACCCTGATGCAGAGGTCTGGCTCGGGACCAGGGTTCAATTCCTGCCTCGGCGGGTCTTGGGCTCAATTTCCTCAGACCTGATAATTCTCGCCTCGGTGCCTATTCTAATCATGGTCCCCACTCTGCAACGCTGGGCAATAGCTTGCTTAATCTCCACATCGGCCCAAACAGCGCTAGGATGCCTGGCTGCACCTTGGGGGTGCCCAGGAGTGGGCACCTCACTGGGAAAAAGCCAGGAAGGGTTTCACAGCGGTATTCGTACAAGCGCCGGAGAGACCCCATGTGGGATGATTCGGGCGCTATACAAGTAATACATTTACATTTACATACTCTTTTTAAAAGGTTTTAAACTAGAGTAGAGGTGATTGTAAAGTAAAGCTTGTTCCACATAAAAAGGTGGCAGGCGTTCAAAAGAGTGAGGGAGACAATGAGGACGAGGAGAGGAAGCAGAATGCTGAGGTGCGCCACAAACAACAGGAAGATTTAAGAAGGTGGGTTAGGTGGTGTGAGCTAGGGATAGGTTTTAAAGATTAACAAAATAGGAGAAAGGTAGTCAGTATTGCTGATGTTGGTAGGGGTAAAGCATGCTATATGGACTTCAAAGGTGAGTAAAGATGGTTAGTAAGGCCCACATACAGAGAAGTGCAGTAGTTAAAGTTAGACCAGAGAGAAGAATAGAAGTGTTCAAGAGGAGAAAGGAATGAAAGATTTATTTAACACTTGTTGAATAGCTGGGGGGGGGGTGCAGGATTTAGCAACAATCAGCAACTGTAATATAAGCAGAGGCAGGCCACGAATACATAAAGTTTTTCAAGTAGGCTTCTAATTGGAGTCACATTGTTTCATAAAATAAAGGGAGTACACATGCCGAAGAATGAGAGATCATGAGAAAGGACAATTCATTACCTCAAGTAGTAACTCGAAATTAAACATTTCAGGGGAGCAAGCTCATCAAAACTTTCTTGTTGCAGGAGCCCAAGCTGTTAGAGAGAGGCTCTAAGCATCTTAGGCGGACATTTTCTTTAGGCTTAATAAGTATGAGCAATAATACGTGCCTGCAATCGTTACACTAAGACAAAGATTGTACATTGTCAACTTTTACTATTAGTTATGTTATGTTATTTTATTTGCGATTTTTATAGCACTAAATCACCGCCAGGTCTCTTAGCGCTTGAACAAGGACAGGGTGGTACACATAATCTGGAGGAATTACTCGGTGTTTAAGGCTTCTTTAAAAAGATCAGTCTTGAGTAGTTTCCGGAAATGAAGCAGGTTGGATTCTCTACGTAGGAGAACAGGTAACATATTCCAGAGTTGCGGGACAAGAACTGAAAAGGCTTTACCACCTTTCGAGGAGAGTTTATATCGAGGGCATGCCAAATATTGTCCTTCTGAAGATCACAGAGAGCGTCCAGGAGTATAAACCTCCAAGTGTTCTTTTATATAAACCGGGGCTAGACCAAATATGGCTTTATGTGCTATGCAGAGGCTCTTAAATCCCACTCTTTGTTTTATTGGTAACCAATGCAGCTTGCGTAACAATGGGGTAGCATGGGTTTTCCTGGGCAGTCTGAAAATTAATCTAGCTGCATCGTTTAGGACTACCTGCAATCTATTTATCAGATATTGGGGAAGGCCCAGGTAGAGAGCATTATCATAATCTAGCCGCGAGATTATGATGGTTGACACGATCATACGAAGCGTGGAGGTGGAGAGTAAGGGGACAAGTTTACGCAGTTGTCTGATTAAACCTGTACAGGTGCCAACCACTGTTGAGATCTGGTTAGCCATCGTCAGTTAATCGCCAATTTTTATACCCAGACTTTTTACGGTAGAACTAGGCCTGGGAGTAGGGCTCAGGTCTTGGGGCCAGAATCTATCGTTCCAAGGTGATTCGATTGTAGGAATAACCTGGACCTCTGTTTTGTCTGGGTTGATTTTTAATGAGTTTGCTGTCATCCAACTTATGGTAAAACTGAGGATGTTTTGTGCTTGAGACTGAGCAGATGCGGTGTTATCAATCCTAAGGAGCAACTGTGTATCAATTGTGTAATTAAAAATAATTTTACAACCCATATTCACTAGTGCTGTTATCAATGGTTGCAGGTAGACATTGAAAAGGAGTGGGGACAGGGCTGAACCCTGAGGGACTCCGCAATCAAGCGAGCCTAGCTCCGGCATTGCATCACCCAATTGAATCCTTTGGGATCTGCCCAGCAGAAAGGATTTGAGCCATTGGTGAGCCTGATCTTGAATGCCGAAGGCGGTTAATCTGTCCAGCAATAGCACATGGCTGACAGTATCAAAGGCCGCTGATAGGTCTAATAATATCAGGGCAGTGAAACTTACGACACATCCGTGATCATTAATAATTCACTTCCAAGTTCTTATCGCGCTCAAAACATTATAGAGAACTATAATCAGATTACCAGTGTATTTCATCGCTATCAATCACTTTCAATTAGAAAGATGGAGGGTGTCCTTGATTCGAGTAATGAGACTGATTGATGTAATGCAAACTTGGATAGTAATGTAAATCAGTATAAGGATGACAAATGTGTCCAATATAATTTTTCAAAATCTTCATTCTCAAACTTAGAAAAATTAAATTTAACCAAGACCAGATGTGCCACTCTCAGGCCCCCATCAAGACATCAGTGGTAAGTTTTTAACGCGTTCACGTATCTGATCAATCTTTTCTTGCATGCCTAAAGAGACTTTAGTTATAAATGTGTAATGTTCAGACCCTCTGATTTCACAAACGCGTCTTTGGCACCCAGGAGAAAATCAAGAGGCATCTTATTTTGTAGTATTAGTTCTTCCCTTTGGTCTGCAATCCTCCCAATGCGAATTACAGTTGAGTTCTCTACCTCCTAAAATAAATTAGTTAGCTGCTGGATTTCTTAGATAGGCTGTCCTTCTCCATAGCTAGGAAAAAAGATGGTAAACAAAGAGGAAGGCTCGGAAATATCTGTCTACTCTCTCTTATAGAGAAGGTGAAGGTTAGATGTAGTGTTCTCGTGGTTCCCTGCTGGTTGTCAGGCCGTGTTCTTTCCCTTTGCTCCGGATTACCACTATGTTGGGTGTCTGGTCTTCCCACTGTACTCTGGTGTGTTGTTTTAATTGTCTTTGCCTTCCTCTGCCCCTGTATAAAAAAGGTGGCGGGTCTTGTGGGAACGAAAAACCTGGTGGGTAGTAGGGCTGTTGCCAATAGCCAAATGGATGCATCAGAGGGTGCATCAGTGGTTGTTGGGGATTCTGGAGTTGTCTCCCCTGTTGGTGCCCAGTGCTTTCGTCACTGCTGCTGTCACTGGCACTTCTTTCTTCTCCAGAGCTGAAGGTCCAGTTCTGTGGGGTGGGTCTGAACCGTTGCAGTCTTTTACCCGCAGACGGTTGTTGTGGTTTCTCATAGTGCTCATCTGTGATATATGGGTAGACTGTTTTACGGCTGAACTTTTGAGCATCTTATTTTAACCCTTTAAGTGCTGCCGTCGGCCAACGGTCGTCGCGAGCACTACCTTGCCAGTGCTGCGCACGATCGTTGGCTGACGGACCAGCACCCGTTATTCGAACGTTCAGCACTGGGCGCTGAACGTTCGACGCTGCAAAGGTGTTAATTTTGTCAATTTTGATTGGGTCAAGTAATCCTTATATTGGGAGTGATCGTTATTAATCTCCTCCAGTTTCTTTTTAAAAACGGAGATATGCACAGTTGTTTTTAGCCTGCTTTCTCTCTGTTGTATTTCAATAAGTAAAGCTTTGGCTAGTTGTCTCGCTGTGTTAATGATTAGCACTAGCCAGTCTTTAGTGCACTTCCACGCGATGCACAACCAATTTCTCCGGAATTCTTTGTTGTTAAGGAAGACTCTTTGAGCGCATGATGAACCTTGTATTTCGGTCACCCTGCTAGAAACTGCGTATCTTTAGTTTCCTCTTCCATAGTTGCAATATCACTCACGCGCTTATCGCGTAACCACTTTCTAAAGTTGAGGACCAAGCACCTTCGGCATTATTCTCATTAAGCCATCAGAGTTTTTTGGTTACTAACCTCCTTGCGCCAGGAGCATATTATAAAAAAAACACACATAGTTTGATACTCATGTTTAAAGTCACTAAAAACAAGCTCTGTTGGTTTATTCTTTTTAATTGAAATATGAAATATGACAATGACATTTTCTGCTGTATTCATGAGCATACATATGATTTGTATGAGCATTATTTGCTTGTCAGAATATTAAAGTGTCGTATCAGAATTGTTTGTACTGATCTGTGCTTTTCATGTATTTGTATTCAGACCCCTGAGGAAGGGTCTCGTTCAACCCGAAATGCATTGGGTTATCAAAAGACCGCTGGTTTTCAGTATTTAGAATATACAGGTGCCAGAAAGAGCACCCATTTGTGAACAATAAAGAATTGTTGTTAAAAAGATCAATAAACATTGAAGAATCATTATTTTGGACATCAAAGAAAAGTTGATTTTGGATATAAAGAAGAAAAGATACTCTTTTGGTTTCAAGATAAAGGTGCACACACCTAAGGGAAGGGCGATCCCGACTCCTTAGATTGTTCCCACAGCCATCAGCTGTACAAACATGTAACACCAACCCCAGGAGAATCCTAGGGGAAGGAACTAGAGGCGCGGGGCACTAGGGGCAAACTGGCCTCCAACCTAATATGAGTACACAACAGAAACTGCTCCTAAGGTTATTACCGAAAAGCTCTCTTAAGTATTAAGTGAGGATGCTGGCATCTCACAAAAACTGAAGGACTGTCCTCATACACCACCAGGTGTCATGCTTCATCATCGGCAGTCCTCGCCCTCTAGAAACTCTGTTTGGTAAAGGGCTAGCCTTCACCTGGAGACAGGAAGGCACTTCTAAAGCTAAGTGGGGGCCAGTGAAAGTGAGTGAAGTTAAAAACCAGTAGAGTTACCAAATTACATATAATAAGAGGGGTAACTAACAGGCGCATCCCTCAAGGTAGGATTTTACGAGTCCTAAATTGCGATAATTAAGAAATCGCAATTAAGGACTCGCAAAAGCCTATGCATGTAGGAATCGCTATAAAAATAGCGATTCCTACACATTCCTTATTTGCGACTCGCCCAACATGAAACTTTGAAAATGCACAAAAATGCATTTTTCGAAGTTTTTTCAAATTACCATGAAGTTCAACTTCATGGTAATTTGTGCCCCCTATAGACCCTCCAGGATATAGTGGCATGGATTAGCAAATATAGCGGCACAAATATGGAAATGTAGCTGCTTTTTTGCGGCACTTTATTTTACTCATAATCATTCATTTTCAGCCTTAAATCAAAGGAAACTGTTTTAGCAGAGTATTCGCTTTGAAATAGGTAACCTGGGATATGGAACAGAGGAAGCAGCCCCCACAGGTGAAGGCTGGTATCCCTTGGAAATGCAATCCTCCATTTGCTTTAGTATACGTTCTGAGACGCCCATCAAAGATTGCCTGGTAGCATCCCATAGGAAATGGCATTCCAGAACCTACCTTAATGAAATTAAATATTTGCCTAAGATCACACAATTTCAGCATGGAAGCCACGATTTTATCCAGATTTTCTTGTTTCACTCTGTACAAATCAGCAAGTAAGTGGTTATCTATTTGTCTTTCCTTACGTTAAGACTTTGAAATTCAAAAAGAGCAGCAAAGTGATAAAGCATCTGAGCTAGCGCGTGTGGGTTCAAAAGCATGTCTCGGATATACAGTGGAAGGTTGACTGCATATAAAGAGATTGTGTGTGTTTCATCTCCCAGTAGAATGCCCTAGCTTATGCAATGCGCTCGAATGGCAGCCGCTAGGGCTCTATAGATAAAGAAAAGAGCAGCAGGGATAGTGAGCAACCTTGACGAGTACCCTTACATATTGAGATTGGGCCTGAAATGAAAGAGCCTGTCTTCACCCCGGATTTCGACTCGGAGTAGAGCAGATGAACCAGGCGAAGAAAGGAGCGAGGCAAGGTGGCAAATTACCCTGTTGCTAATCATAAGCAAGGTCTCTGTTGCTAGGGACAAGCATTCTTGTCTGGACAGTGTCAATCAGATAAATTAGGGTATCAACAGAAATGATCATGACTATTGTCCTTAAAGAAGGGAGAACAACTGAAATAAATGCAGATCACAAACTCATGACCAGCCTTTTTGTAATAGATCCAGAGATAAATGTAATTGAGACTAACCAAACTGTTCAAAGACTTACTTCCACTATGTGACTAGTCAATATCTGCCCTGCGTCAAGTAGCAATTAGATTGAAAACTGAGTACCAAATACACTAAGTTTTGTATTGCAAAAAGACATAATATAAATGCTTACAAAGCATGATGTCATTTGATTTTCTATATAATAATAGTATGTTGATAAGGAATGTGTTCAACTTTACTTTCATTGTGGAAAAAAAAAATTGTGAAAATACGAAACCCATTTTATTTGTAGAAACCTTTCTCTCATGATTGCAACTTAACGATTTTAGGAGGCCCCTCAAAACATAGCTTTTTGCATAATAAATTTGCCAATTAATTGTATTCCTTTGGGCTAGGGCATGCTTTGGTAACTGCACACTGAAGAAAAAGTTGAAATCAAACAAATAGATTAATCAGACTTTGTTACTTTGGCACATTACAATTGCAGATATGATTATCATAACAACTATTCTCTTTCACTGTTTATTTGTGTTTGGTTTGCACTGCATGTTAATGTATGGAGTAAGAACCTGTGACACAAACCTGCAGTTGTAATATTCATTTCAGAGTGCAGGTTTGAATTTTCTTAGCTATGAATATCTGATAACATTTCAGAAATGAACCTGAATTTGATTGGATTCTATCAATTGTATCTTAATTGAAATTGACTAAATCAAGAAAATGAGGAAATGTGAGTAGAGCGCAAATAAATCTGCTTAACAATTATCAGTGTAATAAGTCGATTTGATCCACTTTATCAATTATTAAATGTAAATGAATTTCAATAAAATTCACATAATACCGAACTACATGTAGCCTTTTGCTGTCAAACAGCTTCAGACACTTCAATTACCAGAGCATCACTAACCATTAGTCAGATTCCCACTCTGGTATGAGGTGCCCTCGCCACTGAGCTAAATAGTACACATGTAATAACAGTCATGAAGAATTGTTTGGCCTTTTTAAATTTTGTTTGGAATCTTGTGGTAAGAACCTTAATGGTGGTTGCAAAACGGAAGTATTGTGCTTTAGGGAATGCATAATATTATATGTTGTTAAAAACTAACTTTCCAGTGAAATGCCTTTGCAGGAATACCTGTGCATAGAAACCTGAACAAAAGGTTTTTAGTTAACATTAGAAAGTCTCATGAACACAAAGAAAGTGCTATGAAAAAAAAGATTATAGTGAAAATACAATTTTTCAATATCCATATAACCTTAACACTGACTGACTGACCGAAACCCTAATGGAGAGTTTAAACAACCCTAAAACGTATGATTGCACTTACTTTAATGCTAACCTTGACTCTAAATGTATGTGTAACTGAATCCTAACACTACCATAATTGTAACTCTAAACCTAACCTGTACACTAATCCTGACAACTCTAAACCATAACATTAACTTTATAAATGTTACTACTAATCCTTGCTATGCCACTTTTCACCATCACGGATCCCTTTTATTTAAATATGCTTTTCTATGTAATTTAAAAAAAAGCACATTTTTGAACAAGCTTATTTTCCATTGTGTTATGCAAATAGTGGTTCTGTCGGATTGTACTCAATTTCTTTGCTCAATTTCTACTTTACTTAGTATTTGTGCATATATGTACCTTTTTTCACATTAAAAATCATGGAAATACTTTTATGAAAAATGCACACACCAAACGTTTTTACTGTAAGCAAAGTTGTAATTATTCAGTCACTTTGCAAAGCTTTTTTTCAAACATTAAAAGTTTGGTTGTCCATACAGTTTGAAAATGAAATAACAATAAAAAAGTGCAGAAGTGAATAAACGTGATCTGTGATTAATGGTGACTGTTATAGTGATACAGTTTCATGGAAATGCAATTAGAAACACAGGTCCAGCAATAACTTCAATTCCCTCAATCAGTATAGTTATTCATATTTTTCTGTTGAGATGCAGTGAGGACCAATTGGTGGATTAGCGTCGACGTTTCGACCCTGCGGTGTGGTGCTGATTTTTTAGCAACCGTTTCAGGTCCTCATCAGGACAAGAGGGGGGACAACCTGATGGTTAGAACTCGAGGCGTCTTACTCGTAGCCTCCAAGGGGTGATTAATCTCTCCTATATTGAAGCGCGATATCTTTGTAAAAGAATTTATCACCGTCCGGTGAAGAATTCGGGTTTGAAGTGCCGCAGCCGCGATCACTTAAGGAGCATGACAGCAGCCGTCTGTATCTCTCTCCCGTTCGCGAATCATTGGGAACTCACGTCTGAGTATACCCAGCACAGTCCAGTCCGAACTACCAAGCCATGTCTTTCCCAGACCGGAGTCAAGCTATCCACTCGGACTGGACTGTTCCCATGAGGCACAGGGTCAGAGCTGATTTGCATATAGCCAGTGTCTAACCCAGGGTGGTGTGGAGTGCAAATAAACAATGGATTTAGGCCCAGATCCTTGTACTGGGGTGAATGTATGACATTGTTCTACATTCTGTCCATCAACTGTGTTTTTTGCAATTTTCACCCCGAGTGTGCTGGGTATACTCAGACGTGAGTCCCAGGCTCTCCACACCACTGGAGTCAAGCTATCGAGGCTGATGAAGGCTGATAGCCAGAAACCGGTCCGTTGGATGCTTGATTCCGGTCTGGGAAAGACATGGCTTGGTAGTTCAGACTGGACTGTTCCCATGAGGCACAGGGTCAGAGCTGATTTGCATATAGCCCGTGTCTAACCCAGGGTGGTGTGGAGTGCAAAAAAACGATGGATTTAGGCTCAGATCCTTGTACTGGGGTGAATGTATGACATTGTTCTACATTCTGTCCATCAACTGTGTTTTTTGCAATTTTCACCCCGACTGTGCTGGGTATACTCAGACGTGAGTCCCAGGCTCTCCACACCACTGGAGTCAAGCTATCCAGGCTGATGAAGGCTGATAGCCAGAAACCGGTCCTTGGATGCTTGATTCCGGTCTGGGAAAGACATGGCTTGGTAGTTCGGACTGGACTGTTCCCATGAGGCACAGGGTCAGAGCTGATTTGCATATAGCCAGTGTCTAACCCAGGGTGGTGTGGAGTGCAAAAAAACGATGGATTTAGGCCCAGATCCTTGTACTGGGGTGAATGTATGACATTGTTCTACATTGTGTCCATCAACTGTGTTTTTTGCAGTTTTCACCCCGAGTGTGCTGGGTATACTCAGACGTGAGTCCCAGGCTCTCCACACCACTGGAGTCAAGCTATCCAGGCTGATGAAGGCTGATAGCCAGAAACCGGTCCTTGGATGCTTGATTCTGGTCTGGGAAAGACATGGCTTGGTAGTTCGGACTGGACTGTTCCCATGAGGCACAGGGTCAGAGCTGATTTGCATATAGCCAGTGTCTAACCCAGGGTGGTGTGGAGTGCAAAAAAACGATGGATTTAGGCCCAGATCCTTGTACTGGGGTGAATGTATGACATTGTTCTACATTCTGTCCATCAACTGTGTTTTTTTGCAATTTTCACCCCGAGTGTGCTGGGTATACTCAGACGTGAGTCCCAGGCTCTCCACACCACTGGAGTCAAGCTATCCAGGCTGATGAAGGCTGATAGCCTGAAACCGGTCCTTGGATGCTTGATTCCGGTCTGGGAAAGACATGGCTTGGTAGTTCAGACTGGACTGTTCCCATGAGGCACAGGGTCAGAGCTGATTTGCATATAGCCAGTGTCTAACCCAGGGTGGTGTGGAGTGCAAAAAAACGATGGATTTAGGCCCAGATCCTTGTACTGGGGTGAATGTATAACATTGTTCTACATTCTGTCCATCAACTGTGTTTTTTTGCAATTTTCACCCCGAGTGTGCTGGGTATACTCAGGCGTGAGTCCCAGGCTCTCCACACCACTGGAGTCAAGCTATCCAGGCTGATGAAGGCTGATAGCCAGAAACCGGTCCTTGGATGCTTGATTCCGGTCTGGGAAAGACATGGCTTGGTAGTTCGGACTGGACTGTTCCCATGAGGCACAGGGTCAGAGCTGATTTGCATATAGCCAGTGTCTAACCCAGGGTGGTGTGGAGTGCAAAAAAACGATGGATTTAGGCCCAGATCCTTGTACTGGGGTGAATGTATGACATTGTTCTACATTCTGTCCATCAACTGTGTTTTTTGCAATTTTCACAACAGGAAACACAACTCCATATCAACCTACTGGAGCTGAGGGCAGTCTTCCTAGCCTTGCAGGCTTTATTGCCAAGGATCAAGAACTCCCTAGTGCTCGTCAGAACCGACAACACTACGACGATGCACTACCTGAACAAACAGGGAGGGACGCGTTCGCTAACACTCTCTTGCGAATCGCAAAAGATCTGGAGCTGGCTCATTCTCCACAACGTATCGTTTAGAGCGGAAAACGTCCCAGGCAAGGACAATGTCATCGCAGAGGCCCTAAGCAGACAGAAGTCGTCATCACACAAATGGGTGCTGGACATGGCGACCACCGCTCACATCTTCTCAAGGTGGGGGACACCGCAAATCGACCTATTTGCGACCAGGGAGAACGCCAAATGCCAAAGCTTCGCAAGTTGGCATCCCCAACCAGGGTCTCTCGGAAATGCATTTTCCATCGCATGGCGCAACAGCTTTGCGTACGCATTTCCGCCATTTCCGTTGATTCCCAGAGCCCTCAGGAAGATGAAGGCGGAGCCTTGCACTTTAATCCTAATAGCCCCATTCTGGCCGAGGACGCATTGGTTCACAGACCTTCATCGCCTCTCACTGCAGCCGCCAATCCGTCTACGTCAGCATCCTTCTCTTCTCACGATGAGCGACAAGCAGATTCAACATCCGGATCTGAAATCTCTCAGGTTATCGGCGTGGCTCCTGAGTACCGAGAATTCAGCAGGATGAACATTCCGCAGGATTGTAAAGAGATCCTAGCCAGAGCACGAGCAGACAGCACTAACAAGACTTATTCCCTGAAGTGGAAACGCTTCTGCATCTGGTGCGCGGACAAAGGTCTACGTCCCTTCGCTACCACTCCAGAACAAATATTACCCTACTTGCTTCATCTGGCGCAGTCGGGCCTAGCCTACTCCTCCATAAAAGTACATTTGGCGGCGATATCACGATTTAAAAGGACACCTAGAGAGCCCTCTCTCTGGTCTAGTAGACTGATAAAACAATTCCTTAAAGGCCTCTATGGATCTTTTTCTCGACCACGAATTGTCCCTCCAACATGGCATCTGAATGTGGTTCTTAACCAACTGATGAAGCACCCTTTTGAACCCATTCACAGGGCGGAACTAAAATACATTTCGTGGAAGACAGCTCTCCTCCTGGCGCTTACATCTGCAAGGAGGGTCAGTGAACTGCAGGCTCTTTCCATCCAAGACCCATTCCTGCAGTTTAGGGACGACAGAGTAATTTTAACCACTTGGATGCTAGGCGTTTTCCCCCCTGTGCTGGAAAATGCCATTTTAGTGGCACCATGACGAGATCAGCTCGTCATCAGCACACGACACCCGTGGGTGATGACGAGCTGAGCTCGTCATCAGCATCGAAGGGGTTAAGGACCAATCCTAGGTTTATTCGTAAGGTTCCGTCGGACTTCCACTTAAATGAGCCGGTGATTCTCAAATCATTCTTTCCGAATCCCAGCACCGCAGCTGAGATATCGCTGCACTCATTGGACCTTAAAAGATGCCTAAAATTTTACATTGATAAAACCAAACATTTTAGGAAATCCAACCAACTATTCATAGCCTTCAGTAGACCTCGAAAAGGTCTACCGCTGTCCAAACAAAGCATCTCCAGATGGATCTCTTCGGCAATTGCCTTCTGCCACAACAGAGCCGGACATCCATTGCCCTCTAAAATCAGGGCCCATTCTACAAGAGCCATGTCAACTTCTATGGCGCTATTTTCTGGAGTGCCAGTTATTGACATCTGCAGAGCGGCAACATGGAAGTCGCCGCATACCTTCACCAGGCACTACTGCCTGGATACAGAGCTGATGAAGGATGCAGCAGTGGGGCAAGCAGTGTTACGCCATCTATTCCAGTGAGGTGAGCCTTCCACCATCCCTCCATCCTTTTCTGGTATGCACATTTCTCTGTTACTGCTTCCTGTTTATATCTATTGATGGTTCATAGTCGCATGATATGTATTATCTAATGACTTGTGTATGATGCTCCATCGGAAATGTGCACACGATATTGCTTACTACTCTGATTCAGGCATGTGAATCTATGAAAGACACCCATAATACTGGATAAGAAATGCGTTACTTACCTGTAACTGCAGTTATCCAGTATTGGTGTCTTTCATAGATTCACATGCAACCCTTCCGCCTCCCCTGGAAGGACTCACCTATCTCTCTATCAGTGCTACGCCTACCTAGCTTGGTGCATACGAAAATCTGAGAGACTGAGGCTCCTGACAGGAAGGTTCTAGAGGGAGGTGTTATCTGATTGGCTCTCTTCTAGAGTTTGGTCCTTTTTTTACAAAAGGACATAGATAGGCTACTAAGGTGGGACCCTTAGGCCTACTTCTCTCTATGCATGTCTATAGGACATTACTTTTCTATGTACCGGAGACTCCCGTCTCGACGACGGGGAATGATTCAGGCATGTGAATCTATGAAAGACACCAATACTGGATAACTGCAGTTACAGGTAAGTAACGCATTTCTTTTCATGCAGGGATTGTACAGCATTCAGGCTGTCAGAAACATTGGAATATATATTTAAGTGTCTCCTCTTTTCAGCCACTTCCAGTCTCTAATTAAGAACTTTCTGTTCTTCCCAACATAAATATCTTGTGTTTAAGAGAATTTAAACTGTTCCGTGTCCTAGACTTGACTACTGTACGTGGATATATGCAATCATGGGCGTCAACCTGTTTCCTGGCCGCAGACAGATATGGAACACCTGCATAATATCCATCAACCTCCTTCAGTTTCTCTGCGCAGTCTGTTGCACAGCCATTCACAGTGGACTCTGAGGGGGCGAAATCCCCTCTTGTCTCTAGGAAGCTTGAGATGTGGTAGTTGGCAGTGCCTGAGTTAGCTAAGGAAGAGCACCCCAGGCTGCTTTTACCCTGGCTTGATTAGTACACTGTTCTGTTTCTAGCAGAGCTAGGCTTCCAAGAACCAACTAGTTGGGACCTGCAATACCACCACACTTCGCTCTAATTTATTCGTCCCACCTGCATACCTAAAAATTGAATATGAGCTCAAACTGGTTATTTTCTAAAATGAATCTTTCATGTTTTGTAATCACTGTGAGTGATTGCAACAGAAGTAATGTCTCTGCTGGGATCAACACATTACACCTACCTCTTCTTTCATCTTGTATTCTAGGACGTAAGCACAGGAGCTGTGGAATATGTGCCACAATATGTCGAAATCTCGGCCTGCAGAAAAAATACATCCACAGTGCAAAAAAGTATGAGGTGTAATGAAAACTAATCATTGTTGGTATTTGGGTACTTCAGCATTTGGCAACATATGTGGAAGGCTCCTAAAAACACTACACGTCCCTGCATTTATGTATTTTCCTTTCTAGAAATTAAGCACCGACTGGGAGAGTGAAGCGCTGAATATAGAACTGGGGTAGGTCCCCACTAGTTGTAAATATCGATAAATATCCTACAAGTAGTACAAACAGCAAAATGATATTGATTTGAAATCCTGTGGGCTGCTTCAGTGTACTCATGCAAAATGATGACCCCTCGTTCCTCTGTACATAGGCGTCAATTCATCACAATGGTAGGGGAGCGGAAGCCACATCCACACGTTTTAATCCACGATTACATCTCCGTTTCGAACCGTTGTCCCATTCTTAGCTCTTCCGCAGCCTCCTGTTTGCTACTGATGAGCTATGGGAATTGCAATGAGTGAAACTGCACAAAGGAACGGGGTTTTCAGAGCCGTTATCTTTCTGTTCCTACTGCTGCCTTTATGACAGGCTCCAGCCTTCCAAATGCACGGAGACATATTTTTAAGTCTCGCCTGTCCTTCTTCAACCATTTTCCATCCCTAATTAAGAACATTCTGTTCTTCCATCATAAATTTCTTGCGTGGGTGAAAAATTAAACTGTTCCATGCCAGAGACTTCACTACTGTACATGGATAAACGCCTTGGTGGACGTCGACCTGTTTCCAGGTCCCAGACAGATGTAGAATACCTGCATAAAATCCATCAACCTCCTTCACATCCCAGTTTCTGTGAGCAGATTGATGGATTAAGGTTGTGCAACCATTCACTGTGGATTCTGAGGGGCTGAGATCAACTAATGGCGCTGGAATGTTTGGGATGTGGTAGTTAGCAGTGCTCAGGTTAGCACAGGAAGAGCACCCCAGATGCCCATACCCAGCCTTGATTACTGCACTATTGTGTTTCTAGCAGAGCTAGGATTCCAAGAATCAGCGAATTGGGGCCTGGAACTTGCCCTTGTTTTACAAATGACGTAAGATTAATGGACAAAGTATTTCAATGGTATAAGTTGACACCACAAAACTCAAACACCATCAGCGACTGTACTCATGTCTTGTAAGGTCCACATTACTTTTTAACAATTTTTTATTTCAGTTGGTACTACTCCTTTCCTTTCCTTCTTTTATTGCTTGTCAAAGTTGTGTGTTGTTATGCATCTGGTACTCTTAAGTGTCTCATCAATGTGAACCATAAATGTGGTTTTGTGTGCCCTTACTCTGTCCTTCACCCATGTATTACATTTGTGTGTCTGTACATCTGGCTCTGAGACACATGTGCTGTTGATTGTGAAGATCTTTTGTTACTTTAAAAAAAGAAAACTAAAATGGGCCTTGGCCCGCCCATTACTTACCATCAGTTGGCTTCGTTGTCACTTCCTATTTCTTGTTTCTCATTGGGCAGTGTGTGTGTCCGCTTCAGTTTGTCTTTGTGTGTTTGTCCGCTGACGACACACAACACATCCTCTCCCTCACCAAAGACCCCACCACCACCAAACTCAGCTTCCAGAAAGGAATGCAAGACGTAGCAGCCTGGATGACCAACAGCTGCCTGAAGCTCAACTCTGAGAAGACTGAAGTCCTCGTCCTCTGTACCACCCCCTCTGCATGGGACAGCACCTGGCGGCCGACCGCCCTCGGAAGTCCTCCTACCCCCGCAGACCACGCCAAGAACCTCAGCATCGTACTCTACTCATCATGAACCAACAGGTCAACGCCGTCACCTCCAGCTGCTTTAACACCCTCTGCATCCTCCGCAAGACCTTCAAATGGATTCCACCTGAGTCGAGGAAGACTGTCACCCACACACTCATTGTCAGGCTTGACGTTGGTTCTCTTCGGGGCTGTGCTGAATATTCTATAACCGCCCCCACACGACTCTCCTAGAGTCTGAAGTATGTAACACAGACTACCAAGATAGTCCCGTGAGCGCGGGAAAGGAAGTGGACAGCGGGGAGGGAGATCTGAAACGACAATAACAATGATTTAGAAAACACCCCTCCAAAACCCCACAAAGGAATAATTCAACAATCCTTTCTACTATGCACAACACTGTTCTAGGCCCCTACCTGAAAAGGAAAATATAATAGTCTTTGTATTTAGGGAGGAATGATGAGGGCCGAGATCTGGGATGGAAGCCAACTGCAACAACAAGCATATAAGAACACAATAAGCGTATTATTCCATGTGAGACTATGTTAATCCCTCATATTCAACTACCTACCACTCGAATGTAGTGTTCTTCTTTAGGCTAGAACAATCCCCTTGATCACGTACCCAAGTTTCGTCTCCCCTATGTATTCAAATACAAAGTATAGGATAATGATGTAACGAAAAGGAATCACAAAGGAAAATACGGCAGGCAAGATTGAATCACCCTTTTATCACAGTTTCCTGCCAGAGGATTTAGTTCATCCAATTGGGGAAGGCATCGGATTCCTGACACCCACGTATTATGCAAACACAATATCTCTCTCCACAAACAAAGGACAGGTTACACTGTTCCGAATTCCGTAATTAGAACAATATCGTACTTTAAGTCTGTGCAAACGAAAGGACTGTTCCGATCTGATTTGACCTTAAACAAACCTCTCCCCGCAATGAGAACGCAAAACGGCGTCTCGTCCAACAGGGAGAGAGGTAAAACCCTTGTTAAATCACAGGGTCGTACCCAAGTTCTTTGTTTATGCACACAGCCGCATGCATTAAACACACAAATCCACCTTCTTTCACCCGACCCAGCACGGGGTGAAAAGGAACAAAGCCTGTTAACATTTCTCCAGCCAGGAGCTTACCGCTACCTCTTCTTACCGCCCTGTCCGACGACTTGGCAAGAATTATCGGCACCGCGATTGAGTAAAGGCTGTGTCTTATTTCCGGGATTGTTCGTGACTGACGTAAGGAACGTAACGTCGTCTCCCGGCCTTCTGGGATCTGTAGTTTGTTCTGTGCAGTCGCCATTTGTCTCGCAAAATGCGGACAGCGACCATACACGGCGGAAACCTGACACTCATCCCCAACAGACTGGACCAAGGAAATGCACTCTACGCCGGCAGCAATAAGTCCCTACTCCGCAAACTCCAGACAATACAGAACACGGCCGCCAGACTCGTCCTCGGCCTCCCCCGGTACGAACACATCAACAAGCACCTACGAAGTCTACACTGGCTCCCTGTGGAGAAAAGAGTCACCTTCAAAATCCTCACTCACGCCTACAAATGCCTACACAACAACGGACCCAAATACCTCAAAGACAGAATCAACTTCCACGTACCCAAAAGAAACCTCCGATCTTCCAACGTCGCACTGGCCGAAATGCCGTGCATCCACAGAGCCAGAGCAGGCGAAAGATCCTTCTCCCACATTTCTGCCAAGAGCTGGAACAAGCAGACGAGCCCCCACCCTGAAGACCTTCAGGAAAACCCTCTGGACCTGACTCTTTGGATAGACAGATCTACAGACCCCCCCACCGCCTTGAGACCCTCGTCGGTGAGTAGCGCTCTTACAATTCCCTGATTGATTGCTTGATTGTCTCTTCCCTGGAGCATGTACCAAGTATTGACTGAGATTTCTTCATTAGTGTTTTTCCGTGCTGCTTGCGCCTAGGTTGTGGAACTTTTTTTTTTTGTTTCTTGCACGGCAATTGGATGACAGGTTGACGAGAGTGCAATTTTTTTTATATCTTGGAGCTATTTTTACAAAGCATGGAAAGAAGTTATAAATTGCTTTGGAGTATAAATTCATGTTCACTCTTCAGTGTTGTCTCTGAGCTGTAAGTGTGAAAATATAAAACTTATCATAACACTGCATGTTTAATGATGAGTAAAACGACCTCTAAATATAAAACAGGTAACAGACAAACATACTTTTTGGCCGCCTGCGGCATTTAATGATTATGGAGTCATGAACATACTCTCTTTCTTTAAGACTGTTTCCAGAAAGTATGCGTTTTTAAGAATTAACGTTTGCCTCTGTGTCTAATTTAGTTATTTGTTGTTTACCTTTTTTATAAGTGAATTGTTCATCCAGCTAACACTTTAATTTTCACTTTTTGTTTTCACCTGTCGATCATGCTGAAAAGACTTCCACAACGTGTTTCACTTTTAGAGGCACGGTGTAGGTGTTGCGTGCCAGAGCGCATTGAGCTGTCAGACATTCAGTGCACATCTTTTGAAAATGGCGCTCATGAATTACTAGAGGACACAGTGCCTCGCGCAGGTATGATCTCCATTACAACTTGTGCTAGAAAAGGCCAAATATGGCAGCGCTGCAAAATGAGCTGAAAATAGTGTTGGCATTTAAATGTACACATTTGCATATTATGCTTTCGGTGCCTTTATGATCTATTTAACATTCATTATACTTGCTTAAGTATGTTAATTGTGTAAAAATTGAAAATATCGGTATTTTCTTCGAAAAGTAATTTGTAGAAACACCTTGTGTATTCCATTAATTAATTTTGATTGAGACAGTTGTTGACGACCTATCTCCGAAAACGTTTATCAGCCTAAATTTGTTTTCTGAATTGTTTCCCCTTTTTGTAAGAAGATGTTCTACCAAAGATTTTACATTTCATGTTCAGATGATTGAAATAAACATTAACTGTGTCCTTATCAATAGCTGTTAGAATTATTAAATATCTGATAAGTCGAACCGAGTGCTAAGGATTAAGAATCCCCTTGCGCCGCCGGTGCCTCACTTTTAATATGGGACAGAGTGACGTGCCAGCGACGCAAAGGGCTTGTAAATAAGCCCTTCTGACTGTCGGGGGAGTTTGGTGAAGGAGTCTCAACCTATTGTGCTGGCCTTAGTTTCTTCCCTTTTAACACAAATTCTTGTCTTAAATACCGTGTCAGTGGTGATTCAAAAGAACCCTGTAAAGGGGACTGCTGTAATTCATTCCATTATGCATGCAGGCCTCTTCGCCACAAGCACATGCTCTGCCCTTTAGGATGCGCGAGCCTGCTCTCGTCCATGCGTTTACCCTCTGTCAGATTTGGCGCGGCTATTCACAGTATGCTAAGTGGAAACAAAAGGATTCCTCGGTACTAGTCCCCAAGGCTCATGCCTATAAAGAAAGCCTGGACAGGAAATAGCAAAGCGGAGGAAGAGAGGAATGGCAGTATTAGATACAGAAAGAAGCAAAGACAACAAAAACATGTGCCACTGCTTCGTCACTTGAGATAGTTTTGCAGGCTTCTCCTGCTGGGGACCGGTTCCAAACTAACGGGACATCTTAAAAAGCCACCGACTCCCCTCTCTTGCACTCACAGATGTTAGTGAACAGTCTCAATTATCCTTAATCTTGTATTTTTATCCTAATCAAGCACAGTCTCCATGTAACTGTACTCTGTGCTTGAAATGGAAAGATAGAAGTGCCGGTACGCTGTAGAAGAGTACCTGCTTGTTTCTGAGAAGCTCCGGTACTCTGCAAAAAACTATTATGTCTCTCTTGAAAAATGCAGGTGCTCTCCCTCTCAAAATAAAAAAGTGGCAGTACTCAGTACAGGACACAGTACCCGCCTATTTAAAGCATTGACTGTACTGTCAATGTATTATTGTACTCGTAGTAGACAACTTTCGCCTGTTGTTCAATATGTGGCACGGTATACAGTGAGCCTAACCCCCTCCTAGGGGCGAGTTACACCTCCTTCTTAGCTCCCTGCCCAACTGCGTCCCTTTCCCATCAATCATTCCAGTGACGACATGGTATAGTGTATAGAAAGGCCGCCGTTTATTAAAACATAGCTTATATATCTCGCAACAGTGGTTGGTCATTCATAAACATTCATGTCATTTTACATCATGCTTTGTTCTCCAAGTATGGCGTAAGTCCTTTTATGACAGCACTATCTTAGCTCGAGGAGCCCCTTTAAGCAAGAGTCCGTGTTGTGCGGTTCCAGGCTTCTCTTGCTACAGAGTTTGTGGGCGTTTGTTAGGACCTGCCTGGGCTGCAAGTGCCGTTGCGCTTGCCTTGGTCCCTTGCTGGCAGCTCGTCTGCTCCTCAGTGCCCCTGCCGCGTGGCATCCCAAGGACCCTGTGCTAGCGTCTCATCTACTCTATCTATGGCTGTGTGCTGTCATTCACTCACTCTGTGTCCCTGCCGTGAGGCATCCCAAGGACACTGTGTGAGCAGCTCATCTACCTCTAGTAATTTCCCCTTTTTGATCTTTTTCTGGGTCTCTTCCGCTTCACCCTTTCCCTTTGACCCCGCGGCTGCGACGCCGGCTTCCTATAGAGTGGGTGGGTAGGATTCTGTCTTGATTGGGGGGGTTCAGTGACCACATGGGTGAACCTTTGCCCATTTTGAATGCCCCAGCTGCTTGCCCCCTCTCGCCCGGATTGGTCGGCTAATGGCTAGCTTGGGGGCGACCAATCTGATTGCCCCCTTTTCGCTGGCTTGCGGGGTTTCCTGCCTCCGGGAGGCATTCGGCACAGGCCCCTATCAGGTCTGGCTTTGTCTCCCCCGGCTCATGTCTCAACCCCTCACAGGGGTGAGCTACACCCTCTTCTTAGCGCCTTCCCAACTTCGTTCCTTTCCCCATCAATCATTCCAGTGATGACATGGTATGGTATGCATAGAAAGGCAGCAGTTTATTAAAACATGATTTATACATCTCTCAACTTTTGCTTGGTCATTTATAAACATCCATGTCATTTTACATCATGCATTGTTCTCCAAGTTTGGCTTCAGTCTGAGGAAAAGTGTTCTTCTGATCGGCATCATTTGTACCGAGACTCCATTGCTTTTTCATTGCCATCTCGTGTCAACCACTTCCACATTACCCACCTGGTTGTTTCTGCTGATGCCTGAGGAAAATCTAACTAACACGACAACAGCCATCTTGCAGCCTGCATTTATGCCCAGGAACTGTTGCACACCCAACCCCCCCCTGTCCTTGCAGTTCAACAGAAAGCCATGAGACACTCACACCCTGTGTAAATGATTTGTTTTCATCTCCTGTTTCCAGCCTGGTAAACATCCTTGACACCGTGATCAGGTTATCTGGACAATGGTCTGACTGCTGGGCCTTGATCAGGGTGATTAAACAATGACCTGAAAGACCGGGCTTTGATCAAGGTGATTAAACAATGACCTGAAAGACTGAGCCTTGATCAAACCGAGTGAACAATGATTTGTGTACCAAGCCTTGACCAGGTCACCATCTACAAACGTCGTCTGGATCTGGTTATCAACTACAAATACTGCCCTGATTGAACAATGAACTAACAGCCAAAAGACTGAGAAGAAAAAGTATAAAAGGCTTGTAAGCTGCGGAGTAAAGCAGCAGCCTCCTCTGTCTTGTTTCTGACGAGCTTGGGACTCTGTTCCATAGCCTGGGCTATTTGAATAAATCTGGGTTCCTCCTGTGTCTCGTTTTACTACGTATGAAGTGTATGGAAGGCTTGGGCGGTTCCCCCGCCGCTGAGACCCAGTAAGTGGGTTAATCCGGTTCTTCCAGTCCTTTTATTATAGCACTATCTTAGCTTGAGGTGCCCCTTTAAGCAAGGCCTCCATGTTGTGCAGTTCCAGGCTTCCCTTGCTACAGAGTTTGTGGGTGTCCTTTAGGACCAGCCCGGGCTACAAGTGCCGTTCCGCCTCCCCTGGACCCTTACTGGCCACTCGCCTGCTCCTCAGTTCCTCTGCTGTGTGGCATCCCAACGACCCTGTGCGAGTATCTCACCTACGCTGTCTATGGTGTGTGCCGCCATTCGCTCACTCTGTGACCCTGCCATGAAGCATCCCAAGAACACTTTGTGAGCATCTCATCTACCTCTAGTAATTTCCCCTTTTTGATCTTTTCTGGGTCTCTTCCTCCATGCTGCCTACAGTTTAACGACTGGAGGCAGCTCCCCCCTTTGTCGCCTCCCCTGGTCCCTGCTCAAGAGAAACCCAGCTGTTCCAGGACTCCACCTCTGCTAAGTATGAACATGTTTATGCCTACCCCTGTCAGGTGCACCCCATCGTCCAAGTGGTAACCAGAGGACCTCAGGTCAATCAGATCCTGACCCACAAGGCCCCTTGCCGTAGCCCTATCTATCTTTGCCATGGTGATATTTGATTCATGTTTTGGCTTGTCCACCGCCCCATGGTTGGTTCACCCTCCATAGTCGGCGGGCTATAACTTAGACCCTGCAGGTGCTTGGGCCTGATATGCCATGCCTTTTTAAAGCATTTGTACCCACTCTTTCCTCTTGCTTACATTCCTTATGAGTGGTGTGATACCCTTCCTGAAGCTGCGCTCCTTAGTAAACTGGAACCTCTACTACGACCTTAAAAAACTCCTCGCCTCCATTGGTGGTACCTAACTTTGCAATGTGGTGGGGGTGGGGGACTTGAGACTCCAGATGGTCTACTAGACAGTTGCCCAGGTGGGAGAGGGTAGCCGGGCCCTGTACTCTATGTCCACTCCAGTCTGCAACCTGAGCGCTTCAGAACCCATGTATTACTTAATAATGCCAGGTTCCGGCATTACAAAGCACTAGTGTGCTTGTTGACAGTTGTGGGAGATCATAGCGCTTACTCCCAGTAGCGGAAAGTGGTGGGATTTGAACCTGCGAATGCTAAATACTGATTCATCTATTCCTTCCCAGCACCTAGTGGGATGCCAATAGGTGGCATTCTTACAACAGCTTTCTCATAGCTTTGCTTTGAGAGCCTTAGAGTAGTCTGAATTGTTCCACCTATAGGAATGTGATGTTTAGTAGTTGTGTTGGTATTGTCATTTGCAGCGCTGTCAGGGGCAATGCGTAGCACAACTCAGGGCCCTCCTGCAAGGACCCTGGCACTTATTACAAATGAAGCATTGGGCGCATGAAGCTGGTTCCATTGTCCATGGTGTAATGCAAACTCTTTTCTGTCTGCTTTTTCTCCCACTGGGACCATATAGCTACTATATGGCACATCAGACAAAAGGAGACAAAGATTTGCTTAAAGAAGTGAACTAATCACAGCAGGCGTGCTGCCAAGTTTAATTTCTTGCAGGGTAAATCAGTAGCCTCCATGTTCCTATAGATAAACGAAATTTACAATTTTTCACTGTATCTAATTGGCAGTGTCTGTTCTATTCCAGTATGTTTAGCAAACAGCATGACTGGTAGAAGGAATTACCGCAGCTACCGTTGCAATCCAAATTATATGCCGCCTAGTGTAATAAAAGAGCAGAAGACAACCTGCTTGTGTAACCTCCATTTTCTAGACATGTTGCACTGGTTGGATTAAAGAGACCTATTTTTATACGTGCTGGCTTAATTTATACATTACATAATGGATGCACATGCTGTTTACATTAATAAATAAAATGCTGCCTATAGCTGTGAAGTGGTTTTATTATGATTGAAGTTATCCGTGTACAATGGATTTAAAAGGAAACAATTTGATTGAGGGGAAAAACACTAACCACTGCTGGCTCTTCAGGAATTGGGGGCACCGAGATATCTCATATATTTGCCTGTTCCCTGCTGACATCAGTAAAGAGGAGCCAGCTGTATGCAATTGCAACTGATGCTGTTCACATAGTGCAAGCCGCTTGCTTTATTTAATTTTTGTAAGTCATACTGTGGCTCATTAAGATAAAAGCAACAGTTGCGCCCCCCGGCAGAACGTACAAATACGGTGCCATGTTATGCGCTGATTTTGTGATCTTTTAAAAGCTGACCTACAGCTTTCCATTTATGATCGAGTTTCAGGTTTGTCATGCTCTTTTTGGCCAATCACTGACTGCATAGGACACTGATCCACGTCCTAACTGTGTTTACATCTAATATTTAACGGATAGTGATGTGTTTTCACTATTGTGACAGTTCGCTAATCCTCCAAATATTCCCTATGACCTATGTAAGTGATCTGTCCAGAATCACAGGATGTTGAGCCGATGCCGGCGATGGAACCTGATTCTCCAGCTCCAAAGTCGGCATTTCAGGCCGGCAAACCCGAAGTGCAATGGGAGAAATCTTGTTTTGATCTAAAGAAACTTTTTTGCATGGATGTTCCATGACACAAATGCAACATTTCCGTGCCTAATGCCCATAATAGACTCTTATACATCGCCCACGTTCAAATTAATTAAAGGGAAAACCGGTATATGAAACAATTTGTTAAAGGGCAGAGGCATCTTACGGATTTTAGGGACAGTGGGCCATATTCATTTTGGGGCCCCCTGTTCCGAACAGCTTTGATTTTATGATTTAGTTTCAGCTGTTTCATGCCCTCTTTGGCCAGGTCACTGACAGTGCACAGGCACACTTATCCACTTTATTCTAAATGTGCTTATATTTAATATTCAGGGATAGTGATGTGTGTTTTGAATATTGTTAACACAGCAGCAGCTCACTAATATTACAGCAAGCAATCTCTGTGACCCCCTCCCATTTCTCGTATGTGAGGTCCTGTTTTGATCTAACTGGATGTTGTATGAAACATGAACACAACATTTCTCTGCAAATTCTCTGTAACAGACTCTCACACAACGCCCACATTAAATACATTTAATCCGTGCTTTAAATGGAAAATAATAAGTGCAGGTACTCATTAATATGAGCTAGAGGCGTGGCGAGTGGGCGGGGCTAGTGGCGGGCTTATGGTGACATACGATAATACATAATGGCGTCTATATCAGTTGCAGCAACTATGAAAAACACATGAGAAATGTGTTTATGTAAACGAGACAGGTTAACTCATTCCACAAAATGAAACCCAAATTGGATGATATGTGAACAGTTCCACGTTTTGTAATATTTGCTGCTTCTTAATGCCATACTGTTATTTGTTGGTGTTTGGCACAATACTAGATACACTTAAGCGTGCGCGCTCACACACAAGCACACATACACAGAAACAAGCAGACGTACACAGGCATTCTACACATTCCCTCTAAAATCTACTGAGTGTCCTGATTTTCTCCCTTTTCTCTCACAGAAAACAGACACACACAAGTCTCTCCTGTTCTCCCCTCCATGCTGTACTCATCCCCTAAATTGGCCGTCTGGAAAATTAAAGTTAAGAAATGCACCAGATTTATGACTTTACAGAAATGTTCCTTGGCTGCAGCTGGCATGCTTTTCTTATTAAATTCGTTATGAAAGCCTGCACGCTTTGATTCCACAAACCTGCTGCAAAGAGGATCTAAAGGCATTGGGGGGCAGGCTGAGGCTTACGCGCCGGGTGTTCAGTTTGTTTAAAAAATGACTTATCACACCATTGCATCTCTCACCCCTCCCTGTCACGCCTTATATTTCTTTAAATCATATGCTCCGAAGAATCTTCTGATGATCTCCCTCACTTTCACCTCCCTCCCTGGTTGCTGCCCTTCTTAAGGATTCCTGCGTTCAGCTGCCCTCACACCCGATGGATCTCCAGACAGTTGTTTAAATACATTTCAAACAATTGCCAGGATCTTAAAGGAAACTGCTTTAATTGCATGTTCAGTTCCAGTTAAAGTAATGCAAAGTACTGGCTGTGCAGCCTGAGTTTTGCGGTGGGTTTTAGTCACTTAAGCCAATTATCGACCTCGGAAAGATAAACACCTGACCAACAGTGAAGGGTCTGTCTAGACCCTACACTGTTAATCACAGCGTGACACATGGCAAGCCCTCTTAGACCCCAGCAGCCCCAGGCCATTCACATGGAAGCTACTGGAATCTCCAGCAGGGTCTCTGCAGGAGGCTTGGCGTCCTTACAAGCTCCTGGAAGGCAGAGCGGCATGTAACCTGTGCTAGAGGAGATAAACAACCGGAGCCTGCAGTGCCATCTATTAGGGTATCTATTAGGATTAAGATCGTATAGTAATAAGGTTTTAGGTGCTATATTAGAGCAGTCTGTGTAAATACTTTATAAAATATTGCTCTAATTTGACCGCTGTATGTATAGGATGCTAATTTTTGAAAAGCTTATTAATACTTATGTTTATGTAAACCTTATTGAATGATTAAATATTTACAAATGTTTTCTTCATTTTCAGAAAAAGAAAAAAATATTGCAATGCCCCTGTCCTTTTAACTCTTGTATAGATTAAGTATATATGTTAGTTTGTTATCTGTTTTTTTCTTGGCCCTGAGGAAGGTGATACCATCACCGAAACGTACGTCGGCCGTACATCCATAATCTGGATATAGATTGGTCAACGACACACAGACCAATGATCAACTGGCAGAACTGTTAAATCTAGGTTCCAATTGTAAACTACCAAGTACACCTTTGGGTTATTGTCCTATTGTGTTCAGTTTTGTATCTATGTTGTTAGGTATGTTTTTAAACTACTGCAAAGGTATGACTGGTATGTGAGAGTGCATGTATGTATGTTAGGAATATATTAGATTGTTAGGGGCACTTCCTTTTTCTCATTTTTTCAACTTGCACTTTATCTAATTATATAAACTGTATAATGAATGTTTGATGAACTTTTGTCAATGATGCTATATGACAAAATGAAATGTACAGATGCACAAATATCTTTAAACAAAAATATATGAAAACATAAATAAAAATATGTTTTGATAATATTCTGAAGTTCTGGCTTCCCTCTTTAGCATCCTTCCTATGTGAATGTTTTTAGGATTTATTCCTTGTAAAAGCAATATAGGTCCTTCTAGAGGTACCCCTTATGTTTAGTTTGACTTAGTACCGGTGAGTACCGGCCCATTTAAAGCACCGCATTTAATGAAAACAGTATCTAAAACAATCTGTTTACGAATTATTCAAGGTCATCAGGGCAAAACTCTGCAATAGAGTTGGCTCTGTCAAGGGGCCTCCTGAAAGGCTGGGCCAAGGGCCAGGGCCCACTTTGCCCATGCCTTAAAACATCTCTGTATAAGGGTTATTGAAGGTCATCAGGGTAAGACTCTCTGCAGAACAGAGCTGCCTCTATCAGGGGGAGGGGGGTCGGGAGGGCCCACTCTGCCCATGCCTATTTTCTTGCAGTAACTTTGTGCTCTGTGTGGTACCGTCTTTGCCGCAGTCCCGTTACCTTCTACATTGTAATTCAATTTTAGCCAAGGCTCGGCTAATTCCTGGGAATACAATTTTCCCTGGAGTACAGCCGCTAGCCCTACATCCTGCGGCAGACTACAACCAACGTCCAGTCTTTCTTGTGCCTCGTTCGCACCATCCTATCTATCGTAAACACTGGCTTTTTATTTCCTATAAAACAATATATTCCTTTCTCCAGTCTGTGCTAGGAGATTCCTCCTCCTTTTATGGCTCAGTTGAGAGACTCAACATTCTGCATAGAAGCAGCACAGAGGTCTTCTTCATTATTTATCAGAGCACACCAGTTTCTGCTTTGAAATATGTCAACTATGGGTCACAATCTGAAAATGATAAATGCCGTTTTCTGTAGTAAACAGTTAATTGATATATCTGTTGAAAGTCTGTATTTTCCACTCTCCGTTGTGAAACAAAACTCTGTCTCTATCCTTCTCTGTTAGAGTTGATCTAGTAACTATGAACATGTGTTTGTTTGCTAAAGAGATAATATTTGCAACATTTTTTAATATGTTTTCGTAGTTCTGCTTCCATTTAATGTAACAGATTGAGAACTCCAATATGAAAATCATGTATCAATATTGTATGGTTCTCTTCCAGGGGTTCCTCATCAATAGTCATACACACTGAATAGTCCCACCCAGGAGCAGGGACCCTGGATCACTTATAAAATACATTTATGTGCATATATACATTAATTGAAAAAAGTATTTACACTCAACAGTTGCAACCTTTCAACAAGCTAAGAAGTCCACATTTGATTTTCATTTTGAAAAGAAAAACATGTAGACTCATATGTCATCACAGAGTAAAGGTGAAGTTATCCAACCTTTCACAAGCTTTCTTTAATAAGGAAAGGAAATGAAGGATGGAATTAGCCAATAGGCTGCAAGCAATACATTCAGCTAATGCAACTGGCATTGTGCCTTTAAGAACCTCACCATGCCCTTAGTATCCGATCATGCCCTGCAGCTGACATGGCAGGGGATTTTTCTGGCTCCTGGAAACTTGGTCCTGAGACACTGAGCTCTTCCTTTTTTGGTAAATATCCAGAGAAAAGAATTATAACAACTTGTTTTCAGGTTTTTACTCAACGTCCTTTTAGGATTAGAGTAACTTAATACCTTTACTCTGACTAAACGTACTGATTGTTCTGTCACAATGCCTCCCCTTTTTATGAAGTGCCCATCCCGTGGGAAGAAGTTGACTCAAACAGATACACACAGGGTCTGTTGTGAGAAGTTGGCCTGGTATATGACATCCACTATTCTAGTGGGCACCAGTCCAAACGACCCTTATTGATGGTAGGTTATAAAGTCGACCTTATAAAAAGCTATCCTGTGGTAGCTGTGGAGAGCAGCCTTCAAGCTAAGACTTATAGGCGAGTTAAGCTGGTTGTTTTACCAATTATAATCTTTTGAATGTTCAAATGAGAGCACACCACCCAAGGTAGGTACGAAAAATATATGTATTTATTCTAAACACAAACCCTCTGGACTCTTTATGAGGTCAGAGGTAAAAGTACAATCCAAGGTTGCACAGTATACGTTATGCCCTAGGGGCCTCACAAACCATATACTAAAATAGTGGTATACGAACCACGTGAGAGTTAGAACGCAAGCTTAGGGCCTGTAGAACCGCTGGGGCTACCTAGAATCACTAACGGTTAGGATGCCGGAGGCCCACGGGTGACGTGTGCAGTGTCTAAACACAGCAACGGATCACCATTGACTTTATATCAGAAACAAACAAGTTACAATTTTAAAGATTAAGGGCACTTCTAGGTGAACTACGATGGAATCCTTTTAGACTAGGACACTTCGAGAGTCAAGAGCCACCGGAGTACTCGTGTTACCTCACCCAGGGAAGCCGGGTGCATAGGTGTCTTTTGGTCTCGGGTTTCGTCGTTGATTCCAATAGAGAGCTGCGAAGAAATGCTGCAGGCGACCATAGGAAAAGTGTCCGGGTGGATCCAAGGGTGGATCGGAGATGTGAAGAACCTGAAAGCAGAGGAGACAGAGTCTGGGTCACTAGCCAGTGACCTGGATGGCGATAGGAAGATACCAGCCGATGTCGGGTGATTTCTGGTGAAAAGGTAAAGCTTGTCTCTTCAGCCACGAGGACCAGGAGGCGTTGTCGATGACCAGGAGCTGGAGTCGAACTGTCCCACGAAGGGTCAAGTTGACTGCGGTGTCGAAATCCAGATTGGACCCAACAAGCCTTGGCAAATGCAATCCACGCAGGATGTCGAGATGGGCTTCGGTGCAGACCAGCAAGGTCTGAGGAACTTCTCCTTTGGAAAGGAGTGGGAGCAAGTCTGGAGCAACCAGTAAAGCTCAAGAAATCAAAGATGGCCCTCCGTGGGGGCTCGCTAGCCAGTGGACTAGGAACCGCAAAGGGACCTCGAGCGGAAATGCACAAAGCGGGCCCATGGGGTACTTCTGGAGTGTAGGCCTCTGAGCTTCAGTGCAAAAGGTGCTCAGGGTAGGGGCTTCAAATACCCCAATGCACAACTTCGGGATACCTCGGGAAGTAGGTGCAGTAGCAAAAATGCAGGATGTCCAGGAGTTCCGGTCCCACGTCTCTCGTATCCGCTACAGGTCTCAGCTTTGCTGGGAGCGCAGGTCAGTGTCAGAGATGTCTGGAAGTCTATGTTCTATGTCGCAGATTCTTCGGGATCCGGCGGCAGCCTCGAAAATGCAAACCGGCAAAGATGCTGTTGGTGCCTGTTTGGACAGGGTGGTCACTCCTTGACCACAAGGGAGATTTCTTCCGTCTTCCATTCGATATGGAATGTCGAAGGTCCAGGAATTATGTATCAGAGTTTCATCCAGGGTAATCTAAAGTCCTAGGGACTGGGGTTCTATACTTTTAGCAAGTTTAGGGGTTGGACTAACTCTTAGGTCCCTCCTATGGGTGGACCTGGGGAGGGGGTGGTTACACTCCTTCCCCTTTGTCCAGTTTCGCGCCAGAGCTGGGGCTGAGTGCCCCAGCAACCGGTTTGAACTGGGAAATACATGGAACACCGTGTGTGCCCCAGGCAGTTTGAATTTGAATTTATTTGAATTTAAAAACATTTATATAGCGCGCTTATACCACGCGGTTTCATGGCGCTTTTAGATTGCGAGGGGACAGCAGGAGCAGAGGAAGTTAAACAGCGAAGGCTCGGGAGAAGAGTAGGGTTTTGAGGCTTTTCCGAAACTCTGTGTAAGAAGGTGTCATGCGGAGTTCCACAGGGAGGGAGTTCCAGAACACAGGGGCAAGAACCGCAAATTTAGTTCCGCCAGCCTTTTTCTTTTTAAACCGGGGGACAGTTAGAAGTGCCAAGTGGGTGGAGCGGAGCTCTCTGCCCGGGGTGTAAGGCTTAATAGCAGAGCAGATGAACTCCGGAGCGGTGCCCATTTTGGCCTGAAAGGTGAGGCAGCCGAGCTTGAACATGGCTCTCTCTTTCACCGGCAGCCAGTGTAGTGCCTGCAATAGAGGGGTGGCATGATGAAATTTGGGCAGACCATGGATCAGGCGGGCAGCCTGGTTCTGCACTAGTTGCAGGCGGTGAATGGCATAAGCAGGTGCGCCATTGTAGATGATGTTACCATAGTCAAGGCGCGAGAGCACCATTGCCATCACTATAATCTTTAGGGCAGGGAGGGAAAAGAAACGGGAGATCTTCCTAATAGTTCTAAGGGAAAAAAAACAAGAAGAGACAACAGAACTCACCTGTGAGTGAACAGAAAGTGAAGGGTTTAGGAGGATTCCTAGAGTTTTGACTTTGGGAACGGGAAGTGGGGGGACACCAAGTGAGAGGGGCCAGTGAGATGGAGACCAAGGACTGCAACCACCTCCGGTCAAGACTAATTCCGTCTTGTCCGGATTGAGTTTGAGGTGGTTGCAGTTCATCCAATCCTGGATGAACAACATAACAGATTGGACGTTCTGAAAGGATGAGGGGGAATGGGAAAGGTTGAAAATTAGCTGGAGGTCATCGGCGTAGTTAAACACCGTGACCTCAAGCTGCTGCAACATAAAAAGGAGGGGGAAGATGTATAAATTAAACAAAAGAGGGGAAAGTGAGGAGCCTTGGGGGACCCCACACACAACCTTACGGGAGGCAGTGTCTGAAAAGCATTCACTGAATGCAACCCATCCTGTCCCACTACACTAAAGCCTGTCTGCGGAGGTGCTGGCACCTCCCTGGACAGGAAACCTATTGTCCAGGCCTCCCCTGCCGGAGTTTCATCCAGCAGCAGGAGGGCAGACTCGTGTCTGTGGCAGCAGCATCTATTTTGTG
Organism: Lissotriton vulgaris; assembly: GCF_964263255.1. NCBI lineage: Eukaryota > Metazoa > Chordata > Amphibia > Caudata > Salamandridae > Lissotriton > Lissotriton vulgaris. Next base: position 1,655,106,246 of record NC_141695.1, on the reverse strand, counting down.
ATGCTGGGGCTCTGTTTAACTTTAACCGGGTTTACTAGTAACTACATGTCTTCTCCCTCTAGAAGGGAGGAATGCTACCCCCGCCGCCAGAACAGGCGGGGGTAGTATTCCAAAGTGTTTGACACCTTACACAACATGTTTTGATAAAGCCAAGCCAAAGTTAGCATTAACCGCGAGGATTATACTTCACTTAAGAGTATATGGTATGGCTATATCATAGAACAGCTATAACCCTTTCGATGCTCATGACGAGCTCAGCTCGTCATGATGCACAGTTGAGCTGTGCTGATGACGAGCTGAGCTCGTCATGACACCAGCAAAATGGCAATTTCCAGCACAGGGGGGGGGAAACGCCTAGCAGCCAAGGTGATAAGGAGATGGTTCCGAAAGCTGCAGAGAGACCCAGCTCATGCTAGGGCACCCTCACACACAAAACCAAGCACTCTGCCTCCAGGATTGTCAAGGTTTCCCATAGGAGTGATTTATAGGTCAATATGTGTCTCTCTCTTTCTCTCTCTCTCTCTCTCTCTATATATATATATATACATATATATCTGTTGACTCTGAAATATTTAAAAACGGGAGATTTAATACCAACGTGCCCACGAGTGCTGTTTTCCTAACGTGACCGTAAGGATTATGAGCTACATGTGAATGCGGGGGTTCTGCCACCGCAGACTGCACCCATCCGCGAGTGTCTCGTGTCTTCAGCAGAACTTGGAGCTTGGGATACATATATATATATATATATTTCTTCACAATGTGATCCTGCAGTAAACGAGTGCGCTCGACAGTGTGTGCTCAGCCCAGGGGTCGGATCCTGACCCAGTATTAATTTTGAACCACAAAAGAGGCGGCACAACCGGATACTTTGTTGAAGCCTTTTTAATTTTTTAATTAGCGCTAATTAAAAAGGCTTCAACAAAGTATCCGGTTGTGCCGCCTCTTTTGTGGTTCAAAAAAATAAAAATTATATATATATATATATATATATATATATATATATATATATATATATATATATATATATATATATATATTTTTTTTTTTTAGGTATACTACATCTAAGTAAGGGGTGATTACACCACCTTACCCAGGCTGTAAGTACAGACCGGTGGTGTCAGTTTGGAAGGCTAACCAGGGGTGGCACAATACATGCTGAAGCGCCTGGTAGGCATAGGGTGCACCTATGCCCTGGGTACCTAAGGTACCATATACAGGGGCTCACAAGGGTGACCCAGTAACCAATCTGGTATGTACCTAAAGTACATGGTATAAATTTAGAGAGAGAACAGACATGCTGTGGGCCTGATTAGCAGGGCACATCCATACTAAAGTCAAAAAACAGTGAAACACAGCAAAAAGTTGGGGTAACCATAGGAAGCAGACCCTACTCTCCTACATCTGTATCCACTGCCTTCCAGAATATAACGATCCTAATTCATGAACACACTGTAAAAAAACTCTCCAGAATAACACTGACAAATAGAAAAAACTAAACTGCATAGACTACCAAGAAACAGCAAGAAAAACAACAAGAGAAGACTGTGGTTTCCTCAGGAATCCATGGTGAAGTTCAGCCTACCACCAGAGTGCTTTCCTCCACTCTAAGGACTCCCCTGGGAAGAAATATTGGTCTCAATCAACGTTGAGGAGTATGATGTCGAGGACCATGACATTGAGGAAGCTGCCTCCCAGTTCGCTGTTGACAGGTACTCCATCGAACTCGAGGCACAATTCAGCTTTACACGGTCGATCAACGTCAAGGCAAGTGTCGACGTTGAGAACCCCTCCATCTGCGGCATGTCCACTACCTTTAGCGCTAAGTCTCCCTCCATGAACGACATCACCAAGATCTACGTCAAAGACACCGCCATTAACGGCAAAGCAGTTCCCGTCGACGTCGAGCCTCCCTCCGTTGACATCAAGGACACCACCAAGGTCGACGTTCAAGCTGCCACTGTCGACATCAAAGACACCACCCGCTGCAACAAGGCATCTTCCATCGACATTGAGTCCTCCTCCTCTGTCGACGTCTTCACTGAGGCATCAGTCGCAGTCAAGACCAACCTCAGTGACGTGAAGGTCTAGATGTCCATCAATCCACCTATCATCAAGAAGGTTACAAATCTTAAGGAAGCAGAGAAGTGGTACTCCTGGTTTGGATTATTCCTGCACATACTCGCCCTCAAGGAACACACCAGAGACAGTCTGTTCTACCTCGCTGTCTCTTTGACCCGTCTCATCTCCAAGACTGTTAGTAAATAGTCCTTCTGCTCTGTCTCTAGTCAAACAGACGTCCCCTCCAAAGAGACCAAGATCACTGAGGAGGGGACATCAAACTCGCTCTAAATCTGGAACTAGAGGTATAGGCCTTCTACTGCAAGATCTACCTCTTCTCATTCAAGACAATCAGGTAGAAGATCAGCAAGGTCTCAATCTCACCACAGGAGATATTCACCTTCAACTACCTCAAGATATTCTGTCAGAGAATACTCTCCAATGCTGACAGACACTCCTCCAGCACATTTATTTATTTATTTTTTATTTATTTAGAATTTTATATAGCGCGTAGTTACCCTCGGGCATCCCAGCGCTTGTCCAGGCAGCAACAATAGCCACAGAACCAGATCAGTCACATCACATAGGGAATAGATGTGTTTTCAGAAGCTTCCGAAAACGAAGAGTGCAAGTCTCTAAGCGCATCCTCAGCGGAAGCGCGTTCCAGAGAGTGGCTGTGTGGACCGAAAATCTTCTACCACCAGTACGGGCCTTATTAGCTCTAGGAACCTGAAGCAGATGTTCCTGGTCGGAGCGCAAAGCTCTGTTGGCTTTATAGGGCACCACTAACTTCCTTAGAATGGGGGGTCCACCTTTAATGAGGTATTAGTGAGAGGGGCTATGATATTGAACAGCACGGGAACAGCCTTTACGACGCGGCTGTTACACCGCCGTGCCGTTACAACGCGGTCTTTTCAATGCAAGTCGTTACCACGACTTGCGCTGGAGGGCGCTGCAGGACAAGGAATTTTTTAATTTACTATCCAACACCTTCCCTACTGTACGTAGGCTGGTGTTGGAATAGTACTGTTTCAAGTCGCTCTCTCTTCTCCCCTCAGCAGCAATAACGCTAATTTTTCTGTCAAATCTATGCCCTAGAACCTTTATCTCTCCCACTCATGTCGACTCGGCCCTCCGACCACCTCCAATCGGGACAAATAGATCTCACTGACCCTCACTCCCTCCTCCATTGAGCAGCAACTACTCTCCCAGCCTAACCAATAGGCTCCCTTACTAATAAGGTCTACTAATAAGGTCTACCGCCATATCACCCCAGACCAGGGTAACCGGAACTCCACCGACTCCTTTTGTGACAACTAGTTCCTACAGCCACCTCTTTCTCCCATCGCGATTCGCAATGGCCTCTCACCCAATGGAGTCCCACGGCTCACATAACAGAGAGGTCCCTTGTGTGCCTGCCAAACACTAGTCGTGTTCAGTTGCCCATAGTCGTCACTCCCAGACCAAGGGAGTCTCGCCTCTCTAACAGCAGCTCGACAACCCCGTCTATTTATTACGAAACAATGTCACCGGGCACTCCAACCTCCGTCCACCCGGTCATGCTGATCCATATGAAACCACACGGCGTGAATGCCTTCGCTATTAGCTTCCCCCCTAGCTTCTCCAAGCGAGAAAAAACTTCAAACATAATGTAATCAGACAGCACCCAGAAAGGCTATTTGTGGGCACTTACCACTACACCTCCAAAGGGCAGGTAAAGATGGATCTCATCTTCCACACGGATAGACCTGAGAACTGGAACACCACATTAAGAATGCAACTTCACATATCCAAAACGATGACCACCTCACATAGCTGTAAACTGACAACCTCCCTCCCCAACCAGGTTACTAGAAACGGGAACACATCAGTGACCATTTATTCAAATGGCACAGTTTTGATACAGGCTAACAATGAGAACCTAGAAGCCTTCGACTCCCTCTTCCCTGCTCTTCGTTCCGCCCTGCTTCACTCTCTTCGACCTGCTCCTTCCCAACCCCCTTCTCTGGTCAACATGCCCCATCAAGCAAAGCAAATACCTATTACCACTCCCCTGATGAGATCCCTCAGCCGCCCTGTAGAAGCTCCTCCCACTCTTCAGCCCTCATGAATCATGACCTTCAATCTTCCGAGGTAGATCAGGCCCCACCACCCCCTCAAACTCATCTTCTTCATCATCACACGACCATCCCACAGGCTGGGTCTACTGACCCCTCTACTACTCCCCTTGTTGTAAATATCCCTCTACTACTCCAGCAGAATCATTGAGGCAGAGCCCACGTTCAGACCCCCCACCGAATGTCGCTAACAGAGACAGCTGGGACGACCGACTTACCATTAGGCCTCACAACTCGACCCTGCTCCCCACCCCGAGAGATGCCCCTACCCAAAACTGCACACCCCCAGCCCCAGATAATATGGCGCTCCGGCTGACCCTATTAGAAAGTCAGCTAGAAATAATATTCAGGGGCCTTGATGAAATCCTAACTAACCTAGGCAGGCTCGAAAGCTCCAGCAATCACAACCCAGGCCCTCTTCTCAGACTGACTCTATCCTCCTAAAGCCGCATCTCGGGCCCTCATCCGCCCTCGAGAACAGGCTGTAGAGACCCACCAGGATCGACACTGGGATTCCGTTTCAGTCTCTCATAAGAATCAAAGCCCCCGCATCTGGGGTAAAGAATCCTCCTAGTAAGGATGCTGAGATCCAGTCACAAAGACCTTCCAGAACTAAAGCAGCAATGTCAGCTGAAGGAGCATTGGACCTAGCCTCCACCTATGACTCTCCTCTCTCAGCTTCCCCGAATTCCAATATTCAAGTGATCACAGGCTTCAGAAGAGACCTCCCCCACGAAAATCAGAAGACCCCCGCCCTCCCTCTCCTCAATACCGAGGGCCCAATCAGGAGAGTATCCGAGCAATAAGAAATTATCCACAAATTGCATGCTCATTAATTGTAAATCAGCCCCCAAGCACGCAACGGAATTAGCAGAAGCCATCCTCTCTCAGGATTTAGATATTGCGTTTATCACGGCGACATGGCTGAACGAGATCTTCCCTCCTGTTTTGATATGCTGATGCCCCAGGTTTCTCAATCATCAACAAAGATAGAAAAGACCCACGAGGTGGAGGTGTAGCCATCATCCATAAGGATGACATAGACATCACTGTAATGGACTCCTGCAAGTATAGCTCCTTTGAATGTCTCACTGTCAACATCAAAACGAAGGATAACAGCCCATTAGTTGGTCACCTTCTCTATCACCCACCAGGTAACACCCCCATATTTGGGGAACACTTATCTGACTTGGTTTCCCACTGCGCTCTCAAAGACACTAACTACCTAATCTTGGGTGATCTCAACCTACGCTGGAACGAAGCCCTATTTTTGTCCAACTTACCTTACGCCCCGTCCCGCTAACAAATCATATACCCTCCCCGCCCCATTCGATCCCGTCCCGTCCCAGGCCACACTTTCCCTCCTTTCCCCCCCCACTTTCCTTTCCGCTCGCCTTCCCTTCCCTCCACCCCTTACCTCCCTTCACCACTGTCCCATCCCACTACGTATCCTTCCTCTGTCCGGTACCCTAACCTTTCCCTTTTGCCCCACAGCACCGGAAACGAGACAACTTTGTCCTGAAGATGGTCCACATTGGTTAAGGACCGAAACGTCGTCGACTCCACAGCGCAATTATAGGCGCATCTTTTTGTTGTGACTCTATTGAAATTGTGAATTGTGTAAAAAAAGTCACTGATTCTGTGTCAAATGTTGAGCTACTCACTGTAAATACTTCTCCTTTCTCACCTTGCGCCGTCCATCGCTGTTCACTTTCTCACTTGCGTTGCCACACATCACTTGTACATATTGAGCACCAAGTCCTATCGGTTGTCACTTGAATTGTCTAACTTTGTGCTGTACATAACTATTCCTATATGAATTTTCCCTTCCCTGTTTGAATATCGAAAATACAAAAATTAATTTTGACTTTAAATGATTTGAATAAGTGTCTCCTTTTCCTGATCTATGTAATGCCTTGTGCATGCAACATGAATTGCCTTTTCAATCATACCTTTTGGGAAATTGTTTTATCTTTATACCTTTGAACCCTAATCCCGATTGGTTTATGGGTCACACTCCTGTTTTTTCCTACAAGATTGTGAGCAGCTGCCGAGCTGCGAGAGTTTATACCCTTGTGGTATACAATTCTAGATCTAAGTAACTAGATCCACTCTGTGTGTCACTAATTAGGGCACATACGATGTCTAAGGAGACCTTAACTTACTCAGAAGAGTATATTCAATCGTTGATGGTTGGTCCCTCACTCCTTCAGGGACAGCCACTTTACCCACCTCCACTTCCACACCCAGTTCTTCCAGGGCAAATCTAGATAAGCTTGAACAATTGAAGAAGAAACAAATCCGGACAGATCTACATGCACGCATGCTGACAGATTACCTCAGATCAGGAGTGATCCCGGTAGGATTACAAATCCGCAATACCCTGGCCATCTTTACTACAGACCCTAAGTTCCGAACCAAGTTCAGTACTTTAGCGACCATCTGCTCCCGGCATTGGATGGTTCTAGGCATCAACACCGCCATTGAACACAGCCGCCGTGAGCTGGAAGAAATCGCAGAGCTGGAAAAACTGATCCTAGCTGATCCATCACTGACGGATGCCAAGAACCTACTAGAAAAAATCACCTCTACCATTGCCACCTTTAATACATTTGAACACAACAAAAAGGTTAACAAAATCGAGAAGGATATCAAATATTATAAGGTGGAGCAAACCTATCCTTATTTAAAAGACAAATTTTACAACACTCCTTTCACTCCCGTGAGAACACGCAATTGGGGACGGTTCCGAAACAATCAATGTATTACATTCTCTGACTCTTCTAACACCTCCGTGGAGGACTCCGATCCGGGCCAGGGCCCAAGAACATCTGGGACCAACAACAGACCTCAGCCACTATTACCAAGTGTTTTTTTAGGCCGCGGCCAACCCCCACCACCAAACCGCCCGCAAGAAATCGACAATATCAACCAACATTCGCGGGGGACCACCAAACACGCAATCGATACTACCAATGGTGGCCCCCACAATAAACAGCGTTGACCCCGAAGGGAGTGGTGATCTTTCTATACCCATCTTCAATTTGTCAGACTATTGTCTCAGTCAAGAAGAAACCTCCCTTCTCTCCAGAGGTCTTACATTTGTACCCACTGAGCGCACAGATTTTCAGGAATTACAAATGAACCTTTTAAAATTCTTCAGACGGATCAGACTCAAACAATTCTTCATTGATAAACAGGATTCTCCACACCCCAGTGCTTCATCTTTTTGGCCCCCTTCTTCCTTCGACCCCCCCTCACATTTAATGCCTCCGGAGATTCTCACATTTGAACATTTGGTGATGAGGGATGTCATGAATCTTAAATACAAACCACATTTCACACCATACAATCTCCCTATGGTCGAAAAACAAGCTCTCTTCTCTTTGAAAAACAACACAGAGATCGTCATCAAACCGGCAGACAAATGTGGTGGGATTTTGGTGATTGGACACAATAAATATGATCAGGAAATACAGAGACAACTCTCCAACCGAAATCACTACAAACCACTCTCAAAAGACCCATTGAAAGATATCAGACTAAAAATACTGACATACATAAATGAAGCAAAGGACCTTAACATCATTACGAAAAAAGAATTTGAATTCCTGAACAATCCCAGCCCTAGAACCCCTGTTCTATATGTCTTACCCAAGATACATAAAGACCAACTTAACCCACCAGGACGCCCAATAGTATCCGGGTGTGGGTCCATCTTGGAACCGCTGGGCAAATACATCGACGCTGTCATTAAGGAATTCGTCCCTTGTACTGATACCTTCATTCGAGACACCACAGATTTAATAAATACAATAGAGGACAAACCCTTCCATACTACATCTCAATTACTAGTCAGTATGGATATTGAATCCCTCTATACTAATATTCCACATGATGAGGGCCTTCTTGTGATACGGACACTTCTGCTCTCTAGACCACAACCAACTAAGATACCCACTGATTTCATTATGTCTCTACTGCGCATCGCCCTACAAAATAACTATTTTTTATATATTGACACCTATTACCTGCAAGTTAAGGGTGTCGCCATGGGCGCATGTTTTGCTACAAATTTCGCGATTTTGTTTGTACACCACCTGGAAAAATCTCCTCACTTCTGCCAACCCATATCTTTCTAACATACTTTTATGGCGTTGATATATCGACAATATTCTACTCATCTGGAGCGGAGACAATCTCACCTTAAACACCTTCACCATATGGCTTAACCAGGCCCAGGAACATCTCAAATTTACAAGTGAGAATAAAACTAACGACCTCCCATTATCCAGTATTATGGGTATCTTTCATAGATTCACATGCCTGAATCATTCCCCGTCGTCGGGGTAGGAGTCCCCGGTAAATAACAATAGTAATGTCACATAGACATATACTTAGTACTAGGCCAGTGGCCTCACATTAGTAGCCTATCTAGGTCCTTATGTAAAAAGGACCAAACTTTGGCCAGGAGCCAATCAGCTACCATCACCCTTCTCACCTTCCTGGAAGGAGCCCTAGTCCCTCAGATTTTCTACCGCACGTCGTGCAGAGGAGTCTCCACTGAGCTCTGCTCAGGTTTTTTCCTATATCTTTGGTTTTTTGCCTACTATTTCTTCAGGTTCAGTTGGAAAAGGAGTATTGATATTTAATATGTCTACTACTCCTAAAAAAGGACTTTTTAGGCCATGTGCCTCATGTAGTAAAATGAGGCTACACATAGAGGACAAGCATGAGGAATGTTTGTACTGCCTCTATCCTCAACATTCTGCCAAGGAATGTAAGATTTGTCGCACTCTCCCGGTCAAGACATTGAAAGACAGGGAAGGGCGACTGCTTCTGTGGCTCCAGAGACTGAAGGACAAAGACCAAGTCTCCTCAGGTGAGAGTGAGTGTTCCTTCAGAAGTTTCCACTCCTCTCCTAAAAGGCCTCGACAGACATCTCCAGGTCAGTCTGCTGTGCCTCCTCACAAGAAGCCAAAATCTATGGAGGGTCATCCTAAGGTCAAGCCTTCTCTTCAGATGACAGCCTTCAAAAAGCCTGCTGTGGTATCTTCTGGCCTGCCTGTGACGATGTCGACAGTATCCATTTCGACATCCACAGCGTCTACTTTCTCCATGGCTTCAACTGCTACAACGTCGTCGACGATGGGTAGGTCAATACCTTCTGTTATTCCTCTCACAAAACCGTCGACGACGCTCCCGTCGACGTCTGCTTCATCGTCGACGAAGGCAAGGCTTCCAGCGTCGACGAAAAACCCATCGTCGACGTCGAGTTCTTCATCGTCGTCGAAGACACCGTCGACGAGGACACCGTCGACGACGAGACCGTCGACGAAGACTTCCTCGTCGACGAAGACTACACCGTCGACGGGGACACCGTCGACGAGGACACCGTCGACGAGGACACCGTCGACGACGACACCGTCGACGAGGACACCGTCGTCGACGAGGACACCGTCGTCGACGAAGACACCGTCGACGACGACCCCGTCGACGAGGACACCGTCGACGACGACCCCATCGTCGACGAGCTCGTCGACGACGACACCGTCGACGAAGCCATCGTCGTCGACTTCTGCAGTGTCGACGAGGGCATTGTCGTCGACGAGGACATCATCGACGTCGATGCAGTCGACGATGAAAATGTATGATACAATGTCAACAATTGTAGACGCTCCATCAGACGCTACAATGAATCTACAATTAAAGGGCTCTCCATCACTGAAGTATTCCTATACCCATTTTAAGATGTCATCATGCATGGTGACACCAGAGATGACTTCACCTAGCAAAGTCCAGCAACTGCTGCCAACGCAGTTTCTAGAAACAGAAGACCCTGACGTGGAGAACATGTTTCCCATAGCATCCAGTCCCTCTCATCTTAACATCAAGGTTCATGAGAGTTCAGACTGTGAAGATCTTGAAGAGGTGACAATTCAAGAAGAAGTTCGACAGCATACCACTGTTCAGCCTATGGTATGCCTTCCGGCGTCAATTGTCTCTGACCTACAGTTTCTGATTTCAGACTATAAGCAAAGATTTCCGTCTTCTGCTCCTGCTTCAGGAGTGCCAGCACAGCAGGAAGCTCCAGCTCCTCAACGTCGCCAGCGACCACCTCCGCTGGTTGTGCATCAGGAGCAAGAGAAATTGCCTCCTCAAATTTCTTCAGATGAGGATGAATATGAGGAAGAAATGAGACATGATGAAGTCCAAGATGAGGAAGGTGAAATACATGATGAGGATTCTGATGATAACGCCAACCTGGATCCGGCATCCCCAGAGCAAGTACAGGATGATTCTCCCCCTGAAGATTTAGGGGGATTCCATAATATAGTAGGGAGAGCGGCTGCGAGATTCAACATCCAAATAGCTTCGGAAACGCAGGACTGTTTCCTCCATGACTTTAAGGAATCCTTCAAAAGATCTGTTCGATCCATCCCAGTAATCGATTATATATGGGAGCAAGGACTTAAAATTATGAAAAATCCTTCCTCACTCATTCCAGTGCCGGCTAGACTTGAAAGGAAGTACAAAGCCCCAGACACTGCTCCCGCATGCTTAACTGGCCAGACTAAACCGGACTCAGTTATATCACAGGCCGCTCAGCAGAAGTCTAGCAACCCGTCAGCGGCAATAACAGCGCCTCCTGATAAAGAGGGGAGAAAACTTGATGCCATCGGCAAAAGATTTTCTTCTATGTCCGCCCTATCAGTCAGGGCTGCAAATTCTCTAGCATTACTAGGTCGCTACAATCGACAGATATGGGCAGATATAGCTCCATATCTAGAGGCAATCCCAGAAGACCAGAAAGAAGAGGTTAAGAAAATTTTGCTGGAGGGCGAACGCTCTGCCTCAGAGATGATCGATGTGGCCTTAGATATCGCTTCCACAGGATTTCGTCAACTGGCAGGAGCAGCGGTTTTGAGACGCCAGGGCTGGCTAAAAGCCACAGCATTCCGGCCTGATGTGCAAGCCAAAGTTCTAGACATGCCATTTGATGGCGAACTGCTCTTCGGTGAACATATCGATGATATGCTGCAAGGTATTAAGAAGGATACCGACACGGCGAAAGCCTTAGGCACCCTACAATACAAAACTAATTCCTTTCGAGGATCCAGAGGTAGAGGGCAGCAGAATAGGGGCAGCTATCAAGGTTACAAGTCCGCTTATAACTCTTCTCAGCAGTACAAGCCTCAATATCAGCAGAGACAGCAACAAGGACGAGCTTCCTACAACAAGTCGTCCTTTCGAGGGAAAGGAGGAAAGAAGGATAATTACAGACGCCAATGACTGCTTTCTCCAGCATACCTCCACCTCTTCTCCACAATTCGCAGTTGGAGGAAAAATTACCAACTTCCTTCACAATTGGAAACAAATTACAACAGATCGTTGGGTGCTGCAGTTAGTTCGCTTCGGACACACTTTGGAGTTTGTGGAACATCCTCCTCCGAACCCACCATGTCCTATGCAGCACAAGAATCTACGCCTACTTCAACAGGAGCTCTCTCTAATGCTCCAGAAAAGAGCAGTGGAGAGAGTTCCTCGAGGTCAGAAGGGGAGAGGATTCTATTCCCGATTCTTCCTGGTCAGAAAAAAGGAGAAGAAGCAATGGAGACCAATACTGGATCTGAGAAACCTAAATATATACCTCAAGAAGCAGTCCTTCCGTATGGTTACCCTCCAGGAGGTATTACACCTACTCAATCCAAAAGACTATATGGTATCCTTAGACCTCCAGGATGCCTATTTTCATGTCCTCATTCACAAGAGTCATCGACAATTTCTGAGGTTTGCAGTGGCAGGCAGGCACTACCAGTTCAGGGTTTTACCATTCGGCCTGAAGTCAGCTCCACGCATCTTCACGAAGTGTCTGTCACCAGTAGCGGCATACCTTCGCCAGCATCATCACCAAGTCTTTCCCTACCTAGACGACTGGCTCATCAAAGCTCCGACTCGGATAGGCGCAGCCAAGTCCTCTTCGGCCTGCCTTCATCTATTCAAAAATCTGGGCTTAACACTCAACCAGGAAAAGTCAACTCTCCAACCGTCACAACGTCTCAATTTCCTGGGAGCAACGTTGGATACACAACAAGAGAAAGCCTTTCCTTCCAGAGAACGTCAGGTCAAGCTGAAGACTCTGGCTGTCCACATTCAGGCCAAGCAGAGAGTCAAAGTTCGACTATTCAAATCATTGCTAGGAATGATGTCTTCCAACATTTTTCTCATTCCTCACTGTCGCCTACACATGCGGCCTCTACAGGAAGCCTTAACAAATCAGTGGATCCAATCTACAGGGTCTTTCGACGACTGGATCAGGATCACTCAGGTCATGAAGAAAGCTCTGAGATGGTGGCTTCTGGGCGACAACTTAAACAAGGGTCTCCCTTTTCTTCTCCCAGTCTCTCCTCATGTGATAACCACAGACGCTTCACTGGAAGGATGGGGGGCGTTCCTACAGGAACTGCAAGTACACGGTCAATGGTCAGTGGCAGAAAAACAACTCCACATCAATCTGCTGGAATTGAGAGCAGTGCGCCTGGCACTTCGAGCATTTCTGCCCCGTATCAGGAACTCCCCAGTGCTTGTGAGGACGGACAACACCACCACAATGCACTACCTGAACAAGCAGGGGGGTACTCGATCCAGGACGTTGTCTCGAGAATCTCAGCAAATCTGGATCTGGCTGGTACAACACGACATTTCTCTGCGGGCAGAGTATGTCCCAGGAGTAGACAACACCCTGGCAGACTCGCTAAGCAGGCAGCGTTCACTTTGCCACGAGTGGGAGCTCGACCAGCAGACGCTCGACTCGGTGTTCTCCCGTTGGGGCAAACCTCACCTGGATCTCTTTGCGACGAAAGTGAACGCGAAATGCCAACATTACGCAAGCTGGCTTCCCCAGAAAAGGTCCCTAGGGAATGCCTTTTCGATGACATGGTGCAACGTCTTTGCTTACGCTTTTCCACCGTTTCCCCTGATCCCCAGGGTTCTGCGGAAACTGAAAGCAGAGAGTTGTACCATGATCCTGATAGCCCCAGCGTGGCCGCGCCAACACTGGTATACGGAGCTACACCTTCTATCGCTGGAACCTCCAATTCTATTCAGGACATGCCCACATCTCCTCACAATGAACCAGGGACAAGTCCAGCATCCGGATCCAACATCTCTAAAATTATCAGCTTGGCTCCTGAGTTCAGAGAGTTCCAGGATTTAGATATTCCACAGGAATGCAGGGTCGTCTTAGCCCGGGCTCGGGCTGAAAGTACTAATAAGACGTATTCCCTCAAGTGGAAAAGGTTCTGTTTGTGGTGTAGAGCTCAGAATTTGCATCCGTTCACTTCTACTCCAGCACAAATTCTGCCCTACTTGCTCCACTTAGCCAATTCTGGACTGGCACACGCTTCAATAAAGGTCCACCTGGCGGCCATCTCCAGGTTCAGACGATCTTCGTGTGGAGCTTCGTTATGGACCAACAGACTAATCAAACAGTTTCTGAAGGGATTATTCAGATCTTTCCCTCCAGTTAGAGCACCTCCACCTACATGGCAACTAAATGTGGTACTAACTCAACTAATGAAACACCCGTTTGAGCCAATCCACAGAGCAGATCTAAAATATTTGTCATGGAAGACAGCTCTATTGCTGGCGCTCACGTCGGCAAGGAGAGTGAGTGAACTGCAGGCTTTTTCTGTGCAAGACCCCTTCATCCAGTTCAAGAACGACAGGGTCATTCTACGGACTAACCCTAAGTTTATACCGAAGGTTCCGTCCTCTTTCCATCTCAACGAACCTATTGTCCTACGATCTTTCTTCCCGAATCCATCATCTGCGGCTGAAAGATCTCTTCACTCATTGGACCTCAAACGATGTCTCAAATTTTACCTTCACAGGACGGAGCAATTTCGAAAGTCCAACCAATTGTTTGTTGCATTTAGCAGACCCAGGAAAGGCTTAGCTTTAACAAAACAGAGCATTTCCAGATGGATTTCAGCGGCCATCGCCTTCTGTCACCAACAGGCGGGCCACCCTCTGCCTTCAAAAGTACGAGCACACTCCACTAGAGCGGTTTCCACCTCCTTGGCGCTCTTTGCTGGGGTATCCATTGTCGACATTTGCAGAGCGGCGACATGGAAGACACCACATACGTTCACCAAGCACTACTGCTTGGACTCTGAACTTATGAAGGATGCAGCAGTGGGGCAGGCTGTCCTACGTCATCTATTTCATTAGTGGTGAGCCCTCTTCCTATCATCCCACCTTCCAGGTAATTTATCGCACATTTCTTATCAGGTTGTGAGTATCATGTAAACTGTGTAACAACTTGTGATAAGATTACTATGTCTTTACGAATGTATTATGCGAAATGTGCTCATTATTGCTTGCTATTCTGATTCAGGCATGTGAATCTATGAAAGATACCCATAATACTGGATAAGAAATGCGTTACTTACCTGTAACAGCAGTTATCCAGTATTGGTATCTTTCATAGATTCACATGCAACCCACCCGCCTCCCCTGGAAGGGCTCACCTTCTCCCTCTCAGTAGGTACTACTTAGCACTGTGCTTACGAAAATCTGAGGGACTAGGGCTCCTTCCAGGAAGGTGAGAAGGGTGATGGTAGCTGATTGGCTCCTGGCCAAAGTTTGGTCCTTTTTACATAAGGACCTAGATAGGCTACTAATGTGAGGCCACTGGCCTAGTACTAAGTATATGTCTATGTGACATTACTATTGTTATTTACCGGGGACTCCTACCCCGACGACGGGGAATGATTCAGGCATGTGAATCTATGAAAGATACCAATACTGGATAACTGCTGTTACAGGTAAGTAACGCATTTCTTTCTGGATGTCACGATCCATGCAGAAGATGGTAAATTGGGCACCACCCTGTTCAGAAAACCCACGGAGAAAAACACCCTATTTGAGTATTCTAGTTACCATCCCAGAGGTCTACGTGATGGATTACCCTATGGACAATTTTTACGCATCCGGCGTAACTGCAAATGGCGTAAGGACTATTTCAAGGAAGCTGAAGTCCTTACAAGGATGCTTATCCACAGAGGCTACCCACGACGCTTGGTCACCCAAGCTAGAAAAAGGGCATGGTACTGCCATAGAGATACGCTCCTCTCACCACAACCCAAAAAGACTATGAACAGGATCCCATTCGTGTCCAAGTTCAGCCCGCACAGCAACGAAGTCAGTAAAATCATTAAGAAAAACTGGCCGATACTCCGAGCACATGAACCATTCATGGAATTACCCCTGTTTTCTTATCAACGTGGCCGTAACATCGCCAGCCACCTGGTACACGCCATCACATGGCCACAACCAACTATTGAAAGACATACTATCACAGCTGCTTGGGGATTGGATCCAGTGATTGGACACTATAAATGTCAAAACTGCAGTGTCTGTGAACTGACACAAAACACCAAGGTTTTCATTAACAAAGATCATACCTACAAACTGAAAAGTCACACTAATTGCAGGACGCAGAACGTCATTTACGCCATTAGATGTCCCTGTGACCTCATCTACATAGGGCAGACAACCCAAATGATTAAACAACGGATCATCCAGCATAAAAGCAGGATTAATTGTAAAGTGCTTACTGCCCCTTTGGTCTCGCACTTCTGGTCCTGGGTCACCTAGATACGGATATCAGGTGGCAAGTGATTGACAAACCCTCTCTCCCTACTCGTGGAGGAGACATTAAGATCCTCTTAAACAAAGCCGAATGCAAGTGGATGACCTTGTGTAACTCTATCACCTCTGGTCTGAACACCCTTGATGAGTGGAACAACACTATTACCATCTAGTTATTCCCACTACATAAGTTGCTCCTTCCTGGTCTTCGATAGCATCCCGCCACTGTACCTCTAGGGACCCTCTACAGACCGCACTCCATACGGAGAAAACTTATAATCCCCAGGGTTGTCTATGGGTATTCCGCCGTTTTATCTAAAACTGACCTGTTCATGTTCTCCCACGAACAGCATTGTATATTCTGTTTAGGCCACTGTACGTAATGTATGAATTGTGAATTATTAGATATATATGTGAGTATTACACTCCTGCCTAAATATCCTGTTCTTTAATGTATTATATAGCTGCTACTAGTATTATTTGAATGTCCGTAACGATACAACCTTTCCTTCAATATGTTGCATTGCCCGGTCACGCCCACCCGCCCTTGACCCCGCCCCCCCACCGTCACCAGGCCACGCCCCCCAGTACTTTTCCCTTTGCATTCGGCGTTGGCTCCGTGAATGATCTACACGCTAGCCACAGGCTTCCTGACCCTTGGCTGGTGCGCCTACTCCGATTCACTTCGATCTCAGTTCCTGTAATTTTCCAGGTAACCGACACCTCGCCCTGTCTTACATGGTTCCCCGACTTTATGCACAGTACTGGCTCTTACGGGACCCCTCTCTTGTAGGTCCCTGGCTGCCGGATTTCAAATTGCAGCGATCTGTTTGTGACGCCCCCTCCGGCCCTCCAGACGATTTAGGTAACTTTTCTGCGCTGCCGCCGTGCTCGGTTCGACCCTAGCGGGGCTTGACGTCTTCATAATCCCTTCCCTTCTCATTCCAGTCCCTGGGCAGTCAGACGATCCTCGCCGGATCCTCCGGACCGGGTTTGAGACTTCGCCCGCTCACAGGTAAATACCAAGTCCTGGTCTTCCCCGATAGTCTCTCATCACGTCCTCGTGCCCCTGATTATCCCCGATGATGACTCCCGCCCCAGGACTTATAGACGAGGGTTACACAAACCCCCCTCCCCTGCGCTTTTGATGGTATCCCTTTCTAACTAATTTCAACTTCCAGTGCGGCTCTGACCTCGCAGTAGTCTGTGCAACAGCCTAGTAGCTAGAGGGAATCCATCTCACTCCGCCCCCTTGGTCTCTATAATCCAGGCCATTTGGGCCCTATTTTTGTCCAACTTACCTTACGCCCCCCGCCCGCTAACAAATCATATACCCTCCCCGCCCCATTCGTTCCCGTCCCGTCCCAGGCCACACTTCCCCTCCTTTCCTCCCCCCCCCTTTCCTTTCCGCTCGCCTTCCCTTCCCTCCACCCCTCCCCTCCCTCCACCACTGTCCCATCCCACTACGTAGCCTTCCTCTGTCCGGTACCCTAACCTTTCCCTTTTGCCCCACAGCACCGGAAACGAGACAACCTTGTCCTGAAGATGGTCCACATTGGTTAAGGACCGAAACGTCGTCGACTCCACAGCGCAATTATAGGTGCATCTTTTTGTTGTGACTCCATTGAAATTGCGAATTGTGTAAAAAAAGTCACTGATTCTGTGTCACATGTTGAGCTACTCACTGTAAATACTTCACCTTGCGCCGTCCATCGCTGTTCACTTTCTCACTTGCGTTGCCACACATCACTTGTACATATTGAGCACCAAATCCTATCGGTTGTCACTTGAATTGTCTAACTTTGTGCTGTATATAACTATTCCTATATGAATTTTCCCTTCCCTGTTTGAATATCAAAAATACAAAAATTCAGGGAGGAGCCAAGATGGCGACCGGGATGGAAGCGTAGGCTCCCGGCTCTATAAACCTCCGAGCCCCGCACGGATATCCTGCACATAATCCTGAGAATGCGCTATAGTTTTGTGCTGATGATTGTGACCTGATATCGATCGTGCGATCCCGAGGTCTCTACCAGCCCCACAGCCCGAGGTACGTGCGCCTGAAAGTTGTGGCCCTAGTGACCCTGGAACCGGGACCTCGAGTGAGCTACGGGGCCGGGCGCTACATCAACAACAGCGGCCATCCTTGCCTGGGTGGAGTCGGTCTGCCGGAGCGCATTGGCTGACGGCCTGAATCTCGCTGCAAACGCTCTCCGTGATAACGGATGCGGTCGGAGTGCGTCCCTGATGTGATGGCCCGAGGGAAAGTTTGAAAACAGCCGGCTTATCGAGGGTGTGCTGCTCCGACGCGGATTGCAAATCTGCCCGGATTTCGCGGTCCGCTCCCGATTTTCCCGTTAACGCTTAGCCGGAGCGAGGATGGCCATAACCAGAGATCACTTCCTGGGTGACGGCCTCTACTGTCACCGTGCATCGGATGGTGGCCCGACCGGATTGCGATCGTCCATGGCCGACTCCCAATCTCCCCTCACGGTGGGAATGCCCGATGGTCGCCTGGAGGGGGTGGAATGTGCCGTCCCGACTATCACGACACAGCGAGGTGGGGAGTGTGCGATACCAAGCGGAGGGGTGGCACAGGAGAAGGGGGCTACACTATCATATGGAGATATTCTCGCCGCTCTTGGTGACCTTCGGTCTGTCTGGAAGCATGGCTCCCTAGTTCTGGGGAGCAAGCTTGAAGAAGTTGTGCTTACGCTGGAGACATCACGATCGGATGGGTCCGGGGTTCACGCAGACCTGCCCCACATTATCTTCGCGGGTGGTGTTGTGGCCGCTAATGTGTACGGAGGGGAGCTGATGATCCCGGATTCTGCTGTGGCCTGTGGACAGACCTCCGTGTGTTTGGACTACTCTAACGGATCCCTTTCTCAGCAACTGATGGCGGCCTGGTCTATCGCACCGTCACTGACACCCCAGGCAGTGTTTAACCAACGGCTGGCTCTGGTACCTGCCATCCCCTTTCTCGTCCTGGCCTCCCTGATGTGGAGTACGAGTACCGGGACTGTCTTTGGAAAGATGGCTGCAAGTGGGGATGACTCTGTTGGTGGCCGGCGACGTCCATTTTGTCTTTGTCTGCTGATCTCCGGTATGGCTTGGACATGTTGCGTTACTACCTTGGCTGCTGAGCGACTAAATCGACGGGCATGCCCAGGGGGACTTGCAAGGACAGGCCAGGGATAATATGCTTCCCCAAATGTTGATACTAATATGGCTGGCGGAGGTGAGGGTTGCGCGATCTTTTGTTATAGCTATTTGCGCGGTACGTGGAAGATTCTCCCCAGTTCTTACTGTATTGACTGGCCTCAATTGTGGTTTGTATTCTGGGGAGGGATCTGGGTTTGTTGCGGGAGGGGGTGGCCGGGAGCCAGTATGGATGGCCCTCCTTCAGTTTTATTAATGGTTTTTTCCTTTTCTTCTCTGTAACTATATTTCGGGTACTCTTTTTACGGGCGACAGGCACGCTGCTAGGGGGGATAAGCCATAGCCTCTGCAGAGGTGCAGGGTGGGGGGTAGGGGGATGGGGTCCTCTTTTTTGTTTTCTTGTCCTTCCTTAGTTTCTATGGGTCCTTTTTTGCCTCACTTATCTTTTCTTTGTTTCCTTTAGCTTTTCTTTCCTTTCTCGGGTCAGTATGGAGGTTAGGTATTGCGCCTCTTGTCATACCTGTACTTTGGGATATTGCTAACTTTATTAAGGTGGTCTTGCGTTCATGGGGTGGGCAATGACTGGTGCGAAATGTGATTAGAAATTCCTTCGTCCTGATATGTGTACTGTAGCACCGGCACCCTGATAATGATTATTAGCTCTGTGGACATCCTGACGCGTGCATTGCCCACCCTGTGCCCTTAGGTTGATTGTGTGCCATCTGATCCTTCTTATCATATATTTTAAAATGAACCTTATCTGATCCTTTAACTCAGTGGTCACGTCTATTCGAATTGCTCTTTGTGATATATGCAGTTTGTTGTAATGGTGAACTACTGAGGTGCTTTCTGGTTGACGAACGTGCTACGAATTGATTTCGAGGCCAGCCAAGATGGTTGTAGGCCCGTAATTGTACTCATGTGATGCACAATAAAGGTTTAAAAAAAAAAACACAAAAATTAATTTTGACTTTAAATCATTTGAATAAGTGTCTCCTTTTCCTGATCTATGTAATGCCTTGTGCATGCAACATAAACTGCCTTTTCAATCATACCTTTTGGGATATTGTTTTATCTTTATAGGAACGAAGCCAACAACACACTCATTCAATCTCTCAATAATCTCCTCTGTGACAATAATCTTTTCCAACACTGCTCGGAAGAAACTCACAACAAAGCAGCGACCTTGGATGCCATCATTGCCCATCGAGACGCAATCACGATTGACAACATTCTTCCAGTGGACTAGTCGGATCACCACATGATCTTATTCCACTTCAACAAAAGAGTTCTATCCCTGCCTCCTGTTCAAGACCCCCGCAAATGGTCCAGAAATCTCACCAGATCCCCCTGGACGTCATGGAAGAAAGGCTAAAGTTCCTCCTACCCAGCGGCAATGATCTCTCCACAAATGATCTCACCTCGCTATATACCATGAATATGGTAACCCTGCTGGCTCAACTAGCACCCCTGAAACATAGAAAAAAACAAGCTATTCCATCCCGATCTTGGTTCGACTCTGACATCAATGAAGAAAGGAGACAACTAAGAGTCTCAGAAAGACACTGGAGGAGCATGCCCACTAACTTCCACCACGATCAACTCAGAATTTTCAGGAAGAAATACAACAGCCATATCGAGAACAAAAAATCTGTATATTTCCGCTCTGCACTGTACTGCGCAAAAAACAGACCCAAGGAGCTCTTCAAGATCATCAGACAACAAACCTCCAAACCAGATATGTCCTTGAGGCAGACTTCCAAAGAACAGTGCAACAACTTCTCCACCTTCTTCAATGACAAGATCTCCAAGATCGAGCGCTCTCTGGTCACCAACTGCTCCTCCCCTCCCCTTAGCAGCCCAGTTGGGGTGCTTAGTTGCGCTCCCACTCCCAACACTAAATCCTGGTCACTCTTCCAGTCCATTCCAGAAGAAGAGATAGCCAAACTTATCTCCACCTCTAAACCTTCATCTCACACCCTAGACCATCTCCCTGCTCAACTCACCAAAAAATGTAAACTCTCCCTAGCTCCACTCTGGTGTAGGATTATAAACAGCTCCCTAAAAAACGGAATCGTTCCAGATTGTCTGAAAGTGGGACAAGTCACCCCGCTGGTAAAAAAGCCAGGCCTGGACATAAAAGACCTAAACAACTTCAGACCCGTCTCCAACCTTCCTCTTCTCTCCAAAATCCTAGAAAGATGTGTACTCCAACTCAACACCTGGACAATACCAACCTCCTCGACTCCCATCAGTCGGAATTCAGGAAAGGGTGTAGCACAGAAACCGCAATCCTCAACATAATTGATCATATACACAAATCTCTGGACTCAGACCAATGCTGCCTCCTCATTCTCCTAGACCTGTCAGCAGCATTCAAAACCGTTGACCACAAACTTCTCCTCAAAGCTCTCGAAGAAAAGGCTGGTCTAGACGAGGTGGTCCTCAAATGGTTCTCCTCATTCCTACACAACCGCTCCCAGAGAATCAAAATCAGAAGCTTCGAGACTGACCTTCAGCCAATCATGAAGGGAGTTCACCAAGGATCAGTGCTCTCCCCTCTCCTCTTCAACATTTACATGGAACCCCTCGCCACCCTATCCAGAAAAGGTAACATCCCCTTTCACCTTTATGCTGATCATACTCAAATCTACTTGGAAATCTCCTCTGCTAAAGACATCCAAAGACTAAATGAAACACTAAGGGAAGTGCAACCACTTAAAACTGAACACGGACAAAACCGAACCACTCCTCATCTTGAACAAAGAATAGAACCCGCAATGGTCTAGTGGCTAAAAGAGATTGATGCGCTCAACGGGAACCTCACCCTGGCTGACTCTGTTAAATCATTAGGCATCCCGCTAGACTCAAAACTGGTCATGACCCAACACATTAAGATTTCGGCTAAGAGCGCTTTTCTTAACCTGAATCTACTAAAAAAATAAAACCTTTCATTCCACCCAAATATCTCAAACAAGCCACTCAAGCATTGGTGCTGTCAAGACTGGACTATGGAAACGCAGTCCTCTCGGAAATCGCAAAAACACCCCTTGCTCCTCTGAAAACAACTCTCAATGTGGCTGCCAGAATGGTCACTGGAATAAAGAAATTTGACCACATCTCTCTTGCACTGAAAGAACTCAATTGGCTACTAATAGAAATGCGGGCGAACTTCAGAACGGCCAGCCTGACCCACAAAGCCCTCCACACAGGCAAACCCGAATATCTGGCGTCCAAACTCAAAAAAGCAGGTCAGAACAGGAACTTCAGAAGCTCTAATACCTTACTTCTTATTCCGCTAAAACCATGAAAACAAAAAACCGCGGCCAGATCCTTCGCCGGAAATGCGCCCATAATATGGAACTCTATCCACCCACACATCAGAACTATTCCCTCCTTTGCTAAATTCAAAAGTCAGCCCAAAATCCTTTTCCTCGATCGATCCCTAGCGATTAGATAGGAACAGTCGGAGGGCTGAAAATGACACTGAACCTCTCTCGGTTGTGGGCTAACAAGTCCTTGTAACGGAACTCTTCAACATCTTCTTTACTATGTCTCTCATCTGGATTGTCTCACTTTATTGCAATATGTTCTGCTCTCTTTAGCTCGCTTTATTGTAATATGTTCTGCTCTCGTTTGTTCTGCTCTGTAACTGTTGTGAAGCGCTCCGATACCCTCCAGTCAGGCTAGCGCTATAAAAAACTTCGTATATAAATAAAATAAAATAAAATAAATAATAGAATAGAATAGTACTTGATAAAATATTAGATAGAAAAACAATTCAATTCCAAAAACGCCAGCTTCTTTCCAGTTTGGTAAAGGAACCTACCCTTTTAGCATAAATAGATTCTCAATTAAAGACTCTCTGCATTTTTTAAATCCATTGAGTGAACGTCAGGACCACCTTAGGCTTCCAGTTTGCTAAGATAAGTGATCTGGCAATTAAAGTTGCAATAAAGATAAATTGAAGTTGACCTACAGTCAAGTCTACACTCATCTCTACTCTGCCGGGCGGTAAGAGGGCTGGGAAAAAGAATAGTTTCCAGTTTCTTATTAATTTCAGAGAAAATGTCCTACCAAAAATGTCTTAGGTGGCAGTATGTAAACCCGACATGGAGCCAGTCCCCCACTACCAGCCCACATCAAAAGCACCTAGGATCAACAGAGGGGAACATTTAGGGGTCGATTCCGATTCGGGAAAATACGCTCCGAATAGTTGTATGGAGCGTTTTTACCGTACGATTCGTAGACCTTCAACGTCCCCGTACGTACGATCAAGTACGATCCTAACCCAAAGCAGATCCCCGTACGAATCGTAACAAACACCGTACGACACAAAAATACATACGATCTGTATCCGGTTGACGCAGTACTCTATGTCCGAACGTAAACAAGCAGCAGTTTCCGGCCCAGCAAGTACGATTCGTCTCTGCGACACTCCGTCCGACCCTTTTTCTACGGGACCTGAAAACAGCCGTAAAAGTAAAGTCCGGCTCGAACTGCAGCCCGGTACGCGTCATACACGCCATGAACCCCATCATCCATGTCATCCCAGTCCTGTACGCCCACGACCTGGTGCATAGAAACCGACGACGCCGCAGATGGTAAGAACAACGTACCGCAACAACGGAAGTGTACATGTACGGTGCGTCATACACGCTCGCGTATACCACCATTGCAATAGTGATACGAGCCGCACACACGCCATGAAAGTTGGGGTACGGTGCGTCATACACATTTGCGTATACCACCATTGCAATAGTGATACAAGCTGCACACATGCCATGAATTATGGGGCACGGTGCGTCATACACACTCGCGTATACCATCATTGCAATAGGGATACGACCCGCACACACGCCATGAAATTTGGGGAACGGTGTGTCACACGCGCTTGCGTATGGCACCATTGCAATATTGATACGAGCCGCACACACGCCATGAATGTTGGGGTATGGTGCGTCACATAAGAGGGGTGGGTGGCTATGACTCCCAGCAGTGCCCAGAGGGGTGGCTGGATATGACTCCCAGCAGTGCCCAGACAGAAGAGGGGTGGGTGGATATGACTCCCAGCAGTGCCCAGACATAATAGGGGTGGCTGGATATGACTCCCAGCAGTGCCCAACAGTATGAGCGTGGGTGTATATGACTCCCAGCAGTACCCAGACAGAAGAAGGGTGGGTGAATATGACTCCCAGCAGTTCCCAGACATAAGAGGGGTGGCTGGATATGACTCCCAGCAGTGCCCAACAGTACGGGGGTGGGTGTATATGACTCCCAGCAGTGCCCAGACATAAGGTGGGTGGATGTATATGACTCCCAGCAGTGCCCAGACAGAAGAGGGGTGGCTGGATATGACTCCCAGCAGTGCCCAACAGTATGGGGGTGGCTGGATATGACTCCCAGCAGTGCCCAGATATATGAGAGGTGGGTGGATATGACTCCCAACAGTGCCCAACAGTATGGGGGTGGGTGGATATGACTCCCAGCAGTGCCCAGACATAAGAGGGGTGGGTGGATATGACACCCAGCAGTGCCCAGACATAAGAGGGGTGGGTGGATATGACTCCCAGCAGTACCCAGACATAAGAGGGGTGGCTGGATATGACTTCCAGCAGTGCCCAGACATAAGAGGGGTGGCTGGGTATGACCCCCAGCAGTGCCCAACAGTATGGGGGTGGGTGGATATGACTCCCAGCAGTGCCCAGACATAAGAGGGGTGGATGTATATGACTACCAGCAGTGCCCAGACAGAAGAGGGGTGGCTGGCTATGACTCACAGCAGTGTCCAACAGTATGGGGGTGGCTGGACATAACTCCCAGCAGTGCCCAGACATATGAGGGGTGGGTGGATATGACTCCCAGCAGTGCCCAACAGTATGGGGGTGGGTGTATATGACTCCCAGCAGTGCCCAGACATAGGAAGGGTGGGTGTATATGACTCCCAGCAGTGCCCAGACAGAATAGGGGTGGCTGGATATGACTCCCAGCAGTGCCCAACAGTATTGGGGTGGCTGGATATGACTCCCTGCAGTGCCCAACAGTATGGGGTGGCTGGATATGACTCCCAGCAGTGCCCAGACATAAGAGGGGTGGGTGTATATGACTCCCAGCAGTGCCCAGACAGAAGAGGGGTGGTTGGATATGACTCCCAGCAGTGCCCAACAGTATGGGGGTGGCTGGATATGACTCCCAGCAGTACCCAGATATATGAGGTGTGGGACGATATGACTCCCAGCAGTGCCCAACAGTATGGGGGTGGGTGGATATGACTCCTAGCAGTGCCCAACAGTATGGGGGTGGGTGGATATGACTCCCAGCAGTGCCCAGACATAAGAGGGGTGGGTGGATATGACTCCCAGCAGTGCCCAGACATAAGAGGGGTGGCTGGATATGACTCCCAGCAGTGCCCAGACATAAGAGGGGTGGCTGGATATGACTTCCAGCAGTCCCCAACAGTATGGGGGTGGGTGGATATGACTCCCAGCAGTGCCCAGACATACGAGGGGTGGCTGGATATGACTTCCAGCAGTGCCCAACAGTATGGGGGTGGCTGGATATGACTCCTAGCAGTGCCCAGACATATGAGGGGTGGGTGGATATGACCCCCAGCAGTGCCCAACAGTATGGGGGTGGGCGGATATGACTCCCAGCAGTGCCCAGACAGAAGAGGGGTGGATGTATATGACTGCCAGCAGTGCCCAGACAGAAGAGAGGTGGCTGGCTATGACTCCCATCAGTGCCCAACAGTATGGGGGTGACTGGATATGACTCCCAGCAGTGCCCAGCCATATGAGGGGTGGCTGGATATGACTCCCAGCAGTGCCCAACAGTATGGGGGTGGCTGGATATGACTCCCAGCAGTGCCCAACAGTATGGAGGTGGGTGTATATGACTCCCAGCAGTGCCCAGACATAAGAGGGGTGGGTTTATATGACTCCCAGCAGTGCCCAGACAGAAGAGGGGTGGCTGGATATGACTCCCAGCAGTGCCCAACAGTGTGGGGGTGGCTGGATATGACTCCCAGCAATACCCAGATATATGAGGTGTGGGCGGATATGACTCCCAGCAGTGCCCAACAGTATGGAGGTGGGTGGATATGACTCCCAGCAGTGCCCAACAGTATGGGGGGTGGGTGGATATGACTCCCAGCAGTGCCCAGACATAAGAGGGGTGGGTGGATATGACTCCCAGCAGTACCCAGACAGAAAAGGGGTGGCTGGATATGACTCCCAGCAGTGCCCAGACATAAGAGGGGTGGGTGTATATGACTCCCAGCAGTGCCCAGACAGAAGAGGGGGTGCTGGATATGACTCCCAGCAGTGCCCAGACATAAGAGGGGTTGGGTGCAGAGGACTCCCAGAAGTGCCTTAGACATAGGGGGGAGGGGCATCATCATCATCATACCACTACTACATGGGGGTATGTGCACATCCCTAACTTGTGACTTTCATGATAGTGCCATAGCAACACATCATTCAAAGCAGTGTCCCACTCCACGGAGGATTGATTCCTGTCACACACTGTGACACACCACATGTGGGTGTGAAGTCAAATTCCACATGCATACCCACCCATGGAGGTTGTAGGCAACATACACACATTACCATCATCATGACACAATAGTGTATAGTCACCAAACATAGACAGCTAAAGGGAACACACACTGTCATGCACATCCCTGGGCTGATATGAATGTCCAGGTGGTGGTCAGACCACCAAGTTCTAGTCTGTCATGGAAGGAATACTGTTGAAAATCATTAGATACAATGCTCACAAATGTGATTCATGTGCCCAAATACCCTGCAGAACAAATGCCAGCATAGGGGTAGGATGTGATGACACACATGCATAGTGGGAAAAGAGTGAATGTGTCCATGAAGGCCTTTGTACATACTCAAAACACAAATACAGTGAGTAGCATGAATGGCACAGACTAATGAGCAGAAGACACCTGTGAGCAGGCATGGCCATTGCTGAAGGGAACCGTCACCTAAAAAGGAAATGTGCACACATGTCAGCACAACAATTGTGCAACTGTCTGTAGTGAAGCTCTCAGGTGTCACAGGGGAAGGAACACTCCTTGTGACAATTCTCTAGTCAAACAGAACACACACAACCAATGATTAATTGCAGAGACATTGTGATGGCACATAGATATCATGGTCCAGCTCATTACCATCATCCAAAAACATCTCTCAGAACCCCAAAATATTAACATGACACCAACTCCAGGGCCCTCAGCACCTAAAGCAAGTACCTGAAATGCAATAGTGTAGAATGAAAAATAAAATGCTTTATTCAGCTCCAAATTGAAAGATGTCCAAAATTGAGTTCAAGCTCCAACAAGTCCAAATGCCAGTCCACTTAAAAGTCTGGTAGGGGGACGTTGGGGAGCTTGACGACCCCAAACTTGCCTGCACACAAATGTCCTATTGGTCTGTGGACCCATGGGGGGCATCATCTGAGTCAGGACCAGGCACCGCAGGGACAGTAGTGGGAAGGGTAGGTGTTGTGGGTGCAGGGGGGATGAATCTTCCTCAGTGGCTTGTGCAGCGCCAAAGGTGGAAATGAACTCAGCGCTGCACACTGCTGCCAGTTCAGCCAGACCAAACCCTGCACCCGAGGACACAATGGGAGTGGAGGTAGAGGGCTGTGAGTCTTGCGGACTTTGTCTCTGGCTGCGTGTCTGCCGTCTGACCCCAGTCCCTGTGGGTGTGCCTGCATCCCTCTGGGATTGCGTACCAGGGGGTGTGCGCTTAGACTTATGTGGTGGTGTGCTGTTTGGGTCTGTTGGTGTGTGTGATCATGCTAGTCTGCGTGTGCTCTGGATAGGTATGGGAGAGGGGGGTGTGGATGGGTCCGAAGAAGGGGGGGGGAACCGCTGCAGGAGGACAACTGCTGCCGTCAGTGAGGAGTCCATGGACGAAAGAGTCCTACATTGGTCAGACATTGTAACTGACATGCCCTCCATGAATTACAACATGATTTGAGTCTGGCCATGGAGGACAGTCAGCATTGATTTCTGACCTTCCAGAATCTGTCGGAGTAGGTCCACTAACTCTGCACTGAGGGTAGCAGAAGAGACAGGGGCAGGGGCTGCGGTGCTGGGGACGAAGGAGACATGGGGGCAGCACGGACAGAAGGGACCCTATAAACTGGGAGGGTGGAGATGGGTCTGGAGGAGGTGGGGACAGACACAGTGATGGTAGATGCTGTTGTGGCGTATTCCCCCTCCTCCTGGGAGTCAGAAGCGGACCCGTCGGCGTGGTATGAAGTGTTGTCTTCCAACAGTTCCGCCGCCTGACTCCCCTCACCCTCCGTGCCACTGGCTCCCTCCGACTCCTCAGCGCTGGTGGCAGTGTGACTGGGTCCCTCCTCTTGGTCCGTGCAGCTGTCTCCTCCTGTCTCTGTTGATGATGCTGTGGGCAAGGAGAAGAAACAAAAATGCATCAGTCACCTGTACACATCTGACACATGAGCACAAAATAAGTAGGTCACACTGCAAATCATGGCATGCATCATGAGTAACAGCCAGATAGCTCTGCACATATTTGAGCCTTGTACTGCCCAGTCGGTATAGACACAATGCTACTTGGACACAAGGATGCAAAGAACACACCAGGCCACAACTTGAATGAGAATTACACTGAAAAGCTTCAGTTTGTTATTAAGAGAGCAGATCAATACAATGAAGTGATGCCACCTCAAGTTCACAAAGTAATAAACACTAGTGGTGCCCCTCAGGGCAAACTAACCCACATCACTCCCCAAGGTGACACCACACGCAGAGCCCTGTAAGTACCATTGGCTGAAAAATAATGAAATTAATTGTTGTCATCGGTAGGCAGACAAAATATCGATTTTTAAATATCGACATACAATAATGTCGGTTTAAATATCGAAGGGACATAATATAGAAGGTAAGTTATATAGATGTATTTAATATCGATGTTAGTAATATCAATGTTACTAATATCTAATATCGATGTTAGTAATTTCGATGTTACGAATATCGATTTTTATATGATTGTTATGTATATTATTATGTATTCATTATGTGTTAAATTTTTTATTTATGTAATTTAAGTAAATTTTGTATTTTAGTACTGTAGCGGGTTGTGGGTTTATAGGGGAATAGGGTGGGAAGTAATTTAATTATACTAAATTAATTATTAATTATTAGGAATTATAAATTACTGTTAATTAATTGGTAATGAATTTTTATTAATTGGTAATGAATTTTAATTAATTGATTAATTGATAATTATGTTCTGTAGCGGATTATGGGTTTATAGGGGAATAGGGTGGTAAGTCATTTAATTATACTAAATTGATTATTAATTTTTAGGAATTATAAATTAAGTTTAATTAATTGGTAATTCATTTTTATTAATTGGTAAATAATTTTCATTAATTGAATAATAATCATGTTGGTTAGCGGGTTATGGGTTTATAGGGGAATAGGGTGGGAAGTAATTTAAATGTAATTAAGTAATAATGTATTTTAATTAATTGTTTTGTTAATTATATTATTGTTAATTAATTATTAATTGGTAAATAATTATTAATTGGTATTTATTATTAATTTATTTTGACTTAATTATTTACTGCTAATCATGTTTTTAATAATTATGTATTGGTATTTGTAAATAGTTTATATTTATTTAATAATTCATTATTTCATTATTTTAAAATATTAATTTATTTATAAGTATGTTATTTTTAACTTCTACGCTATCCAATACTTTCCCTACTGTTGCACTCTCTGGAGTTGGAATAGTAATTTTTACACCTTCACTGTCCAGTACTTTCCCTACTGTTGCACTCTCTGGAGTGATAATAATTTTTACTCCTACGCTATGCAACATTTTCCCTACTGTTGCACTCTCTGGAGTGGGAACAGTAATTTTTACCCCTACTCTGTCCAACACTTTCCCTACTGTTGCACTCTCTGGAGTTGGAATAGTAATTTTAACCCTATGCTATCCAACACTTTCCCTACTGTTGCACTCTCTGGAGGGGGAATAGTAATTTTTACCCCTACACTATCCAACACTTTCCCTACTGTTGCACTCTTTGGAGTTGGAATAGTAATTTTTACCCATAGGCTATCCAACACTTTCCCTACTGTTGCACTCTCTGGAGTGGGAATAGTAATTTTTACCCCTACGCTATCCAACATTTACTTACTTTTTTAAATTTGTTTTACATTTTTATTAATTTTTATTTATTTTATTATTTTATGTGTACATTTATTTGTAATTTATAATATTGTTATTTATTTATAAGTAATTAGCATTATTTTGAAAGTTATTAATAAGGACGTATATACTATGTATTATATGTATATTATTGAATGTATTTTATTAAATTATGTATTATTTATTATTTTTAAATATTATAACATATTTTTAACTATGTTTATTACATTTAGAAGTATTATTTTATTTATATTACATATTTTTTTAATTAAAAAAAACAATATTTTTTAATAACGATATTTTTGACATCTATATTTTTTTTCTCTATATTTTTGTACTTACCTTGTAATCGCCATTTTTGTTGCGATATTTTTGTAGGTAGATATTTTTGTACTCAATATTTTGTCAGACATTCGTTGGTATCTTGGGACTCGCCATACTTTACACATTCGACATTAATTGAATTTGTTAAGTCGCCAGCATTTGAAGAGAACACGTATGTGCCTGCATGAAAGATGTCTTGCAATGAAATGCACACTAAAAACATTTACATATTCATTGAAACAGCTGGCACCCTTTAAGATGAAACACTGTTAGAAACAAAAGGCGTTGCAGATTTACCATATACATGGTCCAACGTAGGTCTTGAAGTTCTGACACTCATTACTTTGTACAATTGACAAGAAAGGAGTTTCAAAACCTCAAGACCACTGTGGGGACATGTATATGGAGATCAAGGCACACCATCAATCACTAACAGTGGCATCCTTCAAAAGCTGCCTGCTTCTTTCAAGAAATTGCAAATGTCGTTTTGTGTGCACTACCTTGTGAGACAACTATCATGCAGGCACATAAGTGCAACTTACACAATTCGTCATATTTACACATTCAGAACATTGACAACTTTTAACCAGTGTTGGGAGTGCCAAGGTACAATCATCAATGTGAGACAACTTGAAATATGTCATTCTTCACAGGGGCATCCATTACCTGATTATACAGTTGCTAGCACATAGGACCTACTGGCTGTCATGTGAAATGGCCCACATGTCCCAAATCAGAACAATGCTTAAGCTAATGGGCCTGCAATTGTGATGAACAAAATCATTGCTGCATTGTGGACACACCCTTATTCCCAGGCAAAATGTCAACACAGTGGTGTGCACACTGAGACAAAACAGTGTTGCACCTGAACTGCATATTTGTTGCAAAAATGAATGAAGCACATGGAAAAAAATAACATAGGCTGTTAAGTCCCAAAAGTGTGTGTGTGTGTTCTTATATAGCGCTCGACTTACCCTTGGGCATCTCTGCGCTTGCATTGGGAACCCGTCCTGGCTTTTCCCTGTGAGATAACCCGTACTGGGCATCCCCAAGGTGAAAGCCAGGCATCCCGCCGCGGGGGGCCGTTGTGGAGATTAAGCAAGCTTATTGCCCAGAGCTGCATAGTGTGAACTTGTGCTTAGAGTGGGCACCGAAGCGAGAATTATCGAGTCCGTGGACAATCGGGCTCAGGACCCTGCCGCGTCGGGAATCGAACCCTGGTCCCGGGTCTGACCTCTGCTTCAGGGTATGCCTCCTCTAACCAGTGAGCCACACTTCTCCACAAAAGAATCCGGTATGTGCAAACATAACAGATGAATGCATCCCTATAGTTGGCACACCTTGGGTTCTTTAAAATTAAAGACTCCTTATTTACACTGATATGTAGTTTTATTCCTAACGAAGTTCATGAATCTGATATTAACAGCATATCAAGATATCTTTGTTTTTCATCAATGGTGTTCCAAAATAAATTAAACATTCCATTCACGATCTCTGATTAATCATAATCACATTAATGCTCCGATGCATTTCGGGCAGTGAGGCCCGTTTTCCAGGAGCTCTGTAACAAAGGATATAGCATATAAACACTCTAACATGTATAACAAGATATGTCACACATAGAATTGTCACAAACATCAAACAATAAGTGGTGAGGTGTGGTTTCTATCAACAAATATCGTGAAAAACGGTTCGAGTGATAGGGGTGAAGGAAACGTGAAAAGTCGACCGACCAGTGTAAACGACGTAACCACTCACATGATTTAGAATCTGAATGCAACAGGTAAACTGCGCTGTGGAGAAATGTAAAAAAAAGGGTTACTAAGGTGATTCAGCCTCGAATCACCAATCGTCTAGCAGTTTAGCTGTGAACCACCGACTTACTTCATAACAACAATGATCTTCGTGAAGCAGTACAGGACTCGGTAACCGGCGTTGCGAGCAACCAGAGTGTTTGGACGGAGATGCCGCAAGTAATTAAAGAGCTTCTAATTGGCTGTGGCGTTCACGTGGTGAGTGTGAACATAAAAGAAGGGCTATGCGTCGACATCAGTCGAAAAGTAACCTCTAAGGAAAAAGGTGAAAATGAGGTGACATAAACAGCGGCTATATTAACCTAAAAATAGGTGAGAGTGTTAGTGAAAAGAGGCATATAAAGTAAAACGTGTCAATAACACGGGTCACATATACAAGAGTATAAAACATCAGTCTAACCACCAGAAACGTGGCTAATCATGAGTAATATACATAACATTAAATGTAACAGCTAAATTCGATTCTGTCATTAAGCCCAAAGGGCTTCATAGCTTGCAAGCGATAGGTCCATGCTAGTTCTCGTTGCAATAAATATCTATTGTTGTCTCTTCCATCAGTTGTTTTGACAATTTCCAATACCATGTATTTCAGTTGAGCAATATTGTGTATGTGTTCCAAAAAATGTGCTGCAACACTTGATTTCATGTTTTTAGTTCTTATATTTTATTTGTGCTCGTTGATACGAATTTTTAGCTTCCTTTCAGTTTTGCCAATATAGATTTTACCACATGGGCATTTCAATAAATAGATCAAATTTGAAGAATCACAGGTCGCATTCACTTTGAGTTTGATGTCATTACCCTTCATGGGGTGGGTGATGGTATTCCCTTTAATAACATTATTACAATTGTTGCAGTTCATGCAAGGGCGAGTGCCCTTTCTCGCAGTTGTTTCCATGGGTTCTTTAGCCAGTATCTCCTTGATGTTATTATTTCTAGTGTAAGCAAAGATAGGGGGGTCTTTGAACATTTCTTTAAAATCTGGTTCGAGTGTGAGAATCGACCAATGTTTCAGAATGATTTTTTTTAATTTAGTGCTCAGGGTACAGAATTTTGAGACAAATACCATCCTGGTGTTCTTAGTTTTTAATGTACTTTTCAATGCTTCTTCTCTAGAGATTAATGCAACCCTTGTTTCAGCTTCTTCAATGATGGATTTAGGGTACCCCCTTTCAAGAAATCTGTTACCCATTTCTTTAATGCGTTGTTTGGAGGTGTGTGCATCAGAGGTTATGCGTTTGGCTCGCAGCATTTGGGAATAAGGCAAGTGACGTTTGAGTGATCCCTGATGGAAACTTGAAAAATGCAATGAGTTGTTGCGATTGGTTGGTTTACGATATAGGTCGGTTTGAAAACCTTCAGGTGTTTTAGTAATGAGAACGTCCAAAAATGTAATGGATTCTTCACTTATCTGCCATGTGAGCTGAATTCTTTCATTCATTGTATTCAGTTTCAACAGAGCTAGTTGCAGCTGTTCTTTAGTGTCTTTCCAGATTATGAACAGGTTGTCTATATATCTGACGAATAGTTTCATATTATCTAGCCAATTGGGGTCTCCATAAATATGTGTGTCTTCAAATTCCATCATATAGATGTTAGCGTACATGGGCGCTGCACAATTCCCCATAGACGTGCCGGATAGTTGTTGAAACCACACGTTGTCATATTCGAAATAGCTGTGATACAGGGTAAAAATCATAAGTTCCATAAGGAACTGTTGCATGGGTGGATCAATGTCACTGTTTAAAAGAGCTTTCTCAATGGCCTCTATGCCACCAGCGTGTGGTATAGACGTATAAAGTGAACTGACGTCGGCAGTGCACAAAACCAATCGCTCACAAGAAGTATAGGTACTTCTGCAAGTTTTGTTAAAAATTCAGTTGTGTCTTTAACATAACTTCTCATCTTCTTAACCATTGGTTGTAGGTGCCGATCTAGGAATTTCCCTACTGGTTCATGTAGGGAACCCCTAGTTGACACGATTGGTCTGAATGGTGGATCCTCGATGGATTTATGTATTTTCGGTGTCATGAATAAAACAGGGCTTCTAGGGTGTTCCTGCAGCAGATATTTTCTTGTCTTGTCATTGATTATGCCACTCTCGTGGGCTCTTGTCAATAGATCAGATACAATTCCTTTATATTGAAAAGTAGGGTTCATATCCAATTTCAAGTATACATCTTCATCGGAAATGTGCTCCATTGCCTTTCTGTTATAGAGTTCAGTATCTAAAACGATCAAGGCGCCGCCTTTATCAGCTTGAATGCATTTGATGTTGGGATTATTGGCAAGTTTAAATAAGGTGTCTTGATCTTTTTGTGTGATGTTTCTTTTAACTTTCTTTTTGTAGTTGATCTTACTTAGGTCTTGTTTGACAAGATTTTCAAATAAATCAATGCATTTGTGGCTGCATGGTGCTTGATATGTACTATGTGAGCGTAAGCCGGTCAGGTTCCTCATGAGGCATAGAAGGTAATACATTGTCAAAAAAATGGCGTAATCTCAATTTACGAGTAAATTTAAAGGTGCTCACTTCCAATTCTAATAGATTGGTCTGTGTGGTTGAAATGAATGATGTGCCCTTTTCAAACAGCTTCATTTCATGCAGTTCCAACGTGGTCTTAGAGATGTTGATTACTAAGTGTTCTTTTTGCCTTTGTTGTCCTTCTTTTGTATTGTACTCCGTGTGTTGTGAGCTTTTTCTTTTTCCTTTGCCCCGTCGTGGTCTTCCCTGTCGTCTGGCCCTACCTCTAAAAAGGCCCTAAAGTGGACGCGGCACTCTCTCGTTCAGTAATGGGCTCAGTTTCCCTGGGTCGTTCAGTGGATCTCGCAGGTGGAAATGGACCAGTTTTTTTTTAAGATGGGCGGCTTGATGATTCACTACCAGAAGAAGAGGTGTCCGTTTGCTGGCGGTATGGCTTGTTCCTTCGTCTTTGGGCATATACATCGGCCCATTTATAAACTTCTCCAAGCTTATTGTCCAGGGTATCTCTCCTGAACTTCCTGACCTTCCTCTCATTGATCTCTCTCGTGTGTTTCTCTAGTTGTATGTTAATATCATCCAACGTTTTTGACCATTCTTCAGGCGGAACTGTATCCATGAGTTCTTTCTCATTCTCTTTGATTTCTTTATTAAGTTCAGTCAGTGTTTGAGACAATTCTTCCACAATCAGTAGCATGAGATCTAGGCTGCACTTATTGAGAATGGCATTCCACTTTTCTTGAAATACTTTAGAGTTCTTGCATAAGGAGGGTTTCAATGCTATCCTTAGTCCTCGGGGAATTCGAAGAACTCTATGATATTTGATAAGCGTGTTGGCATGGAGTTTTTGGTTGATTTGACGTTTCGATAAGTACAATAAATGTCTGATGCTTTGCTCTTTAGTGCGGCCAGTGGCGTCTTGTGCTATATCCTCATTGATCAATGCGTAAATGCGTTCCTTTTCATCATCACTGTAAGCGAGTAAGGTGGCTCTCGCTTCAGTAGATTTAGAGATTTCATCAAATTGCATGTTTGTAGATTGGCGTGCTTCCTTCTTACTGGGCAGCAAAGAAGATCATCAATAAATGAAAACAAGAAGGTGCACTGCTGGGAAATTGATATTAAAGTCAATCTTTAATATCAATTTCCCAGCAGTGCACCTTCTTGTTTTCATTTATTGAAGTCCCAAAAGAAAGCACTGGGCACCATC
This sequence comes from Lissotriton vulgaris, assembly GCF_964263255.1. Lineage (NCBI taxonomy): Eukaryota > Metazoa > Chordata > Amphibia > Caudata > Salamandridae > Lissotriton > Lissotriton vulgaris. Next base: position 1,655,070,217 of record NC_141695.1, on the reverse strand, counting down.
ACAGGTGAAGTGTATGGTGAAACATTGACCTGCCAATTCTCACCCACAGGTCACACCTGGCAAGGCCAAATCAGGCAGGCCTATTAGACCTCTCCTGCACAACACCCCCATCCCTCAGTCAATGTGATTGGTACAGCTCAAGAAGTGAGAACTCAGAATCTGGGTTAAAAAAAACTGTGCTGCAACAATTCCAAAAGTAACCCAAGCTCACCTTGTGGGGCTGCAATACATATTAGTCACAAACAAACAACTACAGATTGTTGAGAATAGGCACACAGGCACTGCCCAGTGTGAGTATGCACAAGCCAAATCTTGTATCCATGTCCAGTGGGCACATGTAACAGACACAGGAAAAATACAAACTATGCCAGGGACCAATGCCACAGAGGTAGACCCATGCTGAACACACATAGAATGGGCACAGTGTTGGATGACAAACATGAATAGGAGGCCAGGGTGTCTCTGGGGACTGTAGTGGGCACACTGATCCATGGTCCTGGAATGAGTAACCGTCATGGCACTATGCAAATCTCCCAAGTGATGTACATCATGTCTGAGAACACAACATGGGTCATGCATGCTGCAAGGGTGTGCAGTTGAAACCTCACACTCCTATGTTGAGACTCATCATCAGTGCAGACAAATATGAAGCCCAAACACAGTGCACAGGTCTTGGCATAGACAAGGTCCCAACACACGTCACAGACCACCCTCCCACATGATGCGCTAATCAATGTTCAGTCTAATTATCTTGCACCCTAGATGAACATGTGCAAATGTGAATACACACAGACCAGGGGCCACATGTCAAGGCAGGGGAAGGGATGAAAAAGAGCACTAGCTGAATATGGGGAATTGAAAATACACTGCACAGATAACATGTCTGACCAGACACCCCAACCGTGGGAATATACCCAGGTGTCTGAGCAAATCAAGAAGCAGGTGACACACAAAACAACAAACAGCCATGTACCTACCCCCATCTTGCTGCTGTCTCTCCTGCAACTGCCTATCGAGGAAAGACCACTGCCAGCATGTTGGGGGTGAGTTTCGGGCTTCCGCCATGCCGGTGTGGAGGTGACAGCTTCAGCTGGACCAGACGATACGGCGGGTCCAGCACCAGATGTCCTGCCACCTCTTTTGGATGTTGTGTAGACGCCGGCGATGTACCCCCACAAACCTGACAGCCCTGACGATCTCCAACCAGATCTCCCCCTTCTCGTAGGCAGTTCCCTGTCAGGAAGACAAAGTGCAACAACATCACTACACCTGCTCCATGTCCTAGAGACCCACACTTGCACAACATTGATAATGTGAACAGGGCATAGGATGCTGACAGGATTTGCATCAATGTCCGTGTGATTCAGGCCTGTGGGCAAATCCCAATGCACTACATGGCATTGAAAGGCAAGAGATGGCGTAACAGATGCAACACACTCACTGATCATGGCACACACTGGACAACACATGCAATTGCAGGGTGTGGGACAGCACTTGGCAAGCAGTCACATATCCTACTCCACTTAACAACCCTCAGCAGACCAGACAGACACACCCTGGCACTGACAACAGTGGATACAACCCTCACTTTGCACATGTGCAACTTGACAAAGAGGTCTCACAGGTGTCGTGCTAACTTTGCAAGTCAGGCACACAGCACTGCTTACTTGTTACATCAGATGGCTAGAGCTGCTGCATACGCCATGCAGCTCTGGTGCAACACATCACATATACACTCACCCTGATGACAAGGAACATTCACACACTTCAATGTCCATGAGGTTAAAAACATAATTTGTACAATATCACCACAGGTCCCCACAAGTCATAAACATCAGTGAGTACAGTCAGCTGTCACTCCGGGAGAAATACTGTTACACCTCAGGATATTTGGAAATAAAGACAGCAAGGTCTTGCACGGCTGAATGTTTCATTCACTATGCAGTGAATGTTACGGTAAGCACAATGCAAGTGAGGAATGCACACACATGAACTACATCATGCTCTGCATGAGAGACACCGCCATGTACACCCCCTGGGACTCTCTGAAAACCCATTGCATGTCTTTCCCACCAATACACAACGCCTGTTGTGACACTCACACAACAGGTGCACAGCCAAAGCTAGTGCAGTCAGCACTCACCTGCTCCCCTGGTCTCCCATACAGCTTGCTGTACTGTGGTAGGAGGGCATCCAGCAGGGCCTGGTTTTCCTCCTCAGTGAATGCTGGTGCCCTCTCCATGGTAAGCTAAATAAGAGTCCAGGGAATGCAGACACAGCAGCAGTGTAGTCCACTCCAATGTTGTGCAGGTAAGTGCTCTCTCACAGCCACATGCAGCCTTAAATCAGTGCTGCTGAGGGGCTCTCAGTCTCAAGAGTACAGTGTGATAGGCCAGATTACTTTGTATCCTACGTTTCATCCAACCCCTTTAAACATAAGGCCCTGACACACATTTGCATGGTTTAAAATTTGAGCTTCAGCTCCACAATCTTTTTGCAACATTGTATATTTTTGCCCTACTGACTTTTGCTGGACACCTGTAGCACCCACTCAAAACTCAGTATCCATGACAATCAGGCTGCATTCATACTACTCGTCCCCTAGGTGTCCCCTAAGTATTATTTGAGATCCACACACGTGTACGGTGCGTTTCACGTCGCGTATGGCACGATTACTATAGTGATACGATGCGCGCACACGTAATGTCGGGGTACGGTTTGCTCGCGTATGGCATCATTTAAATAGTGATACGATGAGCACACACGCACGTAATGTCGGGTACGGTTCGCTCGCGTACGGCACCATTTAAATAGTGATACGATGCGCGCACACGCACGTAATGTCGGGGTACGGTTCGCTCGCGTATGGCACCATTTAAATAGTAATACGATGCGCGCACACACGTAATGTCGGGGTACGGTGCGTTTCACACGGTGCGTTTTACACGCAGTTGTGAAAGCAGGGGTATGGTGCGTTTCACACAGTGCATTTCACACGCAGTTGTGAAAGCAGGGGATGGTGCGTTTCACACGCTCACTCATGGCACCATGACAATAGTTATAGGAGGCGCACACATGGCAGGAATGTAGGGGTATGGTTCAAACAAGGATGTCTATCAAGTTATTTCCATTGCATACTTACATGTGCAGGCCCTAGGTGTGGCAGGCAGTGATTTAGCACAGGGCATCTGATCTTGTTGCACAATTGATGTCTGCTGACCTGTTGACACATGTCATGTGTGATGGGGCACTATGTGGTACACATCACCTTTACACTTGTCACATGTGTACCATTATGCAGATGTTGGCATGCACATCAACACTGGGATGGCACAGTCATCATTACGGGCACCTCTCTCATGATGCCAGGGACCGGGGCACTTTGTCACTTGACATTTCATGCTCAGCATGACCCTATGTGACTATGTCCGGTGTGTGTCATGTCAAACCTTGAGCTTGTTGTTTGTGTTAGGTTAACGGCATCTGCTGTTGGTGCATGTAACATGGGTCTGTGTTGAGATGGGGAATGGTTTCACATGTACGCTCACCATGCCACATGTACATTTCAACAGCTTTTGGGTCTGATGGCATCAGACAGCAATTTTCCCAAGGCACACATGTCTGCATCCTGGCAAGGGCTGGGTGGTTTTTGGTCACATGCAAACCTTTATCGCTACGTGTGTGATATGTACATTTGCTATTCCATGTGACCTGTGCATGTGCCTTGCAGTCAGCTGTCTGAATGGGTTGACAACCTTCCATTGCAGGTTTGGTGACGTGTATCACTCTAGTGATACCTTGGGTTGTTCACTCAGACCAGACCAGCAGTCTATTTCTGGGCATGTCATGTATATTGAGGCAAACAACAGGTGTATCTGGGTTTTTGTAGGAGTGCCAGCAAGCTGCCATATGTGTCCTGGATGTATTGCACTCGCCAGACTCCATAGTGACATGATGTGTAGTAGCTGTTTTGCATGTGCTATGTACCTTGCCATTGATGTTGTCTGACAGTTATTCTCCATTCTTCCCAAAAATGACCTAGAGGGCACCGCCTCTACCAAGGCCATTTCCAGACTTGGCTACCATGAGGGAACGTGACTGCATCCGACATTACATATTCACTTAACAGTTGATTCAGGACTTGACGAACAGGCTGGAACCACATCTCCAACTGCAACACAGGTATCCTACTGCGCTGACCCCCAAGATTAAGGTGATGACACCCCTCCATTTTTTTGCAACAGGTACGTTCCAATTAACCATAGCTGATGTAGGTAGAATGTCTCAAACAATGTTCAGCCGTGTCTTGCGTGATGTGTTAGCAGCCATGTTCGAGCACATAGATGAATTTATCAAATGTCCTACTCCGGAAGAGTTGAGAGATTTCAAGGTTGAATTATATGCCCTGGGTGGGATGCCACATGTAATTGGGTCCATTAATGGGACACATGTGCCTTTGGTGCCACCACAGGCTCAGGAACAGGCTTACCGCAACAGGAAACATTACCACTCAATAAATGCACTGGTGGTGTCTTGCTAACATGCTGATTTCCCATGTTTGTGCAAGTTTTCCAGGATCGTGCCATGATGCATTCATCATGAGGCGTAGCAGGGTTCCAAGAATGATGCTGCAGCTGCGCAACAATATGGCATGTCTTGTTGGTGTGTATACTCAGTGTGTCCTATGTGTTTCAGTATCTTTTGCTCTGTCTGCATCTCATAAACCACTTATTTACATGATGTATATTTGCAGGTGACTCGGGATATCCCAACATGCCATGGCTGATGACACCTCTCCGCAACCCAAGAACAGCTGCAGATCAGCGGTACAATAATGCACACGGGCAGACCAGGCGAGTCATAGAGCGGACGTTTGGCCTCTTCAAGAGCCGATACCGGTGTCTCGATAAGACTGGCGGATACCTCCCATATGCCCCGGCCAAGGTCTGTAATATCTTCATCGTGTGCTGCATACTGCACAACATGGCAGTTGAGAAGGCAGTGCCACTCATCCTGGATCCTGAGGAGCAGGAACATCCACCTGTTGAGGATCAAGGGCTTGGTCACGCTGCAAGTGATGAGGAGGAGGAGGAGGATGAAATTCGGAGTCAGCTCATAGTAATCAACCATGTTGTGAAGGTGTGGGTCAGTGTATGTCCCACATGGTCTGTCAAGTGTCCTGTGAGTCTGTTTGTATGGATGCATTGCCCCTTGTGCCAGTATGTTATGTCACGTTGCTTCCTCTGGGCCGGTGGAGAACACTGCTTTGCAAGCCTTCTCGGTCACTTGATAAAAACATACTATTCCCATTATGCCAGGAACGTTGCGCTGATGACGTCACAACGTTGTGCTGTATCTAATGTAAACGCTTTCATTGCACCAGTCGGGTGACGTCAATCCCAGGATTCTCTGATGGCGTGCTGCATATCTATCTTATCTAGGATGTTGTATAGCTTGGCAGGCAAGGGTTCAGTAGGGTAACATGATTTACACATCTGCAATTAGAGCAGAGGCTTCATATGAAAACTTGTTAAAAATACTGAGAGCACAGAGATGGGAAACAGCTTTACAGATTGTTCCTCAGACATTGGACTGTCTGTCTGAGCAGTATGGCAGAGCCCCCTCCCACCCCTCCTCAGCAGATTGAAACCATCTCAGGTGAGTAAAGCGCTCCATGTATGTATTTGATGATACCTTGTGACCTATGTGTGTGCTCGACCGGACTCAGATCCCAGTGTATGGATGGGTTGAGTTTGTTCCACACTGTGGCATACTTTGACATATCCCCACACGTATGTTGAAGACTGAAGGTAAATGACTGCAACATCAATTTCTGTAGTGTTTGTTTTGTTTATTTATCGTTCAGGTGCGTGAAACGTGAGTTAGTGATGTGTGCCGTACAAAAAGGGGGGAATCCAAAGTTCACAAAGGGAGATGTGATGCCTTGCAGTTTGAGTCACCAGAATTCAAACCACAGTGCTTGGCATCATTGGTCAGACTGAAACCAGCAAGCAAATTTGGGAGAGTAGGGCAGTCAATGAGGTGATGCTGTTGCACACAGACTCCAGGTGCCAGACCAGGTGTCCTGGGAGATGCGCATGGCCCGCTGCCTCTCACTGTCTTTTGCGTGGACGGCCCACCTTCCTTGTGGGTCCCTCATATGCAGGCCTTGACGATGCATGGGACACTCCGTCGGACGATTCCTCCTCCTCCTCCCTCCCTGTGCCTGGTGGCGGTCTTTGCCTTGAAGTGTCTTGCCTGATGACACAGTTAGGGTGCTGCATGTTATCAGCAATCCGACGGAGTGAATGGCTTATGTCCCTTTGCGCCGCCAATAGCTCAGCCAGTCTTGCCTCCATCCGTCCTTGATGTTGTTGTTGACTGGCGTGTTGCTCGGCCTGCAGGTTCTTGATCTCTGTGAGGGCACCCACTACCTGGCTGAACTCCCTGGTGTTCCGCCAGCATGCCTCCATGATGCTGCGGAGCTCAGACATACCGGGACCTGCAGCTGTCTGGTCAGGTTCTTGCCTCCGCCTGCTGCTACTCCCGCCACCCCTGCCCACACGAGCCTAGCCTGCCATTGTGGGCACATCGGCTCGACGGGACCCCTGAGTGATGGCAGTGGCGGTGTTGTCTGCCCCCTCATGGGTGGCCGTTGAACCTTGTCCCTCATTGTCAGACTGGCTCAGTTCTTGAGTGTGGCCAGGGCTCTGAGCTGTCTGCTGGGATGTGGCAGGAATGGTGGTGGCGGTTGGCGCAGGTGTGCCTGATCCAGATGCTGCACGGTTTGGGGCACCAGAGGTGCCAGGTCGGTCTGGGTCATCCATGGAGTGGTGGGAGGTGTCGCGGTTGGTGGGATGAGGGTCCTGCGGAGCCTGGGACTGTGAATCATCTTCCCCATCATTGGGGTTTGGTCCTGCACATTGCCCTGTGTTATTGCCATCTAAAGCAACATCGATTTCTCATACACATTGTAGTTCTCACCGTTCCACCTGGTAGTTGTCCATGCTTTGGATTGTCATCAGTGTTCTCTTGTGGATGTGTATGTTGTAGTGTTGGATTGATATGTGCTCCTGAGTCATTGACATGGGGGGACATATTTACTATAACTGGCACAGCCCTGCATATCAGCAGGGATTCATCAATCATTGTGCACCACATCTATGCTAGCACAGATGCAACGCATTCACATTGTGGAGCACCATGGTTGAAAGAATGGGTCAGCAGCGTCACACATCTGTGCTGTATAAGTAGGCGCATTGCTGAAATAGCGTCATCAGCACAAGAGAGCTCCAGCAATGGTCTGTGGGGCCCTATCTGCACAATTTAGCTTAATTCCTTATGCCTGCATCAGCCATGCACAGGGTTTAGATGCAGCATGTGCTTAAAAGTGACAAAGTGAAATCTTGTAGATTTCACATAGCCACTTTTGTGAGGCGTGGCTGCGCCTGACGCCCACCCCCCCTCACCCCCTGGGCCAGTACACCTACTTGTGGTGCAGGGCTTTAGAACGTAACACATCTCCCAGATGCGTCACCTGGTAAATTCCCAGCACCATGGCGCCTCTTTTGTGCGGCCGCTGTGTCACAAAGGTGACGCGACGGAGTCTTGATCAAAGCGCAAGGGGCTTGTGAATGTGCACGGTGCATTTGTTGCTTGGAGGCTTCATCAGATCTGAATTGGTTTTGTTGTGTTACATGACCATTGTGACAGTGGGGCACTCCATTGCCTGTCCCAGGAGGATATGTGTGTGTACGGGGTGTGTGTGACAGGCCGTACTGGTAGTTGGAGTCTGAGTTGACACTGGGCCTCCCTTGTGGTGTGGCTGTCCCCCCATGGAGCATGCTGCCATGACAGTGGTTGTGAGTTCCTGCCCAAGATATCTGACCTTGTTGTCATGGTATTTGTGTTTGCACTGGTCACAGGAGGGCCTTGTGCTGCCTACACCAGGGCCCAGTGTCAGCTATCTTGTCAGTACATTCCCACTCCATGTGCATTGAGCATGGTGCATGGGTGTGTACCTGGGCCAATTTGGGATGAGGGCAATTGGACATGGGCATCCACAGAGATGTTTATAGGGCTGGGCTAAATTTTAGCCTCATCACCATCCACCTTGCACCCTTCTAACCCTCCCCCTTGCACCCTTCTCACCCTCCCCCCTGCACACTTCTCACACTACCCCTTGCACCATCATCCCCTCCACCTTGCACCCTTGTCACCCTCCGCCTTGCACACTCCTGACCCTACCCCTTGCACCCTCATCCCCTCTGTCTTGCACAATTCAGGGCAAGCCCTTGTACCCTTCCCACCCGATGTAGGGTGCTGCCACCTGGGACAACGGGACCATTTGTAAAGCATGATGGACTAGGGCCGGCCCTGAATGGGCTGACACCAGAAACACTAGTGATCCAGGGGGGGTCAAGAGCACCCCTTGCCCCCCCTGCGACGCACAGGAAATTGGGTCTGATTTGGGGTCCCACAATGCATTTAGTGACACCCCCCCTCCCAGGATACTGGACGTCTATTCTTGGGTCTGTGCTTCCTGTAGCATGGGACATGGCATTGCCTTGGTTTGTCAATGAGACATACACATGTTAGTGGCATTTGCGTTGTTTTTGCCTGTAGTTATGGTCAGCTGGCTCATGGCGCCTGTTGCAGGCATTTTTTGTACTTGGAGTGTAGATGCCATTACCCCCATGTTACATGAGTTGTTTGTATACTCACCAGGCTCCACGACTCCTTTAATGCCATGTACTCCCACCGGTGGTAGCAGGGCCATGACCTTCTCCTCCCAGGGCTGATACTGTACTTTATTTATGAAACTTATAGAGCGCGCGGCTACCCCCAAGGGGGTGTCCCGGCGCTGAGACTGTGAGCTAGAAAGGGGGTTGATCCTATAACAGTGAAAATAGCCAGGTTTTTAGTCGGCTACGAAAAAGAGTTTCAGAAGAAACAAATCTGAGATCTAAGGGGAGGCTATTCCATAGTTTAGCCGTCATGACTGCAAAGGCTCTGCCACCCATTCTGGAGCGACGGAACCGAGGGACAACAATGAGGCGCAAGTTATTTGACCGCAAAGATCGGGCAGAGTGGGATAGTACTAATCTTTTGCGTAGGTAGTCTGGTCCTGTCCCGTTAAGGGCCCGAAAAGCAAGAGTTAGCATCTTGAACTTGATGCGACTGGCGATTGGAAGCCAGTGCAGTTCTTTGCGGTAGGCTGCAACCGACTGCCGAAAAGGGATATTGCCAATCAGCCTCGCCGCCGCGTTCTGAACGATCTGTAAGCGTTCAATTTGATATTGGGGGGCCCCGGCGTAGAGGCTGTTGGCATAGTCCAAATGTGATGTGATTAAGGCCTGCGTGACCGTTCTGCGAGCATCTAATGGCAGAAAAGGGAAGATCTTTCGCATCATCCGCAGTTTCGCGAAGCAGGCAGCAGTAACCTTATTAATTTGGGGACTACATGACAGAGCATCGTCAAACTGAAAACCCAGGTTGCGAGCAGTGTGAACGGGTATGGGCGGAGGGTTCAGAACCGTAGGCCACCACAAGGTGGAGGGAATTGTAATACTTTGATTAAAAAACAGAACCTCCGTCTTGTCAGTATTGAGTCGAAGATGGTTAGACGCCATCCAGGAACATACTTCTCCCAGACAGTGCCGAAAACTGCAGGGACCACCACCTCCAGTGCCTTGGCTCTGTAGGTAGTCGTCGTCTAGCTTCCTCTTCACCATCCTCCTGCAGATTGTACCACCTGGACTGGCAATCCTTCCTGGTGCGTCTGATGGGTGCACCAGCATTCACCTTATCGACAATCCTCTCCCACATGCATGTTTTCTACGCTATGCTGGTCTGTCTGACCAATACATCAAACAGCTGTGGCTCAACTCTGATGACTTCATCTACAAAGATATCCATCTCCTCCTTTGTGAACTTTGGATTCTTCTTTGCGGACATGGTGTGGGGTGAATGTGAGGGGGGAGTGTGTATATGGATGTGGGTGTGTGGTTATGAATGTGAATGGGGGTGTGGCTCTGTATGTGATTGGGGGTATGTGTGAATGTGGATGTGTGCAGTTGTTTGTGTGTTGTCTGTCTCTGTGGCTAAATGGGTGTGTTGCAAAGGATCATGGTTTGTGTGTGTGGGCCATTTTTATAGATCCAGTTGTGGGTGGGGCTTAGTTTGAACTTTTGTGGGTGTGTTATAAGGGGTGGATCTGAGTTAGGCCATCTGTTTGCCTGTTTGGATGTGGCCAGGACATTATTTCCAATGGTTTGTACAAAGTACACATGTTTTGTGGTGTTGTGTGTGTCGTTTGCACCTTCCTTGTGCTGTTTTAATGGGTTCGCGTGCACTTCGTTAAGGGGGGGTTTGATTCGTATTTGCTTTTGTGGCTCGCTCACAAGGGACGTATTTCCGGGGTTCGCGTGCGCTTCGTTCAAGAGCGGTTCGATTCGTAATTGCTTTTGTGGCTCGCTCATACGCAACGTATTTCCGTGGTTCGCGTGCGCTTCGTTCAGGGGGTTCGATTCGTATTTGCTTTTGTGGCTCGCTCATACGCGATGTATTTCCGGGGTTTGCATGCGCTTCGTTCAGGGGGGGGTTCGATTCGTAATTGCTTTTGTGGCTCGCTCATACTTGACGTTATTCCTGGGTTCACGTGCGCTTCGATCAGGGGGTTCGATTCGTAATTGCTTTTGTGGCTCGCTCATACGCGACGTTTTTCCGGGGTTCCCGTGCGCTTCGATCAGGGGGGGTTCGAATTGTAATTGGTTTTGGGGCTCGCTCATACTTTGCGTTCTGGGTCCCCGGTCTGGATCGTACTTGTCGGGTTGTACGGCATGATTACAAATTGTACGGCTTATTTCCCGAGTCCGTATCATACGGATTCTCGCTTGTATTTCGTATGGTTCGCAAGATTTCAGACGTATTTTACGAGATCGGATCGTACTACGCGATTCGTACGGATTTGTACGATTCGTAGGGAAACGGCTACGAATACGAAACGTCGAACGGTTTTCTTTCCCGAATCGGAATTGGCCCCTTAATGGAGCCGATCTGGAGTGTAATATATCATCCATTTGCTAAACCATGCCATCCTTCTCAGATTAGCAGCCCTGACTGTTTTATGGCTCATCTTATTATAGTTCTTATTATAGTTCTGCCATAGTTGCGGGGTAAAAGTGCAACCACTAGTCAAGTTGATCTTCTCCAGGTGATCCAAGATCACCTGTTTATTCTTCACTGATTTGAGTAATTTAAACCAGTTGCCTATACCTTTAATGTTAGATATAAAATGTGCCTACCCTAGAGGAGCGCCTGGACAATCTTTTTTGATAGTTTTGCCTGCGCAAAACTGCTTAACCTGTGCGTAGCTAAATATCAGGTAACGGCTTATATTGGTCTTACTATTTTGTACCTGTTGCCAGGAAAGAAATCCTTTTTTATCTATAAAAATCATGAAGAGTAAAAAAAAAACTATTTTGCCCACTGATCACACTTTTGACGTGACCATTTTAGCCCCAAAGGAATACATTCCTTTAATTTCATCAGGGGGTGGAGCCACGTAATATCATAAATTCCCCATATTTTCTGGAAAAGCAGAGTAACCACCCCTGGGGTCTTATAGCGTGTTTTTTTGGGAAGTTTGGGTAAACGTAAAAAAGGCGCAAGGTCGATCTCTGATTCCTTAAGCATGGTTTAAAGTAAGAAATTGGCATTCAGCAGCTCCTCTGTGTTGTTGTAATTAAGCCAGTTAAGGATTGAGGCGTAATAATATAGCCGTACATCTGGTAAAGCTAAGCCCCCGTCCACTACGTCCAATTGAGGATTCTGTAATTGTATTCTTGGTTTTTGTGCAGACCAAATAAATAATGTTCCTGCATGGCAAGAGGCAAAATATCAGCAGTGATGTTAAAGAGAAGCACCTCTGATTTAGAATGATTAATTGTTTTATTTTTTTTATTTTATTGAAATAAAGAAAGATTTTTAAAAAAAAGAAGAAATAAATGAATGTATGATTGTTGTAGCAGCACATTTACGAAAGCCAAAGATATTTGTCTATTCCTAGATGATTGGTTAATAAAGAGTCCATCCTCATAAACAAATCTGAAGCATTTCCAGATATTTCTGGTTACGTTCTCATGACTAGCTCTTCATGTTAACATAAACAAATCAGTAGTACACCCTGTCCAAAAGATACACTCTCTGGGTGCTATCCTCACTGTTCACTGGCAGAATATTGATGTAAAAAAAATAGAAGTAAAAATACGGATGAAAAAATATAGAATGCAAAAATATCGACTCCCTATACTTAAACAGGTAAGTAAAAAAAATTGAGAAAAAAATATCGATGTTAAAAATATAGTTGTACAAAATATCTTTTTTTATATATATATATAAAATAGAAGAATAAATATATTGAATAATAAAATTAATTAAAAAAATAAGGTAGATGTAATATACATTTTAACAAATATAACAAATAAACGTAATTGATTTTTTTTAAACACACATATTGATCAATATATATATACATATTTATTTTAAAACAATTAATAAATTATTAATTTTAATTTATTTTATACTTTTAAAATTATATAAAAATATACACACAAGTATATATATATATATGTGTGTGCGCACTATATATATATAGCTATATGTGCACTATATATATATTCACTGAAAAAACCATAGGTTTCACACCAGTTATAGTTAGGAATTAGCATTTAAAAAACCTATTAAATTCACTGAAAAAACCATAGGTTTCACACCAGTTATAGTTACATGGAAATTTTACTGACATAAAACCATTGAAATTCCACGTTATAGTTAGTTGGACTCACTATAACTTGCGCGTGTAATGCACTGCTGATGACGTCACATATTACATCACTCATGACATGGTCAGTGACATCACTCATGACATCACTGATGACACCATCCAGTGAATGTGTGTCTTCCTAAAAATAAATATGTTTTATATATGTATATGTAAAGGTCGATGGAAGAATAAATGTTTAAATAAGTGTCTTAATGGATGTTTTTTTTAAAAAAAATGATTGGTTAACTGGCTTATTAAGTGTATCTTAGTGAATACATATATTAGCGAGTATTGTTTAAATATTTAAATGTTTGTATCAGTGTTTCACTTTGTGTATAAGTGGCTGCATGGGTTGGTGAGTAGCTACATGTGTGTGTATATATGTTATTAGATTTTTTTTAGTATCAGTATGAGTGTCTGTATGGTTTGGTGGGAGTGTTACTTAGCACATAGATGCATCAATGACTAACTCACTGTTTGTATGTGTTTTGAAGACAGCATATGTGCAGGACTGTATGGGTGGAAGAGTGTGTATATGTGTGTGTTAGTGAGTGAATGACTGTCTCACTAGTGTCTTTATGAGTAACTACATATGTTTTAATCTAGTATATGTGAGTATTGATGTATATAAGTGAGTATATATGAGAGTGAGAGATTGAAAGAGTTCCTGTTTTAAAAAGTATGTGTTTCTATAAGTGATTGTTTAAGAGAGTAAGTATGTGTAAGTTTCCTTAGAAGTAATGTGCTAGTGTGTGTATAGCTGTATATGCAAATAAATGGATGTTCAATAGTTTATTTGCATGTGTGAGTATGTGTGTGAGTAACTTTTGGAAGACTGTCGGTGTGTTAACGGATGTAAAGGTGTCTCACTACATATGATAAGTGAGTATATGTATGAATGACTATATAGAACTGTTGGTGAATGAGTGGATGTATATATAAATGGTGGAATTACTGAATTGGTTGTTGTAACTGGTATAGGTATCTCCACTTTTTTGTAAATGTTAGTTTCTATTATAGAATATGTGTTTCAAGGGTTACATTACACTGAAAGGAGGTCTGTCACTCTGTCACAAGGATGGAGTCATCAGTGATGTCATGAGTGATGTCACTGACCATGTCATGAGTGATGTAATATGTGACGTCATCAGCAGTGCATTACATGCGCAAGTTATAGTGAGTCCAACTAACTATAACGTGGAAATTCAATGGTTTTATGTCAGTAAAATTTCCAGGTAATTATAACTGGTGTGAAACCTATGGTTTTTTCAGTGAATTTAATAGGTTTTTTAAATGCTAATTCCTAACTATAACTGGTGTGAAACCTATGGTTTTTCAGTGAATTTCATAGGTTTTTTAAATGCTAATTCCTAACTATAAGTCTCACTTTATAAGTAAGACTGTTAACGCTCTAGTTGTTCTTTAGAACACTCTGGTACATTCTATCATTGGGCTGTAGTTAGGCTACATATGGCTGATATTTGGGCTACATTTGTATTTTTTTGTCTCTGGTGGCCATCTTTGGGCTACATTTGGGCTACATTTGGGCTCTAACATATATATAGCCCAATGTAGCACAATACATATTTTTTTCAAAGTTAATTTTCGGAAAAACCACTTGAGTATAGCAAAGGCACATCGGGCTACCAGTCCCTACAATTTTTCAAATTTTTATTTTATTTAAAAAAAAAAAAAAATTATTTTATTTTTGCCTTGGAGCGCTCCCGGTGCGCGCCCCGGTGAGCGCCCCGGAGAGCGTACTCGTTTGAAGCGCCCCGGTGCGCGAACTGGGAAGCGTCCCGTTCGCGCCAATGTCGCGAACGAAAACATGATCGTGACGTATCGCGTAGCCGCGTCCATGTGATACGCACGGCGTAAGCGCACCCGGAAGCATTCGACGCGCTTACGCGACGCGCCCCTGGGCGCGCCCCGGGGCGCGTAGCGTAAGCGCATCGGGTCATGTGACCTGAAAATAACAACTTTTGATTGGTTCACAACAGTTTTGTTTTCCAAATGATGAAAGACCCCACCTTTTTTCCTCATTTTCACTTTGTTGTTTGAGTGAAGAAGACCTGCATTGTGTAAGAAATGGCTTCACTGGTAGCAGCCGCAGGTGGATCTACACCACCACCACCTCCACCACCACCACAAGACCACATTGGTGGTCATGAAGAAGAGGAGGACGAAGAGGAGCAGGAGGAGAGGCAATATCTGCCTGAGGACACTCCCCCATACAAACCCAAAGAACATTTTATTTGGGAGTTTTTCAAAATGCCAAGGGGTGCCAAAAAAGTAAATGCAGCAAAGGTCACTTGCCTCATCTGTGACCAAGAACTGTCAAGAGGGAACCCAAACAGGAAATATTTGTTTGGGAACCACACGATGATAAGGCACATGCAGAGGAAGCACCCAAACAATTATGCAAGAGCAGAAGTCAGGCAACTTCCCAAGAACCCTCCCCATCCTTCAACTTCAGGCACCCCCAACCAACCCAATCCATCGGGTGCAGAGGCTAGGGAGATGGTCCCTAATGTTCAAACCAAGTTTTCAAAATTTAAATTTGTTTGCATATATTGCAACAAAACTATATCTTATGGTGAGCAGAGCATCACTTTACTTAATGAAGCTGCAGACAACCATCACTGCAGCAAGCAACTTTAATTTTTTTCTATTTTTTTGCTCCAGTTGAGCTGTTTGCAATTCCCTGTCTTTTGTTTCACCCCAGAAAAACTAAAAAAAAAATATTAAATTGTTCTGAAAATCCCCCCCAAAAAAAATTCAAAAAAAAATATATATATATAAAACAACAAAAAGAAAAAAAAACTGTTCTTTTCAGAACTACCTCCCATTTATATAAAATGACTTAAATTTTTAAACTCTGCCATTCTCTTTTCTCCCCGGTGCGCTCCCTGGTGCGCGTACCGGGCGCTCCCCCCGCGCAAATCGAATTTTTTTTTTTTTTGTTTTGCCCAGCGGGACCCTTTTATAGCCTCCACATCAAACCTAGGGGGTCAGGGGGGGTCTACCCTGCCCCCTTATGGTCAATTCCCCCTTTGTTTTGGCCACCTCTTGTGTCTCAATCCTACCGAGACACAAGATGGCGGCCGCTCCGGACTGTTTCGAATGTTTACAGACACCCAAGAACCAATCAGCTTTCTGCGCGCAAGTCGCGTGTCGCGCCCGGAGCGCTCCCTGAAGCGCGTACCGGGGCGCGCTTATAGATATATATATTTTTTTTAACCTAAATTACTCAAAATCCACTGTAGCACATATCTTGAGACATAGCAAAGGCACATCGGGCTACCAGTCCCTACAATTTTGCCAAATTTGGTGTAAATCCATTCAGCCGTTCGGGCTAAAAGTGAGGTCGACCGCCCTATGGAAATTAACATGGGGAAAACGCGTTTTGGAACCCCCCTTTTATCTCGGCCCCCGCTTGACGTATCCCCCCCAAACTTTCAGGGAAGGACCGGAGCTCGACGAGGCCATTTCGAGGACATTTTCAGGCAGATTCGTCAACCGGCGCCAAAGTTATTCCAAATAGAATTTTGAGATTTAACATTGAAAAAAATCCTAACTATAACTAATATAATATATATACATATATATATATATTTTTTTTTTCCGATGTTACTCGCTCCAACCACCAACTCCAGCAGGGTTAGTAAAGAAAGACGAGGCAGACCCAACTTGGTGCAGTTTTGATTTATTTTCTATTCAACACCACCAGTCCTCACGACGCGTTTCGGCAGATCCCTGCCTTGATCACATGACAACACGTTAGTGAAGCACATTTCCTTTTAAATTGCAAGTGCCCTTAATAAACATAGAAGAGTTATTTACACGTTTTCGGAGTCTGTTTTCTCCTCTCTACTAGCTCCTTTCATTACAAAATTATTTCCATATTTTTGTTTGTAAAAATTACACGTAAAATACATTGTGCAATGCAAACGAAACATTACCGATAATATATGAGGGGGGAAATGTTAATGATTGTATAAAACAATAATACATTTCATGGCTTAAATTAGACTGATATTTGGAAACCGTTAGAAAAAATACATGTAAAATACATTTTTCTGTTTGTGCAATACTTTGTTTAAATACACAGATTCCAAAATACAACTTTTAAGTGCATAGATATTCTATATATATGTATACGTCCATATCCCCCTACTTTCCAATTTTCATTTACAAGTTGCAACTACTGTATAATTATCATATTCACATGTGTTTGATTCTCTTCTAAGCCTTGTTTCATTGTGCTTCTCCCCAGGAACAACCCATATATCACCCTATTGGTGTATTTAAACTTAAAGTGCTTACAAGTGCTAAAATAATAATAAAGTGCAAATGTGGCTAAGTCCCATTTTCCTTTCGCCATTGTGCGTTTTCATATTTTCTCCTTAAGTTAGGTATCTGTCGGCAGTTTTCACACCAATAGGAACACAGGGCAAATGGACAAAGTTTTCACTTGTTTTAAGTTCTAAAACATGATTCCCACAGTTAGTTAAAAAACTTTTGTTTAAAAATGCTTAAAAGACTAATTTCATGTCTGAACAGTAAAAAATCCGGTCCATTATATCTTAAAATTGTAAAACTTTATAATAGATCATATAAATAACAAAATAAGATAAAATTCAACAATTAATGTTCCCATCATATTAAAATTATATTAAACAATTTCATGGATTTTCATATTTTGCAGCTATACCTTATATAACAAGTTATTATGTATCTCACTTTCATTTCTTCTTATATAAGGACAGGTTCTTATGTGTGTAGGCTGATATAAAGATTATGTAGTGTATTAGTTGTAGCAGATATTTGTATGTTTTTTTCTTTTCTCTCTCTTTTATTCTCTTTTTGTCTCTTCATTTGATCATGATCATCCCGCTAATCTAGATATGTGTATAAATCTTCCCCCATATTCAACCCATTGGGTTGCTTACTATCTAATAGTAGTATATAGTGGGTCTCCAGGCGACGCAGTGCCCCTTCCCTGTCACCTCCCCTTCTTTGAGTGGGGACACTATCTATCAAATAGTACTTTAGATCTTTGGTTTTTCCCCCATGGTGTTCCTTGAAGTGACGGGCTACCGGGTAACTGGGGTCGCTATTGGTTATTGCCCTGATATGTTGCAATATTCTTTGATATCCGGGCAACTTTGTACTTCCCACATATCTAAGACTGCAGATACACTCTAAAATATACACTACGTATTCACTTCTGCATGTTAGATGCTGTTTGATCATTTGGGGTTTTGGGCTGAAGGCTGTCATGTATGTCGTTCTATTTATTCCAGATGTACAAGCCTTGCAGCTGATACATTTGTAGAACCCCTTCCTTGCACTGAGCCAGTCTGTAGTATTTTTGCATTCAGGGCTACTAGTGACTAGAATATCCGCCATAGATGTTGACTTTCTAAATGTTATGGCTGGATATTCAGATAAGGAATTGCCAATGACGGGGTCATCTTTTACAATGTGCCAATTGTTCTTAATTATTCGGCGCAGGGATTTATTTTGACGATTGTAAGTTAGTATGAGTCTAGGGTTCCCATCTGATGCTGATTTCTCCTGTTCCTGGGATTTTGACACTGTGTTGGTTTGTACAAATAAATCCTCCCTAGCTCTGGCCCTTGATTTCTGAATTGCGCTTTTGATTGTTTTGGCACTGTAACCTCGTTCAATAAATCTCAATTTACTTGCTTGTTGGTTCTTCACCAATTCTGCCTCACTACTGCATATCCTGCGCAATCTTAGCATTTCCCCATAGGGGATACTTTGAATAAGATGGGCTGGATGAGCGGTTGTTGCGTGCAGTAATGTGTTCCCAGAAGTTTCCTTCCTATATAGCGTAGTACTAATAGTGAGATTCTCTATTTTAATGAGGACATCTAGGAAAGGGATTTGCTCCCTGCTGATGTTTGATGTGAAATTGAGATTTATGTCATTATCATTTAGCTTTCCATTAAATTCCTCTGCTTCGCCCTCAGTCCCATTCCATATGATCATCAGATCGTCTATATACCGTAGCCACGATATAACCTTGCCCTTGTACGTGTCGCCATGTTGTCTCCGGAGGACCAGCTCCTCCCACCAGCCCATAAAAAGACAGGCATAGCTGGGGGAGAAGCTGGCCCCCATAGCAACACCCTGTACTTGTCGAAACATTTGCTTTCTGAAGAGGAAGAAATTATGCTCAAGGCAGAAAACCAACATATCCATAAGCATTTTGTTATGCATAGTATATTCTATGGGTCTCCTTGCCAAAAAATAGTCTACTGCTTTGATGCCATCAATGTTTCTTATGCATGTATATAAAGACGTTACATCTAGAGTAATCAACTTATACCCCTCCTGCCATTCAACTTTACCGATTTTGCCCAAAAAGTCTCCAGTATCTTTCACATAGGACTCAAGACTTTGTACATGTTCTTGAAGAAAGAAATCAATGTACCTTGACAAGTTTTCAAGTGGTCCATCACACGCCGCGATGATTGGGCGACCTGGTGGTTGTTCTTTATTCTTGTGAATTTTGGGTATAAAGTAGATTACAGGAGTTTTTGGAAAGTCCTTTTTTAAACATTTGAATTCTTCCAGGCTTAGGAGTCCTTTGCTTTTCCAGGCTAGTAGTTTACTCCAGAGTTCATCCTGCATCTGCTTGTATTTAAGGGGCGTACTGTGGTGGTAACACTGTGTGTCATTCAGTTGTCTTTCCGCCTCGGTTAGATAGTCTTTAAGGGGCCACAGAACAATGTTTCCCCCCTTATCCGAGTTCCTTATTACAATATTGTTTTGCTTTTTTAATTTTTCCATTAATGCCCCATAACTTCTTTCTTGAGTAGTTAGTTTCCTTTTAGAATTTGTTATTTTGATATTGAGTTTTTTTATTTGTGAAACTACAACGTCACTAAATACATCGATGGCATCTTTCGTCATTATTGGCACAAACTTAGACTTTTTCCTAAATGGAGTGTCAGGTTTTTTATTTCCAATATTGTCAATTTCTTGAGTATTCAAAAACGGAAAATCCCGCTGGCTCCCTTGGTTTCCTTGAGAGGTAATAGTAGTATGCGTGCTTGACGTTACATTAACAATAGATTGAACATCCCTTAGTAGGTCGTAGTCACCTGCCGATAGGTTTGGCATCGCTGTTGCATTTGCTGATACTGTGTAGGATTTAGCTTTAGCGTTTGCCTGTTTGTGATATTTACACAGTTTCAGTTTCCTTATGTACTGATACACGTCAGCCCTGGTTTTGGTGTAATGAAAATTTGATTCCGGACAAAATGATAGGCCAAGTGATAGAAGCTGTCTTTCTGCTGCCGTTTAATCAATATTAGCCAGATTTATGATGGTATTGGCATTGTTTTGGGTGGTCGTTGCTTCACTTACTTGGCTTTCTTGTTTGTCCACGACCCCCTGCCCCTGCCTCCTCTTTTTGTCGCGTTGTTTGTTTGCGGTCCTCCTCGCCCTCCTCCTCTTTGTGCGCCGTTTTTTGCCGACTGCACAGTGCTTGAACGAAGAGTTTCCCGCCGGCTTTGCCTCACATACTCCAATTCCTCAGCCATGGTTAACTTTGCTGCATTATCCATACCCTGACCGCCCTCAGAGTCCGAGCCATTTTCCGTTATTACACTGCCTTCCGACACTGATGAAATCTCCGGCTCTGATTCCTCTGTTGGTGCAGGTGATTTGTTGCTGCCTTGTGTGTTTTTCTTTGCAGCTGTCTTTCGCATTATATCAAACTTCCTTGCGAAAGTGAAAATCTTTCCGTTTTCGTAATCTTGTTTGTCTCGCCTGAATTTATATTGTTTTCGTGCCTTAATTTTCTCCTCTTCCTTTTCTAATTTTTGTTCCATTTCCTCATTATATTTGGTTTTCTGCTCTTGTGGGTCACTCATGGCTTCTATCTCACTCCTTAGGGTTTCGATCTGGGGCAGCAGTTCCTCTCTGTCACTTTCCGCATATTTAACTAGCAGTTCCACCAGTTTGCGAGAGGAATCCAAGTTGCACTGTGCCCATTCCGCCATTAGTCTTGGGTTGGGAGTGTCGTAACTCAGGGCAATCATTATTCGTAGCCCTCTCGGTATACGACCTACGTCTAAGTATCTTCTAAGTGATTTGGACTCTCACCACTTCGCTGTTTCCCTCCGAATGAGTTTTTCCAATGCTCTATATTTGTCCCTTAGTCCCATTTCCACATTGGCGTTACTTGTGCCGGCTACCTTGTTGGTGTTTACTGACTGCGGTGTCTCGTCCGAGAACACGTCAGCTGCCGCATTCTCTCTGTTCCTCAGTGTTGTCGCGGACATGGTGGTCAATTGTTGTTTGAAAAGAACTTGTTGTGTGCCCACTACCCGCAGTGACCGTACAATGCTTGTATGGAATATGTTTGTCGTCACCGCGAGTCTAGGCACTGCACTATATATATATATTACCTACTGGCGGTCGCCAGTAGGTATATATAGTTAGGACCTAGTTACCATAGGAAATTCCGAACATTCTATTGGGAATAACTTTGGCGCCGATTGAGGGATCTGCCTGTAATTTTCCTTAAATTTGCCTCGCTGCGCTCCGCTCCTTCCCTGAAAGTTTTGGGGGGATTCGTCAAGCGGGGGCTGAGAAAAAAGGGGGGTCCCAAAACGTGTTTTCCCCATGTTAATTTCCATAGGGACATTCTGACAAGGCTACAGCTCGAACGGCTGAACGGAATTATACCAGATTTGGCAAAATGGTAGGGACTGGTATGCAGCAGTGCCTTTTATATGTTTGGTGTAAATCCCTCCTGTAGTTCTTGAGAAACCTGAATTTGAAATTTTTCAAATGGCATTTTCTATGGGACCTTCAGACACGGCTACACCCCGAACGGCTGAACGGAATTACACCAAACTTGGCAAAATGGTAGGGACAGGTATTCAGTAGTGCCTTTTCTATATTTGGTGAAAATCCCTCCAGTAGTTGTTGAGAAAATGAATTTGAGCAAATTATATATCTATATGCGCTCAACATTCTATTGGGAATAACTTTGGCGCAGATTGAGGAATCTATGTGTAATTTTCCGGAATTTTGGCCAGCTCCGCTCCGCTGCTTCCCTGAAAGTTTCGGGGGGATTCGTCAAGCGGGGGCCGAAAGGGGGGTCCCAAAACGTGTTTTCCCCATGTTAATTTCCATAGGGACCTTTAGACACGGCTACAGCCCGAACGGCTGAATGGAATTACACCAAACTTGGCAAAATTGTAGGGTCTGGTATGCAGATGTGCCTTTGCTATGTTTGGTGAAAATCCCTCCAGTAGTTCTTGAGAAATTAAATTTGAAATTTTTCAAATGGCATTTTCGATGGGACCTTTAGACACGGCTACAGCCCGAACGGCTGAACGGAATTACACCAAACTTGGAAAAATGGTAGGGACAGGTATACAGTAGTGCCTTTTCTATATTTGGTAAAAATCCCTCCAGTAGTTGTTGAGAAAATTGAATTTGATCAAATTATATATCTATATGCGCACACCGTTCGCGCACCATACGCGTACGGTACAGTACGCGTACGTGCGCATACCCTTACTTGCGCGAGCGAGTTTCTGATTGGCTGTCAGTCGACTGTCAACATTCCAAACTGTCCAAACCAGGAAGTGTTGGCCACCATCTTGTTTTTCAGGAGAACTGAGGCTCAAGAGAGCCCAAAACAAGAGTGGAAAACACGAAAAGGGGGCAGGGTAGAGACCCCCCAACCCTCTAGCCCTTCTCAGGGGGTCCCAAAAGGCAAAAATAAATAAATTGCGGGGTACGCGCACCGTACGCTTAGGGTGCGTGAACCGTGCGCGTACCCCGCGATTTAAAAAAAAAAAATTTTTTGCACTTGGTGGTCCTTCTAGGACCCCCTGAGAAGGGCTAGGGGGTCAGGGGGTCTCAACCCTGCCCCCTTTTCGCGTTTTCCACTCTTGTATGGGCCGGGATGCCCACCACACCTCCCAACACCAATTCCCCGTGGGAGGAGACAGACACAGATTTGAACTTTTGGAAGGCGGGGGGACCTCACGACCCCCTCGGCCGTATTTATTAAAATATGAAACAAAATTTTAAAACTTTAAATTAAAAGTTTCATGAATCATGTACAAATTCAACTTCAATTACATCTTGATGAAGACAGGTTTTTCAGGCTAACTTTAACAAATCTCTAATACAAAGGTTTCCTAGCCGAGTCTAGCATCCTGATAAATGCATTACATTTGAATTTGTACAACCTAACATTAAGGGCCAACGGCAAGGTCTTAACCGGTGTCAGATCCCTATCACCAATCTCCCGCCCTCACGGTGTGAGTGGCGCATGCGCAGAGGACTTTACCCTCGCCGCCAATTGTAACTTCCCTTGTCGTGGGGGCCCCCTTTCACTCGATGCCATCTTAGGGTCGTCTGAGTTCGTGTGCGAGGTATCCGTAAGAAGGACAGCGTGGACTTCCCCACACTCTCTTCCGCCGGAGTGGATATCCGGCCCCGGGAAATTCGTGGGAGGGGCATATAGCCGTCTCCCCCTGGGAGGGGCCTATGGCCGTCTCCCCCTGGGCGACCGATCCGTAGTGGGTGCCGCCCCCCGTGGGAGGGGCCAATGGCCGCCTCCCCCCGGGCGCTCCCATCCATAATGGGTGGCGCCCCCCCTAGGGACCTTGAAATCACTGCTCACCGATCATGACCTTACCGCCACAGGCCAGATAGTTGACCGACTACCTGGCCCCCCACACCTCCTATAGGTCATGTCTCCTCAAACCCACTAGCCAAGCTACGATGTCTCCTATCAGTAAGTCATTACCAGTCCTGGACAGGTGCACCCCATCATTCGAATAACAGTGATCGCCCCTGATACACCCATGAGAAATGCTTTGGAGATGAGCAGAGCGGAACAATTTCTCTATTTTATTGTTGACCCTCTTTACCGAGTGGTTCAACGCTGTCATAGACAAACCTCCCCGCCATATCCTCCTGGGAATCATGTGGGATCAGGCAATCGTACATCCTGGGAGCCTTTTGGCTAACCAGCTAACTACAGACAGTATGTGCTCAACTAACACCCGTCTTCCCAGTCTCACCAAGTCATTGCCCCCTACGTGCACTATGACTACAGATGGCGGTGACCTGTGCCGCCCTAATAGTTCCTCCACGAAACTTTGCAATCTGTCAATACAGAGGCCGCCCTTCCCATGGAAGGTCACTCTGAACCCATATTCCTCAGATGTGTGGATCGCATCACCTGCTTTGAATATGTCCCAGGCACGCCTCACGTATGAGTGGCCCACGACCCAGACCACTTGATCTCCATTCCGTGATCCTTTCCCGCTGGTCAGCTGATGTTGGGCCGATCCCAATTTCCTCCCCGCGTCACAGGCTCGCGAAACTGTAATCCAAACGAAAGACAACAAGCGTGAGTGCATTTCATCAGTCTTTTACAACATGTGCAGTCGCACATATCTCTTTAAACAATTCGAGGACCAACGGCCTAATTGTTTCACCTCGTCTGCCTGCTGACCCCGAGCCGTAGCTTCTGTAGCGGCCCCTATTCTAAATGAATGGGTCCCAAAATCACACGGGTTCAAGCCCGCTGCTGCAATCGTAATTGCCAGCACCCTCTGAAATTGAAATCTTGTCAATGGGGTGGTGTCCATATGTCTAAGCAGGGCCCCCCTCCATGTTGTCAACCTTTGTTGTAGGTAGGCCTCCACATGCCTCACCGGACAACCGGGATTCCCCGGAGCGCGCTGCAACACCACACTATTCCCCAGAGCCTCCTGGTCCGTTTTTGACCTGACTATCGAGATCAGCAGAGAATCCCCCCTTACTTGGATGTGATCCCTGCGTAGACCTCCTTCCACATCTTTCTTATTCCCTGCCACAAGTTCACTCACCCGCAGGGCCCCATAGAATGCCTATGTGAAAGCTGCTCGGAACAGTATTACCTCGCTGGGCGAGGAGCATGTCTCGTCCAGTTTCGCCAGTAAGGTGGTCAATTTATCAAACCCAATCGGGTGCCTGTTATCCTGTCTGCGACCCTCCAGGCGCCGCCAGCCGCGGAGAGCCTTCCTGACTAAGAAGGAGTTTGTCGGGTCCCTTATCCCGTGGAGCTGTGCCATAAATGATATGGCGGCCTTATACCTATTGGCGGTTGCCGCCGACCGGCCTTCCTTATGAAGTGCCACCAAAAATTGGAGCAAGAACTCCTCCTGCCCCCATCTATGCTCCCCTACCGGCCCCAGAAAGGCGCAGTATGAACGGAACACCCCTTCATAAGCTCTCCTCGTCCTGGGCGCTAAACTGGCTGCCACGAGGTTTTGTAGTCCGGGGCACCGATCTGCCACAGTGCTTCGGGGAAAGGTGCCGCCACTAGCTCCGCTGAGGGTAGACAATCCCTGAAAGCCTGCATTTTGGAACGAGAGAGCGCATCAGCTGCATTATTTAGCACACCCGGCACATGTTTTGCCCTGAACTGTACGTTCAATCTCATGCATTGCAATACAATCTCTTTCAACAGTCGTAAGATCCATTTGCAGCGTGCTGCCTGCTGGTTAATGCCCTCAACCACTGTCATGTTATCTGACCAAAACACCACCGAGCGGTCCCTAAAGTCTTCCGGCCATGCCACCAGACCCACCCAGATGGGGAATAGTTCCAGGAAACCAATATTATTCGTCAGGCCGCTTGTTCGCCACCACGCCGGCCATGTTTGTGCCGACCACCGGTTTCCGAAGATCGCACCAAAACCCACGCTGCCCGCCGAGTCGGTCCATAAGCCGAGTTCCACCGACGAGGCTGGGGGTTTGCTCCATACCACTCGGCCATTGAAGTCCGCCAGGAATGCCAGCCAAATGAGCATGTCCTGGCGAACCTCTGCCGACAGTCTTGTGCGGTGGTGCCCTTCCCTAAGGCCCACCATGGATTGCGCAATGGATCGAGAGAAAGGGCGAGCCATCGGTATCACTCTCAATGCAAAGTTAAGCTGACCCACTGTCTGTTGTAACTGGTGCAGGGTCACCTTCTCCGACCGGAGACACTGTAACAGGGAAGCCCTAAACTTGGCAACCTTCTCCGTCGGCAAACGGAAACACCCCTCCTCCGAGTCTGGTTCTATACCCAGAAACTTGAGGGAGGTAGTCGGCCCTACTGTCTTACCTGGCGCCAATGGAACCCCAAAACCCCGCATGAGCACGCAGAAGTCCTGCAATGCCCGCGCGCAGTCCCGAGTGCCCGCTGGGCCAAGAAAGAGGAAATCATCCAGATAATGCATCACATGTTTGTGCCCTGTGGCCTTCGTGAACATCCATTCCAAAAACGAGCTAAACATTTCAAAATAGGCAGACGAAATCGAACAACCCATTGGCATGCACATATCCATGTAGTATTTCCCTTGAAACGTGAAATCCAGCAGGCGCTGGTCTTGAGGGTGTACTGGGAGCAACCTGAATGCAGATTCGATGTCTGATTTAGCTAACAATGCACCGGGGCCCAGGCGATTTAACAGTACTACTGCATCATCGAACGATGCATACTTTACTGAACATACTTCGGGGTCAATCGCCTCGTTTACTGAAGCCCCCCTCGGGGCCGATAGATTGTGAATGAGTCTATACTCCCCCGGGTCCTTCTTCGGAACCACTCCTAATGGGGAACACACAAAATCCACCACTGGTGGGTCGCCAAATGGTCGTGCCACTCGCCCCAAGCTAACCTCTTTTGCTATCTTTTTGGCGGCAACTGTTGGGTTGTGTTGAATAGACAACTGGTTTTTACAGGAAGTGTTCCCACGAAAATTGCCCGCCGGGATCCTGAAGCCATCTGAGAAGCCATCCCTCAAAATCCCGGCGGACGCATGATCAGGGTATCCGTTTAGCCAAGGGGTCAAAGCCAAGATATCTACGGGCGATGAT
This sequence comes from Lissotriton vulgaris, assembly GCF_964263255.1. NCBI lineage: Eukaryota > Metazoa > Chordata > Amphibia > Caudata > Salamandridae > Lissotriton > Lissotriton vulgaris. The sequence continues at coordinate 1,655,043,472 of NC_141695.1, read as the reverse complement.
GTTTGCTTCCAAGGCACCGTATCAATCCTGCTTGGGACCCCCCTTCCCTCCTGTGCCATTGGCCTTAGATCGGCAACTGGTTTCTGGGTGTGAGGAGTTTCCACAGCCCGAGCACGCGTGCCGGAACCTACACGTTCCTTGGGGCCTGTTACAAGTTCCTTTATTGAAGCCCCAACACACCCCTCGCTTGCTTCCGTTCCCGCCCGACCTAGGCTGGGACTCCCCCCTGGAGTTCGCACGAAAGGGCTGTGACTGCCTCTGAGGGAATACCCCGGAGCTGTTCGTGCTCGACCCTGAACCACTCGCTGATCCTGGCAAGAGCTGTGCATGCCATGATACTGTATCCAAACAATCCCATGTCAAGGCCTCGTTAAACTCCTTCGCTTTTCTAAAGGCCATATCATAGCCTTTCCATTCACCACCCCCATACTTCGCATGGAAGTTTGTGATCCTGCTCTGACAACATGCCAAGTCACTCAACACCTCTGGTGTACGTTCTGCGATAATCGCCACAAAGATAGAAAAGGCCCTGAACCAGTTCATCATTGTCTCATCAACGCTGAATTATGCCATCTTGGCCCGCCATACACTGGGGTGCCATAAATCTTTCTGGGTCTTTGCATACTCTAACTCCCGATGATCAGTCAACAGTGAAAACATGTTAATGTACTTGTTGGCCCACACCATCTCTTTCGTAACCATGGGAACATGTTGAGCCAAACTTTCCCGCCTTGAGGGTACAGCGCCCTCCCCCACCATCGGTAATGGTCTCTTACCGGCTTCCGCCGCGCTTCCAGCCGCGTCCGTTGTTTTCTCTTGGTTGTCAGCCGTGACCACCTTCGCCACCTGCGGGGAAATAGAAGGCACATTCGCTGTCCCGGCATCCCTTGCCTGCCGCAACTGCTCGATAATTATTCTGGCCTCTTCGGCCGGGTCTCCCGCAGCCGCAGATCCCCCGCTGCCTTTTTTGGCCACGGTAACACTGCCGCTAACTGAAGCGCTAATTCCGGGGGCATCTGGTCATCCACCAGCGGCGTGATAACCACGGGGATAGGCAACCCCCCATCCGGTCCCGGTACCGGGCTGGTCGCTGGCGCTACTGGAATTGGTGGAGTCTCTACCGGAACTGGGGCCTCGCTGGGACCCGTCTTCCCCTTCCTCTTCTTACCCTTATCCCCTGGGGTGACGTTCGGCAAAGCTGGTCCTATGACCCTCTTAGGTCGTCCCGAGGGGGCATTCTGGGCCTCCACCTGTTTCCTGAGGGCCGCCTAGCCGCGATCCAGCCGGTCTACTTTACCGAATTTCGGTCCATCACCGCCACTTGGTTCACCAACGTGCGCAGCATCCTTTCCATCTCGGAGCTCTTTCCGGGCTTCTTGCCAGGCATGTCTGTGTTCGATCCGCACGACCTGTCCTACGGAAGCGACTCGATTTCAGCTACGCCTTGATGACTGAAAGAGAAAAACAAAGATTACAAGTTCTCAAAAAAGTGCAGCTTGTTCCCTTGAGGGCTCACGAGCGACGAGTGGTGCAGCCTTCAGAGCACAGGAACAAGAGGAAGCTTCATTGGATTCCCGCACCTTTTATCCAGCTGCGGGAGGGCGGGGCCCCGCCTCAAGCACGCCCATCAGTGCACGGACTTCCGTGCGGGTGTTTAGGACAACCTCTTTTGGGCGGGAGGAGCGTGTTCCCACCACGCCGCTTTGGGCATACCAGCCGGTACACGCCCCCCGCCCACAATGGTTTCCCGGGGGATCGGGGCACCCATCCATACGTTCGGGGGGACCGAGTGGTCTCCCCTTTCCATTTTGTGCTCTCTTGTGCCTCACTTCACCTGAGAAACAAGATGGCTGCTCAGGTGGTCCCACAAGGATAATAACATATATAAACGTTATCCGCTAATAGAATTAGCATTTACAAAACCTTTGAAATTTATTGAAAAAAAATATAGGTTTCCCGCCTGATATAGTTAGGAATTAGCATTTAAAAAACCTTGCAAATTCACAGAAAAAAACATAGGTTTCAAGCCTTATATAGTTAGGAATTAGCATTTAAAAAAAACCTTGCAAATTCACTTAAGAAACCATAGGTTTCAGGACTTATATAGTTAGGAATTAGCATTTAAAAAACCTTGCAAATTCACTTAAAAAAACATAGTTTTCAGGCCTTATATAGTTAGGAATTAGCATTTAAAAAACCATTGAAATTGCTCCAATATAGTTAGTTGTACTAACTATATTTCGCGCACCCGCAATCCACTGCTGATGATGTCACATATTACATCATTCATGACATGGTCAGTGACATGACTGATGACATCACTGATGACATCTCAAATGACATCACTGATGACATCACTGATGACATCTCATTTGACATCACTGATGACATCACTGATGACATCATCCAGTGACTGTGTGTTTCTGTAAAGTTTAAATATGTTTTACATATTGAAGAATGAGTGGATGTATAAGTGTCTGGATGAAGGAATCCATAAAGCAACGGGTTGTCTAATCTCGAGCGGCCCAATCAGGGCACACAATAGCGCTATTTAGGACGCTGCAGCCTCATGTTCCTTTTTAACCGCAACTGCCTTTGAAGAAGAGTAAATCTCGAAACTCGTCAGGTGGCGGCTTACTGCTTGTAAAGGACTGGAATGTGTTTCAGCTCGCACCAATAAATGCTTTTATGGGGGAAAAAAGCACCTGTGGTTTCGAGTGCGGCTCAAATCGTTGGACCCCCACAGAGTTATAAATAAATATATTATATATACCAATAACATAAAATCTATTTTTTTTTAAAACATTCTATTACAAATTAAAACGTTAAACTATTTAAAAATCTTTAAACTTAAATTGACCACTCCAGTCAGTGCAACAGTAGGGAAAGTGTTGGATAGGGGAGGGGTAAAAATGACTATTCCCACTCCAGTCAGTGCAACAGTAGGGAAAGTGTTGGATAGCGGAGAGGTAAAAATTACTATTCCTACTCAATTGAGTGCAACAGTAGCAGGGGCGTAACAAAGGCCCCCGCAGGCCCCGCGGTGCGGGGGCCCATGCCCTCCAGTGGGCCCCCTCACTCTCAGCAGAGCCAGCAAGCCTAGATGGTGTGCACTCGGCTTCATGAATTAAATGGTGGTATGCCGTCCAAGGCATCTTTATCATCAAATAAGGGCCCCGGCCTCTTAATGACATGATGGCCTCACGGACTGCTATAGAAAGTATGTGTCCCATGATTTGGCCAATGAGAATAGAGAGATAAGTTGTAGGCGGTCCTGGCGTCTGCGGCGCGAGCGGGCAGGCAGTTATGAGAACAGGAAGTTGTCTGGAGCCCCCCGCTGCTTGCTGCACCGCTATCTACAGTGCAGCTAGTATTTTGGTGTCACTGCCTGCAGCTTTTCATTAGATGGCGCGATTCAACCCTCGCAGCCTAATGACGCTGGTGGCCAGGACCGTGGCTTGCCAAACTGTCAGAAGACTTAGGTAATTATTACCCTATGTATGTCTCTGTCTGACCAGAGGCAGGCTGCGCAGTGGTGTGTGCCGCGGCGGGCATGGGAAGTGCTCCTGGAAGGGTCAGGCCGTGCTTTCAGTTCTTACAAGGTTTACGTTCGAAACTGGCGTGACCATCTCACTCTGAGATTTAAAGCATTCCTCCTAAACTACAGCTTATTGCTGACGTCTTCATCTAATTAGTTCACTGGAAGACATGGGTGCAGGAAGGATTGGGGTGCTACGGGACCCCAAGATAACCAATCTTGATTTAAGAAGGTGAGTGAGCATTATGGTGTCACGTTTAATGTGTGTTAAAAAACAGCAGGTCAATAGTGTAAGGCAATCTTGTCTAACAAATTACTGCTTAAACTTTTAACATGGGCCCCCATGTCTGGTCGGCATTGGTGTGGACAGTGTCTGGGTGTGAGGTACAGGCAGAATACATTTGACTGCAAATAACATAACGGGGGCACACACTTTAAAATGAAAGACAATTTAAATAATCAGTACAAAAAACATTCTTTTACATAACGAAGCCTTTACCTTTCCCTGCACAGAATGTTTTTTTTTATCACAGCCACCATACTACTTAGAAGAATCAGAAGATAAAAGAACGTTATCATCTGTTTTTTATTTTGTTTTACATCTGGAATGTCACGTCATTCATTCGGAAGGTTATGACAGCCCTTACCTGCACTCATGCACCCTCTGACGCTCGGCTACCCGCACCTCCCCGGTCCCCCACGGGATTCTTCCCGATTGTTGTGGAGGGAGGCGCGGAACAGTAATTGATCTCCGGGTTAGAGGGGAGGAGAGCGCAGCGCTATTGGCTGACCCCACGGGCACCGCCCCCTGCACCACCTTCAAAAGACACATGCCTCTCTCCGCGCGGGGCGGACGCGCCAAAGGCGCGCCAAAGGAAAGCCCGTCTGCGGCCGTTCACGACTGCCCGGGGCCAGGGGCCACAACCCCTGTCCGCCAGCCCACCATCACAAGGAGATATAGCCCCAGGCATTTACAAGAACTGAGAAGAAGCTCCCTTGCCTCATGCCATTGCTCTTGGGACCTAGCAGCTCAAGACTCCATCAGCTGCCCCAAATGCGGCTTCTGTATCCGCCCCACAGTCCCACCTAAGGCAGTACAATACAACATGTATCTGCTGAACTGTAGGTACCTCCCTAAACATTCCACAGAAATCACAATGTTACTGGAAGAGCTTAAGCCCGACATTTTATTTCTAACCGAGACATGGCTGCATGATCAGTCGGAACCTGACCTTGTTCAAACACTTCCCCAGGGCTTCCAAATTCTCCGTAGTGACTGCAAAGGGGGTAGGGGAGGGGTACTAGCAGTCATCTATAGAAATGGGATCAAATGCAGGGGGTCCCCTCTCTCAAATCACGGATTGCGAAAGCCTTGCTTTCACCATAGAGCTTTCACATACCAGCACTTTCTCGGAGATTCTCATCTCTCGCCCACTGGGGCCGCTAGGACAGTTCACTAGTGCCCTTCCACCATTTATTGCAAATCAGGCCTTCAGCCCATCCAACTTTACCCTTTTAGGGGACCTCAATATTGATTTTGATGACCCTACAAATGCAACCGCCCAAGAAATGACCAGCAGTCTCGCTGCCCTGCAGCTAAAACAACGAGTGTCTGACCCAACTCATAACAAAGGCCATCTCCTTGATTCCATATTTTCCAACTTTCCAGATGTGCATACAGAAACTCCCCTCCCCTTACCATGGACAGACCACTTTCTCATCCCGATATCCTGGTGCACTCCCGAACCACACCCCCTAACTCCACCAGAAGCTCGCAGAGGGCGCAACTGGTCAAAACTCCCCTTAGCCGAGTGGAGGATAGCCCTTGAATCCACTAGACCTCCCATTGCCTCCGACCCCCTGCTGGCCAATGAGAGATTCGAAAATTGGATCTCTACATCTCTCGACTCTGTGCTCCCTATCGAACCCATTATACCTAAACGTAGCAGCAAGACAGCTTCTTGGTACTCTCGTGAACTCAGAGACCAGAAACACATCTGAAAAAAATTAGAAAGGAAATAGGCGTCTTGACTATTCCCCCTCCAGAAAATCTGAATATAGAGCAGCAATTAAAATCTACAAAGCAAGTATTAAACGCACACAGGCATCCTTTTTTGAGGGCAAAATCGCTGATGCCGTGTGCAAGCCAAAAGAAATATACTGCATCGCAAAAACCTTACTACATCTACCAGAAAAACAGGACCTCCCAAACGCACAAACCTACTGTGACAACCTGGCTGACTTTTTTGATAAAAAAATAGGAAAAATGTACACCTCCTTTCATTAGCCTCCGAACGACACCAAAACCCCGTCACAAACGGAGCCCCAACCCCTTACCACACTTGACCATTCCCCCCCCCCCCGGATGCGAACACTCTAGAACTTAGTATGCACCAGGTGAAATTGGGCCCCCGAACGATCCAGCACCTCCTCATGTCATACTCTCAGTTGATACCCACATCATTCCCACCATCCTGGAATTATTGAACAATTTCCTCTCCTCGGGCATCGTTCCTCTTCCATGGAAGCAAGCCATGGTAAAGGCCCTTTTAAAAAAAACAAATCTGGATCAAGACAACCCGGCCAACTACCAGCCAATCTCCCTGTTGCCATGGATGAGCAAAATTCTTGAAAAACATATAAACACTGTGGTAACAAGTTACCTGGAGACTAGCAACATTCTGGACTCCACTCAGACCGGCTTCCGTCCCCTGCACGGGACTGAGACTGCCCTGGTTGCCGTAACAGAGTAGGCTAGGAAGATCTTAGACAATGGAGGCTCTGCCGCCATCATCCTCCTTGACCTAAGTGCCGCCTTCGACACAGTGAACCATAACATCTTACTGCACAGACTTAGCAGCAAATCCTTCCTGTCCAATCGATCTTTCCGGGTTTTAGGGCAACAACACTTCATCCAGCAAAACCCCTTGGCTGTGGCGTACCGCAAGGCTCCTCCTTGAGCCCTTGAGCTCCTCCTTGAGCCCTACATTGTAATTTTACCGAATCGGTATTTACCGATTCGGTAATTGACATTGATTCCTATGGGCCTCAAGGCCCATAGGAATCAATGGCAATTACAGAATAGGTAAATATCGATTCGGTAATTACCGAATCATACCGATTCAGTAAAAATTACCGAATTATTACCTACATCTCATTTACCGAATCTAGAATATCGAATCGGTAAAATTCGGTATTCTAGAGTCGGTAAATGAGATTTACCTACCTGGGGCCCTATGTTTCATGTTGGTTAGTGCCCTTCCATTTCTGGTGCTTTGCAACTTTATTAAGATCTTTTTAGGGTTTCCGGTTGCTCAAATGGATCTAATTTCTGATATTTATATATTTCCCTCATCTTCATTGCTTGATTTTTGCTTGTGATAAAGTGTCACAAGTGTCACTCAAAGTCGCTGAATGTACTCATAATTAAAGTGAAATAATGAAAATGTCACACATAAGCAATCTGAAACCTTGGCAGCTATGCATTGGTGCGCAGGCCTGGGCCTCGCCGCCTCGGCTGTCAGCCGGGCCTCTGGGCTGGGCTCTTCATTTAATTAAATGTTGTGTTGGGTGCCCGGCGTGCAGTTGTCTCTGCTCTGCACAGTCCTCAGGGTGGGGCTGAGGCATAGAGGGTGTGGGTTTTGACCAGTGAGGTGAGAGGCATCCCAGGACCCAGCCACGCCAGAGACTGTCTTGAGAAGGACCGCTTTTTACCGTGCGGCAGCTGCGGCTCCCGGGCAAAATTGAATTAATACTAGCCCCGGGCCCCCTCTTCTGCTGCCTCTTGTGCCTGCCTGCTCTGACGCTGCAGGCTAGGCCTCAGGTAAGTCTGTTCGAGGCAGGAGTGGTGTGTGGGTGGTGGTGGCCCGTGGCCATGCTAGTTCAGAGTGTCGCTACCGTTTTCTATCTCGCCCTCCACGTCCCTAGCCTAACGAGTCATAATGGGACCAAATGGCAGCATCCACAGCATGATATGGGCCAGGATTTCTTCGGATGTGAGGTGAGCTCACGGTGCGTTATTAAAGTGCGGCCATCCCCACCATCAATTTTTATTATAAAAACTATTACACAACACCGTGAATATGCAGCAAAAAGTTCACAAAGCCAATTGTGATTAAAATATCAGGATGCTCACATCTGACTGGGGCGTGTTTAGTAGCTCACCACCACCAGAAGCGCCACAGTTTTGCTTTCTGCCGTACAGGGATCCCAGCACAGGTGGCAAATGGGGAGTGAGAAAACCTTGCACACAAGGACAGAGAAGATGTAGCTTAAGGCATATAAATAAATGGTGCAAGGACTTTGTGCCACATGGATAGGCAGTGTGTTGTATTGCATTGTATCAACAATGCATTTATATGGCGCTTCATGCCCGTCTGCAAGATGCCATATTGCATTGTCGCATGGGTAGCACACTACACCATAGGGGAGTGCTTTGCTGAAAGGATGTGCTTTCTGTGAGCCTATGTGGGCAGCATGTTTGTTGTTTATGTGTAACCAGAATAATGCTGTTATCGTGTCTTAGGTCACAGCTCTTTGCAGTGTGATGAGAAAAAGGATAAGTGAGAAGCAGGGCTGTGGCTATAAATAGCTGACCGCTACAATATACTCTAGAAGTCAAATGTGTAGAATATGGAGATTACAAACATTTTTCTTTCAACCTCCTCTGTTGAGCACACCAATTAAGTCTTCCGTACTCTTAATCATGTATGTCTAGCAAAGAGAAAGAAAAGACAACAAAGAAAGAGATCTGCCTGGTTGGGTTGCATTATATTTATTTTCTATGAGTCTGTGATGACGGGGGAAGGGGAAACTTCAGCTTGGAAGGAATATCTTAAAGTCTTCGAAGATGACAGCCACATATGGCAGATCTCTTCATGCATTTGGTGCATGTCGTCTTTGGTATTGAGTGGTTTGGTTACGGTGGATTGGTGGTGGTTTCCAGACAGTGTCCAATTGCAGTTCCGTTCTGCTATGGTAATACTTAGCTGGACTACAAGTGATTTATCACCATGTGCAACCCGTATACTTGCCATTCAGCCTGCAACTGGCAGTGCAATGGTTATGGTCCTGTGACATTTTGGCACCACTAAGAGGGTATAATTAGCATCCAGCCTGCAATCATTACACTTGACTCAGCAGTGATAGAATCAAATTGTGTCGACTCCAGTCTACCTGAGCACTATTCTCATGTACCCTGCGCGGTGTGCAGCCACCCCTCTTGCAATCTAATGGTGGTGTTTCTGTGACTTCCGGAATGCTTGACTGAAGTGTCCTCTTCTGTTAATTAGTTTTGAAGTCAGGTTACCCATTTATTGTGGTTTTCATCTTTGGAAGAAACAGGTTTTTACTTCCTCCCTGAAATTAAGGTGGACTTGTTGATTTCGTATTTTTGCTGGCAAGGAGGTCGAGTGTCTTCCACCTGCACTGAGAATGTAGCTCCACCAGTGGCCTTTTTGTAATTAGCAGATGCGATGAGTTGAGGTGCTAGTTTCAACAGTAGTGTCATTTTCTGTATCATTGGAATTTCACTTGTAGCTATTGTGTGCGTTCCCCACTACTGAGTGCCTACCCCGCTGCTGTGTGCCTTCCCCGCCGCTGTGTGCCTTCCCCGCTGCTGTGTGCCTTCCCCTTGAAGGTCTCTATGAAACTGTAAAGTGCCTTAACGACAGAACATCTGACTATTGATGTTTGTAGGGTCTCCTAGTTTTAGAATATTCTACATGTCATCTGCACAGTTGTAGCATGTGAGGTTGATTGATCTGATCAGGTATGGTAGAGGTTGAACAAGACTCGTGAAACGAGTGACGCTTGTGGGATGTCGCAAAGCAGGATGTGAGCAGCTGAGGTAAATATTGATTTAGATACAAAGCTTTATCTGTCGCTGAGGTGGGAGGTGATCATTTATTTATAGGTCCAGCTTCTCAAGTCACAGTGGTAGTGTCTGATGATAGACAGTATCAAAGGCTGTTGATTAGTATAAAGGTACCAGGCCCAGAAACAATGGGTTTGAAGGCTGCTGCCTCGAGGCCAGAGACCATTTGCATATTTACATACCTTTGTAAACTGGTTACCTAGGCTTAGTTTTTTTCTGGTTCCAGTACCGGCTGGGGCCCCACTCTGCCTGTACCTTATATTTGAAATTTACATTTACTGTAGTAGTGTGAGAATGCATTCACGGCACTCACAGCAATCACAATGCGCTCACACTGACCACCATGCAGTAACACCATTCACCCGCTTACCCTGCACTTAGTCATCACTCTGCACTCGCAGTGCACTTGTGACTTGCGCTGTTCATGCTGTACCTCACCCTGGAGTCACACGAGCACACTGCTCACCCTGCACTCATGTGACACTTCACTCACATGTCCCTCTCACTGCTCAATCTGCAATCTCACTCAAATAAGCCCATCACTAACAATGCATTCTTTCGTCCAACTCTGCACTTACATATGATCATCTCACACCCTGAAGTCGCTCCTCTTACCCTACTCTCACACTGTTGCATCACTCACTGTGCACTCTTTAATCTAGGCCTACTCAGGACCATTAACTTTAAACAGTAGGCACAGTATTTTTAGATTGGACGACTCTGTGCAGTAATCACCAAGGTGGAATTTGAACAAAATAAATACCATAAAGGGACCTGCGGAAAGATGAAAAATAAAATAGTGTGCATATCTCTCGCCTCATAAGCCATTGCTAAGCGCTACATCCTATTACACAAGCTGCATGACCCCCAGTCAGTGGTCCTCATGCACCACATGGAATGGAAACACTTCCATCATAGCGCCAAAATAAATACAACACCCTTCCAACCACACACCCTACACATATTGTAGCTTGCTACTCATATACGCAAACGCTTCAGTGCTCCACATACGGGTAGAAGGCCCGCTAAAAATGTAACAATACAACACATTCAAGACCACTCCGTCCTCTGTCTTCTTGGCTCTGTTCTTTAGCTCCTGCCTCCTTGCCTAGATTTCTGGGTGGTAGGTGGTGGGCAGAGCCTCCGGGGGAGGGGGGCCCCCTCCATGTGCTTTGCAGGGGGGCCCCCTCAAAGTTTGTTACGCCACTGAACAGTAGGGAAAGTTTTGGATAGCGGAGGGGTAAATTTACTATTTCTATGCCAATTAGTGCAACAGTAGGTAAAGTGTTGGATAGCGGAGGGGTAAAACTTACTATTCCCACTCCAGTGAGTCCAACAGTAGAGAAAGTGTTGGATAACAGAGGGGTAAAAATTATTATTCTCACTCCAATGAGTGCGACAGTAGGAAAAGTGTTGGATGGCGGAGAGGTAAAACTTACTATTCCTACTCCAGTCAGGGCAACAGTAGGCAAAGTGTTGGATTGCGTAGAGGTAAAAAATCCTATTCCGACTCCAGTTAGTACAACAGTAGGGAAAGTGTTGGATAGTGGTAAGATAAAATTTACTATTGCCACTCCAATCACTGCAACAGTAGGGAAAATGTGGGATCGCAGAGGGGTAAAAACTAACAAAATATTAACAAAAAAAATATTTAAAAAACAAAATAAAAAAAATCATAAATATGTAAAAAAGTAAAATACAAATATATTTAATATTACAATTTAAAAAAACATACTATAATGTTACATGCATATGTCAAATACCTACACATATTATATTAAATGAAATAAAAAATACTTTTCAAACAAATAAATTTTTTGAATTAGAAATTATTTTGAATCAAGAACATTAATTATTACATACATTTACTTTTTTATTTTCTACCCTATAATGCCACACAATTCACAACCCGCATCTAAACGTTATTAAAAAAATTACTTATATAATTAACATAATTAACTACCAATGAAAGAAATATTATTAATTCAAAAACAAATTAAAACTCATAAAAGTTAATAACCTTCCCACACTTTACCCCTATAATCCCCACAAACCACTGGTAAAATGAAACTGTAAAAAAATTATACAATTAAAACATTTTCAAGTAAAAAACTAATAGTATATAAAAACTAATTATAAAGTAAGTAACATTTATTTACCCCCACACTTTACCCCTAAAAAAGTTAAACCAACAAACAAAAAATAAAAACAACTACTCTAATTAAATATCAATTAATTAATATTAATGATCAACCAATTATTAATTAAACATAAATTACTTCCCAACCTTTACCCCTATATACCCCATAACCCACACCTAAAAATAATTACACACATTCTGTATTTAATTTTCAATTAATTATTGAATATTAATTAAGAAATAATTATTAATTAATTACAAATAAATTACTACCCACCCTTTACCCCCCACAACACACACCTTGAACAATTCACACAATTACCATAATTAATTATCAGAGAATTAGCGGGGCCCAATCAGGATAGTCTAGGATAACTATCTCATAGGTCTGGATTAATGTGAGCTTGAAAAGAGAGGGACTAGCCAGAGGCCCGTACATTAGTACTTAACCAGTAATTCGGGATTTAGCCTCTGAGATAAAGGTGCTATATGGCTCTGAGTCAAGGGGCAGTGACTGTGTCAATTCATAAGATAAATATAATACTGCATTAAAACCATAAGGTCTGAAATGCACTGTGCAGACCCTCCAGAATTTCATGATTTTGCGTTTTGCCGCAAAATCGGCATTTTTGTAAAAATGCCGCCATTTTTATAAAAGTGTCCGCGAAATTAAGGAGTAGCGTCTGCCGACCCAGGCTGGAAGAAGGGCTATAAATTCTCAAGCTATATGGTTTAACACACAGTATGCCCAATTACAGAGAATGAATGATTATGAGTAAAATAAAGTGCCTCAAAAATGCCGCTAAATTTCCACATTTGTGCCGCTAAATTTCCATTTTTGTGCCGCTAAATTTGATAATCCATGCCGCTATATCCTGCGGGGTCTATACAGACTCAATGAATATGGTCAGACAAAGAAGCGTCGTATCATATCAATCTCCTAGAACTGAGAGTGGTACACCTAGCATTGAGGTTTTTTTTCCTGCGATAAAGACAAACTCCCTGTTTATTCAGACAGACAATACTACAAAGATGCATTATCTGAACAAATAGGGACGGACACGTTGCAGACCTCTGCCACTCAAATCACAAGCCATCTAGAAATGGCTCATAGCGAGGAACCCATCAATTACAGCAGTACACCTTCCAGGTGTACAAAATACAGAAGCAAATTACCTCTGCCTAATTATTTATGACGACCATGACTCGGTTCTAAACAACGAGGTACTGGAGAACATTTTTTCAAGAACGAGGCTATCCCCAAGGAGACCAAATTGCAGATGCAGAAACCAAGAAATGGCAAGACTACGCCTCCAGATTTTACCAACTAGGGTCAAAGGGAAATGCCCTTTGATCGACTGATCAAGGGCATTTCTCCACACTTTCCCACTGATTCCTCCTATTCTAGCAGTCTTGAGCAAGCTGTACAAATCAAAACCAGAATGATATTAATAGCGCCGGAATGACCCCGTCAATGGTGGTTCACGGACCTTCTTCGCCTCTCTGAGCACCCACACAAGAGGTTGCCGTGCAGACAGGATCTTCTTTACCAACTTGGAGGTCAGATTCTCCATCCCAATGTTCCATTGTTTTGCGATTGAGCACTTGGCTCCTGAAGTCTTTCAGTTTGGCAATCTAAAGCTACCACAAGAATGTGTGGACATTTTGAGAGAGTCCTAGCGCCCTTCCACAAGAAAATCCTATGCCTCGAAGTAGAAGAATTTGTATTTGGTGTATCCAGAACACTTCTGATCCATTTAATTGTCATGTTGAGGCGTTATTAACTTACCTGCTTCATCTAACAAAGTCTCATTTACAGTACTCCTCTAAGAAGGTACACCTTAAGGCCATAACTGCCTACCTATAATCCCCTCACAAACCTCATTTTTTTAAAACTCATGTGTAAAGGATTTTTTAGAGGGTATGAAGAAGGTTTTTCCTCCAGTTAAAACTCCTTCTCCCCATGGGAGCTTAACATTGTTTTATCAAAATAATGGGGCCTCCTTTAGAACCTATTCACAACGCTTCTTTTCAATATCTTACATTGATAACAGCTTTCTTAGTTACAATTACTTCAGTGTGCAGAGTAAGCGAAATCCAAGCCCTGTGTGCAAATGAACCATATACAGTTTTCCACAAAAGCAGAGTTGTAGGGAGAACTCATCCTCTGTTTTTCCCTAAATTAATCTCTGATTTTCACATTAATCAAAAAATTAATATGCCCACTTTTTTTTCCAAACCCTTCAACTCAAGCAGATACATCTTTCCACTACCTTGATGTATCAAGGGTGTTGAAATTCTATTTGGATAAATCTAGAGACATATGAAAATAAGATAGGCTTTTCATAAATTATGGACCATTCAGAACAAGATTGCTTTCTGCAAAACAATCAGGATCTGGTTGGATAGTGCTTTATGTCATGTTTGCATATCAGTTAGCGAAGAACCCTTTACCTGGTAGGCCAAAATCTCATTCTACTCGAGGCAAAGCGACTACTATAGCCCTTATTAATAATGTCCCCATTGCAGATATATGGAAAGCTGCAACCTGGAGGTTTATCCATACTTTTACTAGGCTTTATTGTCTTGGTTCACACTCCAGAGTAGATACTCAAGTAGGGCAGGCATCTTTGAGGAATTTTGTGGGGTAATTATTGAGATTGTTTCTATTTCTTTTCGGCTCTCTGAGGGATGGGCTTGCTATTCTATTCAGTGTTTATGATTATTGATGAGGATCCCCTGGAAGAGATGGAAAAGTTACTTACCTATAATCCTACTTCTCTTCCAGGGGTATCTTCATTAAAGTCATGAGCAACCCTCCTGCCTTCCCGGACAGGAACTACAACAGTCCTCATCAACTATTACTTTTACCCAGGTTCCAATATCGTCCTGTGGTCTCTTTGACATCGACTGTGGCTGCTTTGATGTCGATCTTGGTGGTGTCCTTGACGTTGATGGAGTACGTCTCGACATCAACGGGAGTTGGATGGTCGTTGACGGCGGTGTCTTTGATGTGATGGTGAAAGCCTTGACCTTGGTGATGCCGATGGAGGGGGACTCTGCGTCGACGGTAGTGGTCTTGCCATCAACTGAGGGTTCTTGACATTGACTCTTGCCCTGACATTGAGCGACTGTGTGATGTTGAATGGTGCATCAATGTGGACTCCAAGGAGTACCAAACGGGTTCCTCAACACCATGGTCCTCGACATCCTACTCCTTGAAGCTGATAAGAATTGTTATCTCTCTCCTTAATGCCTTCTCTCCTTGGATCTGTCTCTAGGGGAGTCTTTGGAGTGGAAAGAAAGCGCTCTTGTGGTACACTTTCTCCATGGCTTCTTGAGGAACCAGCAGTCATCTCCTGTTGTTTTTTGGGCTGTTTCTCCTTAGTCCATGCAGTCTAATTTGTTTGGAGAGTTTGCTTTACAATATCTGCATAAATTAGGATAGTGATCTTCTCTAAGGCAAAAGAAACCGACCCTGTGTGGATCTGTTTGAGCCATCTTCTTCCTATAGGATGAGCATTTCACAAAAAGTAAAGGCATTCTGACAGAAAAACCACTACGTGTAGTAAAAAAAAAAAGTATTAGGGGTCGATTAGGAGGGCGGAAGGACCGCCACTGCAGGGCCAGGCAACCATGGAAAGGCGTGTGGAGATTTGTATCGGGGGCCCGTTGCTGTCCCCCCTTGTGTAGGAGGTGGTGAGGGTGCACTTGTGGGGTACACATGGTACCCCCCCCCCTACATTTCACAGCACTACCTGGCAGGCACTGCTTGGTACCTGCCACGCAGTACTGTGAAATGCACAACATGCCATTTGCACTTCGCGGCGGGTGCTGCTGAAAGTAGCACCCACCACAATGTTAAACATCTAAATGCGTCCGCCATGGTGGCAGTCGCATCCTGATTTGTGGTGTGGGAGCGCCGCATGTATGGCGCACGGTCCCAGTCTACACAGGGATGTCGGACGGACTCCAGTCCGTCCACCATCCTAATGAGCCCCTAAGTTACTCTGGTTCTAAAAGGACGTTGAGTAAAAACCCGAAAACAAGTTGTTATAAATGTTTTCTCTGGATATTTGCCAAAAAAGGCAGAGCTCAGTGCCCAGGATACTGTTTCGAGGAGCCGCAAAAATTACCTGACCTGTCACCTGTGGGGCAAGATGGGAAACTGAGGGCACTGGGAGGTTCTTAAAGGCACAGTACCACTTGCATTAGCTGAATGTATTGGTTGCAACCTATCGGACAATTCTGCCCTTCTTTTCCTTTCCTCTAAAAGAAAGCTTGTTAAAGGTTTGATATGTTCACTATTACTCTATGGTTTTTTAATGAAAATAAAATTTGGACTTCTTAGCCTGTATATAGGCTGCAATTGTTGTGAGTATAAATACTTTTTAAGATTTATATAGATGTGTACATAAATGTATTGTATAAGTGCTCTGTGGTTCACATGCGTGGGCAGGACCATCTATTGCTTTTGACTTTGATGAGGATACCCCTGGAAGAAAACTAGTTACAGAAAACTATCTTTTCCTTCATTTATACCAATGGTATTCATATACTTGCTACTATCAATATGTTCATGCCATACTATTTTTTAACAAAAGAAACACGTCTGTGCAAATTTGATTCCACTGACTTCTCTTATAAAACGAAACCCAACCTAAATCTTTATGGAAATAACCAACAGAAAGAATGAGTTTGTAATCCTAATGAAGAATCCTTGTGAAAGCAGCAAAGTGTAAGTGTATATCCTTTATCTGAATGGTGTGAGAACGCTTATCTGACTCCAATTATAATAGCCGCTCATCTTCTCAGAACAGGCAGTTATAAGAATTCTAACAGGAGTTCCCAGCTGCAGCAATTGAGCATCATGATTGCCCGGCACAGACTGTATTGACCAGAAGGAACTTATAATCTAGGTATTCATGGTGACCTCCGCCATTTTCAGACCTCATGTGATTCATGTGATTCCCATGGCATATGTTGTCCTTCTTGCCGTTCCTCATTTTTTCACCATAGCATGTCTCCCTGAGACATGAGTCTTCTGTCCAAATGACACCCACAGTCTGTACTCTTCTCCCAACCTCTTTTGCTGCTGAAGACATGCAAATTCAGGAGCTTCAGGAACTTGCATTGTACGTGACTGGTTCCTAAAGGTAAGCATGTCCCCCAACTGTGTCTGGACAATATCTACAAAACTACACTCCAGATATCATCAAGGTTCTGTGTCTGACTATTGTTCTTGTAAGAAATATTTTCCAGGCCAGCCAGATTCATCATCTCTTGCAGCCACAGTTCAACAGATTCACTTCAGTCCTCCAGTTCTTTAACAGCAATAGTTGACCTATCATCAAAGCACTGTATAGTTGTCTTTCCTAGATAAATTAGTACACAGTGTTCAGAAGGGCACTAGTGACACAAATATAACTGAGGGATGATTAGCCTATCCAATGTGAGTTGAAGGCACTAGAAACGAAATAACAACCATATGGTACCCTGTACGTTTTAACTTGTCAGCTGTGCAATAGGTATCATCACCTAATTAGGAATGTGATTCAACATGTTAGGCACTCTAAAATTCCTAATGACACATATGGTAGACCTTAGCGCAAAATGTTGCATTTATGTTTTGTGAAAGCTTGGTGAGACAGTCACAGTCACCCACTGTTGAGTGTGACCTGCAGGACTATAGATTCTGATACCAACATGATTAACACCTTGCATGTCGATGATGGACCCCATCCGTCATGCACTACGGCGCTCGTGTGCTGATGACGGCTGAGGGCCGTCATAAACCCGCCCACTCGCGATTTTGCCGCACAGGCGCAGAATCGCGGCAGCATGCAAGGGGTTAAACAGCTTTTCATCACTCCAGAGTCAGTGATGAGCATTAGGTTAAATTGGGCACACAAAATGTTCTTTTAAAGTACCACTGAAAAAAGTGTTATATAGGTAAACACATTTGCCCACATGCATCAAGCATTTTTGGAGCCGCAAACGGTGCGATTCCTTAAAATCGGCCGTTTGTGATTCCAAAAATGCTTTTTGAGATGCATCATTTGTTTTTGTTGAAAATCGCTATTTTTGCGATTTTCTAAAATGCGATTGCATTTAAGGAATCGCAATTTTGCGATTCCTTAAATGCAATGCATCATTCTTAAAAAATTTGCGATTTTACAAATTGCAAGTGCAAATTACCACGAGGTTGAACCTCGTGGTAATTTACGAAATTGTTTAAAAATTTACAAAAATGCATTTTTTAAACTGTTACGTTACAGACACACATGTCCTTAGGACATGTGTGTATGTAACTTATAGGTAAAAGTGCATTTCATGGGTGCAGGGGGGGTCATTTGGACCCCCCTCTCCACCCTTGAAATGGATTGATGAATTGCGATTTCAAATTGCGAATTCGCAATTCCCATTCATTCCTATGGGCATTTTGGCCCATAGGAATGAATGGGAATTGCGAATTCGCAATTTCAAATTCGCATTTTTTATGCGATTCGGTAAAAATAGCGATTTTTACCGAATTGCATAAAAAATTACAAAATAATCATGCATAGGCTTTTGCGATTTCTAAATTGCGAATCGCTATTTTTTGCAATTTAGAAATCGCAAAAGCCGATATTGATGCATGTGGGCACAAATTACTTATTATTAGTAATTGGGTTAATAGAATTGTTATTGGAACTATTTCTGTCCTTATTATTAATATTTTTACACCTTCAGTGTAGGTGACAGACCATTCATGTCAACCTCGCTAATCGGTCTGGTGTGAACAGTTTGTCAGCTACACTTTTAAAGCAAATCTATCCACCAGAAGGATTTTCTTTTTAAAGCGCAGTGTTTGTGTAGTATAATGTTTTTGGGTTTAGGGTAGTATAGTGTTTTAGGGTAGTCTAGTAGTGTTTGTGTAGTGTAGTGTTTTTGGTTTAGGGTAGTGTTGTTGTGTTTGTGTAGTGTAGTGTTTTAGGGTTTAGGGTAGTGTATTAGTGTTTGTGTAGTGTAGTGTTTTAGGGTTTAGGGTAGTGTTGTAGTGCTTGTGTAGGGTGGTGGTGTAGAGTTTGTGTAGTGTAGTGTTTTAGGGTTTAAGGTAGTGTAGTAGTGTTTGTGTTGTGTAGTGTTTTAGAGTTTAGGGTCATGTTGTAGTGTTTGTGTAGTGTTGTTTTTTAGGGTTTAGGGTAGTGTAGTGTTTTAGGGTTTAGTGTAGTAGTGTAGGGTTTTAGGGTTTAGGGTATTGTAGTAGTGTTTGTGTAGTGTTTTAGAGTTTAGGGTAGTGTAGTAGTGTTTGTGTGGTGTAGTGTTTTCTCCAGTATTAGGGTGTCTTTCATTGATTCACATGCTTGAATATTCCCCGTCGTCGAAGTGGGAGTCCCACGGTAAATAAAATAGCAAAGAAATCCCAATAAATTATGTAAAACACATAACACAAAAATACACAACCCATAAATACTTGTAAGTACCAGATTAGTATTCTCACATAGGAATGCATAGAGAGAGACAACTTTTGTAACATATCCCTGTCATTATGTTAGTCCAAACTATAGCCAATCAGGCGCAAGCACCCCTCTAGAACCATCTACTTAGAGGCTCAGGCCCTCAGATTTTCTACTGCACGTCGTGTGAAGGGAGTCTCCCTGAGCGCTGCTCAGTTTTTCTACTTTCTTCTGGTTTTCCAGTCTTTTCTACAATGTCTTCAAGTAAGAAGTCTTTATTTAGACCGTGTTCTTCTTGTGGGAAGTTGAGACTTTATTCTGAGGAACCCCACAAGAAGTGTATATACTGCCTCTCTCCTGACCATGAGGTAGGCAAATGTAAAATCTGCAGGACTTTTTCCACCAAAACCCTAAAGGATAGAGAGGGTCGTCTCCTCCTTTGGTTATAGAGACTGAAAGATAAGGACTCAGCTCTCTCTGACGCAGAAAGCCTGGTTTCAGGTACATTTAAAGCCGCCTCAAAGCGTAGAAGTGTACAGGGTTTACCTTCTCCCTTCTTGAAGAAGAAGAAACTTTCCCTCTGGAAGGCTCCTGTGGTGTCTACACCTCCTCCTGCTATGCCTACGTCCCCGAGATGTGACTCTCTACGGCTTCTTCTAAGCATGTTTCAACCACAAAATGTGCAAAATCATCGACGGGAGCGTCGACGATTGTCCCGACGACGAGATCTGCCGTCTCCAGCTCGTCGACGGCAACTGTGACGATGACTTCGGCTTCTGGCTCGTCGACGATGACTGTGCAACGTCGTCTGTGATGACGAAGGTAGGCCTCAGCTTTAAGACTGTCTCATCGATGATTCCAATCGCCTCGATGTCCAAGAAGACTCTCTCGTCATAGTCAGGATCTTCCACAACGAGGGTTGTGAAGAGGACGGGTGCTCCGTCGACGGTGGTTTCATCGACGATAGCCTCGTCGATGAGGACTCCATCGATGGTGGCTCCGTTGACGGTGGCTTCGTCGACGTCTGTACCGTCGTCATCAACGGCAATATCGTCGACGGTGGTTCCATCAGCCTTTGCATCCTTGCCTCTGGTGCCACTTCCTTCATCCGGGTCTGGTTCTTCCACTGTTGAACCCCTACACCAACGTCGTCAGGTGCCTTTGGAACAACTTGCCATTCCAGGAGACAGGCAGCCCCCATCACCCCTGTTAGCGACAGGTTCTGAACAAGACTCTGGTTCTGAGGAAGCCGAAGATGATCACTTCCGAGCAGCACGAAGTCCTTCTGAACTAGTCATTAAGTGTCAGGACTATGGGGATGATCATGAGGATTCGTCTTTTCAGGAGGAGGAACCTTCCACTCAGGTTCCTACTGCAACACTTCCACTTTCCCTCATTTCTAATCTCCAGTATATGCTGGAGGATTACAACAGGCGTTTTCCGCCATCTCGCCATGGCTCTCCTTTGCCTACATCACCTGCACCTGTACCGTCTCCGGCAGCTGTTCCACTGCCGTAACTGACACTGCCATCTGCCCCGCTTCCTGCACCTGGAAGGGCTCCCTCAGCTGTTCCACTGCCGCAACCGACACCGCCACCTGCCCCGGTTACGACCTCTATTCAGGTCCACACTACGGTGTACGAAGGGGATGATGATGATAATCTTCGCCCAGACAAAGAGGATGGCGAGCTTCAAGATGATGATGGTGACCGTGATATGCAAGATTGGGGTGATTATCAGATTCAAACACCGTCCCCGCCTCCTGCAACTCCTGGGGATTCTCCTCCAGTTGACATCGCAGGCTTTCTCCAACTCATGGACAGAGCGGCACTCCGCATTAAGCTTCCTATGGTTCAAAGGGAAGAAGACTGCTTTCTTTATGACTTTAAGAATCAACCTTTCAAACAGGTTCGGACAGTCCCCATCATCGGGCCCGATTCACAGAACTAACTTAAGACAAAATCCTAAACTTACTACTTTTGCTATTCACAGAAGTTAGGATTTTGTCTTAAGTTTGTCTTAAGACAAACTTAAGACAAAATCCTAACTTAAGTCTGTCTTAAGTTTGTCTTAAAACAAACTTAAGACAAAATCCCATCTTCTGTGAATACCGAAAGTAGTAAGTTTAGGATTTTGTCTTAAGTTAGTTCTGTGAATCAGGCCCATCGACTTCATTTGGAATGAGGGAGTCAAGTTGATGCAAACGCCGAATTCCATCCCGGCTCAACTACCGCGTTTGGAGAAAAAGTATAAGGCGCCACAGGGTTCTCCAGCTTGCTTGGTGGCGCAGCCGAAGCCAGATTCCGTGGTCACCCAGGCCGCCCAGCGCCGATCCAGAAACCCATCTTCCCCGATTACGGCTCCACCTGATCGTGAGGGTCGGCGCCTCGATGCTATCGGGCGAAAGTTTTCAACTATGGCTTCCACCACTGTAAGGGCTGCTAATGCCCTGGCCATACTGGGACGCTACGACCGTCAGATGTGGTCTGACATGTCTGCCTTTATTGCCCTCATTCCTGAGGCCTCCAGGGCGTAGGCTCTTAAAATTCCTCAGGAGGGTGAAAGTGCGTCAGAGGAGATCATAGACTGCTCCGTGGATATCGCCTGCACTGGCTTTCGTCAGTTCGCTGGGGAAGCTGTTCTGCGCCGTCAGGGTTGGCTCCGTTCTACCTCTTTTCGCCAGGAGGTTCTGGCGAAAATTCTTGATATGCCTTATGACGGCGAGTCACTCTTTGGTCAACATGTTGATGAGGCACTACAAATGATGGAGAAGGATACGGACACTGCTCGTTCCTTGGGCACTTTACAGTTCCGCAAACAGCCATTTCGTGGTGTGCGCGGACGCGGCACCACCTCTTCCTTTCATTGCGGATCTAATCAATACCGCTCCTATGGCCAGGGAGCCAGTATTCCAACCAGCCACAACAGACCTCTCGTCAGCAGTCTTCCAAATCATATCGAGGAAAGTCTTCCTATAGAGGATCCGCTTTCAAAGGCAATGACTTGCCTTCCCTGCACAAGGTTGGAGGTCGAATCTCCCGGTTCTTTTCTCAATGGTCCTCAATCACCTCGGACCATTGGGTGCTGGACATTGTTTCGAAGGGTCACGCTTTGGAGTTTGTAAAGTTTCCTCCTCACACTCCTCCAACTGGTCCACCTCCAGCACACCTAAAGGAGTTTTTCCAACAGATTTGCATCATGATTCAAAAAGGTGCCATCGAAGTGGTTCCAGAACATCAGAAAAGGATGGGATTTTATTCCTGATTTGTCCTCATCCTCAAAAAGACAGGCGAATGGCGTCCAATCCTCGATTTACGGGCACTGAACAAATACCTTAAGTGCCAGTCCTTCCGCATGCTCACTCTGGTGGAGATTCTACGCCTTCTCTGCAAGGATGATTTCATGACCACAATCGACCTCCAGGACGCTTATTTCCCGGTGCCAATTCTTCCTCGACACCGTAAATACTTGCGCTTCCGGGTGGGGCAGAGAGACTTTCAATTCAAGGTGCAGCCTTTCAGCCTACGCTCTGTCCCTCATGTCTTCACAAAGGTCTTGGCTCCTGTGGTAGCTTACCTACGTCTACAGGGTGTTTGAATTTTTCCATACCTGGACGATTGTCTCATCAAGTCGCAGTCTCGCACCCAGCTGTCTCGAGACACTCAACTTTGTCAGACCTTATTTCGCACCCTCGGTCTTTCCATCAATACCGAGAAGTCTCAGGTCATAACCAGCTCCCTGCAGGACCTTTCTAGGCACCACTCTGGATACGTCACAAGCCAAAGCGTTCGTGTCTCACGAACGTCAGCTGCGGATTCTACGCTTAGTGGCTCTCATTTGTTCAAAAGAGTCCGTTTCAGTTCGTATGTTGAAGTCATTTCTGGGGATGGCGTCCTCATGCATTTCTCTGATCCCAAATTGCAGACTCAAGAGTCGCCCCATTCAGGAAGAATTGGACGGTCAGTGGCGTCAGATCACAGGCTCTTTCAGCAATCTGGTCTTTGTGACCGCTCGGATAAGGTCGGCTCTTCAGTGGTGGGCGCAGCCATCCAACGTGGCTGCAGGCACTTGTTCCTCACCATCGCTCCGGAACTTATTCTGACCACAGATGCCTCCTTGGAAGGTTGGGGCGCGCACCTTCAAGGGCTGTCCATAAAGGGCAAGTGGACTCAGTCTCAACGCTCCTGGCACGGCAACAGGCTAGAGTTGATGGCAATCTTTCTGACTCTCAAATTGTTCCACCCTCTGATCCAGGGGGTATCGGTGCTCATCCAAACCGACAATACCACCGCATGCACTACGTGAACAAGCAGGGCAGAACCAAATCTCCTCTCCTGTCTCGATTGGCGCAAACTATCTGGGATTCGGCGCTTCGGCACCACATTACCCTGACAGCAATTCACCTACCAGGCATCTCCAACATCCTAGCGGATGCCCTCAGCAGGTCCGCTTCATCGACTCACGAGTGGGAGCTGCATCAGCCGACTCTGGACTTCATCTTTCGGCGTTGGGGTCATCCGCACATGGATCTCTTTGCGAACCCGGTGAACCGGAAATGCCCGTTCCTTGCAAGTTGGCTTCCCCATCCAGAATCATCCAGGAAAGCCCTTTTGATGGACTGGTGCAATCTATTTGCCTTCGCTTTTCCGCAGATTCCACTGGTTCCTCGAGTGTTATGGAAGATGCGGCAACAGCCGTGCCACATTCTCCTGATCGCTCCCAGATGGCCTCGACAAGCGTGGTTCTCAGAACTGCTGCTTCTTTCACAGTGCGAACCCATTCTTCTTCATCCTCAAGCGGATCTCCTCACGATGGATCTATCATCTGGACCACTCCTCTCTCAAATTATCGTACTGGAACCTGAGCACCTTGAATTTGCCCATTTGAACATTCCACCAGCATGCAGGGACATTCTTGCCAATGCCAGAGCTCCATCTACAATAAAATCTTACAAACGAAAGTGGAAAAAATTCTGTCACTGGTGCGCAGCGGGCAACATTCATCCTGTGCATTCCACTCCAGCTCAGTTGCTACCGTTCTTTCTAGAGCTGGCACAGTCAGGACTTTCCCATTCCACTTTGAAAGTTTTCTTGGCGGCGATTTCTCGCTTCCGGCAGGATGGCTCCTCCTCTCTCTGCTCGTCCAGAGTCATTCGTCAATTCTTCAAGGGTCTGTTCAGGAAGTTCCCCCCCATTCGGCGTCCTCCTCCAACGTGGCACCTCAACATTGTTTTGACGCAATTAATGAAAGCACCATTCCATCCCATCCATAAAGCAGATTTAAAATGTTTAACTTGGAAGGTGGCCCTTCTCCTTGCTTTGACCTCTTCACGTCGCGTTAGTGATATTCACGCCTTTACAATAAAGCCTCCTTTTCTCCAATTCAAATCGGTGTGGTAAATAAAAAGCTAGTTATTTACGCCGTTCGGAATTTCTATAATTACCCAAGAAAATGGTAATGCATAAAATGAGGAGCAGAGTCCGTGGTCTTCGAGTTGAAAGGGTTTTATTCCAGAACTCGAGTTAAGGGAGAGCTCCTTCACCAAGCGGGTTCAGGAGTAGTCTACTTTGCTTGGAACATATCAGCACTTTTATACAATATGAGTACAATCAGAAAGAAGGAGTTTCCCTTAGACTTGATTCAATCATACAGAGGACATAGCATACTTGTTCTCGTTTAAAGAATAACCTGAATAGCATTTACACATGGACAAACATATTGCATCGAGGTGTTTGAGGTAACAAGTTACAGAGTTGCTAGTATTTGAGGACAGAGAATTGAGGCATTGTCACTGGGTCATTTCTGTCGGAAAGGTAAAGAGGACGGGGCATTGTGCGTTCTTTACTTCGTACACAAGGGCGGTGATGTCTCACAATGGTATGTGTGTGCAGCGGGGAAGAGGGAGAACGGGCTGTAGTAAACTATTCTTCTTCGTGGCTGTCTCGTGTGCTTGATTAGGTTTTCCCTTGGTTGTTAACCCAACCCGTGGCTGTCCTCGCAAACGAGGAAATCATTGACGAGCGAGAGCTGCTCGTTCGGTGACAGAGTTAGGGAGGGGGGTTTTCGAGTCAACCATCCAACTGACTCCGTTCTTGTCTAAAGGAAAATATCGAACGGGACGGAAACCCGTAGGGTACATGGTAGCTGGTCATTATTCTTTGCATGTGTCAGTTTTATGAGAAAGAGAGCAGGCAAGAGGGGGTACAACAGGATTTGTGCTTGGAGTAGGAGAATCGGCTTGCCTGGTCGATGTCAGGGTGGATAGGGTGCATGATGGGACACCAGGGAAAAAGGGAGCTTTTTAGTCAAGTTCCACATTCCCTCCTTGTCCCATAGAAACCCTATTACAGAAATTCTTAATCAATTTCTATATTCATCAGGTCGTATACTTGCTCCTGTAACATGATCATTTCATTTCTTTTTCCTCTGTTTCGTGGACGAGGAGTACAGGAAGTGGCACACAGTCCACAAAGGGCGGGGCCACACTGGACACAGAGGCAACAGGTGAAGATAGTGGCAAAAACAAGGCCCAGGACTGTTAGTGCCTTCCACCCCCAGGTGGACAGGAGATCCCATAACTAGCCGGTCAGGGACCATGTGCTGGTGTCCATATCCAATTTATCGGATAGTACATGGAGGCGGGATATAGCAGAATAAACTGATGGGGCGTTGTCTGGAATAAATACACAACAACTGGACCCTATTACCTTACACACACCACCACGGTCGGCTAACAGGACATCTAAAACTATACGGTGCTGTAGTGTCATGAGCCTGTCTGCAGCTACCTCAGCTGTAATGTTATTTAAGGCGCCAGTTGTTTCGTCTATGGCGGCCTGAACTACACGGGTTAGTTGCCGGATGTGGCGACTATTTGCCATAGGTCCCCAGAAAGGGAGAAAACCTTTAAAGAAGTCTCCTGCTTCTTGTCCTGTGGTATCTTCTGCATCTATGACCCCCCTTCGTTGTCTTCTAACTTGGGTCAGAGGGTCAATCAGGTGGTAATTGGCGGGGGCTGTGTAAGTCGGTGGTAATAGGAATGCGATGTAGCACTTTCCAGACCAGCCTTGGGGCAACCAGGTGCGCGCATGGTGTCCGCAAATGAAATAGGTGTTTGGGGCAGTTACTATGGTCGGAAAATCGGGACCGGGCAGTGTGTATGTCCTATCACACTCGCTGTTCCCCATTACTTCCCCTTTTCCTTTCCCCCTTATGCAAAACCGGCCGTTTTGCGGTACTACCCAACCTCCTTGATCTGTCCGTCTTTGATCGACGGAAAACATTTCCCTGAAGGAAGCAATGTCATGGAACTGAGAGTAACTGATATTTTCGTGATCTTCGGCCCTCCCCCAGGTAACAGTGAGATCCACCATTTTAGAAACAGCCTTTACTATTTTGGTCTTTACCTCGTTCCAATTACTTTCGTTTTTCATTTTGGTCGGGGGAATGTTTCTGACTGAGGCAGAGAATATCATGGCTAAGGCATAGGGGGATCCTGAATAACCAAACGGGAGGGAGAAAAAGGGCATTCCCTTATGCACGGAATGTGGCATCAAGCCACAAACCCAACAGTTTGTCTTGTTGACTATGAGCTGGTGTTTATGGAGGGTGGAAATGAATGTATTATTTATAAATTCCTTTCGTCTGTCCTCGAGGTGTGGGGGGAGATCAATATAGGAATGCATAGTGGTATTCTTTACAAACGTGGAAGAATGTGGAGGGAAAACTGTACATAAGATCCATCCTAGACAGGCTGCTACACAGCAAACAAGCAACATTGTAAACAGAAAGATCGAGAACCTGCTATGCAGTAATTTTACATAATTAGTCTTTTTCCATTGACGCACCGCGTCATTTCTCCTCATGGTGTCTATGGGTTTAGTATCAAGATGTCTCTGGACACGAGATCAAAACGTCTCCCAGCAGCCGCTTCACCAAGAGCTTGTTCCTTGGCTTAATTAGCCAACTGTGCGTTATGATCAGGTGCAATGTCTTTAGTCTGTTTTTGGTGAGATCGCAGCCGCGATCGGTATTCCTGTTGAGGAGTGAGTTCTGGAATTGGTGAAATTATATCCGGGGCGTTTGTAGCTGTTGAACAGGGCACAGTGTCTGTTGGTGTAGGTCCAAAGAATTTCCGACAGTGGCTAGCGTGGAGCCATCCTTTACGTCCTTCTACTTTGACGGCTGTTCTCGTGGTCAGTAGGACCAGCTTAGGAGCTGTCCATCTCTTCTCCAGGGGGCTGGTACGATCGAAATTTCGGATCAATATCCAGTCGCCGGGACTGATGGCGTGGTCTCCAGGCGTGGTGTGGTCTGGAAATGCTGCTGTAACCTGTGAACGACAAGATTGGAGTGCAGACATCAAGGAAGCCAGGTAATCTGTCAACATATTAGAATCAATGTCAGTCAGTTTTCTAGGAGAAGGGACACCCCAGATGTTAGGAGGTCTCCCGAATGTTACTTCGAAAGGGGACAGTCCCGTCCGGGAATGTGCCACAATTCGCATATAAAAGAGAGCGACCGGGAGGGCAGTGACCCAGTCTATCCCTTTTTCTGCACATATTTTGGCTAGTTTTGTTTTCAAGGTCTGGTTGTGCCTTTCTACCAGGCCAGCTGCTTGAGGGTGTCGGACACAATGGAATCTCCAGGAATATCCCAATAAAAGAGAAACAGCCTCCATCAATTTGGAGGAGAAAGGCTGTCCATTGTCCGAATAAATGACCCTTGGCAACCCATACCTGGGGAAGAATTCTCTCACTAATTGCTTAGCGGTTGTCTGGGCACCATAGTCTGGGACGGGGTATGCTTCAGTCCATCGTGTCAGTGTACACACTACCACTAGCACATATTTGTACCCTCTACATCTGTCCATCTGAATATAATCCATTTGGAGGACTTCGAAAGGATGATCAGGAGGCTTGAATCCACCTTGTTCTACTGGTACACCTTTACCAGGATTAAATTGGCAACATATCATGCAAGTTTTTACTTTTTGTTTGGCTGCAGCTCTCAAATGTTTGTTAAACCAGATGTTCCGTAAACTATCCAGCATACCTTTCTCGCCTAGGTGGGCGGGGCTATGGACCGTGTCAATTATGACTTGTACCATGGAATCAGGGAGAAACCACACTGTTCTGTCTTAGGTCATCCAACCTTGATCTGTCTGGACCCCTCCTTGTTCAGTCCATTTCTTTATTTCATCTGCGGTGGCATGTGTCTGAATGTCTAGCACATCTTTCAAGGGGTCTCTCACTACCATAGTGACAGTCTGTGTGGGCAACTGAGAGTCTGATGTGTTCCCTGGATTCTGGGCTGTCTGTTTAGCAGTCTGGTCCGCTAAGTCATTTCCTTTGGATATGGTGTCTGTAGCTTTGGTATGTGCTTTGCATTTCAGAATAGCTATGGCTGTAGGTAGGTGTATGGCATCTAGTAGGGCTTGAATCAGGGGACCATGCTGTATCTTGGCCCCATGTGAGGTAAGAAAACCTCTTTCCTGCCATAACACTCCAAAATTGTGAACTACACCGAATGCATATTGGGAATCGGTATAGATGTTCACTTTCAATCGTTTTGCCCATATGCAGGCCTGTGTCAGAGCGATGAGCTCTGCTGCTTGAGCTGACAGAATGTCAATTCTTTGGGTCTCTATAACTTTACAGTCCGTTGTTACTGCATAGGCTGCTACTAACTCTCCAGCACTTGTCCTCATGCATGATCCATCCACATAGAGTGTTACATCAGGATCTGGGAGTGCGACATCTGTTAGGTCTTGTCTTGGTTTTGTCACTACGTCGATCATTTCCACACAGTCATGTTGTGTCGTGTCATCTGAGCTTGAGGGCAAAAGGGTAGCAGGATTCAATACATTGCATCGTCTGATCTCTATGTGTGGCTGAAAGAGCGTTAGTTCGTATCCTGTCAGTCTTGCTACAGTCAGGTGTTGGGTCTCTGTTCTGTTCAGAAGGACTTCCACAGCATGTGGCACTTGTACTATAAGGGGATGTCCTAACACTATTGAATCGCTTTGTCTTATGGCCAGGGCTGTAGCCGCAACGGATTTCAGACATGCAGGCAAAGCTTGTGCTACGGGGTCCAATGTGCTAGAAAAATAAGCACAGGGTCTGTTTCTTCCTGCTTGGTCTTGTGTGAGGACGGACAGTGCTGTTCCATCACGTTCTGTCACAAACAGGGTAAAAGGCTTGCTATAGTTCGGGGTTGCCAGAACTGGTGCTTGACACAGGGCTAGTTTCAGAGCTTCAAATGCTTGGGAGTGTTCTGATGTCCAAGGGAGAGTTGTATGAGTGGCTGCTTCCACTGTGGTTAACTGTATAAGTGGCTTGACTATGTGGGCATACTGAGGGATCCATTGTCTGCAATATGAAGTGAGACCAATGAATGCGCGAACTTCTTTCTGTGACTTTGGCTGTGAAATTGTCGAAATCAGTTGGATTCGTTCTTGTGTTAGTTGCCTACCCTCTTTCGACAGCAAATGTCCTAAGAAGCTACTTGCTGTGCGCAGAACTGTAATTTTGAGGGGGACACCTTGTGACCTTTGTCTGTAAGGAAATGTAGGACTGTGAGAGATGCTTTTTCACATTCTGGTTCTGTCCTTGCTGTGACGAGGATGTCATCTACGTACTGTATCAATGCTGTGTTGGCAGGCATATTGATACTGTCAAGTTGTCTTTTTAGTGCTTGACTGTAGATGCTTGGACTTTCTGTAAAGCCTTGGGGAGCTCTAGTGAACCTGAAGCTTCGTCCTTTTAAACTGAATCCGAATAGATATTGACTGTCGGGATGTATAGGAATGCTAAAAAACGCATTCTTCAAGTCGATGACTGTGAAAAATGCAGCTTCGGGATCTATGGCAGTCAATAGTGAAGAAATATCTGGGACCACCGGATATTGTGGGATCACACATTTGTTCAGTTCTCGGAGATCAACCACCAGTCGGTAGACCAGGGGTGC
Source organism: Lissotriton vulgaris (assembly GCF_964263255.1). Lineage (NCBI taxonomy): Eukaryota > Metazoa > Chordata > Amphibia > Caudata > Salamandridae > Lissotriton > Lissotriton vulgaris. Next base: position 1,655,013,512 of record NC_141695.1, on the reverse strand, counting down.
CTGAGGGTCAGTCCTTTAGAGGACCGGAAGAACTGGAGAATTGCAAACATTTGAATCAGTCTCGATCACCACACCATGCTCTATGAGTTCTTGGATTATTTTTAGTAAGGCTTGTTCAGCCTCGGGTGGAATCTTATATTGTCATATACAGGGTAAGACTACACCCTCCTTGAGCGTGACTTGATGTGGGGTGATGTCCATGTATCCGACATCAGTCGAGCTTTTTGCCCACAAATGTTGCCCAATGTCTTTTAGTCTGGGGTCGAATTCTTTGACTGTGAAATGTCCTTTGAAATCTCGTAGGAACAATTTTACTCCTTCCGGTGAACAGCATATCACTGCCCCTAGTTCTTTAAGTGTTTTAATTCCTAGTAAATTCTCTAGGCACGTTTCCGTAAGGACTAGATCAGTAGTACGTGTCAGAGGATCCACTCCTAAAGAGACTTGTTCAGATACTTTGTTTATGATCGTTTTCCTGAAAAGCCCAGAGATATATTATGTGAGCCAGAGAGAGGAACCTCTGGGACTTCCTTATGACTTATGGTAGTCCTACTTGCCCCCGTGTCGATGAGGAATTTTCTGTCTTGTCCCAGTAAGTGAGCTTGTACATATGGACCTTTCTGATCTACTGGAACTGGGATAAGGGGCAAGTCACTTCCTCTCTCAAGGCTGTCTCATACATATGGCTCAAAATCGGGGTAATCTGACTGTACGCTCTGGTACATCTGCATGGCAGCAGCAGGCGTCTGAACCTGTGGCGGTGTAATGGTTTGGGGCTGCTGAGTGTTACCTGTTCTAGGAGTGTGAGGGCGTTCTTTCGTCTTTCCTGTCGCTATGTTATGTTTCAGAACTGGACATTCCCTCACAAAATGGCCCTGCTGCTTGCAGTAGTTGCAAGTACCTTTATTGGCCCCCACATTACCTTTGGGGCCCGTATTTACCGGTGCCGTCTGTGCAACCAGTACTTTCATTTTTGTGTCTTTTACTCTTTTCTTTTCCTGTTCCTGTTCCTCCCTTATTCTGTTGTGGTGGTACTGTAACACCTGTAACATTTGTGAAGGACTATTTGCTTGCCAGGTACTCTCAATTTTCAACACTCTATTTCTGATGGGGGGTAAGGCGTTGTCCACCAATTTGGACACAAAAAGATGAGGATATGCCTCGCTGCTATGTGCGAGTCCACTATTTATAGAGAAACATTTCTCCAATCTAGTGTAGTAATCACCCGTATCCTCGTCTGGCTTTTGCTTACAGGCAGAAATGGCATCCCAATCTTCCTTTTTTGTTGTCAATAACAGAGGCAAGACCTGTATGAGGAGACTGGGCAGTTCTCTTACGCACTCACCTAGACCTTCACCTGGTTTTCTGTCTGTCTCTTCTTGTTCTAGGGCAGTCCACGTGATCTTTTTACCACCCACCTCCCAATCCTTTTCCTTCAATTTGTCAAATATGCCGGTAGGTAGAATTACTTTAAGGAGTATTATTATATCTGGATATGTAAAACTACCCATTTGGAGGATATCTTTCAACTCTCTATGGAATCCTCCGGGATCTTTTTCGTGAGAGGGCACCATCTTTTTCATTTCCAATATCTCTAATTTAGTGAGGGGAGTATACACATGTATTCGTTGCAGTGTACCATCTGGCTGGGGTATGGGGTGGACTTCTCGTAAGGGATATTGGCCTATACTGTAAGGTTCATGATCTGATGAAGTTAAGGTAAGTTGCAGGAAACGGAGGCGCAGGTCCAGAATGGTGTTGATCAATTCCGGTCCCCGAGACCTCCATCTATCTGTCACTACTTCTTGTAACAATTTGTATAGTTTGTCTGGTCGGTGGAAGTTATTCTCGTGTAAGGTAGACAGGTGTTGGACCATATAAATACCTGCTAGTCGTTGTTCTGCTCGGGGGAGAGCCAAAAACATTTGCGCTACTATATCTGGGCCGTATACCCGGTGCTGTGATATCCAATGGGTGGCAGACCGGGCCAATTCTTTTTCTTGTTGGGTAAGGGGAGGCTCATTGTCCATCCATTCATTTAGGGCTCTTTCCGTGGACTGGAAAAGATCTTCTGAAGAAGGATCTAATCTTTTAATTTTCTGCGACACTCGCGGGGTTCGCCACTTGGGGCCAGGACAATGTCGCGCTACACCCAGGAAATTCATTCTATCTAGTGTCGGACTATCATCTTCCTCTGAGTCGTCCTCTTGTGTGAGAGTGAATAGTGACAATTTTCTTAACCAGTCTTTTAGTTACTTTGTCGATCTGATGTCCCAGATCGTGTGCTCCTCTGTGTATCTGATCGCTAAGATCTATTAACTCAGAGTCTACGCTTCCATTACCCGGGTCTAGTTCCCGGATCAGACAATTTATGATGAACCGCAGGAGCAGTCCTCTGATGGGGACTTTTCTGTTTTTCATGACCTGGACCAGAGTGTCCGGACCTTCACCTGTCCGTATGAATTCGTAAACTCTATCCAAATGCTTCGTTATATCAGGGACCTTTTGGAGTTGACCCACGGCTAGTCTTAATCTCTCTGATATCGTGGCCATTGGGCCATTACTGGGTTCGGGGTCGTGAGGACACTCAAGAGGCGGGACATCGTCTTTATCCTCAGCCCCGTTCCCGGACACTCCTAAATCAGAGGTGGAACCATCGGCTACTAGTTCAGGAGCACGTATGGACGGGTGTGTTCTAGGCATGTTTACATAAGCGGGGGGTGGTTCGGACAGATAGGCAGGGAGGAAATTTTCGGGAGCAGTGGGAATTACTTTGACTGGGGACTTAGGGTGTTCTTCTACAATTTCTTCAGACAAAACGGGATGAATACCAGTAACAAGGGCATTTCTCTCTTTCTCTACCTGTTCAGCTAGTACTTTCTCACCTTCTTCCTGTAATTGCTTTTCTTTAGCCTGTTCCGACATTCTCTTACTTTTCTCGACTTTCCCTAGTTCTTTCTGGGCCCTCCTATGCGCTTCCTTACGCCATAACTCAATGGCTTCTGTCTGTGAGGGCTTCGCCTTCCTTTTCCATAACTCTTCCTCCACTCTCATAATGCATTCTATATCCTATGTACCTGTGGCAGGCCACCTATACACCATCTCTAATTTCTCGGTATAGTCTACCCAAAGGTCTAAAAATAATATGGCACTCAACCCATGTTTGTTGTACATAAAATATCCAGGATTATTTCTAGGTGGAACTTTAACTGGTTTTTCTAACAGATTCTTTTTGGTGCCTATAGTACGTAATTTGGAAAACAGATGCATTCTTAAACTCAACAAATTACGATTTAAAAGACTTGGAATATACAAAAACAAAACGAACACTTTATACACTAGAATATAGTGCAACCGTACCGGTCTCACGAATGAAACATGTCTTTACCGTTTTCCAAAAATGGAACCCGTCTTTATACTATCTCAGTGGTACTCACCAAGAAGCAAAACTCGAGGACCTGGTCGTCGGACTCTTGATGCTTGCGCAGGAATTCGGGGCTCCAAAAACCTCGGACTCAGCGCTCTCACTGGTCAGGCTCTGGGTTGGGACGCTCCGCTATCTTCTTCACCGCCTCGTGTGGATGATCAGTCGCAGTCTGCCTCCTCCTCGTCTCGAGGGAGTTAGCGGGAACACCCCGCTGTTGTGCACTTGAAGTCCGTCGAAAGTATGGAAGGGACAAGGACCCGACTTACATCTCCGGCGCGTAGGGAAGAGGGAGCGTTCCTGTTCAGGTGCCAATTAATGTGGTAAATAAAAAGCTAGTTATTTACGCCGTTCGGAATTTCTATAATTACCCAAGAAAATGGTAATGCATAAAATGAGGAGCAGAGTCCGTGGTCTTCGAGTTGAAAGGGTTTTATTCCAGAACTCGAGTTAAGGGAGAGCTCCTTCACCAAGCGGGTTCAGGAGTAGTCTACTTTGCTTGGAACATATCAGCACTTTTATACAATAAGAGTACAATCAGAAAGAAGGAGTTTCCCTTAGACTTGATTCAATCATTTCACGATGTAGTCATACAGAGGACATAGCATACTTGTTCTCGTTTAAAGAATAACCTGAATAGCATTTACACATGGACAAACATATTGCATCGAGGTGTTTGAGGTAACAAGTTACAGAGTTGCTAGTATTTGAGGACAGAGAATCGAGGCATTGTCACTGGGTCATTTCTGTCGGAAAGGTAAAGAGGACGGGGCATTGTGCGTTCTTTACTTTGTACACAAGGGCGGTGATGTCTCACAATGGTATGTGTGTGCAGCGGGGAAGAGGGAGAACGGGCTGTAGTAAACTATTCTTCTTCGTGGCTGTCTCGTGTGCTTGATTAGGTTTTCCCTTGGTTGTTAACCCAACCCGTGGCTGTCCTCGCAAACTAGGAAATCATTGACGAGCGAGAGCTGCTCGTTCGGTGACAGAGTTAGGGAGGGGGGTTTTCGAGTCAACCATCCGACTGACTCCGTTCTTGTCTAAAGGAAAATATCGAACGGGACGGAAACCCGTAGGGTACATGGTAGCTGGTCATTATTCTTTGCATGTGTCAGTTTTATGAGAAAGAGAGCAGGCAAGAGGGGGTACAACGGGATTTGTGCTTGGAGTAGGAGAATCGGCTTGCCTGGTCGATGTCAGGGTGGATAGGGTGCATGATGGGACACCAGGGAAAAAGGGAGCTTTTTAGTCAAGTTCCACATTGGACTGTGTTGTGCTTCGCACCAACCCGGCTTTCATGCCTAAAGTACCCTCTGACTTTCACCTTAATGAACCTGTTTTCTTAAAGACATTCTTTCCCAATCCTCAATCTCCAGCGGAGCAATGCTTGCATTCTCTGGACGTTAAACGATGCCTTAAATTTTACAACGATAGGACGGCACCCTTTTGCAAATCTGATCAGTTGTTCGTAGACTACGGACTCATGCGCGAGGGGCGTCGTGTTACCAAGCCAACTATTGCACGTTGGATTTCTTCAGCAATTTCTTTCTGCCATCAGAAAGCTGGCAATCCTCTTCAATCCTCAGTGAGAGCTCATTCCACCAGGGCGATGTCATCCTATACTGCCCTGTTTGCTGGTGTGCCAATTCACCAAATTTTCCGAGCAGCTACGTGGTCCAGCAGGCACACTTTCACGAAACATTATTGCCTTGAGACGGTCAACGAAGCTGATACGGCAGTGGGGCATGCAGTGCTTTGCAATTTTTTTTAACTAAGGTGAGCCTCTGCTTTCTACCCTCCACCTATATGGTTTGTGTAATGATAATGTTATTATTATTATTATTATCATTCCTACCTGACTATGCTATGCTATCTTGCATCTTTATGCATATGCATTGCTGTTTTTGTTCTTACAGCTGGCTGTTACTGCTCACTATTCTATTCAAGCATGTGAATCTATGAAAGACACCCTAATACTGGGGAAGAACAATTGTTACTTACCTGTAAACAGGTGGTTCTCCAGTATTGGTGTCTTTCATAGAGTCACATGCGATCCACCCGCCTCCCCTCAGAGGCTCGCTTCTCCTCCTAGACTCTTTTGTCACTCCTATGCTACGAAAATCTGAGGGCCTGAGCCTCTAAGGAGAAGGTTCTAGAGGGGTGCTTGCGCCTGATTGGCTGTAGTTTGGACTAACATAATGACAGGGATATGTTACAAATGTTTTCTCTCTCTATGCATTCCTATGTGAGAATACTAACCTGGTACTCACAAGTATTTCTGGGTTGTGTATTTTTGTGTTATGTTTTTTACATAATTTATTGGGATTTTATTGCTATTTTAATTACCGTGAGACTCCCACTTCAACGACAGAGAATATTCAAGCATGTGAATCTATGAAAGACACCAGTACTGCAGAACCACCTGTTTACAGGTAAGTAACAATTGTTCTCAGGGTTTAGGGTAGTGTTGTAGAGTTTGTGTGGTGTAGTGTTTTAGGGTTTAGGGTAGTGTTGTAGTGTTTTAGGGTTTAGGTTAATGTTGTAGAGTTTGTGTAGTGCAGTGTTTTAGGGTTTAGGGTAGTGTATTGTTTGAGTAGTTTAGTGCATTAGGATTTAGGGTGGTGTTGTAGTTTGTGCGTGTAGTGTAGTGTTTTAGGCTAGTGTCAGGGGGTCGTGTAGGGTAGTGTAGTGTTATTGTAGGGAGAGGCCTGGGGCGGGGAGGGTTGTGTAGGGGTACTATATTAGTGTGTAGGGTAAAGTAGAGTCACTTACCTTGCAAACTTTTACCACGACTATAGCTTTACCACGCATGCCTTTGCGTTGTAATGGCATGCATGGTAAAAGCATAGTCGTGGTAAAAGTATTCGATGTAATGGCATGTTGTCATTACATTGCGTAGTAATACCCGCGTTGTAATGGCACGCGTAGTATTGGTATGCAATGTAATGGCAGACATCTGTACGGGTAGTATGAGAGTTCTACTCATAAATACTATTCATAAGCTCAGCGCCAAGGGACATTTACAAAGCATAGATTTCCTTCATACTCATTTTTTATTCTTTAAATGTTACTATGTGAATTGCCTCACGGTCAGTACACAATGAGAATCTTTATAATCTGCAGCTCAGTTGTTGCCTATGGGTATCACATGTTTTAGACAACCAGCAAACACTATATAAACCTGTGACCAGAAGAGTCTTGGGGGACCTAATGGTATTTTGCTTATGTACACCTGCCGTTTAAGTAAAAAATGTGAGTTGAAAGCGTTCTGAACCCCTCCCCCCCATCCTCATTTTTTTACATTATTTTTCTTTTCAATGATTAGTTTCTTTGGGAAAACCATGAGCGATGCACACAAAGGACCCATCGCTGAATTCTGAATTTTGTTTAGTTTTCAAAAATACATAGCTTTTGGAGTTTGCCTATGGATTTCACACATCCTTCCACCTCAAACTGGAAGTAGTTTGAAACCACAAAAAATAGAAAAAGCAGACTACCATGTAACATAATGCAAAAACGGTGGTTAAAAAAACAGCTGCTCATGTTCTTGAAAGCTGGGAAGATAGCAGCAAATCTTATGTTGATGCCTTTCCAAACGTGCTTCCAAATAAATATTTTGCCTTTTGAAAACACACAAAAAGTGGCTATATTTTGGCTATTTTCTCAGTTTCTTCCAGTAGAACCCCTGAGTACCTTCAGTATCAATCAGAGTTTGTAAAGCACAGTACTGTCACCCCTAGGGTTATCTGGGCACTGAGGGTGCTATGGCTCCGCCGAATAGCCAGGTCTTGAGTTTCTCTCTGAAGTACGCCAGGGAGGGTGATCTTCGCAGGAAGAGGGGCAGATCGTTCCAGATCTTGTCAGTGATGCAGGAGAAGGATTGACCCCCTCTGCGACGGATGCATGGTATGTGCACGTGGGTGAGTGAGGAGGAGCGCAGGTGTCTTGCGGGTAGGTGAGCATTCAGTCAATGGTTGAAGTTGGATGGTCCTAGATTGTGAAGAGCTGTGTAGGCATGTGTGAGGATCTTGAACTGACTTCTCTTCTGGATGTGTATCCAGTGGAGGGTTCTGAGGTGGGGGCCATGGGGGTCCATTTGGGAAGATCAAGGATGAGTCTGGCTGCAGTGTTCTGTATGGTCTGGGGTCTTCAGAGGAGCTGGGTGAAGATGCCGGAGTAGAGAGCGTTGCAATAGTCGAGGCGATTGGTGAGGAGGGTTTGGGTGACAGTCTTTCTGGTGGTGACTGGGAGCCATCTGAAGATTGTGTGGAGCATGCCAAGGATGTGGAAGCAGGAGGAGGAAACTGCATTGACGTTGTTTCATGGTCAGTTCGCTGTCGAGGATGATGCCTAGGTTGCCAGCATGGTCTGTTGGTGTGGGTGTAGGTCCAAGTTCTGCTGGCCACAAGCTGTGGTCCCAAACGGAGGTGTTGTTCCCAAAGATCAGTACTTCTGTCTTGTTGGAGTTGAATTTGAGGCAGTTGTCTCACATCCAGTCAGCTACGTTTGTCATGGTGTCACAGAAGTTGGTTTTGGCGCAGGACGGGTCCCCGGTGAGCTAGAGGATTAGTTGAGTGTAGTCTACGTAGGAGATTATGTTGAGGCCGTGGGATCTGACAAGGCCTGTGAGAGGGGTCATGTAGGTGTTGAACAGGGTAGAGTTGAGCGATGATCCTTGGGGTAGGCTGCATATGACATCCTTGGGTTCAGAGGTGAAGGGAGGCAGCCAGATGCATTGTGTATGTCCTGTAAGGAAAGAGGCGATCCACTTGAGGGTTTTTTGCTGCATTCCGATGTTGTAGAGTCTGTTTATGAGGGTGTTGTGGGAGACTGTCGAATGCCGCAGAAAGGTTGAGGAGGGGCCGGGCCAGCGCATTTGGTGATCCATGTGGAGAAGTTGTGGACGGCCTGTTTGAGGTCTTATGAAGTATCGGGTTTGGTGGTGCTGGTGGCCTGTGTTCACTGTGTCTAGGTTATCTTGCTCCAGTTGCGGTGGGAGGAGCTGTGGTGCTTGGTGATGGTGTGCTGAGCGTCGGAGATGGTGGATATTATGAAGGCTTATCACAAAGTAACCCCAACCATTAAAAAAAGGGCTCAGTATGAGGCAGGAAAAGCCTCTGCGGCTAAGAAGTTATTGTTATTATCATTAAGAATAATAATTTATTTATTCTCTTCTATAATGCTTCTGTTCCTCCAGGGATTTTTCCTGTTTGTCAAAACATTCACCCATCCCTCAACCCATCAGAGAGACATTCATAACTCTGTGAGGTCCGAGCACAATTGGTTTGGTGGCTAGTGGTGAGCAGTTCTGTCTTTCGGCGATTAAGAGCCCAACATGCCCCCCTCCTGGGTTATTGGTGTCATCAGTTCAATGTGCTAGTTTATTAGAAACCACTCTGTGATGGTGCCGCCTGCTCATCATTCCATGGTTATACTGGATAACATAGTCCATCGTGAAGATGGGGCACAAGGTGACAGCTGCTCAGCTTACTTAAATGGGGCGGCACAGCCTTTCACTATTTTAAGTTTAATAGAATGAGTAGCACTGAGTTTCAAAATGATGACACACCCTGATCAACTTAAGATAAAAGTAGTGCTAGGAATGCTTACATTAATCCCCCTTGTAGTTACTGGGGTGCAGCATTAAGTATTTGAGCAAGAGACCAAATGATTTGTAATGTGCAAAAGAATGAAAACCCCGCACTTGTGGTAAGAGCCATCTTTGAACAAGCACTGGACATTTGCATTTGTACACATCTGGCTTCCATAAAAGCCCTTCTTGTTTTTATGTTTTCCGTTGCAGCCATCAGAGTAGACTGATTATTTTTCTGAAGCTGCATTTTTTATCATCAAGATCTGCTAAATCCATGTGGATTTTGCCACTTTATCCATGCAATATAACCCAGGTCGCTTCAGCTTTCTCGTTCCTTGTTTACTTGTTCCCTCGGTGGCAGACATTGGACGGCCTCTTCCAGCCTTTCTAAGACCGTAATCTCTTGTTCTACCCCAGCAGGCAGCGCGTTCATGCATTCTCCCCTTATTACAATTGCAGCAGACCCTTTCTCCTGTCCCATAGTCCTTCCTTGAGATTTCCTTCATGGCTGCATCTGGAGGTGATGGAGGCGATCCACTTAGGGCTATGCTATTGTATCCAGACCATCTTGTGGGTGATACCAGGTCATCATCACCATAGTTCATACCATGCGACTAGCTCTTCTTGGCCAGCGGCCAGGGTTCCTTGTCATTTCTGAAACTCCGGCAGACCATTAATGCTGCCTTTAAACCCAATAATTTTACAGGCCTCTGTAAATAACATTTGATATCTCAGAGCTTTGGAAAGGAGACTTTGCCTTTGTGATGTGGCTTAAGTACTGGACATTTTTGGGCATTTTCTGGGTTCAGGCAGTTAATATGACCATGGAGCCCGATTCAGGGGTGAGGTCAGCTGACCATGTCCTAGTGCACTTTACAAACACAATAACACGTCATTTGCCACAGGCCTGGGGGCTCTGGTTTTTACTGGGATGTGCAACACTTGAGTCCTCGAGCCCAGAGGCAGCAAAGTGCTCATTTTGACCGATCCATCCCTACGGCTGATAGCCAGAAACCGGTCCTAGGATGCTTGATTCCGGTCCAGGAAAGACATGGCTTGGCAGTTCGGGCTGGACTGTTCCCATGAGGCACAGGGTCAAGGCTGATTTGCATATGGCCATGTCTGAACTGGGGTGGTGTGGAGTGCAAAACAAACAATGGATTTAGGCCCAGATTTCTGTACTGGGGTAAATGTATGACATTGTTCTGCATTCTGTCCATCAACTGTTGTTTCTGCATACATCTCCCATAATGCATTGCTGTGGTTGTGTGTGTGCCTGCACTGGATTGGCATTTGGGATGTGTCCCTGGGTCTCTCATGGGCTTGGGGGTGGGGTAAGACAGTATCAGGGGTGTGATGGCATACTTCTTACCTTGTCTTGGTTCTGGTGGGTCGGAGCTGTCTAGCTCAGCCACACCGCTCACACTCTCCGGTTGTAAGGTAGCCTCCACCAGTTCCTCCATTGGTGTTGACGCGGGGACAGTGGATGTCCTTCCACCTGTCTCTTTTGCCTCCTGCAGCCTGGCAGCAACCCTTTCCTTCGAACGCTGGCGCATATCGTACCATCGTTTCCGCAGTTCCTCAACGCTGCGTTGGGTCACGCCGATGGAATTCACTTTTTCTTGGATCTCCACCCATATCCTCCTTTTCCTGGTCTCTGGCACTCTGAGTGATTTTTTGCCAAACAACAGCTTGTGTCTGTGCACCATTTCCTGAATGAGCACCTCCTTCTCCCTTTTAGAAAACTTCTGCTTCCTCTTTCTCTGGCTTTCACCCTGCTGCTCCTGTGTTGCCATTTTTCCACTCTATGTAGCACTGCACTGCTGCCTCTGCCCTCCTTCCGGCCTCTCACTCTGATTCTGGAACTCAGGTGCAGCATGGGTAGTCACACTTCCTGGTTGTGATGTCATCAAGCTGAACCTGAGTTTCAATTTCCATTTTAGAGATTCCTTAATTGAGAATTCGCAAAAAAATCGCAGTTAAGGAATCGCAAATCGGGTATTCGCATTAAATTCTGCGAATTTTAAGAAATCGCTAAATTTTAGCGACATTTTATATACATACCGATTTGCGATTCTCAAATAGCGATTCGCTATAAATCGCTATTTGGAAATCGCAAATTCGGTTTTTGATACATATGGCCCATACTCATTTAAGAATATATAGGATAGTACTATTATAATATACAGTACTGGTCCTATATATTCTATAGGGAGAAGGTGAATAGGAAGCACAACTGATAAAAATAGAATTTAAAAATATAATTCAGAAATGTAGGGTTTATCAAATATTTAAAGTAACAAAGTATGTATGAAAGCTAAAAAAATTTAGACTGCAATTTCCTAAAATATTTTCACTCAAAAAATATCTGATCAAGTAAGATACAAATGCTGTATTACAGGTGGCGCCGACAAATCTCTAATTCCTCTTCTGGAACAATAGGACAGTCTATTACAATATAACGAATGACACCATTGTTACACAAAAAAGAAAAGGTAAATAAAGTTATTAATAGAACAGAAGATCCATAACAAAATACTTTTGAGCGGTAATCATTTTCTGAGCTTCTTTTCTCCGGGACGTCGAAAAGTTTGATGTTCGTGGCAACAGGTCATAAACTCCTCTGAGACCATATACTGTGAAAATTATAATATACATATTCACAGTATATTATCAAAAGGGGAGGACAGACTAAAAGCCAGAAGCTGGTGATGTTGCTTATATGGCTGTATGACGGTACAACGCGTACCGTCACAATGCATCCCTTTACACGGCATCCCTTACCACGACTTGCGTTGGGGGCGCGGATTTCGAATAGTATAATTTACTATTCTAACAGCAGTCCCCGTGGACCCTAGGGAAGTTGTTGGGATAGTAAATTTACTATTTTTAATCCTTTAGCGCCCTCCTTGCGTTGTAACGGGCGCCTGGTAAAGGTACCGCGTGGTAAAAACTTTGTGGTAAAGGATGTTTACCTGCTTATATATCTTTACTCTTTGTGCCGACGGGTCATAAACTCCTCTGAGATCACCATGACTGTTCATATTATAATATACTTATTAACGGTATATGATCCCTAGGGGAAAACAGACTAACAACTGGAAGGTGGTGACATTAATTGTAAATGTTTTGGGTTTGTGCCGACGAGTCACCAACACCTCTGAGGTCAAGTACAGTGTCAATATTATAATATACAAAGTCACAGTATATGAGCTCAAAGGAGCCAGAAAAGGAGCAATGTTTGCTGTAATCTGTCTGTTTCTGAAAAGAAGCTGTGGACATTACGGAAAAAAAGGCAAAAACATGCAATACCACTATTTTCTACATATAAATGTTTAAATATTGACAAATAGCCATGTATTATAAATATCTACTATGCCATAATCAAACAACTTACAACTCCAGAATATGTTTTGTTGATACAAAACAAAAATACGACGCTAGAAAATGGAACCTGCATCACAGAATGGACACGGAGAAATAACTTGCGAAAACTAAACTAATCGCACAACGGGTGTGGTTTATATATTTTTTTGTTATTGAGTAGTCTATAGACGGAAGATGCGGCTCCGCCCATTTAGATGTCACGTTTTACAGTTTACTCGTGCTCACGTTTTAACTGTTTAACTTGTGCACGTGTTGGGAAAAGTTACAAACTGTGAAGCTATAAAGGTTTCGATTGCCATCGGCACATGTATAAGGTCCTTAATATCTACATACGTTGGAGAGTTTAAAAAGTGTTACCCGGTAAACTGTGTCATTTGCATTCTCATGATTAAAAACATCTAAAGACATAAAAAAATATTGCTCACAATAGAAGAAAAAAAAATTGCTAATATTTGTCATCACTATGCTGTTAAATTTAAAAAATGCCAGCATTTGTAAAGCTATCCCCGGAAAGGTGTGCCGCCGCTCGGGCGTTGGGTAGATTAAGCAAGGTGTTACCCACAGTGAGAGAGTGGTGGGCTAAGATGCTGCTGGAGTTGGGAATCGAACTGTGAACGTTGTGGTTCGAAGTAAGGTATTATAGGTGCAGCGTCATTATTTTACTACACTTATATGTGAATTACTGCTAATTAAGTTGAAAACATTGTTAAATTATAAGTAGGGCTCCTTGTTTTCCGTTTTTACTGATTTTTACAGATAAATATAGACAGAAAAATATGTATTTTCCTTTCTGTATTTATTTAAAAAATGTGGATAAAACAGAAATTGGGTTATTTTTTGAGCAATTCTAAATGCTGTCAATGATGAGTACCAGGCCAATAGGTCTGTCGTTCCAAAAGTAAAAGGGTTAAAACAATAAAAGAATTTTAGTAAAGAGCCTTAAAGAGCAATATATATGCTCGTATAAGAAAACATGCACATTTTAATATCAATGTTGTTTATAGTTTATCATCTAAGAGTGTTTATATGACTGAAAACGGTCAGTCCTTCAGGCATGAGTGCATATTTATGAGACAAATAAATGTGGAAATATACTCATTTCAGATAAATTTTTTACAAAACCCAAAATATAAAAACTAATATGGATAAACACAGATGGAAATTCCCAAAAAATAAATACCATAAAACCAGGAGCCATACTTATAAGTTATAAAAGACTACTGTTAAGTTAGTTTTCACTATAAAAAGTATACACGTGTTTTTAAAATTTACTTAAAAAACATTATATGGTATAGGGACATTGTAGATAGCAATTAGCATTTAAAAAATCTTAGAAATTCACTGAAAAAAACATAGGTTTCAGGGGTGCTATAGTTAGCTGGACTTTTCACTCGTACAAAACCATAGAAATTCCACCATTATAGTTAGTTCAGCTAACTATAACTTGCGCCCCCGCAATGCACTGCTCATGACGTCACACATTACGTCATTCATGGCATGGTCAGTGACATCACTGATGACCTCATCCACGTGATAATCTGATGCACCTCCTCACACCCTAATATAATCTTTGAAACATCCATTCAAAAATACAGTCTACTAGTTTTTGAAACCATAGACACACCAATACCAGTTAGTACATATCCACTCACTGATTCTTAGGTCTACACACACATTCACTCATTCACCCATAAAATCACTTATACATGCAGTCACTCTTCAATACAACACTATCATATGCACTCATACACCTATTCAGACAGTCACATACCGCCACTCATCTATGGAGTTACTCATAGACCTAGATAGTAATGTAAAGAATCAATGACACTCCCATTTACTCACCTACATATTATACATACACCACCTCACTAATTCATACAGATAGTAGTGCATACTTACTTTCTTATATAATCAATGATACAAGTACATACTCATTTGTAAAGCCACTGTTTGCGTCGCCTCTGTGGCACGCATTCAAGGGCCCACCCCCACTGTGGTACGATGTGGGAAACTACATTTTCCTGTTGCTAAATGGTGGCTGCGGTGTCCTGTACATGCACATTAAGCACTGCAATATGTTTTCTTTGTATTTTCCTTTCATTGTTCATTTTCCTTTATGTGTTCTCCTTTTTCCCTTCTGGATGTAACTATAGGGGACTACATATCCCAGAATCCCCACACAGCAGTCACTTTAGGTGTGGTTGCCTATGGGTGTGGTCATATCCCAGAATCCCCGCACAGCAGTCACTTTAGGTGTGGTTGCCTATGGGTGTGGTCATATCCCAGAATCCCCACACAGCAGTCACTTTGGGTGTTGTTGCCTATGGGTGTGGTCTGCCAATAAAAGGAGCCACACCCATTGGGTGTGGCTCACTATTCTGTATCCTGTGTGGGAGCAGCCTCTCTCTGCTCACTCGTGAGTTCATTCCAATTTACTTTGAGCCTGCAGGTAAGCCTCTGTTGTTTGAAGGCAACAAAGTAACTTTATTTCCTTGTTGGGATTCGGTGCGCTTTGAAGCTTATTTGCTGCATTCAGTGTTTGACAGCACTTTTGCATACTACATTTTGACTAGTATACAACAGTGCACTCAGGAGTTTATTTTAACTATTATATGAACACACTCACACTTCTGATTGCGCGTTTTGGAATTCATTAAAACATTGTGTTGTCAAGCTTTAGGTCCAGCGATTACTATTTAGAGCTCTGCTCATTTTGCTTATTGAGTTGGTGAACATAGGGACTAGTGCTCTGGGTTCATTTGGCATAGTGTAGTAGTCCTTTGGTGCTCTTGGTATGTTGATTTTTCAAGCGCTTGGGCAAGCTCGCACAGGGGCTCATTTGTGTACTGTGTCATAATTATGAATATTTGCTCTGTATATTATTGAACTTTACTGTTAGGAAGGTGTGATTGTAACACATTCCATGGAAGTGTATTTTTTGTATAACTTGTATCACGGGCTTGTGATAAAGTAGAGACGCATTAGCAATAAGACTCCGCGTAGCAGAGTCTGATCCCTGAAAATTATTTATACTGATTGTTATTATTTGTATGTTTTTCTGTTTGATTTACAGGTCTCCTTCCCAGCTGTTCCCTTCCTGAAACCCTTCCCCCCCACTCGGTCACTTATCTTTTTTTTTTTCCTTTTTTATATTTTTATTATTCAGTTCATAGCATATATAACAAGTAAAAATCATACATAGATCAATCAATATTCAATGTGCTATAAAAGAAACAAGAGCATTGCAGATAAGATGGCTAAAAGCAATCAAAAGACAACCAAAACGAAGACACTAATCGAAGAGCGAACTCTCCGTATGCTGTAACATGGGCTGCCAAATCTTAATCCCTAATTGTTTTTTCTTCAATGATTTAATGCGATACAAGTTAAATTCCAAATGAAACACATTATAAAACTTTGCACGCCACATTTCATACGATGGTGAATCTGGTTTCAACCACATAGAAGCAATACATAATCGGGCCATGAAAAGGAAAAATCTATATGGATAATAAAGCTGAATAATATCTCTATCTTTACATACGGTACCCCAAATAACATCATCTCTCTGGATATCATAACCTTAACACTTGTTAATTGAGACAGAAATTGCGCAATAGATAATAAAAAAGGTCCCAACGCATTACAGTCAAAATATATATGTACAATATCAGCCTCCGTGGCTTCACACCTGAAGCATTGCTCATCATAAGCATCACCCCACTTCATCCTTTTAGCCGGCGTATGGTATAAATTAAACAAAGTTTTATAATGTTGGGCGTGTAAATTAGCAGTCAAAATAACTTTACTAGCCATATCAATTGATTCTTGAACAAACAAACCAGGGTTGCCAAGTCTAGTACTCCATTTCAGAACTTGAACCTCAATATCATCTCGCTGCGTAGCTAATAAAATATCGTACAAAGTCCCAATCTTAGCCCTTGTAATCAAAGCTTCAAGAAGTTCATTAGTTACAATAGAAAGAGTACTACTGTGCTTAAAAATATAGTCCCGTAGCTGTAGATATTTAAAAAAATCATTCTTAGAAATTGCATATTGTTCAGTTAGCTCCGCAACTGAAACGATAACCCCAGCATTGTAGACATCCCCTAAACAACAAACCCCCTTGTTCCCCCATGTCCTCATCTTAGTATCCCAAAATATTGAAGGAAATAATTCTGTAGAGTCAAAAGGAGTATAATAATTAATTTGATTAAGGGCAATAATTTTATGCATCCATCTCCAACCTTTAAATGCTGCAGATACAATTTTAAATCTTGTTCTTTTGTAGTAACTTGGTTCAAAAAATCATAGCAAGACTTGGCGAGACTAGCATCCTAATAACATCAAATAAATATTCGGGGTTTCAAATGGCATTGTTTCTCCCCAGTGACCAAGATTTTCATATTTTGGAGAAGACAAACTAAATAATAAAAAGCAAAATCCGGCACTCCCCATACTCCTCTTGACAGTGATAACATATATTTTGAAGCCCGCTGGGCCTTCTTCCAACCCAAAATGATCTTATCCATAACAGATTGTAACTGCATTAGTTGTACACGTGTCAGCTCCAACTGTACCGTCCGAAAATAATAAAGCACCCTGGGTAGTATACACATCTTTAAAACATTCCGTCGACCTACTATTGATAAATGAAGACATTCCACCTTTTCCAGCTGTCTCTTAACGGATCCTAATATATCAACCTAATTGACAGTTACTATCTCTTGAAGCAACATCCTTATTTTGATCCCCAGATATCTAGCCATGTGTGTCACTCGCGGCTCATCAGGGCAAAGCCCCGCAGTACAAACAACCTGGGTTTTAGAAATATTTAACTTATAACCCGCGGACTTTCCAAACTCTTAGGTCAAGTGCTCAATCTCACATAGTGCTTGCTTAGGATCGGGTGTTACAACCTCTATATCGTCAGCGTAGGCTAGAACACGGACTTGATGTTCACCCACTACCATTGATTGTATGCCCTGTGTAGACTCCAGCATTCGCAACAGAGGTTCAATATAAATAGCAAATAATAGCAGTGAGCATGGGCATCCTTGCCTTGTGTCACGGGTAATATAAGCAAAAGCTGATTCTTGCCCCAACGCGCAGATCTTAGACCTCGGTCGTTTATACATAGTCTGTAAAGCGAGCAAAAACTGGGGCCCAAACCCCATTTTGTACATTACAGAACATAGAAATGCCCATGCAACTCGATCAAACGCTTTTTCGGCATCTAAAAATATTATACAGATATTTTTATGTAATGTAGTTGCATAATCCAGCGACGCTGTGACCCTGTGCAAGTGATTAACCGTGATTCTGCCAGGAAGAAACCCATGTTGATGTCGAGATACCAATAATGGAACAATTTGAACTAGCCGAGATGCGAGTATTTTTGAATATATCCTAGCGTCCACATTTATTAGTGATATAGGTCTATATGACCCAGGGAGTGTAGGGGGCTTATCTTTCTTCTTGAGCAGCTATAAAAGTAGAAAGCATATCGTCCTTTATAATTGGAAAGAGCATTTGATAAACCTCAAGAGGAAGTTTATCCGGCCCGGCTGCTTTCCCAAGCGCCAACTCATCCAATGCTGTCTGCAATTCTAGCATAGATATTGGGGCTTCTAATTCTTCCCTTTCAGGGAGCCCCACCTCTGGTAAATCAAATTTTAGCAAATATTGCTCGATTTGGTCTTGAGATACAGAATCCTGGGTATACAGTTCTTTATAATATAGGTGAAATATTTCCGTTATACCTTCCATAGTCTCAGCCAAACCTCCCTGATCATTCTCCTATGCCTCAATTTGTTGAGATACTTGCCGACCAAGAAGTCTTTGGGCTAAGCATCTACCAGTTGTTTCACCATATTCGTATCTCTCAGTTTTTTGTATTTTATACTGAATTGCTATTTCCTGGCTCCAAACCCCATTAATCTTCGCCTTGCTGCAAGCCACCTTTGTCTGGGCAATTTGACTCTCCCTATCTGCACAAATTGCTAAAATAAGCTCATGTTCGGCCTCTTTCAACTCTACGAGTAGGTTCTCTATTAAGACTTTCCGTTTCCTCTGTTTAGCCCAACCATAGCTACAAGTCTCGCCCCTTATCCCAGCCTTAAAAGAATCCCAAACCATTGGTTGAGTAGCTGTTCCTCTATTATGTTCTAAGAACCACTTAGCCCATATTTGAATATGACATATATATTCCTCATCGGTTATAAGCTTTTTGCTGAATGTAAATGTACGTTGTTCCCGCATGATATTGAAGGGATATTGAAGGGAGGCAAGTCCATGACCACAGGGCCATGGTCCGATGTAATACGCGGCATTACCTGCATCTTTGCCCCAATAGTTAAAAGTCTAGATAAAAAACTATAGTCTAGCCGAACAAACTTATTGTGTGGAGAGAAGAAAAACGTATACCCGGGGTCACCCTGATTCACCAGGGGCCACTTGTCCACAAGACCATGTTGAAACAGTAATTGGCGTAATGATCTAAATACTTTCGCTTGCGGCCTCTATAATCAATAAAATGGGGATCCCAGGTATGAGATTCCCCGTGTATATTAAAATCCCCTAACAATAACAAGGGAGTCCCCCACATTGCAAGCTCAACATTCAATAGCTCCAAAGTCTTAGCTTCATCTAGATTAGATCCATACACAGTACATATTGTAGTCTTAGTACCCCCTATAATGCATTCTGTTACTGCCCACCGCCCAAGGTTGTCCGCCCTCTCTGTACCTGTATCAATTATCAGTCGGTCCCCCAAAATTGCCACCCCTCTGTTCATAGTAGACTGTCTAGATGCCACCAGTAATGTAAATCCCAACTCAGTCAGTATATTACGTTTTAACCCAAGGTATATGCATTTCCTGTAAACAAACAATGTCCGGGTTAATTAACTGCAGTTCCGCAATCACACGTTTCCGCTTGAGTGTATTTTTCAGCCCACATACATTAAATGAACATATACGTAAACTATTATTAGCCATTACCACCAGCAAATCACTGGTCATCGATGAACAAAGAAAAAAACAGAATTATTCCTAAATCCTTGCAGCACATGCTATGAACTAACATTTTACCCTTTCACCCTTACCCCTTTCACCCTTAACCCAGTGGCCACCCAACCCCTTACCCCAAAGGTACCCCCTATACCCCTCTCCCCCCAAGCAGAGCCCCCCCCACCCACCCTAAGAGTGTCCCTTCCCCTTAACTAAGGCAATAGGGCCAATCGCCCTTGTGATGCACGGTGAGTGGCTCTCTAAATGCTCGGCCCACCCATAATCAAAAAGCATATGCAGTTAAAGTCGAAACAAAACAAAAGACAATCTAAGTGCATATTACCGAAATTTACATATCCTATTGAAGACAAGTAGCAGCAATGCCTATGCACTACATATTTAACCCAAAGAATGAAGATACTCTTTAGCAGCGACCTCAGAAGTAAAAAAACAAGTCTGTCCTTTATTAACTGTCTTTAAAGGTACTGGTTACAGTAGGAAAACCTGGGCACCCATAGTTTGGAACGGATCAATCAACTGGCATAGCTGCCATCGCTTTTCAACTGTAGAATGGCAGTAATCAGGGCGTATAAAGAATTGAATTCCTTTACCAGATCTCTTTTTTTCCGGTCTGGCAAGGTCGTACAATGCCTGTCTCGCCAAGAAGTTATTCATGGAGATCAATATGGTTCGTGGATGTTGCAGAGCTTGGCCACTCCTAGCAGGTCATTGACGAAATGGAAATCGATGAGCATGTTGGATTTCCCGGGTCCAGTTCCATTCTTTCACCTCGGGAAGTGCTTCCTCGAAAAGCTCGACTACGAATTTATGAATATCTTGCCCCTCAAGTCCTTCTGGGACCCCTAGAATACGTAAGTGATTACGCCGCAGTCGATTCTCTAAATTGGCAAGCTTATCGTGTTTATCCTCCTTATGTGCCTTTATATCTGCAACTTCTTCCTTTTGGATTGCCATTTGATCTTCTAATGAAGATATACGACCTTCAGCTTCCGACATTCTATCGGTGAAATCTTTACATGTTTTAGCCAAGCGCCGAACAGTATTTTGTAATTTCCGACAAGCAGTGTGGGTTTTTAAGTGCTCTGCTCGAGCCTCCAGCCTGTGCTCCGAGATAGATCTATAAATGTCCTCTAACAACACTTGGCTGGATATCTCCAGAACCGGGCCCCCACTTGCTTGATCTGATAAATCCAGTCTCTCCAACAATGGTTCTCCACCTGAGGAATTCCAATCAGATGGTTCTGTGGCAGGCACCCCGTTTCTTTCCACGTCTTTCCTCCAAACTGTGCCTGTTTCATCAGGTATATTACCAGAGATATTGTCAGTTTGATTGTTGGCCTTCATTGTAGGCGTAATATCTCCTGGTCCTTCTTCCTGAAGTGAAAGGTCCTCCTCCAGATCACCTTCCAAATCAGATCCATCTGACTGCTCAGGAAGTGAGTAGAACTCACTGTCTTTACTGCTCAGTGGGTCATTGACATCTTCAGAGTTAGCCACATTAGCCGCATTAGCATCATCCCCATCACCGATTACTTTGTCGCCAGCCACAGCCTGAGGTACTTAAAGAGTCTGTACTTCAGATGAACAACCAATGAATACTGTTAACGGAGGTGCTACTAAGGATGATTGTCCCTGCATCAACATAGCTCCAGCCACTACACTCCCTTTGTCGTGTACACCCAAATCAATAGATCTAACCGCAGGGGTCCCACCTTTTTTCCCAGTAGCTGACTGAAACATTTGTGGAATCTTAGGGGTGCCCAGCCCATTAATTTTAGAGTCCTTACTGCTTAATTCTTGAGATAGTTTGACAGCAAGTGCAGCTCGAGTTCCTACCTCACTTTCTCCGGTAGCTCTGGTTTTCCCTCCATGCGCTGTTTTAGGTGCCATAACCAACCACAAGGCAGCGTTACATAGTTGCAATACTCAGCGCACAGTGTAGCAGTGAAGCAGTGTAGCATCCACGAATTAGCGGCACCGTATTGGTATTGGTGGAGCGCAGTAATACAGTGTTAAGATATATTCACTATGTAGCTTAGCCGCCTGCAAACAAATATCGCCAAATCACAAGAAACTCAAGCAGAACAAAAATAATACAAAGTTATGCCAAAGTTATGCCATTCGTTATACAGCTCATGTAATTCATACAGTTCATATATATAAAAGTCGAGAAGCAATTCCCACTAATCAGTTCAACTCTGAACCCAAAAGTTTTGAAGCTACAGATAATTACTGTGTATTTAAGCTACATGTGCTTCCATCGTCCTTACTGCGTTCTCCACCAAAGAGTCAAACTTGCCGTCTGCTCCGGGCAGCTCCAGCTCATGCTCCAGATCGCAAGCGTTCACCCAACACTGCGAGGCACCTGGCACACTCGGTAAGTTTTTTTTTTTGCCCCCGAGCCTTCCACAGTCCGGCGATTATTCTCCTCACATTCGGTGGTCGCCTTTTATTCGCCCCTTGCGCCAAGATTAATGAGTCTCTACGCCTGAGCAAGGTAATCCGAAATGACGGTTAGTAGTCAATGAGACCAGCCAGCGTTTGGCATTCGGCAATTGCCGCGCTCCGCCCTACAGGTCTTCCGCAGTCTTCCGCGGTCTCTGTGGTCTCCGTGGTCTGAAGTTTCACTTCCCTCGCATCGATCAACACGACTCCCAGCACTTCTCATGCTTGACAGTGAGCAGTCGACCACCGAAATTCGAGGACCAGGACAAAAACTATATGAAAACCACCACTGGGGTACGCCGTAATTCATCCACCGGGATAGCCGAGCAGGAGCCTCTCACTCACACGCCTGCTGCGCAGACGCCATCTTGCCCCTCTTTCCGCCGGACGCTTGTTTGTATGTTTATATGTTTGTTTTACAGGTCTCCCTCCCAGCTGTTCCCTTCCTCAAACCCTTCCCCCCACTTGCACACTCTAACTTTCAGTGTTGTAATAGCATCCTGAATTGGAGGTACCGAGATGTGGGCCCATAGAGCAACGTACAGACTCCGAGAAAGTGGCACCCTGACAGAATATTGAGCCCACAAATTTAATTCCTCCTGTTCTGTACAAGGCTTTATCATGGCCACTTTAGAAAACCTGTTGAAAGTAATCACTCAAATGCGAAGAGATATGGTTGAATCCAAAAACGCAACTGCCACTTTGGCTGATAAGGTAGCTCAACTACAAACTAAGGTAGGAGTTAGTGAGCAAACTCCTTTGCGGGGGGTTTGGAACAAAACTCTGCTCCCTCCAGATTCTACACCTAAGAACATAGCTGTAACTGTTCCTACTCCGATACCATTAGCCGCTCCAGAGCGTTTTTTCTGGGGATTCAGTAAGGTTCAAATATTTCTTACTCAAGTAGAGTTACATTTCACTTCTAGACCAAGTGCTTTCCCTGATCCTCAATCCAGGATAGCATTTTTATTCTCATATTTGTCCAGAGACGCTGCTACCTGGGCAATTCCATTGGTTCGAAAAGACAGCCCATTGTTATATAACTGGAAAATCTTTATACGATAAATTTGAAAATGTTTTTGATAGGAGAGCGGTGACTTTTTAAGCAGATCGAGAACTGTTAGAGTTAAAGCAATTAAACAAAGATTTGGTTGTCTATTTATCACAATTTAACAGATTAGTCGCAGAAAAAGCATGGCCTGAAGAGAAAAGATCAGTAGTATTTTATCAGGGACTAAAAGATGACTTGAAAGATGTTTTAGCGCAGATCGATCCACAACCCACAAATTGCTCTGATCTCATTACCTTAACACTTCATTTGGATCACCGCCTATCTGAACAAAAATGTGGCGTTTTGAGAAACCAAGGTCTTTTTCTAGTTCAAGCCCTACAAACAATGCACCAGAGCCTATGGAGATTGGGACATTGCGTCAACCATTAACAAAATAGGAAAAAGAGTTACGTAGGAAAAATGGACAATGTTTATATTGTGGTCGTAAAGGACACTTTGTAAAAGAATGTCCAGTAAAACCAAAAGGTAAGGTACCACCTTCCACTAAAAGTGCTGCCAGTTTGGAACACAGGAAAACTGACACACCCAAGAAGTAAGGAAGGGTTACACTTGGGTATCGTTACCAGCCATTCACAGACTATGAGTATCATGTTAAACATTCCTAAGACAGCACATTTCCGAATTGAGGTAGAAATTTATTTTCAGACAAAAAAACACACGATGAGTGTCTTAATAGACTCTGGCGTGACAGGAAATTTCATAGATGACTCCACAGCAAAAGAACTGCAGATTCCTTGCAAGAAGAAGCTAACCCCTGAAGTCATTCAAGCAGTAGATGGCAGTATACTGTCGGGAGGCCCTGTGTCTTTGCAAACAACATTAATACTGTTAATTTGCCATGATCATATAAAAGACGAAAAACATTCAGAGGAAATCATATTCAACATAATTTAGGCACCACAGTATAATCTTATATTAGGAACACCATGGCTAACGCTTCATAATCCTCACATCGATTAGGCCAAAAGAATGATGCATTTTACCTCATCCTTTTGCCATGAACACTGTATAAAGGAAAAGATCACCATGCCATCTACTCTACACGTAGCAACTGCGGCAGAAAAATACACTGATTTACCCTGGCAGTATGCAACATTCACAGACGTATTTGATGAGCAAGAAGCAGACGTTTTACTGCCTCATCGACAGTATGACTGTCAAATTGATTTAGTACCAGGCTCCATCGTCCCAAGTTGTCGGATTTATGCTCTCATCGAGCAGGAGAATCAATATCTAAGAGAATACCTGGACCATTACTTAGCTAACAGATTCCTTCGACCCTCTAAATTCCCTGCAGCATCGCCACTTTTTTTAATTCCAAAAGCAAATGGCGATCTGAGGGCTTGTATAGATTACAGGGCATTGAATAAGATCACTGTCAAAAATAGATACCCCTTACCTCTGATTCCAGTTCTTCTGGATAAAGTTAAAAAGCTTTAATCTATACAAAATTAGATCTACGAGAAGCATAGCATTTGGTGCGCATCCGTTCTGGCCACGAATGGAAGACAGCTTTTAAAGCCAGATATGGTTTATATGAATACACTGTGATGCCATTTGGACTTTTTAATGCGCCTGCCGCATTTCAATTCTTTTTAAACAACGTCCTAAGAGACTATCTGGACTTATTTGTAATCGTCTATATAGATGATATACTCATTTATTCCAATAGCGTGCCAGAACATGAGCAACATGTAAAGACAATTTTGTTAGCTCTACGAAAGAGTCATCTCTATTGTAAAATAACTAAGGGGCCCATTAAGATGAAGGGCGGACTTTGTCTGCCCGCCATCCCATCGTCGAAAGTGACCGCCTGCCATAAGGGCGGGGGTCCCGTGCCTGCAATTAGGATGCGCCCGCCACAGTGGCGGGCGCATCCAATTGGATGGGCCCGCCACAATGCCAAGAAGGCATGCTGTGTACTTCCATGCACAACATGGCAGGCACCGCGCGATGCCTGCCATGTTGTGAATGGAACTGCTGGGGGTACCATAGATACCCCCCATGTGCACCTCCCACCCCCAGAGTCCGCAAAGGGCCCCTAAAGCAGACTCTGCATGCCTTTCTGTGGCGCCACGGAAAGGCATTGTAAAATGCCCATTCTAATATGGCTGGCAGTGTCTGATAGACACCGCCACCATATAGAACCTTTTTCCGCCCAGTCGACATGTCGACCAGGCGGAAAAGCGGCGGACGGTCTTTCCGTCTGCCGCGGACCCCCCAGCCATGGTAATAGGGCGGGGGGTCATTCCGGCATGGATGGCGGGCGGATCGCCCCCGCCAAGCCGGCGGTGGCTACCGCTGGCCTGGCGGGGGCGATCCGCCCGCCATCCTAATGGGGCCCTAATTGTGAGTTTCATGTCACAACTGTTGAATTTCTAGGGGTAACGCTATCTCCTTTGGGAATGCAAATGGCGGAACGGAAAATTAAAGCAGTTACAGACTGGCCTACACCTACTTCGGTAAAAGTTGTACAATGTTTCCTTGGTTTCGCCAATTTTTACTGAAGGTCTTTTGACCAATTTTCCAATACTGTGGCACCAATCGCAAAACTATTAGGAAAGAAAGAGGTGTTTCACTGGTCAAAAGAAGCAAACACAGCCTTTCCCACTCTTAAAACGGCTTTTACTTCAGCTCCTGTTCTAACACATCCAAATATGGAACAACCATTCATCGTAGAGGCGGACGCAAGCGATGTTGCTATAGGAGCAGTATTTTCTCAAATAAATCCCGCTACTGGACCATTATATCCCATACATACATGTCTTGCACGTTAAATGACAGTGAACAAAATTATGTCATTGCTGAAAAATAATTATTAGCAATACGGGACGCTTTTAAAGAGTGGCGTCACTATTTGAAAGGGGCAAGACATACGATAACTGTTTTCACAGACCATTGTAATCAGCAATTCATGAGTTCAGCAAGACGTCATACATCCAGGCAATTGTGTTGGATGCTTTTTTTTGCAGAGTCTGATTTTGTAGTAACTTTTAGTCCTGGATCTGACAACCGAAAAGCTGTTGCCCTCTCACGACAAAACTCTTCGTTGGTGCCCAATACTGGACCTCCTCAAGCCATTATAGTGCCCTCAAAGGTGATTTGTGTGACAGAAACAGAACTATTTTTTTAATAGGTTCGCAATACTTTTAAGAAAACAGAGTGGCAGGATAACCCCAAGCGTGCAATCAAACCGGGATTACCTTTACATGAGAATTGTTTATACATTCCCACCCTAAATTTACAGAAAAAGGGTTTTCAATGGTTGCATGGTAATCCTGTAGCCGGACACCCGGTGTTCCAAAAACTGTGGAGTCGGTAAAGAGATACTTTTGGTGGCCAACTCTTGGCAAGGACATCAAAACCTGGAGACTGCCTTTATACATGTGCTAGAAATAACGCAGATCACTCAAGACCTAGAGGGCTATTGCAACCACTTCAGACTCCCACGAAACCATGGGAACATATCACTCTCGATTTCTTTCTGGTTGTAGTGGATAGTCAAACAAAATACGCACATTTCATCGCTTTTACAGGTTTACCTACGTCTGGCCAATTTGCGACCCTTTTGTTGCAACATGTGGTACGTTTACACGGCCTTCCAAAAATCATCCTTTCCGATAGAGGGTCGCAGTTCACCTCCCAATTTTGGCAGACGTGGTGTAAGGCACTTAAAGTTTCATCCACGTTGTCCGCAAGTCATCACCCACAAACTGATGGCCAAATGGAGCGCTTAAATCAGACGCTAAAATAATATCTCCATTGCTATGCAGATGAAGCAGTCAACTCTTGGGTGAATCTTCTTTGGTTAGCAGAATTAGCCTATACTAATGCTTATCATTCATCTACATTTACTACTCCATTGTTGGTCTATATGGTCATCATCCACATACCTTGCTGATCACCATACCTACTACAATGGACAGTACTCCTGCCATACAGACTACGTTGCAAGACATTCAAAGGACTCAATTGCAAAGATATAGGCATCTGGAGGAAGTCAAGAAACAATATAAACAGCAATATGACAAACGTCATTGTCTTGGTCCAATATATCAACCAGGTGAAAAGGTGTGGCTCTCCACCAAACATTATGCCTTTAAACATAAGCACATGTTTCATCCTAAGTTCTTAGGCCCCTATCGTGTGATTAAACAGGTGAATCCGGTCACTTGCAAGTTGGCCTTACCACATGCTTTACGTATTTACCCTGTTTTTCACACTTCCTTGTTAAAGAAGGCCTCTCAACGCTGTTGCCCTTGTACTTCCCTGTTGTTGGTTCGCGGAGACTGGGAGTATGAGGTGAAAGCCATCCTAGACGCTAAACGGCGAAACAACTCTGTGTGGTATTTAGTATCCTGGAAAGGTTATGGTCCGGAAAATGACTCTTGAGTGCCTGCTCAGGATGTGCTTGCACCTCGTCTTCTTCGACGCTTTCATCTCCTCCATCATTCAAAGCCGGGCCCTAGAACGCGCTTGGGAAGGGGGAGTACTGTTAGCGTTGCCTCTGTGGCGCGCATTCTAGAGCCCGCCCCCACTGTGGTCGTTGTGGGAAACTACATTTTCCTGTTGCTAAATGGTGGCTGCTGTGTCCTGTACATGTACATTAAGCACTGCAATATGTTTTCTTTGTATTTTCCTTTCATTGTTCATTTTCCTTTATGTGTTCTCCTTTTTCCCTTCTGGATGTAACTATAGGGGACTACATATCCCAGAATCCCCACACAGCAGTCACTTTGGGTGTGGTTGCCTATGGGTGTGGTCATATCCCAGAATCCCCACACAGCTGTCACTTTGGGTGTGGTTGCCTATGGGTGTGGTCTGCCTGTAAAAGGAGCCTGGGGGTGGCTCACTATTCTGGATCCTGTGTGGGAGCAGCCTCTCTCTCCTCTGCTGACTCGTGAGTTCATTCCAATTTACTTTAAGCCTGCAGGTAAGCCTCTGTTGTTGTTTATTTCCTTATTGGGATTCCGTGCACTTTGGAGCTCATTTGCTGCATTCAGTGTTTGGCACCACTTTTGCATACTACATTTTGGCTAGCATAGAACATTGAGCTCTGGAGTTTATTTTAACTATTGTATGAACACACTCACACTTCTAGATTGCACGTTTTGGAATTCATTAAAACATTGTGTTTGTCAAGCATTAGGTCCAGCGATTACGATCTAGAGCTCTTCTCATTTTGCTTATTGAGTTGGTGAACATAGGGACCAGTGCTCTGGGTTCATTTAGCATAGTATATGTGGAACTTTCGGAATAGTCCTTTGGTGTTCTTAGTATGTTGGTTTTTCAAGAGCTTGGGCAAGCTCGCACAGGGGCTCATTTGTGTACTGTGTCATAATTATGAATATATGCTCTGTATATTATTGAACTTTACTGTTAGGAAGATGTGATTGTAACACATTCATTAGAAGTGTATTTTTTGTATAACTTGTATCACAGGCTCGTGATAAAGTAGCGACTCATTAGCAATAAGACTCCGCGTACTTCAGAGTCTGGTCACTGAGAATTATTTATACTGATTGTTATTGTTTGTATGTTTATCTGTTTGTTTTACAGGTCTCCCTCCCAGCTGTTCCCTTCCTCAAACCCTTCCCCCAACTTGGTCACTCTAACTTTCATTGCTGTAATAGCATCCTGAATTAGAGGTACCCTGAGGTGGGCCCATAGAGCAACGTACAGACTCCGAGGAAATGACGCCCTGACAGCCACTCTCGTAATCACTGCCACATATAGTTATTTATATACATCACTCACATAAACTGCCTTTTACATATGTAGCTACTTACTTGTACCACTGAGATCTCAATTCACTCACAAACACACCCTTACACACACTCACCCAGTCATAGAGCTGTTTTCACATGCACTCTTGAACCCATAGAGACAGTGAATCAACTAGTCACACATCTATGCACAGAGTCACACACCACCAACCCACCCACACACACACTCAGACATTGCTACAAATACTCAGGCAAACAATGAGTAACCCATATAAACTGTCATGTAGCTACTGGCTAACCCATGTACTAGCTTTCAAATCAACAGACACACTAATACAGACATTCACACAGTTTAGTCACTAATGCATGCATTCAGTAAGATAAGTTTAATCAGTGACTTATACAATCAGCCACACACCTCGTAAATCCTTCATCCAGACACTTATACACCCACTGATTCTTCAACACACCTTGGCATATATATAAAACATATTTAAACTTTACAGAAACACACAGTCACTGGATGATGTCATCAGTGATGTAATTTGAGATGTCATCAGTGATGTCACTGACCATGCCATGAATTATGTAATATGTGACGTCATGTCAGTGCATTGCGGGGGCGCGAGTTATAGTTAGCTGAACTAACTTTAACAGTGGAATTTCCATGGTTTTGTACGAGTGAAATGTCCAGTTAACTATAACACCCCTGAAACCTATGTTTTTTTCAGTGAATTATATATATATATATATATATATATATATATATATATATATATATATATATATATATATATATATATATATATATATATATGCATACTTGCTGTGTAATGGAATCCATTCCATTGCCCTGACCTTTTTTGCGCTGGAGAGCCAATGGCAATTCTTTAGACGTCATTTAATTAGAAGAGGTCTTGATACACAAGGATGGAGCACTTACCATGCATTCACGATGTTAAATGAGCGATGTCTACCTATTCGTTCACAGGATATTAACAACATGAAACAGTTCATTGGGATTCATATGGGACCCCCTTTTTAGGTCTTGCCAGCACATGCGCTGCTCTGAAGAGACTTTTAGTAAGGGGGCTTCAAAAAGCTGACCACACGCTTTTTGTGTGGCCTAAAGCTTGCAGTTACGCGCACAGGCGCCATCTGGCTTTCCTATTGTCATGGCTTATTAAGGGCATCACTCGCGGCTACCCCTACATCGCGCGCACTCGTGCGCGGCTATTTTTTGCTTTTTTTTATTACCTATTCACTCTGTGCTTTCCGCACTCTGTTTATTTATTTTTTTGTATTTATTAAATGTAGCTCTCCCTGCTCAGGCAAGGCGTGCTTGTTACTGTAAATGTTCATTTATGGGGACGCATGCGCAACACATGGTACCAGCGCTTTCTGGCAGGACGTGTGATCTTGGTGTGTGTCAAGAAGGGTAACCGTTCACGAACGAAGAGGCAGTTTTGAAGTAAATTATGCTATTCAAGCTCTTGAACATTCCCTGTTACACACCCTGAGCTTTTCAGACAAACATTTTTTATGGACTCTTCATTTGAGATCTAGTAAATCGCTCCTTTCCCTTCCATTAATTGTTGAAAAAACTTACATTTTTAATGTGAAGATAACTTATTATAACCCATGTGCTCATTTCAACATCGTTGATAGTTACGTTTTCGTGGGAGCCTAAGAAGGTAATTAAAAAAAATATATGCTTCTTATGTTTCCTGGTACAGAAGCAGTCTAACGTTGGAAATGTGTATTTTTTCCGGTTTGCTGCCTTTTTTTAAAATTCAGGCCAACATGAAACAAATCAATTAATCTCGTGGGATTTTATGTGCAGGGACATGTGCTGTAGATATAAATTTAGATATGAAGTGCCACCTAGTGGAGAATTATTTCACATCTTAATATTTTATAAAGCAAGGGGAATGTGCTAATAAAGATCTCTCTTTCTGATCTTTGTTTATTCTGCCTTCCAATACTTTCTTCTTCTTCAAAACCAAAGTAATATTTACAAAGAGGAGCATTCAACCAGAAGGCTGTTATTACATCTTACAAAGAATCCAGAGAAGTCTGTCTAAATGGCACGACTTCCCCCAAAATAATAATTTCCCCGCTCAGAATAAGGTCTTTATCTTTGATGTGGGACCCTACTTGATAAAACAAGCATTGGCATACCCACTAGGTCTCTCCTTTGGGACCTTATAAGTGTTAGGCCATGCAACAGTTGATGTTGTTGCACCAAGGATATTGTGCTGGATAACTAAACACTTATAAGGTCCCAAAGGCGAGACCTATTGGCTATGCCAATGCTTATTAACGCAGTGTTCCACCAACCCTAAACACCAATTTCAACAGTTGGACATGGACCATTTGTAAATGTCAGCCCTGAAGGTTTATTGTAAATGTAGCTGACCAGTTAGCATTTACACAGAGTAGATGGTCATGCTCAATGCTCATCTCATCTCATAGAGACATCTAGCCGCAGATTCTATGTCAGGACCGGAGGCGAGGATTATGCTTTTCTTTCGCCACTTTAATGAATAGCAGCCATTCAAAGATCATAACAAAGCTACTATTCCCATGACCCATAGGGAACATCAAGTGTTTACAATAGAAAAGAACAGTATCCACATGAGTCCACCAATCAAAGGGCTCCCTGGGTGATACAGTCCTCTGTTAGCTTCCATTCCCTCTCTTTCTTCGCTGCTCGAAGCCAGTTAAGTCTTCCTTTTTTCCTCTCCTGGAATTTGGTCGTTATTGATTGTTATCAGTATTTTAGGATGGTTCCCACATTGTTTTTGACTATGTGCGCGCTGTAGTGTTTCCTCCAGATCTTTCCTGCTGTTTATTACTGCTATTGAAGTACGATTTGTTCTGTGAGGAGGTTTACCCTCAGTGCTGTGACGGGAGGCGCGCGCTGGGTGAGTTTGTCGCGCGCCCCTCCTCATCTCCTATCAGGATTTCCCTTTGAGTGCAGCGTGCCTGTGGTATTTGTTTATGTCAGTCGACCGCTTCTTGGTGACTCGCGTTCAGCTGTGGCCTAACGGCTGATTCCGAGCAGCTCGCGGAATTCCTCCGGCCTCTAGAGGGCGTTTCGCGCCCTCGCTCTGCAGACATTCCTGGAATACCGTGCACTCCGCGGTTGTATCTTGGTGTAGCCGCTGCGCCAGAGCCTGCCTCGCCTGCTCTGACAACCCCAGGGGTCTGTTTGGTGGCATAGTGCTGAAATCGGCCTGTGAACGCCCTCATTAAGCCTCTGAGGCTTGGGTTTGTATAAATTCTGGCTTGGCATGGCTTGGCAGTTCGGGCTGGACTGTTCCCATGAGGCACAGGGTCAGACTGATTTGCATATGGCCATGTCTGAACTGGGGTGGCAGAGTGGGCTAAAGAACGGTGATGGATTAAACTCAGATCTGTTGACTGCGTGTGAGTGTTTGATTGGTTCAGATGCTCCGTCCATCACCACCCGCTTTTGAACCCTCCTGGACAAAGGCACGGTAGTGGAGTCCTTCCTTCATCCCGAAGGTTTCGTCAGCAACTTGTTCCTAGTGGACAAGCCGGATGGGGGCCAAAGGCCAGTTAGGAATCTGCGCGAGTTCAACGAATGGCTGGTGTACCGCCATTTCGAAATGGAGGGAATCCATCTGCTTCGCGACATTCTCAGGCCTGGCAACTGGATGGCATGCCTCGACCTCAAAGACGCGTATTTGACCATCCTCATCTTTCCGCCTCACAGGCGGTTCCTACAGTTCCTGTGATGGGACAAGGTCTACAAGTTCACAACGCTCCCCTTTGGCCTGTCCTCTGCTCCTTGGTGCTTTACCAAAGTTCTGCGCCCGGTGGTCGAATGTCTGAGTGCGTCGGGCATAAGACTCATAGTCTATCTGGACGACCTCCTCTTGATGGCGCAGTGCCCGCGTGCCCTATCGTGCCAGCTCCAGAGGGCGGTGGACCGTCTTCAGAACTTGGATTTCGTGACCAACGAGGCCATGTCAACCCTCATCCTGGCCCAGGAGGTAGTGTTCCTCGGGTTTTTTATCGACTCAGCAGAATGTACCCTCAGCCTTCCAGCTCGGAAGATGACGAAAATTTGTCACAAGCTCAGTAGGGCCCTTGTGCAGCATCAACTCTCCCTCAGGCAGTTGGCCTGGATCTTGGGCCTCCTCTCTGCTTCGATCCAAGTCATCTTCCCGGGCCCGCTCCATTACAGGGCCCTTCAACGTTTTAAGGCCCATCGTTTGAGGAAAGGGTTGACTTACTCCCAGAAGGTGACCCTCTCCTCGGAGACCAGGGAGGAACTCCGGTGGTGGCTCGCCAACATGGAAGCCTGGAATGGGTGAGCAATTTTCGGTTTAGTGCCGGATATCGTTATAAAATCAGACGCCAGCAGGTCCGGTTGGGGCACTAGGTGTGGCGATTTTACCACAGGATGTGTGTGGTCTCCTCAAGAACAACAGTTACATATCAACTGTCTGAAGCTGTTGGGGGATCATTTGCGATCCAGTTTTGGACCAAGGTCACTGTCCAGTCCTCTGTCCCTCTCAAGATGGACAATGTGCTGGCTGTCCGATACATCAACCATCTTGGAGGCACACGCTCCAGAGCCCTCTCGGATCTGGCAGCGAACTTCTGACAGTATTGCTTGGAGCATCATGTTTCCATGACAGCAGAATACCTGGCGGGTCAGGACAACGAGTCAGCAGACTTCCACTTTCACAATTTACAAGACTTGAGCCTTTGGAAGCTGCATCCGGGAGTCTTTGCGGATCTCCAGAACATCTGGGGTCTGTTCTGCAAGAACCTGTTCGCCTCCCGCCTGGATCACCAACTGACCCGGTTCTTATGTTGGAGACCGGATCCCCTAGCAGTGAGGACGGACGCCTTTCTGCAGGACTGGAGTTCCGAGATGGGATATCCCTTCCCTCCCTTTGCGATGCGGATGAGGCTCTCGCCGCATGTCCGCCGTCAGGAAGCGGATGTTGTCCTGATCTCGCCGCTATGGAGGTTATAAGTTTGGTTTCCAGTTCTTCTGGAACTTTCGTGAGATTTTCCAAACCTACTCCCCCAGTTTCCAGCCCTCCTTCTCAGTCCCGACAAGGTTCCGCATCCTCTAATATCCCAGGGCTCTTTGGCTTGAATGGCGTGGAGGATTACAGGGGACGATGGGCAGACCCAGGCCTTTTGTACAATCAAAAGTTACAGGTCCACCTGAAGAAGATGGCGTCGTTGATGTCTGCGACGGAGTCTCAATCCTGTGGCAATGGATGTGACATCTATCTTGAATTTTTTGGCCTCACTGGCGGAAGGCAGAATGGCTTACAGAACTGTCAATACCTTCCGTTCGGCGATTTCGGTGGGGCATGTTCCTGTGGATGGTTCGCCGGTGGGGGAACATCCCCTGATGTGCCGGCTCCTTCGGGGCATTTGCCTCTCCCTCCCGCCGGAACCACGTTATTCCCATCTCTGGGCCATTTACCTGGTTTTGAGCCTGTTTTTGTCCTGGCAACCGAGCAGATTTCTCTCTCGGAAGGAGCGGTCGGCCAAGTTGGCCATGCTCCTCTGCTTGGTCTCGTGCAGGAGGGTCTCCGATGTTAGAGCCCTGGACGATACTGGTAGAATCTTCTCCCCTTCCGGGGTCACCTTTAATATTCGGCCCCACACTGATTGTGGTATGACGTCCATTTCTTATCCTGCTTTTTCGGATTTCCCGAAGCTTTGTGTGGTCTCGTGCCTCAAGGCCTACGAGGAAATGTCAGAGGAGTTTCGACCCCCGGGGGAACGGCAGTTCCTTATCGCGCTACGTTAACCCCATAGGGCATCTTTCTCCCCCACTATCGCCCGTTGGGTGAGATGGGTTATGCAGGAAACTGGTATTGACCTCAGATCCTTCGGGGCTCATTCAGCGAGAGGGGCTATGTCCTCTAAAGCATTTGCCCCGGGAGCACGTATCGAAGACATTCTGAATCTACAGATTGGTCTTCGGACTCGACTTTCAAGCGGTTTTACTTCAAACCGGTGATTGATATGGCTCACTTGTTAGTCAGTAAGCTTTAAACGAGCATAATCCTCACCTCCGGTCCTGACATAGAATGAAAAATTTCCTAGCTAGCGTAAAGGAAAGTTTCAATTCTATTAAGGACTCGGAGGCGAGGATTATCCCACCCAAGGTACAATTTATTGTGTCTCCCACCCTTGTATTTGAGTAAGTACATGATTTTCACTTCTTTGTGGTTGAGATACTGTGATGCTCTATTGTTGGTAAATGTTGCTCTGGCTTTTCCCCCTGCAGGGTAAACTTTAGCCTCTGCGGTCGCTTGATTATTTTCTTTGTCTTGGCAGGAGATTCCGCTAAACAGGATTCCTGAGACTGGGCAGGGATCCAGAGCACACTATGTGTATCTATAGAATATTTCCTTGTTAGAGTATCGTTCATTCGGGATAGATCAAACCAAATGTGAATTTTCAAAAGTTTTATTCATCAGCAGTGTTCACCACTTGGGAATCACTGTACATGTCACTCAAGCCTACACGTGTTTCATCACAGCATGTGGCTGTGACTCTTCAGGGCTGATCTTAATGGAGACCGACGCTCATCGAGGCGAAAATACAGGCTCAACACGGCCTTTGCTCTACTGAATCTGTCTATGTAAACAAATTCCCAAAACAAACGAATTGTTTTCGGCAACCTGACTGACTGACTGGTGCCCCTATCTTGAAACTAAAAACCACCCGATAAGGACCGGGTTGGAAATATCACCGGTTCCCCGACCACGCGCCTTGATCATTAAGATCAGCCCTGAAGAGTCACAGCCACATGCTGTGATGAAACACGTGTAGGCTTGAGTGACATGTACAGTGATTCCCAAGTGGTGAACACTGCTGATGAATAAAACTTTTGAAAATTCACGTTTGGTTTGATCTATCCCGAATGAACGATATTCTAACAAGGAAATATTCTATAGATACATATAGTGTGCTCTGGATCCCTGCCCAAACAGAACAAAAGGGAGGTCTCTGCCCCCCTTTCTTCACGGAGGTTAAGGTTTTCCTCTGGCCAAGAAGCACCTACATTGATACCAGGACAAACCAATACTTTACCGTAACAAGTTGAGCGCCAAAATTCTGAATACTTAAAAACCGACTCGTAGACTATTCAAGGATTCCTGAGACTGTTCACTTGGCTCACTTTGAGCGACGAAAGAGGGGGAATGGAAGCTAACAGAGGACTCTATCACCCAGGGAGCCCTGTGATTGGTGGACTCATGTGGACACTCTATACTGTTCTTTTCTACTGTAAAAACTTGATATTCCCTATGGTTCATGGGAATAGTAGTTTTGTTATGTTCTTTGAATGGCTGCTATTCATTAAAGTGGAGAAAGAATAGCATAATCCTCGCCTCCGAGTCCTTAATAGAATTGAAACTTTCTGTTACGCTAGCAAGGACATTTTTCATTCCTTTTTTTTTTTTTACTCTTTTTATTGTTATTTTAATCATACATCAATCACACAATTATCATTACAGTTTACATTCCATGTAGATTAGTTTCTTGGGGCGAAGACGTAAAATCCTTTCATGTCGGTGCACTACAGACTGTACATACTTACAATAGTTTTCGCCTCATGGTGGCCCAGCAGCTCCTCTCGAGCTATACATATCATCAATATGCCATTTTTCCCCTACTTCAGTAGCACATCCAGCACACAGCACTGTAGGTAGCCAATTGACAGCAGTTTCCTACATCCTACATTAAGCATAACACTCTTAACCCCACTCCTAATGGCTGACATGTGTATCTCTACTCCTCAGTTCAGCAGCCCCCTTCTCGATTTTGCAGCGGTATAGTCAGGGCTGTTTATGTGGGTTCAAGTGGGTGTGCAATCAAATAGCATGTCAGCGGAGCGGGAAACAACCTTTACAACGCAACTTTTACAGCGCACTACCATTACAACACAGTCATTACAACGCAACATCCCTTACAACGCATGCCATTACAACGCAACCATTACCACGCATGACACTACAACGCATACAATTACAAATCATGTCATTACAACGCAGTCATTACAACGCATACCATTACAACGCATAGTACCCTTACACTATCCAACAGTTACTTTACTGTTGCACCCCCTGGAGTTAGAATAGTAATTTTTACCCCTACACTATCCAACACTTACCCTACTGTTGCACCCCCTGGAGTTAGAATAGTAATTTTTACCCCTACACTATCCAACACTTACCCTACTGTTGCACCCCCCTGGAGTTAGAATAGTAATTTTTACCCCTACACTCTCCAATACTTACCATACATGCAATGTAATGGTATGCGTTGTAATGGTATGCGTTGTAAAGGTAGTCTGCGTTGTAATGGAATGCGATGTAAAGGTAGTTTTTAAAAATTCGTTGTAATGGCATACGTTGTAATGGAATGCGTTGTAAAAATGGATGTTGCGTTGTAAAAAATGAGTTGTAAAAGTATACGTTGTAACGTCATACATCCAGCAGAGCACATATGTCCTTGGGCCTAGATGCTACAGGCAGCAATTCTGCGTATGTCATGAGCCTTTCCTGGCAATTCACCAAGTCTTCAATCCAAGTCAATTCACCAAGTCTTCAATCCAAGTCTTAAACTTAGGCGCTCACCCCCATCCTCCGCGACATGCCACTCTCCTCTTAGCCATAAGCAATGCTATAGCTACAAACTTGCGATGCTCTGCCCGTATTTGTTTAACATAGCCCAGTAGTGCCATCAAAGGGGTTGGGCCAACATGCATGTGTATCATTTCCGCTAAGGTTTGAAAGACCTGTACCCAGTACTCATTCACCCCCGGACACTCCCATGCCAAGTGGAGAAAGTCTGCCCCTTCGGCTCAGCACCTGTCACATTTGTCTGAGTCCCTCAGCCCTAATCTGTGCATTCTGGCTGGTGTGTAATACAATCTGTGTAGGAACTTGTAATTAATGATACGCAGCCGGCAACTGGCTGATACCTGTTCAGTTTGCACGCAACAGAATTCTCACTTTTCATCAGTCAGGTCTAGGCCCAGCTCCCCCCCCCCCCATGTCATACGGGCGGCAGCTTCCGGTACTACTCTCTGTGTATGTACTGTATGGTATATTAAGGACACCAGCCGTCTAGCTGACCCGCATTGTAGCATCAGCTGTAATGGTGTCACAGCTTGTGGTTCAGCTGGGAACTCCGGCGTCAAAGCCCGCATCTCCTGTCTAAACGGATATACAAACAAATATCCATTGGGGTCTGTTGCGTGTCTTGAAGCATTTGCTC
Source organism: Lissotriton vulgaris (assembly GCF_964263255.1). NCBI lineage: Eukaryota > Metazoa > Chordata > Amphibia > Caudata > Salamandridae > Lissotriton > Lissotriton vulgaris. Next base: position 1,654,975,537 of record NC_141695.1, on the reverse strand, counting down.
CAGGGAAAAAAATTGGCCATCATGGTATAAGTCCCCCCATTTGCAAATATGTGTACTTTTTTAAACTATGGAAGATGACTTCCTGCAATAGCGGCATGTTCGGGTGGTAAGTGAGAGGCAGCAATGGTGAGTAGGTCATGGGAACTACCAGCATTCACCTTATGCGTTGCCATGCTGCAATCGTACATGTAAGGGTGTTCGGCATCTTGTCTATAGTCTTCACAGTTTCATATATCACGCCATCTATAGGTAATGGATGTGCTAACCAGTGTTCAGCCGCAACTTGCGGCATATATCGCGGCTGTTCTATCCAAAACCAGACATAATGGGCTTGCGCGCTTATATAGTACAGTTCAAAGTTTGAGATCCCGAACCCTCCCTGTGAGTAGGGCCTGGTCAACACACTCCACTTCAGCCGCTGCTGCTTACCACCCCATACAAGTCTCGTCAGTTCAGATGTCAATGTCTTGAAAAAGAAGGCTCCGGGATATTTAGAAAGTTGTATAGCAATTGGGGCAGTATTATCATTTTGATCAGTGACGTCCTGCCTGCCATTGAGAGCGGCAAGGCAATCCATCAGTTCAACCTCATAAGCTCCTCCCTGTGCCTAGAGACCAGTATCCCCAAGTATTTCAGCTCTTCATCACACCATTCCAACGGATAGTCAAGTGGGAAGTGAACCGTGGCTGTCGTCAGTGGGAAAATACTTGATTTCCCCCAATTATTTTGGATTCCCGATAGTTTCCCGAACACTATAAATTCCCTAAGCACTGGGTTTAGATTCTGCTGCGGGTCTCGAATATAGAGTGTGATATCATCAGCATATAAGGATATAAGTATTTGACGCAAATTACACTTCAGGGCTTTGTCATTATGGTGCTCCCGCAGTTTTTCCGCCATCAGCTCCACCGCAATTGCACAGACCAATGGGGAAAGCAGGCATCCTTGACGGGTGCCTCTAGTGATTTTAAACTGGAGCATAACACCAAATATGTAGTCCCACTCAATAGAGTCGAAGGCCTTAGTGGCGTCTAAAAAACTGCCTCCCTAGGCAGTTCCTGGGATACATTACTCAATATGGTTAAAAGTGTCCTCAGATTATGGGAGGTGGCTCTTCCTTGCACAAATCCTGACTGATCAGGAAGGATCAATGTTTCCATTAGCAGACTCAGTCGGGAGGCAATTATTTTCACCAGTATTTTCGCGTCACAATTAAGGAGAGATAATGGCCTATAGGAGTCACAATGTTGTGGCGGTTTGCCTGGCTTCAACATTGAAATTATAAGGGCTTCCCTCATTGAGGCCGGGAGACTACCCACCTCTAGCGATTCCTCATATACCTCATGTAATATGGGGGCCATTTAATCTATATATGTTTTGTAGAATTCCATTCGTCCCCGTGGCCTTTCCATTTTGAATGCCCATAATTGCTTCTATTTCTTCGTCCAATTCAAAAGGGGCACACAGAAATGTCCTTTGTACATCGCTAAGCCACCCCACTGCTATGTCCCCCAAAAAGGTATCAAGATCTAGGTCATCTTCCCTATTTGTGGTATATAGCCGCTGATAATGGCGCGCAAATGCATTTAAAATATCGGTCGTGTCTCTATAGACCGTCCCCTCGAGATCCTCAATTTCTGAGACATAATTAGCGCAGTTGGGCTTCCTTACTATTTGCGCCAGTGCTTTGCCCGGTCTTTCCCCTTCCCCATAGCTTCTGGCTACCCAGTATCTGCCTTGAAATCTGACCTCCCTTTGCGCCATATCCATATATTCTGTGAGCGTTGTGCGAAACTTAGCTTGGGCCTCACTGTTTGGACCTGCCCCCAATTCCCTTTCCAGAGCTTTAAGCTCTGCCTCCAATTTCCGTATCGAGTTAAGTATATCTTTAAGAACCCCTGCACCTTTCGATATGCAGTACCAACGTATCATGACCTTAAACGCCTCCCAGATTGCCTCCACATTGTCCACCGATCCCTTGTTGTGCGCAAAGAACTCCTGTATTTCTTCAGGCATCTCCTCTCAGAAAACAGTATCTAATAGGATAGAGGCATTGAACCACCAACTTTTCCGCGGCACAATAAGATCCCGGGAGGAAAGCGCGAGCAAAACTGGGGCATGGTCCGAGTACGTTCTGGCCAACTGGCGCGTATGCATTATGGCAGGGGCCAACCCCCTAGAGATCAGCCAGTAGTCGAGCTGCACCCATGATGCTGCGTGGGCCGTGTAGTGTGTACCCTCTTCTGTATGGGGAGGATGGTGTCTCGATGTGTCAATTAGGTGATGGGTGTCTATGGTGTCATTCAGTACAGTACGTGCTTTTGTATAGTGATGTGATGCAGGCAGGGTCGGATTGGGATCACAATTTGGCCTGGGCACTGACGGAAAAAGTGGCCCACATTTAAGGGGCGTGGCTCACATTTAAGGGGCGTGGCTCACATGTAAGGGGCGTGGCCCACATTCAAGGGGCGTGCCCTTTCGTAATACCAGTCGGGAGCCCCTGCTCCCGACTGGTATTACGGTGCTTCTGTCATTGCATCCAGATATGTAAAACAAGTAACATTACACCTACAAGCAGCCAGGACTATTGGCTTTGTCAATGGTTGTTAGTTGCATAAGAAAAATCAAACACCATTTGCACAGACAAGGAATGCAAGTAGGAGGATACTGTTCTTGTGCAGGACACAGGGCCAAGGTGAGAATGGCCTACATGCTGAGCAACTAAAAAAAACAGCAAGGCCCCTTTCTGTCAAAATTATTCGAGCCCTCCAGCGCAGGAGCCCCTGAATAGCAGCGAAGCCCCTGCTATTACTAACCTACTTAGACCTCCCCAGATCTTCAGCTGAGGAGCACATGAACAGAGGTAAGGCCCCTGCAATTAGTAAATTAATCAGCTCTCCCCATCCCACCAGGCCTCAGGGCAATGTCCTGGCAGGGGAGCACAAAACACAGCTGAAGGGCCATCCACGTTAGCCAGGGGGAGGCTGAGGTGAAGATGGTGCGAGTTCCAAATATCACCTGGCCCCCACAGCCAGAACCATCCTTCCTCGCCTGCTATGCCATGAATGTGAGGGGCCCTGGGTGAGGTGTTAAGAGACTAACACTGTTTCTGGGCTGCATGGGCCCCAGGGGGCCAAGGTGAAAATGGCTCAAAGGTCCGAGCAAAACCTGGCCCCCAGGGAGGTCGATTCTTGCAAACAATCAGCCCTCCCCACCCCACCCTCAGCGTGATTTCTTGGCAGGGCAGGGGTGAAGGAGAGGCCACAGCTGATGATGCTGTAGGGCCCCACAGTGAGGCTGCTTTCATTTCTCTGTCTCCGTGCCCTCTGTGGGCAGGTTTTTTTCTCCCCTGTCCCAGTCTACTCTCTGTGGACTGGGACAGGGGAGAAAAAAACGGACCACAGAAGGCACTGAGACACCTGCCCTTCGGCCGATGCCTGAATGCCCGAAATTGCCAATCCGCCCCTGGATGCAGGATGTGATCTGTCCAATCTGGGGTTCAGTGTGACATTAAAGTCACCTCCCCATATTATATGGGTAGAGCCCAGTTCAAAAATCTTGGCCCATAGCGAGATGAAGTAGTCCGGGTCATCAGTGTTCGGGCCATAGCAGCAGGCCAGCGTGACAGATTCAGTCCCCAGTCTCCTCCACATCAAGAAATGGCGGCCCTGTGGATCTCCTGCAGTGCTCGCCAGATGAAATGGTACTCCCTTCCTCACCAGGACCGCCGTACCTCTCGCATAGGACGAGTAAGATGAGAGGAGCCTTTGGTCTGCCCATTTACTGGCGAAATTGGTAGTTTTCTGCGGTGCTATGTGTACTCGATGTCTGTCCAAGTAAGCCAATATATGCCTTTTTTTCATGGGTCACCTAGTCCCCTAACATTCCACGTGAGAATATTCAGTGCTACAGAATCTCCACTAGTCTTACTGTTGGTGGTCTCGCCTTGGTCGTTGCAAACTACAGTGTATGTCACTTGCACCACTCGTACCATCATAGCAAAAACCTGGAATACTCTTTTGATTACTGTGAACTAGCGCATCTGTGAAATTTGCATCTCTCACAAGAGTCACTATCTGCATTCGACTTGTTAAACAACATTCAAAGAACTTCCCTACCCCATCTCTCTCCCCCTTGCCATCCTGTCCCCCCTCCCACTGAAGCAGACCCAACTTGCCAGTATCTTTTACACTCCTGCCCTCCCCCCCATCCCCAACTCAACCCGCAACCGATCCCGGACCATGAGCCCCTTCCGAGTCCCACAACAAACAGCACATGGGGTATACCCTTCGGGGGACATTACAAGGTGGCCTCACAAAAACCCTCCTCCCAGAGAGTCCCACTGCAATCAGTGTGTGCGGGCCTCATGGAAATCTAGGGTGCCCAGTGTGCTGATATAATGTCTTATTGACCCTATCATGTCATTCCTCTTACTTTAATGCAGTTCAAGCCTTACTTCTATGCATTCACCTTACCAATTAAACAAACAGATATTATAATCATGTCCGAGCAGACAGCTTAGGCCTCACTGTAAGTCGTCTTCTTCCGCCCCCGATGATCGAGATTGCTGTGACGCAGCTTCAGCTCCATCCGACCGGGATGTGCGTTTTATGTGCTTGAGAAATTCTTCCACTTGTTGCGGTTTTGTAAAAAATCTCTGTTTGCCTTAATGCGTAACTCTGAGTTGTGCTGGGTACAATAATGCATAGTCTATTTGTGCCTTCCTCAGTTTATTTTTGACGTCCAGGAATTTTCTCCGCTCTTCTTGCTTCATGGGCGTAAAATCCGGATATATGGAGAATTTGTTCCCTTCGTATGACAGCGTCTATTTGCTGCGTGCAGCTCGCAGTGCCACGTCCCGATCTCTATAATTCAAAAGTCTCGCTATAATAGGCCGCGGGGCGGGGCCCAGAGGCGGACGCGGCCCAAGTGATCTGTGGGCATGTTCTACAATAACCTGACTCATGAAGGATTCAGCTCCTATTGCCGTCTGCAGCAGTTTTTCTATGTACTCTTCCATCCTCCCCGTGTTGGTGGATTCCGGTATTCCAACCACGCGTATGTTATTACACCTACTGCGCGCTTCCAAATCTTCATTCTTGGCCGCTATCTCCCGCAATAACTGGTCCATGCGGGCCAGTTGCGTCGTGTGCCCAGACAACACATCATAAGAGTTCTAGACACGTCTCTCTGTTTCCGTTATCCGCTCTTCAACCTTCTAACTTGTGCGCTATGGCGTTCATACGAGATGACATAAGATCAACTTTGTCCACGACAGTGGCAAAGCCCTACCTGACCTATAGTAGTATGCTCTGAACATCCGCCGTTGGAGTCATGGCGCCGCTCTGGGCTTCATTGCCTCCACCGCCTTCTTGATCGTGTTGCAAGTTGCGGCTAGTCTTTTTTGCAGCGTCAAAGTTCAATTTTGTTTGCCTCGTGCCCGGCTTCCCCATATTGGCTCTAGGACAACCTCGTCCTTTAATCATATCCTGGCTTTTTCCTGCCTCTGCGGTGGATAGATACCCCAGCCTGTGCTCCGTCACTCGGTACTCTGAGGCAGCACTCTGGTGGGGGTCAGCTTTGTCCAGTGGTCAATCGAGCCCAGGTGTACCAACCACGTGTTCCCCCCAACTCACTCCTCGCACATGCAGAGTACAATGGCAGGACTGGATATCGCTGGAATAGCTCCGCTGTTACACAATCTTATCCTGAGTGCTGGTAGCCCTCTCACACCAAACAATCCAGGGGGGCACAGACCCCTCACGCTAGGCACCCTGGCTAGGATTAGGGAACACGTGTCCTTGCAGGGCCTCCGCACAACAGCAGGTTGCGGCGTACATTTGAGCCCTCTGGCAGCTGATCCCACTATCAGTGGCCTGTCACGGTTCTTCTACTGCTAGTGCGGTTTTTGTCGCGCCACAGTGTGCCCTAAGATGGCGCCTCCAAAAGCTACAGCAATAAGAGCTGGTGCCCATATATATGCAGTGGTGTCCTCTCAGTTTTTATTAAAGTGGAGGGGGGAGCATCCCACCTTGCATCGCCTCACTCCACCAGTCTCTGCTGGCCTCAATATATGTCCCTCCTCGCCAGGACTGCAGCTGCCCGTATGTCGTGCAAAGAGGGGGTGTGGGGGCGCTGCCACCGAGACACCCTTTGCAGCGATTCCACAGCCCCTTCGATGCCCCTACAGTGCCGCTCCTTCGCCCCCACAGCGCCTCACTTCAACCGGCTTCTCCGCACAGGGGGAGCAGCACCGCCCTCTCCCTTCTGCAGTCAGATGTCGCCTCTCTCGCCGCACCGCTCACTGCTTAAAGGGGGGTACCTCGGCGTCCATTCTCCTCCAGGGCCTCTTTCCTTGCCCTGCTCTCCGTCGGCGTCTATGTGATCAGGCAGATCAGGCTCCGTTCCCGTTGACAGGCCTACACGCCGTTAGTGCAGCCGTGGTCCCCAGCAGCATGCGTGTCCCAGCCTGCTCACCTCAGGACTTCCACGTCCGCTGCCGGCCCAGCTTCAACTGGGCACAACTCGGCCAGTATAAGTCCGATTTACACCAAATTTTCGCCGAGCCTGCATATTATGGTGTTCTACCTGCTGACTGCAGTGGTGGTGGGTTTTGGGGTCAATAAGCAGGATACATTAAAGGATGACTTCGCTGAGGGAGCCTCACTCCAGTGTGTCCATCTCACTAGTGCGCCACCTAGCGCCCCCCTAGGACATTTTTCATTTCTTGTCTTACAATTATTCCCAGATGCTAGACTGGATCCGAAATTTTTTGTACAGTAGTACCCCTGCGTATCGGTAGAGGGCATCAAGGGACTCCATAGTGACGTCGTCCTCCAGAGGAGATGTAGATGGAGACCATATAAGCCCTCCCCTGACTCGCTGACGTCAGTTTCTTCTTTTACGCGCTTACAGCGCGGATCTGATAAGCGGTTCCTCAGGCCGTTGGCCTGCCTCGACTATTTTGTCGAATGCCTTGTCCAGTCATGGTTGATTATCTTTAGCAGAGTTATTGTTACTATGAAATGTTTTTTTCCAACACTTCCTTATCTGTCTGCTGTGGTTCATGTTGTTCACATGTTTGTCATGTGGGCTTCCCACAGTCCTTATGGTGAAGTGTCTTCTTGGCTTAGCCTGTAGTTCTTTATACAGCCTGGTTGATTTATCTCATTGTGTCCCGGCTAGTCCAATTCAGGGATCTTTTTCTCAGTTCATTTCGCAAACCCGCCTCCAAGGATTGTGCTGTTTGGGTTTCTGATTCTAAGATAAGGAATCTGTGGCTAGATGTCTCTATCAGATGAATAAGTTACTTACCTTCGGTATCGCCTTATGTGGTAGATACAGGATCTAGACGCAGATTCCTTAACGACCCACCATCCACGTCGCTCTGCAAACTATAAGTCCTGTTCCCTAGAGCTGCAAGTAAAACCAAGAATGGTGACCTATTCTGGGCCTTAGTCAGAAGATCGAACTGTTGTGACCCGGATCAAATCCCCAGCCATATCACAGATAGTGAATGGTTTGAGCACTTTAGTAAACTCTATGGTGGTAATGAACCGCCCGGAGCCCCAGGGCATTTGAGCGGTGCCCTGGATACTGGTTCTGGACAGGCTCCCCTCCTTAGAGTTGATAAAAAAGAGGTCCGGGCTGCAATAGCTAAAATTGTACCTGCTAAAGCCCCAGGGCAGGACGGTGTACCGGGCGACCTTTTTAAAGCCAATCCTGACGGTTGGGCCACTTACTTTGTAAGCCTGACGAATGCACTGCTGGAAGGTTCACCTGTTCCGAATTCATGGAAGGCGGCCGAAGTGATCCCTGTTTACAAGAAGGGCCTCAGGGAGGACCCTGCCAACTATCGCCCTATTAGTCTTATAGATACGGGGCAGAAATTGGTTGGCAGGGTACTGTTGGAGAGGATTCTCTCTTGGGTTGAGGAGAATTACGTCAGCGATTTAGGGGAGGGTTTATATGGACTCTGTCCAAGTCACATCCGGAGGATGACGTCACTACAGAGTCGCTTGTCGCCCTCTGCCGACATGCAGAGGTACTGCTGTACAAACATTTCATGATCCAGTCTGGCATCTGGGAACAATTCTAAGTTAAGGAATCTGTGGCTAGATCCTGTCTGTGCCTGATAAGAGGTTACCGAAGGTAAGTAACTTATTTGTCAGTCACCATTAAAGATTAACTTGGGAGTTAGTGGAAGCTGAAGTTAAATGACCATTTTGTATCTGCTAATCTCTATCGGTGCTCGCTGAGGCTCAGCTTCACTGCAGTTGGGGAACAGTTGGAGTCTTCTTGTAGAGGGCTGTTCATTATTTGGAAGAACCAGTGCCAGAAGACAAGGGCTTAATAATGATTTAGTTTTAAGAGATTTGTTAAACAGGATCTTTCTTTGGGCGTTTTGGGTTGATCGCTCTTCATATTCTAAGAGTTCTCTGCTCTATATTGGGGTTTTAATCATGCCGCAGTTATGCAAGACGTTTACTGCAGCTAACAGGAAAGATCAGGTGCTCTAGCAGATTCGGCGTGCCCTGCAGGTCATAGGTTTGCACACCTGTCCTGGCTGGCTAGGGCGATAACATTAAACTAGGTGATGCTTACACTCGTAATGCACAGTGCTACCAAACAACACGCGGATTGCGGAAATTGCATTATAAAAAATAAGACATTGCCAATGCAATCAATCAGCCTGTTTGCTTTGATTTTGTAAAAACACCGTTCCTGTGAACTCTTCCCTAAGACCACAACCCAGCTGTCACACGTCATTCCACGCATTCCCAGCTTCCGGCATTGGCAGCGGCATGTGGAGGTTGTGATGCTTTAATGCCTTAAATACACAAGGGATTGTTATCTACTTTTGTAGGTGTGCGATTAAGCTGTTTGTCATCACCTCCAGTCGGGCTCTGTCAAAGTCGCTTGATCGATTGCCAGAGGAGTAAATGTCCTCAAAGCTTGGGGAGGGCAGGATGCTTAATATAATATAATGCGGGCGTTCCTTCCGGGCTGTCTCTGCACCTGGGAAGGGGAGATGGATCGCTCCGGGTGCTTTAAGGATAGAAGTGACCCCGACGGAGAATTTAGATACTCGGGCGCAGATTTACAAGCGCCTTCCGCCACTTTTGCGTCACTTTTCCCATGTTAAAAGTGACGCAACAGTGGCGCAAGGGGCTAGTAAATCTGCCCCTAAGGGGCAGATTTACAAGCGCCTTGCGCCACTTTTGCGTCACTTTTCCCATGTTAACAGTGACGCAAAAGTGGCGCAAGGGGCTTGTAAATCTGCCCCTTAATGCTTTAAGGATAGAAAGAGAAAATACATGTTAGTTCCAAGCCCAGGGCTTTAAGTGGGATGACAAAACTGGGAGAATCTCTAAAAGGGGCGTAGCCGATGTAAATAGGGACGTGGCTTAGAGACACGTAAGCTAACAATCTGTGTTTAGCATAGTGTGCCCTTCGACTGGTATTTTGTTGCTTCTGTAATCGCATCTAAATATATGATACAAGTAACAAGCCAGGACTATTGGCTTTGTCAATGGTTGTTAGTTGAATAAGATAAATAAGCAGTAACTGTGGCTTTGTCGTATATAATTTTGGAAATGCTTCCGTTCCAAAATGATGAGACTGTGAAAGACATGTAACAAAAATCTTTCAAGTTGCATCAAAGGCAGTGAAGGCTGCAGAGTTAAGATTTTTCATCTTGAGGGTGAGGGTAAAAATGGAGAGCCCGATTGCGACCCATCTCAGCACCTGCTTTCTAGAACTGTCTCAGGCCAATTAAAGCCCTGCCCAAGCCTAACAAACACGCCACCAGACGTAGACGTTAGATCTTTAATTGGCGCTACTCAGTGCTTTAATTTGGTTGAAACCGAATAGTCAGGGTTTTAAGTGGACCGGGTCCTGCCGGTGCTCAGCACCAGCAGTTCTAAAAATCAGGTGCTGAGACGGATTCCTATCGGGCTCTCCATTTTTGTCCTCACCCTCAGGTTGAAAAAAAAAACTGGACTCTTCAGCGGTCCCACCTTCCACTACCTCGAGTTAACTTCAAAGAGACTCGTTCTAGTTCTTTCACAGTCTCATTTCAGAACTGAAGCATTTTCAATGTTCTGTTCAACGAAGCCATAGTTGTTGCTTATTTATCTTACACAACAACCAATGACGAAGCAAATAGCCCTAACTTGTTATTGGTGTAATGTTACTTGTTGTTTTATATATCTGGTTGCAAATGACAGAAGCAGCAATATACCACGCTATGCTAAGCACAGGTTGTTGAACGTGCGTGTTTTAAGCCACGCATTTAAATGACAACGGCCACGCCCCTTTGAAAGACCCCCTAGTTTTTCAATCCATTTAAAGCCCTGAGAATAGTATTTTAGTGTATGGACTAAGAAAGTGACTCCTTTTGTAAGGAGTAATGTGTACTAATAACTCTGGCCAATAATTATGTGCTTGAAACATTTCTAAATGTAACCTTCATTGAAAGAAATCAACAAAGTAGCAAGATGTCCGTCCATATGTCTGCAGTCCTTATTCTGGGACGCAGGCAGTGCCAAAACTGGCAAACTTTTATAAATGCCAGGTAGGGCTCGGTCTGTAGTGCTCTCTCAGACAAGCTTGGTCTGCTCAGTTAGAACTGCAACACACACACAATGAACACAGCATTATAAAAAAACGAAACAGCATAAAATACGAACACACACAGTAATACACCACGACAAAATATCAAAACACAACACTGAAATTATGTGGTGTTGTGTTTTTGTGTTTATATTTTATGAAGTATTTAGTGTTGGTAATTTCTTTAGTTATGGTTTTGCCTTTGTTGTGATGTTTGGTAGTGCATCGTGTTCTGAAGCTGATTATTTATTTATTATTTATTTATTTATAAAATTTCTAGAGCGCACAATTACCTTCCGGTGTCTCGGCGCTAGAGTTCACTAAGATTGCAGACGGTTCCTACATAGCTTACTGGTTGAAGAGCCACGTTTTCAGATGTTTCCGAAATATAAGTAAGGAGGAGCTTAATTTAATATGAGGGGGAGCTTGTTCCACAATTTGGAAGCAGCAACTACGAAGCGTTTGTCGCCCCATGTTGCTTTCATAGTACGTGGGATGTTAAGCAGCTGAAATGCCGCAGAGCGTAAGGATCGAGTGGGTTTGCAGACACTAATGGATTTTTTTAAGAAGTCCGGTCCAGTATTATTCAATGTTTTGTAAATAATGCACAAGGCCTTGAACTTTGTGCGGCATCTGATCGGCAACCAGTGTAGTTGGCGAATGATGGGAGATATGGATGAGAATTTAGGTGTGCCGGTTAGGATTCTTGCAGCAGCGTTTTGCACCAGCTGTAGTTTGTTCAGGACTTGCTCCTGTGCATTCAGCAATAGGCCGTTCCAATAATCAACCTTTGACAGGACTAGCGTGGACATTAAGGTTTTACCTGCGTTTGGGGGTAGGAAAGGAAGTAATTTCTTTACCATTCTAAAGGTGTAAAAGGACGCTGAGACCACTGCGTTAGCATGGCTGACAAAGGTTTTTTTTTTTTTTTTTATTAGTCCTCATTACGCAACATTTAAAAGTCTGGAGTTTTCAGGGATCCTTCTCGATATTCGTGGCACCCTTGAGAGAGGAAACCCCTTACATCCACATACTTATAGGGAGAAGGCATATTTGTTTATAGTGGGTTGAGCTAGCCATTTTTGCTACTCTTATAAGCCTTTCTCATCATTGTTGCGATAGCGTAATCATTGGACCGCAGACAAAGGAGGTGATTTGGAGAGCCAAGAATAATGCCTTCAAGTTTCAAATAGACAATATATTTACCACACTCTTTAGTTCATTACTTATGGTATTCTTCCCACAGGTCCCAAAATCTATATTTTTTTGAGGCATACCTCTTATTTTTATCTAAATTAAACACTTTCAAAATTGAGGCCAACCATTCATTGTGAGTAGGGGGAACCGGAGTTATCCATTTTACACAGATCTCCCTCCTTGCCAAGAGAATCAGAATGAAAGAAAATTCTCTTGGGCTTTAGTAAGAGGCCTTCCCACAATTGTTCTTGAGATCCCAAAAATAACTAAGTCCATACTTACAGAGAGTTGTCTTCCAAATACCCCTTCTAAGGTAGTACCCACTTCATTCCAAAAGGCATCCAAGCTGGGACAACGCCAAAACATATGTAAATCGTCAGCCCTCTGCAGACCGCACTTTGGGCAATTCTTCACTGTGGCCCCGTTAAATTTGGATAATCTTTTCGGAGTCCAGTAGGCTCTGTGTACAGTGAGCAAATGGTTTCTTTTAAGAGCAGCAGATGTTACAATTGACCAGCACATGCTCATAGATACTTGCCATATGTTACTTGTATCCAGCGTCGGCAGATCTTTTCCCCAGATGTCTTCTGGAATTCGGAAATCTTCCTCCCCGGCGAGATTAAGGCCCAGTACCAGTAGGAAGTTTCTTTCAAAAATTATTTAGACGTCAGCATCTTCATCTCCAGGGCAGTATTACCTTTTCTAGTTTCTTTGAGAGACTTACTCCAACTCTGTAGTTGGTAGTATTTAAATTTAGAAAGAGTGAAGTTCGTGCTCTGAGATAATATATCCCAGTCAAGCAAATTATTCTGGAACAGGAGTTGACCCCATTCCTTTATTCCTGCTGATCTTAGCAATGTTGCTAAACTATCCTTAAGGCAGTCTGGTGTGGTATGAGAATCCCAGATCGGGGCCTTTTCACTGTAAAAGGGGATATCCAACGTAGATCTGATACAGTACCATGCTCTTGCGGCAGATTTCAGGACCTTTAATTTAATTTTTTTAAAGAACTTAGGATGGCCGAATTTGTATAGAAAGTGGCTGGTGTTGTTTGTTAATACACATAAGAATAATGGGTAATTTTCATATGGACCCAACAATACCCTACTACTTTTAAATTGGAAGGCTCTACAATATTCTAGTAGGTCTGGGCTTGCTATTCCTCCTTGCTCTTTTGATCTTCTTAATTTACGCCATGCAATTCTTGGTTTTTTAGATGACCATATGAAGCTGGATAAGTCTCCCTGGATCTTTTTTTTATCTTATCTCTATTAAACTCAAGCGGGATAGCGTTAAAAATGAAGGTGAATTTTGGTAGAATTGCCATTTTTATGATATTTGATTTCCCCAGGAATGTTAAGGGCAGAGCTCTCCAGACATTCAATAATTTTTTTACTTCAACCTCTACCCTATGTAGATTTATTTGAGTAATTTTATCTATCTCCTTTACCAGATCAATACCCAGGTATCTTATTTTGTCTTTACTAAATGGGGATATGAAGTTTTCATTCCAGCTTATGGTTTCAGTTTTTGTTTGATTTATCTGATAACCAGATATCCTCCCAAAGTTTAACAAGGTCTCTTCTGTTGTTTTAAGAGCCTCTTTTAGGTCTGCGGTAAAGATCATAAGATCGTCTGCATATAATGCGACTTTCTTGTGCCACCCTTGGTAAGAAAATGGGGAGATTAAAGGAAGATTTCTAAGATGTTCTGCAATCGGCTCGATATAAAAGTTAAAGAGTAGAGGGGAGAGGGGGCAACCCTGGCGAGTACCTCTACCTATCAGGATGTTATTAGTTAGGTGGCCATTAATTAGTATTTTAGCTCTGGGCGAATTATAAATATTGCCTACTGCTTTTACGATGTTTTCCCCTAGGTTGAATTTCTTTAGTACTTCATTAAGATAGGACCAATTTACTCTATCGAATGCTTTAGCAGCGTCTATTGTAATTATTGATAGAGGAATTTTTTCTGCTATAGAGATGTCAATTGTTGCGATTAACTCATGAGTGAGGTCTTGTAAGTGCCTTCCTGCCATGAAGCCTTTCTGATTTGAATTTATTAAAGTCCCCGCTATTTTCCCTAACCTTTTTGCTAGGATTTGTGTAAAAATCTTGTAATCGCAATTTAATATGGATATTGGGCGGTAAGATTCGCATTGCTTTGGATTTTTTCCTGGTTTTAGTATAATGGAGATGATGGCGTCATTCCATGATTCCGGAATTTTAACATGATTTATAAAAATCTGGTTGACTAGTGTTGTTAAATGGGGGACCAGCGTATCTTTTAACTTTAAATAGAATTCGTTAGGGAGGGCATCAGGCCCTGCTGCTTTTCCTCTCTTTAGCTCTTTAATCGCTTGGGCAACTTCCTCTGATTTTATTTCACCATTTAACATTATTTTTTCCTCTGAGGTTAAAACCGGAATATTTTGTGTTTGCAGGAAGTTAGTTATTTCTTCAATTTTTGGGTTGCAATCCTCAGTGTAGAGTTTAGTAAAGAAAGCCGAGAATTCTTCTTTTATTATTTTCTCTTCAAACCCATTTTGAGAATTGTCTGTTGGGTGAATGTAATTTATTTTATTTCTAACTTGATCTGATTTGAGTTTCCATGCGAGCATCTTTCCACAACCCTCTCCATACTCGTAAGTGGCAAGTTTACTACATTCCCATCTCTCCCTAATTTTCCTTTCCAATAGTGATGATAATTTTTCCTTCTGATTGAGCCTTTCTCTCATTAATTCTTGACATCTCGGTAAGGAAGTATCTAACAAGATCTGTCTGTCCAAATTTTTTATATTTTCTTCCATTTTCTGGATCTCTTTTTTTGCCTCTCTTGATTTATGTGTTGCCAGGCTGCAAATCTTACCCCTGATTACTGCCTTATATGCATCCCAGATCATTTGGGGTGAAGCACTCCCAGTATTATCGTGAAAATATTGCTCTGTCTCTTGTATAAGTAAATCAATTATTGTAGTATCCAGAAGGATCGAGCGGTCTAAAGTCCATCTTGATATAGTTTTAACATCATTTATTTTTAATGTCATTTGAACAGCCGAATGGTCTGATAGATGAGCGGGGAGGCGAGACAATTTATGAGTATTCTCTACAAGACCCTGATCTATTAAGAAATAGTCGATTCTTGATTGTGTTCTCAGTTTTTTATTGTTAAAAGTAAATCTATCCTGTTTGGAGCCCTTTTGGTCCCATACGTCAATGAGATTTAGATCTCTTTTATATATTGTCAGCCATTCTCTCATTTTGGGCAAGTTGTTATGTTTCCCTTTTGGTATCCGATCAGTGTTTGGGTTTAAGATTATATTAAAGTCACCTCCTAGGATCACAGGAAGATTTACCGAGATTAAGTGGGAATATAAAGATTGTAATGGGGTGGGGTCGTCTATGTTAGGGCCATAATACCCGGCTAAAATAAAGGTATTGTTGAAAAAAGTTATCTTGGCCATGGCCCATCTCCCTTTAGGGTCTATCTCGGAGGATAGTATTTTTGCTTTCAGGGATTTTTTTATAAGAATAACAACCCCTTTTGAGGCGCATTGTTGATCAGTACAGACGTAATCTTCGACCCAATAAAGAGTTTTAATGATCTCTTCCCATTCTTTTTTCATTAGGTGAGTTTCTTGTAGGATTAATATTTCGCTATCGGCAAGTTTTAAGTATTCAAAGATTTTCCTTCTTCTGCTCTTGACTCTTAACCCATTAACATTCCAGGTAAGTATTTTTATATTCTTCAAATTTTTTTCCATCCTACTCTGTAAGGTATATGGCACTTTTTATTGATCATCTGGTTCCCGATTTTCTCCTCTATTTTGCGATGAGGACATTTTTTTGTTTTTTTCCCTAATTTGCTCCCAAACCCCATGTGCTCCCCCCCCACTCCTTCCCCCCCTTTTAAAGTGGCTGACCGCCACTTGTGTTCGTGAGTATTTACAAAAAGTGTAGAAAAGAAAAGAAAAAAGGAGGGGCGGGGAGACACACACCCTCCCTGGGAAAGCCTCCCTTTCCTTTGGGCCTTAATTATGGCCCTCTTTGAGCTCCGTGCCCGAAAAGAAGAAAGACTAGATAAGGATGCTAGTGTGAACAATATATCTCAATTGTAGAGTTAGATTTCATAGAATCATTATAAATGTGATCTCCCACAGCTAGTGCATTTAGTTTTATGCCTAGGAGTGGGCTTGGGATTGTATTTGGATCTGGTCCCGCATTAATGCTATCAAGTTATCAACCTCTAGAGGATCTTTTATATTATACATCTTGTTTCTCCACATTATTCTAAGTGAGGCCGGGAACTTCATCTGAACTGTTGCCCCTAGTGATTTTAATTCGGGCATTTTTTGGCCCAACTCCCACTGCCTGTCTTGTGTCACCTTTGCAATGTCAGATCGAATTCTAAAAGACCAGTCATCTCTGTTAAATGTTCCTGTTTTAAGAGCCTCACTCAGAATCCTTTCTTTGATATTATATGATTTAAAATTCACCAGAATTTTCCTGGGGTTCTTTCTTTCTTTAGGTTTCCCAAAAGGGTCACGGTGAACCCGCTGGATGTCATTTTCTAGGTCTGAAGACTTACACCAAGGGAAGTATTCCTCTAATAGGGAGATGATACATTTCTTTACATCTGAGCCTTCTCTGCCTTCTGGCACATTAAGAAATCTCAAGTTTGACCTCCTAGACTGGTTCTCCAAGGCTTCCAGTTTTTCCTCCATACTTTTGTCCTTTGCTCTTAAATCTCTTATATTTTTCTCAGATGCTTCAACTCTCTTCGTCAGACCCACAGCTACAGCTTCTACTGTAGAGACTCTCTCGTTTAGTGCCAGTAACTTTGAGTCCAGAGATTCAAACCTTTCATGAAGTCTGGTTTGATTATCTTCTGATATCCTAAATCTGGATGTCATCTCTGCAAACATTTTTTCCATAAGTATCTCCATACTACTGCTGCTAGACTCACAGAGATTTTTAGCAGAGTTAGCAGAATTATCAGCTTTGTCGGGGTTAGAGTCAGGGTTAGGGTTAGTGTTACATATATCCAGAGTGATGGCGTCAGGGGATACAGAATTTGTAACATTCTCTAGCTCTGGAGTACTCGGCATAGTGGAACAACCAGGGACCGAGACAGGTTCATTTCCAAAGGGGTCTAGAGGAGTAGTCGTAATGAGAGACTGGTTTTGACTAGCAGTTTTATTCTGAGGTTGAGCTATCATCTCGGAATCCCCAAGATCCTGACTTTCTATTTCCTTCATTGAGAATTCAGACAGAAAAATTCCCGGATCGCTTATATCCTCGATTAGTGGCTGAGGTAACATTGGTAGTTCTGGTGAGGCGGACTTTTCCATGGCAGATATAGAGTGTGTTCTATCTTGGGGTTTATCCTGCACTTTAAAATAAGTCCTCAAAGAGGGTGTAATTTTCTTGCAGATTTTTTCCTTCTTTCCGCTAGTTCCTGCCTAGCCTCCGATGTTCCTTTCTTATTTATTGGTATCCCTTTATCTGATTTAGGGGCTTTACGCGAAACTCTCTTTGTGATTCGCGGGATTACCGTTTGTTTAACAACAGGGAGAGCTGATTTTTTAAGAAAAAGCCTATTCCTTAAACAATAGGAGGACTTCTCCTGTTGACACAAATCGATATCAGGGTCAGTTTTAGTGTCCAAATCAGAAATGTCAGCAACTACGGTTTCAATTCTGTCTGCACCTGAGGGAGATTTGTTGAAAAGAACTCTTGCCTGTAGAGCCTGTATTGCTAGCTCTGGGATTACTGGGGGTGTGATAGCGCAAATTGTGCTTTCCTTCTGACCCTCCACTTTTGTTCCAGTCAATCTCCCTATAGCGATATGCTGCAATTGTAATTGAAAATGTAGTTGCAGTTGCAGTTGTGACTGAAGGGATTGTAACAATATTCTACTCCCACAGGCTCCTAGTTGGTAAGTCAACTGGGATAGATCAGCCGAATCAAATAAATTGTATCTTTTATGTAGGGCCCCCCGAACTGGGTTGTCAATTGAGGAACAGGAGCAAGTCTCGAAATCAAAATACCTCACTGAACGTTATGCCCTGTTTCTAAACGCTGCAGCAGTCCCCACCTTACCTCCGGCACAGAAGGAAAATCGGCTCGCCGCTTTCCTGCAGACTCGACGAGCACGCAGGGCTACCTCCCACTTTACAGTATCTGAGCCAGCTGAGAACTCTGAATCGAGCTCCGAATCGCTGATCGAAAGGTGCCTCTCACCGGAGCTCTCTGTCCCGATGGCGGAGGCTGAATGGGGATCCTGAGCGCTAACGCTGAGCGGGGTCAGCATCGGTATACACGCAGCAGGTAAGCGTCGAGCTCACTTTTTCTTCTTTATCCGCTGTCTATAAGCTGTCTATAAGCTGCCACAACGTGAGGATAAATGTTAAAAAAAAAAAAAGGAAAAAGAAGCAAACTCCGCTACAGAGTCCGCTGCATCCACCGCGTCCTCCGCGTCTACCACCACGCCCGTTAGAGCCGACAGCCCTCGATAGCTGCAACCGGTTTTCCAGGGTCAAGCAAAGCCTTGCGTTTCAGTCCATCACGATTATGTGGGTATCACAGGGGTATCACGGACATTTCACACTCTTGGCTTCAAGAAATTCGTAAGCATCCTTCTTGTACATAGAGCCGCATACGGAGCTCAGGCACGGAGCTCCCGACCGGACTCAGCAGCCGGCCGCCATCTTTCCCCTAGGCACGTTCCCTTCTGGCAGGCTTGACATGGCTGACAAAGGTTAGCCTATTGTCAAATAGGACTCCAAGATTCCTGACTTTTGACACCGGTAGGGGAGGATCTCCCAACTCTGATGGCCACCAGACTGGGGACCAAGACGGGGTCAGTTCACCAAATAGCATGACCTCCGTCTTGTCGGAGTTTAGTTTTAAGCAATTCTGGTCCATCCAGGTGCTGATCGCTCTCATTCCTTCCTGGAAGTTAGCGGCCACTGCTGCTCCGTTTTTATGAATAGACAGGACTAATTGAGTGTCATCGGCGTATGATGTTAATCCAATGCCAAATGACTTAATCACCCTCGCTAAGTCCGACACATAGATGTTAAAAAGCGTCGGACTTAGCGAGGAGCCCTGAGGAACTCCACAAGGCAAAGTGAAATTAGGCGAGTAATAACTCCCCATTTTCACAGACTGTTCTCTGTCCGATAGAAAGGATGCTAGAAGAGTCTTGGCTTTGCCTTGGATGCCCATGGCAGCGACACGGTCGATCAAGATGTTGTGATCGACCGTGTCGAAAGCTGCAGACAGATCTAAAAGTATTAGGATCGCTGTACCGCCTTGGTCCATAATTATTCTGACCTCCTCGGCTGCTTTTATTAAGGCTGTCTCGGTACCGTGACCCTTTCTAAACCCAAATTGCGTATCATCTAGTAGCTCGTTTTTGTCAATAAAGCTTGATAGTTGTAAATTAATTGCCTTCTCGAAAACCTTAGATGGATAGGGGAGCGAGGCGATAGGTCGATAGCTTTTGAACTCTGCTGGATTTAGTGTTGCTTTTTTTAGAAGGGGCTTCACGATGACTTTCTTCCAGATTTTAGGGTAGTCACCTGTCAGGAACCTCGCATTGCAGATATTAGTTAGCACCGGGGCTGTCTGATCAGATACTAGTTTAAGGATGCGCGGGGGGCATGGGTCCGTGGGTGATCCTGATTTGACAGTGTTCATAATTTCCTCCATAGAAGCCTGAGAGAGTGAAGAGAACGCTTCCAGAGTTGGCCCGGTGGATATATGGGGAGCAACTGGGCCAGCTGTGGCAGCAGAAGTTTTTTTAGTGAAATTGTTAAAAATATCTGTGACCTTTCCTTTAAAAAATTCCGCAATTTTGTTGCAGAAAGCTTGAGATGGTTCTATGGAATCGGGAATCGTAGGGTTAGATACATTTTTTACCACCTGGAATAACTGTTTGCTCGAGTTTTGAGCTGATTCTATTTGTGTGGTGTAGAAATTACATTTTTCCTTAATGATACGTTTTTTGTAGCTGTGCAAAGCTGTCTTGTATCTCTCTCTATCGTTGTTGTCGTAATTCCTACGCCAACGTCTCTCTAGGTTACGGCATCGTTATCTCTCGAGCCTTAGTAGTTCGGAGAACCAAGGAGCAGAAGGTTTATTACGGTTAGGCTGCAGTTTTTTGACAGGTGCCACATAATCTAGTGCATTATTCAACCAGCGCACATAGTTATTAGATGCTTCACATGGGTCATTTGAGTCTTTGAGTTTTGTGGATTTAAGTGTATTATTAAAAACAGGGTAGTCAATATTTTTCCAGTCACAACATTTGATCTGAGAGCGTAAAATGGGCGTGCAGTTTTTGCGGTTCCTAACTAGTATAGAAAATTTCACTGCCGAGTGGTCAGTCCATGTGAGTGGAATCAAAATAGGTTGATTCATGAGTGAATTGTTTGTGAATAGCCCGTCCAAGGTGTGACCAGCTTGATGAATGGCTTAGGAGACTCGTTGTTTTAGACCCGCAGCCAGAAAATCAGAGATAATCCTAATGGAATCTTTGTCAGCATGATTTTCTAGATGAAAGTTAAAATCACCCAGTATTGTATATTCTGTATTGGCGGCTACTGGTTCTAACAGAAGATTTAGAGCTTCCAAAAAAGATATTCGTGAGGTGGGTGGTCGGTAAAGTAGGGTTCCTTTAAAGGTTTGAGTAGGAGAAAGAATAAAGGTGAAACCTAAAGCTTCCATAGAATCATGATTCAATGGCTCAGTTTTTAAAACTAAGCTGGCGCGATGTATGATAGCTAGACCACCTCCTCTTTTTCCAGAGGATCTATCTAATCGGGTCACATAATAGCCATCCGGGGTTGCTATGTTGAAATCTGGGCCAGATGCTAAATCTGTCCAGGTCTCTGTAATGAACAGGATGTCTAAGTTTTGAGTGGCTATAAGTTCGGCCACCTCTTCCCTGTGTTTTACGAGGGCACTGTGTATATGTTTTTCTGCAATTAACGGAATCATAGGGGCAGCTAGATTAGAGTGAGGAGGAGTTGATTTAAAAGCGCAGTTTGGACATGGGTTAGTGGGCAAATTGCGCAATGAGTCTGCATTAAAAAGGGAGCATCGTTTGTCATTGAATGCCTTACCTATACTCAGAAGCTGTGTTCGAGTGTACGTTATTACCTTCGATGTATTGTGGGAGTTACAAGGGTCAGGGGATCTGGCGCACAGCGTGGTCCCAGAGCGGACTGGCGCAGACTGGCACGGCTTCGGCACGGTGTCGGCGCTCCCGCTGCGCTCGACCGCTGCGCTTCCAAGTGGCCATTTTTATACTCTAAACCCCGCCCCCAGCTGGAACGCTAACTCCGTTCTGCTCGGGGAGGCGGCTCTGGAATTCTAAAGCTCACCCTGCCCTCCACACAAACGGCACGAAGCCGCGATGGAACGGGGCTAGGGATACACAATGACGGTAATTTTCTGCATGTAATGTTAAAAGCGTTAAGGAAGACAATTATTGTTCAATTGAGTCCGAGTCTAAAATACAGAAAAGCAAAATGCAATTTTAAAATAGCGACACACAGTGCTTCACAGCGTTATGTGTTTTAGAGTGTCAATTTATTTGTTGTGTTTTCTTGTTCTATTATATAATTATTGTGTGTTGTGTTCTGTACTATTTACTGACTGACAGAAAAGGTTTTGGTTTAAATTTCTGTTTTGCATTATACTGGTGCTTCTAATGAAATCTCTTTTTTGTTTTTGTTTTTTGTGTGTGTACTTTAAGTCTTATCAGGTAAAGAATAATCGCCTACATATTTACTCTTAGATTAAACATGTATATTCAAAAAGTGAATGGTCTATTGAACGCCAGTGGCTTAACAATTCTGCATTGGGTATTGGGTAACTCAATCAACGGAGGACCATTTGCAAGAACCCATGTTCAAAACAATTGCGATTTGCAAGCAGACATTCCTTGGAATTTACCGTTTATGACTAACCCAAATGACATACCTATATGTGGAGTCATCTTTCCTATCATTTGTCATGGCATGCATTGGGTCTGTCAAATAGAATTACAAAAGAAGACCTCTGTATAATCATTGCAGCTCTACTTGCCCTAATGACAGTAATACTGAACAACCCCAGTCATTGCAGGGAGTGAATCTAATTAATTTAATTAATGTAATTGAGGATTTAATAGAAATGTAGACAACATGTTCATTGGAAATGGAGAATTGTCTAAAATCAAAAAATTGAGAAAGACTCTGAAAGAATTATAGACAACTTATTTTCTTATAGATGTCTAGCTTGACTTAATGCATCCTTTCATAAATGTTCGCTTTTTTCTGTAAACGGAACCAGATGCACTCACAGATTGAGTCTTTTTTATTTTTGAGAAGTTATGTTTCTGTAACATAAATCTGATCATGCTTTAGTTTTCCTGGAGGTATTCAGAATGTTTTGGAAGAGTAGAACATTAAGTATTGGACACAAAATAGGAAATTCTTGCCTACTCTGCCTTTTAAGGCTATATTCAGATTTAGATTTCGAAATCTCAACTATTTAATTATTTTTTATGAATCCAAAAAAATGCATTGTCCTGCCTTTAATCGCCTTTATTGGCTTTTGATAAAGGTCACTGAATCCCTAGTGTATGCAGAAGATGGCAATTGATGTACATAAAATGAACACCATCAAGCTTAATCCTCAATTAAAATGGGAAAAATTATATAATCCTAGGAGCACAGGGTGAATAATTCACCAGACTTCTGCCCGAGATTTGCATTACATTGACAACAATTTGAAGAATATTTAACAGTACTTTCTCCAGTAGTGGATCATTCATAGATCCACATGCTCAAATCATTCCCCATCATTGAAGTGGGAGTCCCACGTTATAATTGTAAAGCAGTACAGTATACCACAGTTAGAAGTGGGATTTTTGGTAGGCTAGTGCATGTGCCAAAGCTAGGCAGAAACCACCACTCTACTCAGGATAAGGGAGTTACACTCCTAAAATAACCCCTGCTCACCCCTTTGTTGCTTGGCACGAGCAGTCAGGCTTATCTTAGAGGCAGTGTGCAAATCATTTGCACATAACCAACAGTAATACAGTGTAAGCACTACAAAAGGACACCACACCAGTTTAGAAAAATATCCAATATTTTTATATACTTAAGACAAGACCAAAAATAATAAAAATCCACAATACATTACTTAGAAATCTTCAGTTATCAAAATAACCTTGAAAAACAGTTCCTTGAAGTTGATAGCTCCGTCCTGGGCTATCACAGCGTCGTGAACAAACAAATCCAAACAGTTCTGGCTGACCGCGGCGTCAAGAAGACCAGCAAACAGTACCTTTTAGAAATGAAGGGCATCGGCGACCTCTTGTTGAGCTTCCGAAAGCACAGGCGTTGGTTCTGGAGGTCGGTGAAGGAGTCGTCCAGGCCCTTGAAGTCACACGCGTTGCAGATTGAACTCCTGAGTCAGGAGCGCTGGCGTCGGGTGCTGCAGTGCAAAGTGCAGCGGTGCGGCGTGCAGTGCCCTCAGGTCGTGGTGCGAGCAGCGGCTCGGTGACAGCATCAGATGGATTCGTTGGTAAGACCAGGGTCCCGGTGTGAAGTGAATGCGGTGCTCGTTGTGGTACTGGCAGGTCGCGGTGCAAGCAGGGTAGTCGTCGTTGCTGGGGTGCTGTTTTCTGGAATCTATGTCGCATGCGTTGGTAGGCCAAGGCTGCGGTGCTAGATGAGGGCGGTGCGTCATGTAACTTTACAAGCGGGGGCCTCAAACCATGGTGCAAGCCACGGCATTGTTTTGGGCGTGGAGCAGCGTCGTCGGGGAGGCCAAGGCGCCGTCGTGAAGCAAGACGGTGCGTAGTGCGGTGCCCATAGGTCACGGTGCGAGCAGTGGCTCTGTAGCGGCATCAGCAGGCCTTGTCGGTGGGACCAGGGACGTGGTGCGGAGTTGCGGTGGTGCCCTCTGCAGTGCCTTAAGGACACAGAGTCGGAGGTGGCGTTATAGACCTCGTCGGATTGCTTTTTCCTCTGTTGCAGCACAAAATACACAGTCCCCAGTGCTTAGGGCAGAAGAGCTTGAAGTCTTTGATGTTCCTGAGACTTCTTAAACAGAGGGCAAGCTCTACCTCAAGCCCTTGGAGAAACTCACAAAAGTAGATTGCAGAAGGTTCAGTCCAGTCCTTTCACTGCCCAAGACAGAAGCAGCGACTGCAGGCCAACACAGCAAAGCACACAGAAAAGTGGTAGTTCCTCCTCACAGCTTCTCATGCTCCTCTTCTTAGTAGTCTCCTTTATCCAAAAGGGTTCTGAAGTTCAGGGATCTGGGACCAAATATTTATATGCCAAAATCCTTTGATCTCTTAGGCAGCCCAGCCAGAACCAGTTCTGCCTTCTCTGGTGTGACTTCCTGGCAGGAGGTGGAGACAGCATTTTTAGAGGCAGACCAGGCCCTTTGAGGTGTAAGGAAACCTCCTCCCCCTTCCCCAATTGCAGCCCAGATCTATTCAGCCCTTTACTGACTTACCTAGACTATCTGGAGCCACTCCGGCTCCCCAGCCATCTGTCATCCAAAACCCAAACAGGAAATCCACATTCCAGCAGAGGCACACGGGATGACTGAGCAAGAAAATACCTTCTTTCTAAACGTGGTGTTTTCAAACACAGACTGTAAAAATCACCTTCACTAAAAGATGCATCTTTAGATTCGGAGTTCAGACATACTAAATGTTATTTCCCTATCTAATTCCCCAGGCGAGTTATGTTTATAAGATGTTATAAACAAACTACCTATTTTGTAATAGTGAAAAACGAAATTGACCGTAATTCACTATCAGGACATGCCACACACACCAGGACATGTCCTACCTTTTCCATGCACTGCACCCTGCCCACAGGGGTACCTTGGGCCTACCTTAGTGGTGCCTGACATGTAGGAAAAGGGAAGGTTAAGGACTGCAAAGTGTGTACACTGGCCAAGTCGACATGGCAGTTACAAACTTCGCACAGACTCTGCAATGGCAGGTCTGAGTTACCTTTTCAGGACTACTCACGTGGGTGGCACAATTAGTGCTGCTGGCCCACTAGTAGCATTTGATTTACAGGCCCTGGCACACTCAGTGCACTTTACTAGGGACTTACAAGTAAATCAACTATCCAATCTACACAGAGAGCATTTTCCACGTTAGCACTGATAGTTGTAAAGTACCCAGAGTCCTAAAACCAACACAAACAAGTCAGGAAAAAATAGGAGGAAGAAGCAAAACGTTTGGGGATAACCCTGCAAAAAGGGCCATTTCTAACAACCACACATGGCCTATAATGGCTAGCAACATTCACTTCATTAACTTATCCACATAATTTATAAAGAACCAAACTTCAGCCAATCAGGCATTGAGCACCCACTAAACACTTGTGGAAAAAGATTTATTCCTTGCACCCTTCCCACAAGGTAAGGATTGTAAAATCTGACATACTTTTTTCTCTAAAACTCTTAAAGATAGACGAGAAGCGGGCCAAGATGGCAGATGGGTGAGACTTGTTTCCCAATCTCGCTCTCCCCCGCCGCCGATTCGACCCATTTCCATAGCTGACACCGGAGTATGTGAGCCCCCCCGGTGTGTTCCAGCGAGGGCAATGATGGTGCATCACCAAGATGAATTTTGGGATGTATGGCCTATGACACTGCCGTTGAGCGCAGGGGAGCGCAAGGAGATTGCATGACCTGTTCACAATGGCACTGCAGTGAGCCCGTGAAGAGAGATCCTCCCTGACCCTGAATCGTTCCTGGCTGTGCCGCCAATATGAGCTGAGGGACGCCTCGCTCCGCTGAACACACACTGGGGAGCTGTGAGTGTGTCCAATGTCCAGACACACCCGACCAGCTTCCCCTCTCTGTCTAGCGCTTACAGCCTTCCCTGGCTGAAAGACACTCGGTGAACCGCCAACATACTTAATAGGGGCTGGGGCAGAAGATTCCAGGCCCTGCCAGTGGACATCGCCAAGACTGCCCTGGAGGCGAGCTACCCACAACGCCGTGGCAGAACGCTGGGATCCTTGACCCAACCAGCGTGGCGCATCACGCACTTTCCCGGGGCTGGGATGAAGGAATCGTGCACCCTCCTATGCATTTCTGAAGGCCCCCACCTACACCTAGAGCCAGCCCGGGCCCCCAATGCCCTTCAACTCAAGATTCCTGCTTAGACTGTTCACAGGAACCAGCGTCCATCCCATTTCACTAGCTGCAGGTTTCTATTGGAGAGGAGATGCCAATACCACCTGTGAGCAGAGGCCTCGAGTAGACAAGAGGCCCACATAGTCATGGGTGTGGGCCTCCTCCAGAAGTTCCTGTGACCTGACTTGAGGGCCCCCACTAGACACAGCGGTACAAAAGGGGGTGGTGATGGACGGAGAATCTGAACCAATCAAACACTCACACCTAGTCAACAGATCTGGGTTTAATCCATCACCGTTCTTTAGCCCGCTCTGCCACCCCAGTTCAGACATGGCCATATGCAAATCAGTCTGACCCTGTGCCTCATGGGAACAGTCCAGCCCGAACTGCCAAGCCATGCCTTCCCTGTACCGGAGACAAGCTTCCTAGGACCGGTTTCTGGCATTACAGCCGTCTTCAGCCAGGCTTGCTTGAATCCAGTGGCAAAGTGAGCAAGGGACTCACGTCTGAGCATACCCTGCCAACTTATGGCGAACCAAGAGGTACAAAAGGGGGTGGTGATGGACAGAGCATCTGAACCAATCAAACACTCACACCCAGTCAACAGATCTAAGTTTAATCCATCACCGTTCTTTAGCCGACTCTGCCACCCCAGTTCAGACATGGCCATATGCAAATCAGTCTGACTCTGTGCCTCATGGGAACAGTCCAGCCCGAACTGCCAAGCCATGCCTTCCCTGGACCGGAAACAAGCTTCCTAGGACTGGTTTTTGGCATTACATCCGTCTTCAGCCAGGCTTGCTTGAATCCAGTGGCAAAGTGAGCAAGGGACTCATGTCTGAGCATACCCTACCAACTTCTGGTGAACAAAGCGGTACAAAAGGGGGTGGGAAGCTTGTTTCCGGTCCAGTGAAGGCATGGCTTGGCAGGCCGGGCTGGATTGTTCCCATGAGGCACAGGGTCAGACTGATTTGCATATGGCCATGTCTTAACTGAGGTGGGCAAGCACATGCTGGGGACTTAGAAAATAGGTCCAGACTTAATAATATACGCATCAAAGGCATATCGACTGGAGGCGAAGGAGCTGACATAGCTCTGTTCATCACAGACCTCTTCAGATCGATTCTGGCAGCATCACTTGAGCTTGATATCAAGTCGGGTAAAGCACACAGAGTAGTTCCCAAACAACCGACTCAACTGCACCATCAGATATACTAATTTGCATCCACGATTTTCCATTGAAGGAACGTATCCTCCCTGCAGCCGGATACCAACACCCAACACAGTTTAGACGCCACACGCCAATGCTATACCAAGACCTAGTGGCCTCTACATTCCAGTTTTGACGAGTCATTGCCCACCACCAGAGTAGAGGCATACCATAGTCATGGGGGCACCAATTCCAGATCATCTTCCACCTAAATGGAAAGCTTCACCAACGCAAGTCTTTTGAAGAGATGCTCAGTTGCTTGGCATTGATGACACCTTTCACTTTAACTCCCTGTCCAGCTGGCAATGGGGGGGCTCCTGCAGGTGTTAGAGAGGGTGAAAACAAGAATTTCACATGCAAGTCTCCGTCCTGACCCGGCGACCATGGCCAAAGAGAGGCACGCAATATTAGAGACGCTCTCCAATGATGCTGGTACTTATTAGACATGAGCCTAGCAGCGAAGCTGTCCTTTCATTCTTTCGGGTGAGTCGATTGGGCGTAGGGGAAAAAGAGACTATTTCCAGGCCACCACACACTCCCAAACACTTCATCCCAACTGGGTTCTGACCCTGAAGATTGATTCTATTGGACGATGTCTCACTTGTTTATCTTGTTTTTCTTTCTTTTAAAGCTGTTTCTGGGGGAACTCGTAGTTAGTGGCCACTCTTTTCCGCACCAACAGGTTATGCTCTTGTTTACCCAAGACTTCGGTCCCACGCACCTAGCGCAGACATATACCCTTGTTTAATGTGACCTCGCAGGTTACTCGTTTCCCTTTACACACACCATAATCTACAAACTCTCGCCTGTAGTGTCCCCACTACAAGGATACACGGACACAGGCTGTTCTATTCTTAGCTCTTTATTATCGTGTCCGTCTCGTTCCCCGTCCCTACACTAACTGGCCCCTTCCTGTCCTGTCCCCACCTCTTCCCCTCTGCCCACCTAGCTCCGCCCACCCCAACTACTGGACTGCCAACTCCGTTACATCTCCCCCCTTCTTAACAAAACAACAGTGAAACTGGAAGTTAGTCCATTTCTTCAATTAGTCTCTTTGGAGGCTGCACATGACGTCTGGGTTGAGCCGGTGTGGACACAATGTTCTCTACTACTGGTTCCCGCACCGTTGAGGGTGCAGACTCGGGTGCGCCGGACTCCGGTTTGTCATGATCCTCCGGTGTAGAAACTGTGGGTGGGCAATCGTGCTTTCCAGGAGAGCATTTCTTGAAGTGTGAGTATATTTTGATTGTAAGGGCCCATAAAAGTCCATGGCGACTTCCTGCCACACCCCATCGGGTAATGGGGTCATCTGCAGTAGTGCAGGCGGGTTGTTGTGGCTGGTCAGTTGGCAGGGGTGACAGTCTTTCAAAGTGTCCTCGACCATCTGGTCTAGAGCTGGAAACCAAACACGCTCTCTTAGTGCTCTCTTGGTGGATGCAACCCCTCGATGACCTTCGTGCGCTAGGTTGACTACTCCTTGTCTCAAAGCGGCTGGGATGACTATTCTGTGGTCTCTCAGAAGGAGGCCGTCTTCGGTCACTGAGAGCTCGTCAGAGACGTGTCGGAAGGCCTGAAGTTCTTTCTTGATTTCGGGATCTCCTTCATCTTCCTGCGGGTGATACCTCCACCTGTTGGACTGTATGCGCTTCAGTACAATCTGTAGGGTGGGGTCTTGGTTGGTTGCTTCCTTGATGGTGGGCATGGGTA
Organism: Lissotriton vulgaris; assembly: GCF_964263255.1. Taxonomy (NCBI): domain Eukaryota; kingdom Metazoa; phylum Chordata; class Amphibia; order Caudata; family Salamandridae; genus Lissotriton; species Lissotriton vulgaris. The sequence goes on along the minus strand of NC_141695.1, from coordinate 1,654,946,638 downwards.
TGGCTGGTGGGCGAGCATGGCTGGTCACAAAATGAATGTATTCTTCCGCGATGGAAGACGCTGCCTCTGCGGATTCCCGGGGGTGGCGGGACATGTAATCAGCTGGGTTCTCCCCCTTCCCCGATTTGTGGACAGTTGTGAAGGTGTACTCCTGCAGACGGAGACCCCACCGCTCGATCCTGGGGGGCATCTTGCACTTGGGATTGCCATAGATTGTGACAAGCGCCTGGTGGTCGGTTATGAGCGTGAAATGCTTCCCATATATGAAGATGTGGAAGTGCTCGCATGCCCACACAACTGCCAGGCTCTCCTTCTCCGGCTGGGAATATTTTCTTTCTGGATCAGTGAGGCTCCGACTGGCGTATGCGATGATTCTCCGCTGTTCCGAGTCGTCGTCGTATTGAGCCAGGATGGCTCCCAGGCCCACTGGGCTGGCGTCTACAGTGATCTCAGTTTTTCTCCTGGGATTGAAGTACGAAAGGCAATCAGACGATTCCACGGCGCGCTTGATGTTTCTGAAAGCGCGCTCGCACTCCGGGGTCCAGTCGAACGGCTGGCCAGTTTTTGTGAGGAGCCTCAGTGGATGGCTCACCGTAGCATAGTCACGAATGTAACGAGCGCCGTAGCTCGCCATCCCGAGAAAAGAGCGCAGATCGTTTACATCGGCAGGACTCTTGGTGTTGTTGAGTACGGCTACCTTGTCGGGGTCAGGTTTCATGCCATTGGATGAGAAGATGTGGCCGAAGAATTTCAGGGTTGACTGATGAAATTCGCATTTACTTTTGTTGAGAGTCAAGTTAGCGTCCATTAGAGCATGGCAGACACGGTCAAGGGCGATGTCGTGCTCCCGTAGATCCGCGCCGTACACTAGGATGTCATCACTGTAGTTAAGGGAGTTTGGTATGTGGTGGATGATCAGACGAATCGCCTCTTGGAAAATTTCAGCAGCTGAGGAGACACCAAAACTGAGCCGTTTGTAACGGAAAAGGCCAAGGTGCGTGGCGAAGGTGGTGATGGAACGAGAGCTGTCATCCAATTCGAGCTAGTGGTAGCCCTTGTTAAGGTCCAATTTGGAAAAGACCGTAGCTCCATTGAGTGCCGTAATCATGTCGCTCAAGTGCGGACCGGGGTGCCTCTCACTTTTGATAGCTGTGTTCGGCAGGCGCATGTCCACACAGAGACGGACTTTGTCGGGGGCCCCTTTTTTGGGGACAATGACCACCGGAGACACCCAGGGAGTGGGCCCCTCGGTGCGTTCGATAATGTCAGCGTCCAAGAGGTCTTGCAGTTCTTGTGCCACTGCAGATTGTAGATGAAAAGGCACTCGTCGCGGATGTTGAGCTACGGGCTTGACTCTTTCATTGATGTGCAAGTGCACTTGCCGGCCTTTCAGTTTGCCCAGGCCCTGGAACAGGGATGGAAATTTCAAGGCATAATTAGAACTGTCATTTACGTTGAATAAGATGTGCACCAGGCGCAGGCGTTCCGCGGTGGGGAGGCTCAGCAGACAGTCGGCATCAGGTCCTTTGATGACATGGATGACTGCCGGGACAGTGATGTCGCCATGCGTGAGGGTGGTGTCGAACTTGCCTAGGCACGGGAGTGGCTTCTTTGACATCCAGGTGTACACCCGGACGGGTGCAAAACGCAGGTGAGGCCTGGGAACCATGCGATCGTGTTCGGCAACTGAGATGTAGTTGAGTGACGCGCCACTGTCCATCACGAATTTGGCCGCATGATTGCCAACCATGATGTCGAGCTGTGGGTAGCGTTTGAGCTGGTCGTTGTCGGCAATGTTGATGTACTCCGTAGTGTAGGAAGATCGCCTTGATGAGGAGGATCTGGAGTCTCTTGAAGGAGAGCGACGATCCCATTTGGAGCGTCTGGAGTCGTGGCTGGAGTGAGAAGATGCGGGGGATCGAGCAGGTTCATCTTGAACGGCTCTGACGTGGTACCGTTTGGTTTCAGATCTCGAGGGCCTCTGTTGGCTGGCCCGTCTGTCCTGGTCACCGCGTTTCTCTCTGTGATAATCACTGCACATGGCCTCAAAATGATTGGACCGTCCACATTTTCGGCAGCGTTGGCCCATAGCAGGGCATGAGTCAATGTGAGGGTAGTCGTACCCGCATCTGAAACATTGCCTCGTGCGTTCAGGCCGTCGATCTCTTCTCTCAGGGTCTTTTGTTCTGTGGTCCGGTCGACGTCTGGGTGAGAATCTGGATCTGCGTGACCTGTCACGCGGGTGGCCTCGATATTCCTGTCTTCCATGTCGTCGGTCAGAAACACGGTAGGTATGTTCGCGGCTAGTGGTGGGTTTAATTTCGATGTCCGCCGCGTTCTCTTCGGCCTGGTCATATAGCCGGGAATTTTCTTCAATTTCTGCGAGTTCTTGCGGTTTTCTCAGCAGTCGTCGTCTCAGCGACTCCGAGTGACACCCCGAGATTATTTGGGACTTGATGGCCGCATCGGGCGAGAAATTTGTGAAGTCACAGTATTGGGACTGACGTCGCAGTCGATGAATGAAAACGTTCAGTGGTTCTTCTTTGTCCTGGCGCTGTTGGTGGAACTTGTGTCGCTCATAATCAACATTCCTTTTATGTAGAAAACGGTTGTTTAGCACGCCCTTCACTTTGGCAAAGGTATCACCTTCATCAGTTGGGATCTCTCGTACGATCTTGCTGATCTCGCGCCCTCCCAGGTTGCGAAAGGTTATTATTTTATCTTTGTCCGATTCTATTTTGGACCCTTCAAGGTAGTCCTCAAGGTCCTCTAGCCATTCCTGCCACTTCAGGCCCATGCTGCTCCCTGTCGTGACGGTCAATGGCTCCGGTGCTCTCAAATGCGTTCCTCCCTTGACTTCCCTTTGCGCGGGAGGGTTAGACATTCTGACGGTGGATTGACAGTGCTTGTTTGACTTCGGTTACAGTTACTGGCGTTTGTTTCACAATTGCCTGCTACAGCTACCAATGCTTGTTTATTTCTTGCTGTCCAGGATAACTTAGTGAGATTTGCTGGGCTACCTTGCCCCGATTCGCCGGTCTGCGCTGCCAGTGCTTGTTACTATAATTTGCCTGACTCAAAGATGGCCGCCGCCCATTCACGTAGGGTCTGTCCTTCAAGCTGCCTGACCTCAAGATGGCCGCCCCCTCTACAGCCCACGAGGTTTACTCTCTCTCCAGGCACACACACACTCGGTGCTGCTGGACTCACTGTTGTGCTGTGGCGGGTCTCCACTCTTCCGGCGGGGTTTGGGTGAGTTTAGTCCGCTATGCGTGGCTTGCTGGCCTCGCGCCCTGCGTATCAGGTGGCTGGGCTTCACTTCTGCCGGCAGTAGCAGCGCTGGCTTCGGACACCCTGCCACGCGCACTAGGGGCACTTCTCCCGCCCTCGCGGCGCTGTAGGCGTACTGGGGCAGTGTCGGAGAGACCTTCCGACCCTCACTTGGTCCCGATGCACTCCGGCGCTTTCACTTGGCGCCTTTTCCTGTGGCGCTTCAGGGCTCTCACTCAGCGCTCCTTCATGTGGCGCTTCGGCGCTTGCACACTTCGCCGCCTTCTTTTCTCGACCCTCTTCCGCTGTCGAGGGGAGATCAGGCCGCTCCTGGGGGGCTCGCTATCGGCGCCGCAGGGTCTCGGCTGCAGCGGAGCTCTGGACGCTCCACGCTGCGGGACGGGGCACTCTCGGGTGGGTTTCTGCTCCCTGCCACCCTTCGACGCCAGTTATAGTGTCCCCACTACAAGGATACACGGACACAGGCTGTTCTATTCTTAGCTCTTTATTATCGTGTCCGTCTCGTTCCCCGTCCCTACACTAACTGGCCCCTTCCTGTCCTGTCCCCACCTCTTCCCCTCTGCCCACCTAGCTCCGCCCACCCCAACTACTGGACTGCCAACTCCGTTACATCGCCCTTAACGTGAAGGGTCTTAATAACCCAGTTAAACGCTGTGCAACTTGTTCTACCGAGAGAACTCCGGTGTGCACATTTGTCTTCTCCAGGAAACACACCTGGTTGCTAGTGATTGGCATAGGATGCATTTCCGTGCTTTCTCGCAACAACTATTCTCCTCCATCTCCTCTAAGACTGCAGAAGTAGCGATTTTAGTGTCACATTCCTTCCAGGACAAGATAGGTGCAAAGCAGGCTGAAATCAGGGGAAGGTTGGTGGCTTACTCAGTGACCCTGGATGACTACATCTTGATGTTGAGGGACCCTTTACATTCCCAACACGGGACAAGAACATTTTTTGCATCGCGCGGTGGCTGAGTTGATGTCCACAAGAGACCAAAGGTGCTAGCAGGAGGGCATCTCAACCTAGTGTTTAACAATGATCTTTCTAGATCAGCGCAGCGCCAAGGTCAGACTGGGGCCATCTCCAGAGAAGGGGCGATTTGGCTCCGTAAGATGGGCCTGGGGGATATATGGCGCACATTACACCTGCATACACACAAATTTACATTCTACTCACAGGCTCACAAGACATGCTCGCATAGATCTCTTTTTCACAACGGAAGATCTTCAAGATAAAACCCTGTTCCCTTTCTGACCAAGCAGCGGTGTCCCTCACTTTGACATTTGCACCATTACCATCATCTCCCAAAACCTGGCATATTTGGGAAACCCTCCTCCATAGACCTGCGTTGGTCCAGCAAATTAACAAGGCACTCAGGGATTTCTTAACAATAAACGCCACCATAAATGTTTCTATCTCTACACTGTGGGAAACTTTGAAGGTGGAGATTACAGGGGAACTGATAGCCATATCAGAGGCATACAATAAGCTTTGCCAAGACAAGACGAAACAGCAGACTCGGCAGGTACAGGAACTCGAAAGCATTCACAAGTATACTAGTGCCTCCCTGAGACTGCCACCAGCTGGAGGCCGCTCGGACCCAGCTAGCAGGCATCGACCCTGATGGAGCAGATTACTCTTCTCATAGGTTTCAACAATCCTTTGATACTGTGGAGAGAAATGTGGGTGCCTTCTGGCCAACAGACTGAGGGTGCAGAGACAAACAATGGGAGTACATTCTATCTTAAAGGCTGTAGGCTCTGAACTCCCTGGCAATATTGTCATTGCTTCCACTTTTTGCGATTTCTATAAGAAGCTCTATACAGAGCAAACTCTCCCTGCGGTGAATGCAGACCTCTACCTTCAGAATGCCCCTACCTCGAGGCTGACACTGGAACAGTTAACTGACCTAGACTGCCCAGTTCAGATAGAGGAGGTTATCTTAAAATCCCTGGGTCCAGATGGATTCCCGATGTCATTTTACAAAATAATCTGACCAACTCTTGCTCCTCTCCTTACTCGACTGTTCAATTCCACCTTCATTGCTAGAGGCCTCCGTTGTCGTTATCTCAAAACTCAGTAAGGATAAGCACCAATATGCCTCCTACAACCCAATATACGATTAAGAGGCTAATTGGCTAGGTCATGTTGCTAATTACAGGGTTGCAATAGTCGCCAGGCATGTTTTTTAACTGACGTTATACCTAACTTGTCATTAATTGTAGCTTTTACAAATATTTGCACACTAAGCACACCATGCACTTTAGGTAAAACCCAAGTATGAATTTTAATTATGTCATGGCTCTCCTGACTTTAGTCTTTAAGGCAATTCTGTGCATACAGACCCAGTTACTTGTTCTTAAGACCAGTTCACCACCACATGAGCTCTGAGCAATGGAACTGTTTGCCTTCGCTCACAGGTCGCCCGGCCCTGGTTCCTAGCCACTAGCGCACATGGCACTTTACTTTCCTGCTAACACACCCTGCTGCGATGGCAGCACGGATAAAAGAGGACAGGGCTAGATTTTAGGCTAACTTTATGTGCATAAACTATTAACCACATTTTACTAATTCTTATCCCTCATATTTAATAGTGTTTTTTTTTCTTGAACTGCGACAATGCTAATGTAACCTGTCATGTTCTTATAGGACGAACTGTGTAAATTGACGAACGCTTGTAATGGTTTTAATTAACTGCACAATAAAAATTGACTTACTGACTCCTACCACCCAATACACCTCCGCAATGTGGATATAAAGCTTCTCACTGGCATAATGGCGGAACGCTTAGGCTCCCTCCTACCAGGTCTCATCAACCCGGACCATGCAGGTTTCATACTACACTGCCAATGCAGTAATAATAAGACATGTGCACAACATTCAGATCAAAAGCAGATGCTCATGACCATCGATCTTGAGAAAGCATTCAAAAGGTTTCATAGGCCTTATCTAAAAGCCACACTTCAACTCTTTGGACTCAGGGGGAGGATCCGTTCATGGGTTTTCAACAACTACGCCCATCTCAATGCAACTGTCCATATGAATGGATAGACCTCAGCATTGTTCCCCATCTGTAGAGGCACACGTAAGGGGTGTCCCCCTTTGCCCCTGCTTTTTGTGCTCTACATGGAGTCTTTAGCCCAGTGAGTTCTGGACAGCTCCAGCATTAAAGGGATCTCCTTCGGAGGAGAGGTGCAGACTATCAATCTCTATGCTGATGATGTGCTGGTAGCCCAGGAGGAGCCGCATACCTTTCTCCCGGATTTTCCTGAGCAATTGGAGGCCTCCGGGCAAGCCGCGGTATTCTGGGTCAACGTTCACAAACCACTGGCCATGAATCTCTCACGCTCAGCCGCCACTGGGATGACCCTTACTGGCAACTATCCTTTACAGTGGACAATCACCTCAATCCCATACTTGGCTATTCAACTTGCCCGTACAGCTAAAACGACTGCATTACTCATTTATATGGCCCTACACCAACAGATCAAAGCAGATATGTCTAGATGGAGGCCATACCCCCTCTCCTGGCTAGACCGTGTAGCTGTCCTGAAAATGTTAATCCTGCCTAGGATCTTGTTCCTATTTTAGGCCTTGCCTATTGAATTGCCTGCTGGGACTATTCAAGCTCTGCAACAAGACATGCATCACTTTGTATGGGCTGACGGTCACTCTTGCATGCGGAAGAAACAGAGCTATAGACCCCCGGGGAAGGGGGCTGGGCTGGGTGTCCCGAACCTCATACATTATGATCATGTGGCACAGCTCCGTTTCCTACTTGAATGGTCTTGGGAGCAATCAGAAAAGCTCTGGCTTTTCATGGATAGAGCAGTCGTGGGATAATACTAGTGGAGAATTCCCTTCCTACATGAGAATGCCTGACTGAGAAGCCTATAATCATAGCCAATCAATAACTCTGCTCTAGATGTTCTGGACTGAATAAGTGTACGGAGAGGCCTGACATCATTTCTGTCCCTGCTTATACCGATAATGGGTAATATGGATTTCACCCCAGTGCTGAACCAGATAGAGTTTCAACACTGGCAGCGAGAAGACTGCGTATCTGTAGGCCACTTATTTGATGAGGAAGGCCCTTTGCCCTTTGAGCAGCTTCGTACCAACTTGCCGCTACCTGAATCGGAACTTCACTATCTGAAAAATACGGCACTGACTGATGCAGCCTTCACTTTGCTCTAAGGTACAATGCCCCCTTATGGCTTTTGAAAATTGGCTGTTGACCAAGATGTCGGATAGATGTCTAATCACTGAACTATATGGCCCCCTTCCGCAGACTAGATCGGCAGGTCAGAGGTGTTAAGGACTGAAGTTGGGACGCTCTCTGACCCAAACGGAGAGAGAGAACGTATATTACCGTGCACAACACACCGTCCGCAACACAGCGAGTATCAATTTACCCACCAAAATAGCCACATATTGGTATCTGTTATGTTATAGGCTGATTTGTATCGCGCACTGCTAGTCAAGACTGTCCTGGCGCGTAGAAGAGACAAAGACAGCATAAACCGGGAATCTAAAAGGCTTGTTTAAACAGATGTGTTTTTAATAGTTTTTTAAAACTGGTCGGATCCAGAGTGTGTCGTAGTTGGTTTGGCAGGGCTTTCCTCATATTGGCCATGCCAGTGCACCTACACAGGGGCAATCCCAGACACACAGCAGATTGCTGATGCGGTTGCTGAACCCCGGGGACCTTGCTCCACCTTCTCTGGGAATGTCCTTTGCTCTCCAACTACTGGACACAACTGCTGGATGACAAAGACACTCACCACAGTACCCATCTACCCCAATTCCTAGCTTACACAGTTCTGGGACTGCCCAATGAGATCACCTTTCCCCGTAAATCATGTAGACGACAGCATATTGAACTGGTTCTGGAGACGGCCCTGCAGAATATTCTAGCATTTAGGGGCACAGCCCAGATTCCTACATACTTAGGCTGGCTTCACAGTCTCTGGTATATATTAGGGATGGAGAGGCTGATCCTGACTCTTTCAGCAGAAGGTACCTCATACGCTGAATGGTTGCGCCCCTTTATCGCTGTACTATCCAGGGAATTCCATGAATTAACCTGTTCCAAATATCTCTGCCTTCTTCGCTTGACAGACACTGATACTAATCCCCACCACAAGAGCATTCCTTAGATAGATACATCAGGACATATTAGGCCCTATTATATATAACATCGCTTAGCACTGTATTACCAGGTGTTAATGTGGGGGGAATTCAGGAATTGTTATGTTTATTTATGTCTATGCTTAGAAGATTGAGCGATGTTTGCTCTCTACAGTGCCTTGTTTTTACTGTATTTGGGAAACTTACTAAAGAGGTTTGAACCATAAAGATAGAGAGGGGAGACTTATTATATGGCTCCAGAAAGTAAAAACTAAGCGGACTGGGGTTTCTGAGGAGGATAGTGATGATACTTCACATTCTGAAGTGAGCTCACAAATAAGGGGAAATTCACGTGACCATAGGTCATCAGAGTCACCAAGAAAGGTCTTTAAAAAAAGACTCATCGTTATCTTCAGGAGAGAGAGAGCATCAGAACAGCGCTCTGACAGAGACAAAAAAAGGAAGAGCTTCCACAGAAAAAGTGAGAACTGAGCCAACTACTCCATCCACCAGTCTGGTGTTGAATGGGAAAAAATCATCTTAAGAACAGTCGACAATAAGTCCAGAATGACCTTTTAAAATGTTGACAACAACAACATTGCTGCCGACCATACTGATGATGAAGTCAACAATGATATCAATATCAACAATGTTTACATCTGCATCGATGACAATTGCATCATCGATGACGATAGTGGCAGCAAAACCATTGACACGGACTACGCAAACAATAACACAGTTGACGTGAGAACCATCAACGAAAGGGCTGTCAACAAAGACACCGTCAATGACGGTGAAACTACCGATTGGTAAATCATTGATGATGCTCTCAGTGGCGAAAAAGAAGGTTCAAGGCATATGAGCTGCAGATTGTACACTTTGCATAGATCGCCATCTGGTGTTGGGCTCGGATGATTGCATGTTGTTTTTGTCTTCGAAAAAGTCTTGTAGTCACGAGACCGGTGACTCCTCCTTCGGTGCAGAGTGCGCATGGGCTTTGGCTCCATAGTTAGATTGTTTTTTTCCACCATCGGGTTCGGATGAAACTTGCTGCGCTCCCGTTTGGAATCGTTTCCAGACCTCTTCGACGCGCAATTACATTCACTGACGGTATTGTTTCGATCGCGTATTTTTGACGCGCACCTCGAAAGCTTCCATCACTCTTCGACGCCTAAATTTCCACACTCGGACCTACATCCTGTCTGCAATTTGTGCCTCTCTCCAAAACTTCGAGAGGACAATTGTGAAGCCTGCCTTTCATTTAAATCGAAAAAGACTATCCGGGATCGCAGAGCTCGATGCTGAGACATGCTGTGAGGCACAGGCTCCATTCCGGACATCTACAATCCAGGTCCCGACCATCCGGAGTCAGAAGAGATCTTGGACTCCGAAGTAGACGTCTCTGACGTCGATGATGACATCACTCCTGGCCAAAGGGTCGTGAGTACCAAAACCCCAACACCGGCCCGACCCAGCCCAAAACAATGGCACCGGTAATACCTTCGCCTTCAGGCTCAGATTTACACCGTATCAAGACTTTGAACGCCCCGTCCTCGGGTTCGGCACCGAAGGACAGACAAAAGCCATCCGGCCTGAGCTAACCACTCGGCGCCGAGAAAACACCCTCGGCACCGAAGGGGCAGACATCAGAGTTGCCACGCCTTCTTACGTCAACACCGACGAAATACTCGGTGCCGAAACCAACAAAAGACCCTCTGCACCGAAAGATTCAGAGAAAAAGTCGGCACTGAAGCAACTCGATTAAGCATCAACACAGAGAAAGTCGAATAAACCACCGGAACCAAAGAACCCAGATAAGGCTTCGGTTCCGAAACAGACTGATAAACCTTCGGCACCGAAGCGTACAGAAAAGACTTTGGTGCCATCAAAACACAAGGCACCGAAAACTTCGGGACTGAGTAAGGTGGTGGTACCGGACAATGTCCCAAAACACCCAAAATCAGTTTCTAGGGACAATTCTTCGACGCCAAGCAAGTCTGCGGAGTCTGAAGAACTTTTCTTCCCAGATCCAAAGCAAAATACTATATTTATCCACCCAAAGACTGGTCATATAGTCACCAAGCTGCCTACAAAAAGGAAACCAGAACATTTACACCAAGTTCCAGTTCCTCCAAAGAGGATTCATATATCTACTAACACTTCTCCTCCACATTTAGAGGATAGTGATGATTCACAAGGGCATGGAGATGTAGATGACGATGTAATGCCATTAAGTCCTGTCAATTCACCACAGGTGTCAGACCCATGGCATGATTATAACACGGATCCTGATATAACTAATGATTCATATTTTTACCCCACCAGATGATAATGTGGAGTTTCCACAACTTATAAATAGGGCAGCTACATATCACAAAGTCAAACTCCATTCAGATCCTGTACAGGAAGACTTTTTGCTAGAAACTTTTGCACAACCGCAAAAATCTACTCATGTTTTGCCTATGCTACAAGGCCTTACTAGACATGCTCCTGAGGTTTTTAAAGACCCAGTTAGAGCTAGGGTTCTCCACCCCAGAATTGATAAAAATATAAAGCAGCCCCTAGTGACCCTATCTATATTAAGGGCCAACTTCCCTTAGATTCTTTAGTGGTAGCCAATGCACGTAAAAGGGAAAACTCCCAGGGATCAGGTGGCGCACCACCTCCTTTTTTTTTTTGTGTCCTCATATATGCCATCAGGAAGTATCAACTCTAGATGGGATCTCTCCGGGCCACTGGCACAAACCGATTTGATTCTGTCCCTGGAATAAGTGCTAGGCCTACAGAGGTCACCCAGAGGTAGGCTGTCTCCTTGTCCAACTCCCGTTGCCGTTACCGTTATACCTTGCCCCTTGGGAGGCCCAGACCACAAACCTCTGGCATAATCATTGGACTCTTTATTTATCGGACCATTCTTTCAGGGCAGACCAGACCTTAGTAGCGCCCTCTCCGCTACACAACATATCTGACTGGCTAATAGCCATGATGTTTCTTAGGCAATCAGCGAATCTTGGGGGGGCCTCAGATTTCCACTCTCTGCATATCTCCCTCCTTGCAATGACAATGACATAGAATAGAAACTGTGAGGTACTGTCTCTAATGTTATATCCGTGTGGCAGGCCGTAAAGGATCAATCTTGGACTGCAAGTAACTGATGTTAATAATACCTCCTCTAAAAACCCACACTCCTGCCGCCAGTAGCTGGTAATTTCTGGGCAGTCCACAAACATATGTATATCATCAGCTGTAGGGAATTTACATCTTGGACAATAATATGATTCCCCTGAGATCTTTGATAGTTTCGCGGGAGTCCAGTATACCCTGTATGCAGTGAACAGGTCATTCCTTCTGAGGTTAGCTGGTTTAATGATCTTCTGTGAGATTATAAATAAGTCTATCCAGACCTTCATCATCTCATCTGCATTGTCTATTAACAAGTTATCCCAAAGTTTTGTGATGTCAAACTCTATACTATCCTTTGCACCCACTAATGAGTTGTACCAGAGTGCGACCTCCCCTTTCCATCCTTTCCCTCTATTGATTGAGTCTAGAATCCGGATCTCCTCCTCATTCCCCCAACATTGCCTCCCCCACCAAGAAGACAATTGATAGTATTTAAATCTTGTGAGGGACCCCCCCGTAAAGTTTGATAATGATTCCCAGTCCATTAGTTGAGAGTTATTGCAGAGGTCACCCCATTTCACAAAGCCTGCCTCCCTCAATGGGAGAGCCAATCGATCTAATAGACACTCTGGAGTGCCCGGGGAATCCCATATTGGGGCTTGGACATTGTAGTACGGGATCACCAGAATCTTGCATATAGACTGCCAGATCTTGAGTGCCGCCTGTAAAAGCTTGAAGCTGACCTTTTTGTAGTATTTTGGGTCCCCAAATTTGTAGAGGAAAAATTCTAGGCCTTGTGGCTGGTCTGATAACATTGCTCGAAAGAGACGGCCATGCGAAGAAGAGTCCAACTTGTTAGCCAGGAGTCTGAAATTCTTAAACTGAAAAGCATAACAGTAAAAGAGCAGATCAGGGAGAGCCAGGCCCCCCAGCTTTAACTCCCTTCTTAATTTCGCCCACGCTATCCTAGGGGATTTAGTGGCCCAAATAAAGGACCCGATCTTTCCTTGAAGATTAGCGATGTCTTTATGATTAAAGATCAGGGGGATGTTGTTAAATAAAAAGGTGATTTTAGGGAGGATAATCATTTTGATCAAGTTAACTCTACCATAAATATTCAAGGGTAGACTGCCCCATCTGATTAACAGCTTACTTATCTCCTTTACCACTATCTGCCAACTGGTTTTTGAAACGTCCGCTAGTTTCTGTGTGAGGTATATGCCCAGATATCTAATTTTTTGTTTGGCCCCTGGTACTGGGGTCAGATTATTCCAGCTCATTATGTCAGTTTTTTCTTTGTTTATTTTATATCCTGACACTGTGCTGAATTCTTCTGCTAGTTTAAATAATCTGGGAATAACCTCAGCTGGGTTGGCAGTATAAAGGAGAAGATCATCAGCATATAATGCTGTCTTTAACTCTAATTCTCCCATTTTAAATGGTGTAATTACAGGATCTAGTCTCAAGGAGCAGACAAAGGGCTCGATGTATATGTCGAAAAGAAGTGGGAACAAAGGGCAGCCCTGCCTCGTACCTCTGGAGATATTAAACCAGTCGGTCAGGCCGCCATTAATCAAAACCTTGGCACGGGGGCTCCTATATAGTGTTTTGACTCCTTCGATAAAGGAAGATGGGAACCCAAACTTTACCATAGTCTCCCATAGAAATACAGAGTTGACCTGATCGAATGATTTTGCAGCATCAATCGCTACAATGGTGAGTGGCAGTCCTCTCTCCTCAGCTACATCAATTGCTTCAATCGCCTGAAATGTGAGCTCGTTAAGCTGCCGGCCAGGTATGTCCCCTCTGGTCTGAGTGAATAATAATCGAAATTTTTATGGTCAGGTATGTCCCCTAATGTGTACCCCAACGTCTCCATGTACGAGTTTAAAGTGCATGTAACTTCCCTCCACAATCGAATCTGATGACGCAAATACATTTGCGTCCAACGTTAACATGTCCTCTATCAGATCCACCATGAATGGATCGATAATTCAGTTCCTAAGTATGCCTTGCCACCGTCTTTACATGGTGCACTTTCACGTTTTTCCTGGCTCTGCCGAGCTAGGCCCTGATTTCTGCCTTCGAGCCACTTCTGTCTCTGCCTCTGAAAGCTGCAGCATGAAGATGCATCCCTGACCTCTGCCTTACTTCCTGCCAAGCGAAGCGGTGCCTGGCTCGGCCTGGCCTGCCTGCCAAAACAGTATTTTGCCTTCAAGTTATCAGCGTAGCCAGTTCAGCCTCCTCGTAAACACATTCCTGTCTAGTGAAATAGGTAAACATATCCCCGGCTGCAGAGCAAAGGGCCAAGCCTTCCTGTCTCCCTCATGAAATTCATTGCTCCCGTTACCATGGTAGGCCCATGGCCCCGCGCATCGCACTTAGACACATATGCATTCAGTATAGAATAGCCTCTGCCCGAGAGACCTTTTACTTCAGATTAAACATCCTCCAAATACAAGATATCAGACATGTTATAGGAACAGGTCGATCTGACATGCCAGACTTCTGTCTCTTCTACTAGTGCTAAAAGTCAGACCCTCAGCTTTCTCCAGATACACGTCAATCACACGTCATACCGCCAGCGCGCGCATCCAGGCCACAGGTTTCAGCTGACTTTGCAAAATCCTCTATGCACCCACCCACTTATGACACTTTTCTGTGACGTTTCCAGTACACGCCTCCGTGCACACCCTTGTACACGCCTTTTTGCTACGCACATGTGTTCTTATCATATACATTTCACTTGTCACGCCTCCTGTATCCATTGCCATTGTGTCATTTTACTATATATGTCATGTACTGTTAATAAATCGTTGACATCTTTTTGCCATCATTGCATATACCCCCGATCCCTTGTATTGATGGAATTGATCTCCATGGCTCGAGCCATCCTGAATTAAAGCCCATATGACTCAGACACCACGGACTCTGCCTCTCATTTGATTGAGCTATTCTTTTACTTGTAATAATTATACGGAAAAACGAACCGGTAAATTATATTTACCACATAATTTGGTGCCCGAATAGGGACCCCTCCCCCACCCCACACGCCGGCGATGCGTCGCAGGCCTTGCCTCCTACCACAGCCGTGACGGACTTCTATGCGCATCTGCAGGTTTTCCTGTATCTCCCTCAGGCCTACGGTGGAGACGGAGACTGCGGCCGACATCCAGACGAGGCGGTGAGGAGTGCGGAGGATCCCGACCAGAGCCCAGCCGAGAGAGCAGTGTCCGAGGTATCGAGAGGCCCACCTGTCCGAAGCGTCGAGGCGCATGCGTAGTGTGCAGCAGCAGTGACGCTGTAGCAGTCCAGTCCAGTCGAGTTTCCGAGGCCTTCCGTTCCGTGCTTCCCGGTGAGTACCGTTGCTGGGGACGCATCAAGACGGGTGCATTAATTTGTGTCCGGTCAAGACGGGTTTGGGTAAACAGATCCGGTCTGCACTGTTTTAGCAGTGTGTCTGTACTGTTTAGCAGTGCATCTAGTAATTCAGTTATTCAGTGATTCAGTATTTTTTGTTATAGACCTTGCTAGTCAGTATTTGTTCAAAATGTTACAATGTGTTTAATGTCGTGGTATGAGTGATTGTTTGCATTTCTTTACTGTGTATATCGTGTTTGTGTCCAGGTAGAGGTAGCAATGCCTTTGTTTTCGAAGTTACGACAGATAGGAACTAGGAAAGGGATACTTGAAGAAGCAGTTCCCATCCCACCTAGAGACACTCCCGGACATTTTATGTACCATAAGCACGGCTTAGATGCCATACTGTACTTAGACTTATGGGTGGACTATACAAAAGACTTGGAAGAGAAACAGAGATGGCCCGGTACAGGGACATGGGATGCCGAGTGCATCATGAGAGTAGAAGAAGCATTATGGAAAAGAAAGCCAGACAGTCACAGAAAGATGCCATAGAATTGTGGCGTAAAGAATCACATAGACGGACAGAGAAAGCACTCAGAAAAGTAGAGAAAAGTAGAGAGGATTCCGAAAAAGCTAGAGAGAAAGAACTACTAGAAGAAGGACAGCGAGTCAGAATGGAACAACACGACAGACAGAGTAATGCCCTTATAACAGGACTGTATCCAGTTCTGGCCGAGGGCCCACCCAAGGCGACCCCGGAAATACCGAATGATCTGCCACCTCCATTGGTTCCGACTAAATTATGTCATAAAAAGACCGCAGCAGACATTTTCCTTTCTTCCTATTTAGATGATGTAGCTCCCGCTTATACCAATGTACCCGTACAACCTGCTAATAATAATCTGCCACAGCACATTCCTGCTGATCAAGCCACGACCCCTCCACGTCAGCAAATTCCCGCACCTGTTGTCACTTCCCCTACTGTTCCCCCTACTATTAATCCGCTTAATCCGTTTGCGACAGATGCAACTCAGGGTTCACTCCCGTTACATATGCCCGCCCCACAGTCAAGTTATGCTCATGCTTCCGCCTTCAGGAGGTGCTACAGGAGGTCACTATCACACCCCGCCACACTTACATCGAGTGACAATGAGAGAATTAGCAATGCAGCGTACACCTAAAGCAAGCCCAGCCGAAAAACTTAAGCAGTTACTTACTGATTGTAGATATGATCCAGTACCTGGCAAGACAGGACCCATGATGTTAGCCTCATTATGTTTACGCTGTGTTACAGATTATTTGATGTTATTACCAGAAATGCCAGAACATCTAGACAACATATATCATTTTATTAGAACAGGAGAGAGGCCAGGTTGTGTTCGTGAAGCCATGGCACATCAGAAAGTTGAGACGCAAGGTTTAATATTACGATTTTTGATTAATTGTTTGATAAGGGAACAAGACCAGCCAGGCTTTTCGCAAGAAGAGATGGAGGGATTGTCAAAATGGAGTCAGAATATTGCAGATTGTAAACATGATAAACAGAACTGTATAGATGTCATGACCAGAAAGATCCGTAAAGAAATAGTAGCAATACATGCCCGACGGGAAGCTGATAGGCTTCCCGAGTCAGAAGATAAAGATTCCTCAGAGGAGGAAGAACCAGAGAATGCCGCAGAGACTCAAGACCTGATGGCGTACGTAGGTAGAGAAAAACTTCCTAGACAGTATCCTCCTGATAGGCCCTATTCGTTTAGGAAACAAGAAACGATACCTTTCCCCGATACCAGAGCAATGTTCCCTTGAAAATGTTTTCCAAGTTACTGATAAAATCCTGAAAGAAAGAGTAGGCTATCATGAACTCAATACCTTACGTGATCAGGAACTAGCCCGGTCCGCAGTCCAATGGGCCGGGGATGACAGTATATATAAAGATGATTCAGTAGTGCAAACGTTTTTAAGTCTTACTCCAGAAGAACAGCGACTAGCTGGTATATACATGACACAACATCTTATTGTACAATATGAAAACCAACAATCTGACCCAGGTCCGTTATATAATTTATTGCAAGACTTACTCCTGAGGAGATGGAGAGGTCAAGGTACCGATTTAATTGACATTATTCTAGAACAGCGTCACAAATATAGAACTTTCCTGACTCCACATCTTGTTTCCGTTCCACCCCCAGTAACACAACCATACCACCTAGATAAACAGAACCCTTTACGAGAAGTACATCCAATCCGGAAACCCGATGATACACTTGAACGCGTATTTGTATACACGCCCATAACTAAAATGGAATTATTGGAAATGAAGAAAATAGTGCCAAGTCATGATAAAGATCCAGCAGGGTTTCACCGTGAAATAAAAGACATGTTACTCATGGGAGATTACACCTATCCCGATATTATGAAAATATTAAAAGTATTATTGCCTGCCGGTATTTACGAAAAACTCAAAGAAAAAGAATGGGAGGTGGGAGATAAAAAGATTAATTGGACTGAATTAGAAAACGAAGAAACCGGTCGAACCCCAGGTTTAGGTCTTGGGGAGAAAACTAAAGCATTACCAGGATTATTAGTACAGGTTTTGCCCAGATTATTGACAACTAAAAAGGAGGACTGGGATGCAATCTCAGCCTGCAAACAGAAACACGACGAAGACACTAGTGATTTTTACTCCAGATTCGAGAAATGTTTTATTATTAATAGTGGCCTGAAAACAAGTAGCGAGTCTTACCCACATCTTTTTGTAACCAAATTAGTCGAGAATTCCCTGCCCCAGGTTAAGAACCGTGTATTGAAAGTCGAGAGCACATGGCAAGCAAATACGCCTTCCCAAATGTTACAAATGTTACAGTACCACCAGAACAGAATTAGGGAGGAACATGATCACGAACAGAGACGTATGAAAGAACCGAAAATTAAAGTTTTAGTTGCTCAGTCAGTTCCAGCTGATGGTCATAAAAGGGGTACGACACAGTCCAATAATTCAGCAGCTCCTGTTAAAGGGACATGCAACTATTGTAAACAGCCAGGTCACTATGTAAACGAGTGTGCAGTTTTGAAACACAATATAGCTACAGGTAAAACTAAAGAGAGACCGCGTCCTCCTAGACAGGACCAGGTCCAACAACACGTTCCGCAGAATATACAGCCTATGCAGATTCCCCAACAGACCGTAGCGGTACCACAGCCCCAGCCCATTGCCGCAACACAACATGTTACACAGCAGATGTACCAGTATGCACAGTCTGACTACCCCGATTATCAGCAGTACACATGAAACAGCCTAGAGAGGGAGGTTGGCTTGCCTCTTATTGAGGTTCCTGTAGATCAAGAGGGTCCTTATGTACATAGTCAGATATTAGGAAAGGATAGAACATTTTTGATTGACACAGGGGCAAGCAGAACTACCATCAGTCATGATGAGGTTCCAGGGGCACCCCTCTCAGGCTCACAGAATGTTTCCCTTGGATTTTCAGGAAAGCCTATTGTTAATGAAGTATCGAAACCAGTTCCCCTTGCAGTTGGTCCATTATCCCGTACTACAGATCTATTGCTCACGAAATCATGTCCAGAAAACTTGCTTGGTATTAAAACCCTGAAAGCTCTAGGAGCTGTAATTTGTTGTTCTCCGGAAGGAGTAAGGTTGTTCCTTCGTGATTTTAAGGGACATTATGTATTGAGAGATTTTGATCCCAGGTTACAGAATGTTCCTGCACATTTATGGGCACAAGGCCCCACTGATGTAGGTTGTATGCACATTACTCCATACCGTGTCACACTCAAGCCAGGAGTTGTACTACCACGAATCCGACAATACAAGTTACCACCTGATGCTGTAGTGGCTTTACTGAAAATCATTGACGAGCTCATTGCACAAGGAGTGGTTGTAGAAACCGACTCCAATGTTTGTAATTCCCCTATCATTCCGATTCTTAAACGCACTGATCCGAATGCACCTCCAGTCTATCGATTAGTGATCGATTTGCGAGAATTAAATAAATGTATTGTACCACAGTATCCCGTGGTCCCAGACATTTCGTCACTATTGACAGCTATTGATTCTGAAGCGACGTTCTTTACTGTAATCGATCTCAAGAACGCCTTCTTTAGTGTCCCCATTGATCCGGAAAGCCAGTACCTTTTCGGATTCTGTTTAAGAGGTTTCTGACCTCTCACGGAGCCAAGATCCAGCATGGCCCCCTCATTCAAGCTCTGTTGGAAGCAATACATTTGCCTACAGCAATAGCCATCATGAAGTGCAAAGCACATACAAAAGTCACAGACACTATTTCCCAGGGTAACGACTTTGCAGATCGAACAGCTAAACATACAGCACTGACTCCTACGCAAACGACTGATATGACAAAGACTGACGTAACCTCACTGACACATTTCATGACAGTTAGGGATCCCACACAAGATGTCATCGACATACAGACACATGCTACTCCAGATGAAATAAAGAAATGGGCTGAACAAGGAGGGGTCCAGACAGAACAGGGATGGATGACGAGGGGAAAGACCACATGGTTTCTCCCCGACTCTATGGTTCAAGTTATCATCAACACAGCACATAGTCCAGCACATCTAGGAGAAAAAGCCATGTTAGACAGTTTACAGAACCTCTGGTTCAACAAGCATTTACGAGCAGCAGCAAAACAGAAAGTGCGTACCTGCATAATCTGTTGTCAGTTCAATCCAGGAAAAGGTATTCCCGTGGAACGAGGTGGATTTCATCCTCCCGACCATCCTTTCGAAGTCCTCCAGATGGATTATATCCAGATGGAAAGATGCCGAGGATTCAAGTATGTCCTCATAGTTGTATGTGCCCTATCCAGATGGACAGAAGCATATCCCGTCCCAGATTACACTGCCCCGACCACTGCCAAGCAGCTGGTTCGTGAGTTCTTCCCACGGTACGGTTTGCCCCGTGTCGTGTATTCAGATAACGGTCAGCCATTCTCGTCCGAACTCATGAAGCAGGTTTCACTTCTGTTAGGGTATCAATGGAAGTTCCACTGTGTCCGACATCCCGAGGCAGCAGGCCTCGTGGAGAGACACAATCAGACTCTGAAAACTCGCCTTGCCAAAGTGTGTAAAGAGAAAGGAGTAGATTGGATAGTAGCTTTACCAGTTACCCTTTTTTATATGCGAATGGTAGCCCATTCTAGGACAGGGCTATCCCCGTATGAGGTGGTCTTTGGTAGGCCTCCTAATATGTGGGGGACGCCTATGCCACGCAAAATAACCGATGTTGACAGTAATATGCTGACAGATTACCTTGCCTCCTTGATGTCTGCACTACTATCATGTCGTTCACAGGTTGCGGCCGCCTTCCCAGACAACACCGAGGTGAAACCGCATGAACTGGTCCCGGGGGATATCGTCGTAGTCCGCAATTTTGACTGGTCAAGCCCTCTGGAGCCCCGCTGGAAGGAGCCGAAGATCATTTTGTTAACAACCAGGACTGCAGTGAAGCTAGAGGGGAGGAAAGGCTGGGTCCACTCCAGCCACGTGAAACGATTTTATGGACTTCCGCCAAAAACTGATTCCCAGGACTCTCGCATTCCAGAGACTGATACTAAACTCCCCCTGTTAGAGAAAACTCCTCAACAGGAGTACCGAATGAAATTGAGGTCTAGTAAGTCAGACAGTTTAATTGTTTAAGTCCCCTCCTGGGTGAAGCGGTTAGGCAGTTTCTGACATGTATAAGTTAGACCCAAATAGAGAGAGAGATAGACAGGAGACCAAGAAACAGAAATATTGCAAAAATCTCCGAAGCAGATGTATCTGCACACTACTTATCATGTTCTTTCTGAGTCTTACGATTATTGTTGCGAGTTGGCTGTTATATATGTATTTTCCTATTGAACATTCCTTTTCTAATGACACTGCCGAGCACACGTTTAGTGCTCTGCCTCCACACGAATTGTCTTATCGACTTGCGCTGCGCAACAATACATTCATTCGTATGTTACACCATTCTCACCAGATCAACAATGCTACTAATTGTTGGATATGTGGCCGACTCCCTCCCTATCAGAACTACAAGGGAGCTCTGCCCCTCTTTCCTTACCCGTTTACACATAATGGTTCCTGTGGTGCATGGTTTAGTTTAATATCCTCTATAGACACCGAATCCAGAGTTTCCCAAGGCAATTGGATATGGGGAAATCTGAACACAGTCATGAACAAAGCATGTTTCCCAAACGAGGAGGGTCTTCCACAAATGACAGGGACCGATCTAGAAAACGAAGTGTATGGATTAGGCAATTTTACACTTAACCTCATGATTCTAAATGTTCAGTCAGAGACCAGTCCAGACTTGCCATCTATATCAGTTTTACCAACAAAAGGTGTATTATGTGTCAGAAAGAATGGTTCAGTACATCTAGGTCACAGTGACTGTACTACTGTGGTCGAATTCAGTGATAAAGGCAAGTCTACATTCAAAGCTTCCCGACATTCCTATTTTATATGTGGTCAGACAGCTTATGTCTGTTTACCTCTAGACTGGGATGGTACCTGTTTCATTGCATTTCTATTGCCACCAGTTTTTCTAGCCCCATCTGACTGTCACAGGAATTCCCGCCTCAATCTCGTTAGACACAAGAGAGATCTCCCAATAGTTGATCAGACTGAAACCGCATGGGAACAATATACAGATTTCAATAAAGGATTCTTTCCCTATCTAGGCACTGTCTCCAATAGTAAACTGATACGCAAATTAACCAGAATTCTCGAAGCAGTAGTGAATGAGACTACTTCTGCTTTGGGCAGCTTAACAGAGGAGCAGGTTGCTATGAGACTTGTTGTTCTTCAGAACCGCCTTGTCCTTGACGTCATCCTGGCCGATAGGGGCGGAGCTTGTAGAGTCATCGGATCCAGTTGCTGCGTGTTTATTCCTAATAACGCGCCATCAGTATACAAAGCTATCACCAGACTTCACGAGATTGCTCATCTGATACGCCAGAATCCAGGCTCCTGGACTTGGTCCGGTTGGCTCTGGAATGTAATAACAGCCTGGGGATGGAAGCTACTGTCATTCCTAGGAATCATATTGGCCATAGTATTCAGTTGTTGTCTATGTCTACAATGTGGGCCAGCGATTTGCGGCTTGTGCGCCACAGCTTGTGTTCCCCATCCAAGTTCACGTTCCCATTCTCGGATAAAGAAAGAAGAACAGATGATGTTATATGAACAGATAGATGGTCTCATGAAAATTGATATATCTTAATGGGTCCGTAGGGGACAAGGAGGGAATGAGGTAATCAAAATTTTTATGGTCAGGTATGTCCCCTAACGTGTACCCCAACGTCTCCTTGTACGAGTTTAAAGTGCATGTAACTTCCCTCCACAATCGAATCTGATGACGCAAATACATTTGCGTCCAACGTTAACATGTCCTCTATCAGATCCACCATGAATGGATCGATAATTCAGTTCCTAAGTATGCCTTGCCACCGTCTTTACATGGTGCACTTTCACGTTTTTCCTGGCTCTGCCGAGCTAGGCCCTGATTTCTGCCTTCGAGCCACTTCTGTCTCTGCCTCTGAAAGCTGCAGCATGAAGATGCATCCCTGACTTCTGCCTTACTTCCTGCCAAGCGAAGCGGTGCCTGGCTCGGCCTGGCCTGCCTGCCAAAACAGTATTTTGCCTTCAAGTTATCAGCGTAGCCAGTTCAGCCTCCTCGTAAACACATTCCTGTCTAGTGAAATAGGTAAACATATCCCCGGCTGCAGAGCAAAGGGCCAAGCCTTCCTGTCTCCCTCATGAAATTCATTGCTCCTGTTACCATGGTAGGCCCATGGCCCCGCGCATCGCACTTAGACACATATGCATTCCGTATAGAATAGCCTCTGCCCGAGAGACCTTTTACTTCAGATTAAACATCCTCCAAATACAAGATATCAGACATGTTATAGGAACAGGTCGATCTGACATGCCAGACTTCTGTCTCTTCTACTAGTGCTAAAAGTCAGACCCTCAGCTTTCTCCAGATACACGTCAATCACACGTCATACCGCCAGCGCGCGCATCCAGGCCACAGGTTTCAGCTGACTTTGCAAAATCCTCTATGCACCCACCCACTTATGACACTTTTCTGTGACGTTTCCAGTACACGCCTCCGTGCACACCCTTGTACACGCCTTTTTGCTACGCACATGTGTTCTTATCATATACATTTCACTTGTCACGCCTACTGTATCCATTGCCATTGTGTCATTTTACTATATATGTCATGTACTGTTAATAAATCGTTGACATCTTTTTGCCATCATTGCATATACCCCCGATCCCTTGTATTGATGGAATTGATCTCCATGGCTCGAGCCATCCTGAATTAAAGCCCATATGACTCAGACACCACGGACTCTGCCTCTCATTTGCTTGAGCTATTCTTTTACTTGTAATAATTATACGGAAAAACGAACCGGTAAATTATATTTACCACAACTTTAGCCAGTCTAGTTGTTAATATTCCAGAAAATATCTTAAGTTCCGTATTAAGAAGGGAGATAGGTCTATACGATTCAATCTTTTTAGGGTCTTTATTTGGTTTTACTATCAAGGCAATGGTGGCTTCTGACCATGAGGGTGGAATATCACCACCCTGTCGAAAAATTCTGTTAAAGAGTGACAATAATACAGATAAAATTTCATCAAGATTGTTCTTATAAACCTCAGTCGGCAGCCCGTCCGGGCCTGCAGCCTTGCTTCTACTCATCTTGTTCACTTGTGCCCTTATCTCCCCCTCGGGAATATCACTGGCTAAAACAGTTTTATCAGAATCACTCAGTTGGGGCCGATCCCTCGAATTCCACCACTGCTCCAATTCCTCAACTCCCAGACAACTATTTTCTTGATATAGTTCCTTCATAAAATCTCTTGCTTCTTCCCATATCTCCTCATCCTTCGTTAACAACACCCGCGTGTCTCGCTGGATTAAGGAGTTGATGTTATTCCTACTCCTCTCGGATCTTGCTTTCCAGGCCAGAAGAGCACCGCACTTTTCTCCATACTCAAAGTTCTTTAGCTTACTGATCTCCCATCTATCCTTGATTAATTTTGCAGCTCTTGCTTTGAATCGTGATTGTAATTCTAAAATTTCCTTTTCTAATTTCGGAATTTTTTCCCTATTCTCTAGGGCAGCCAGCTGTAGCTGTTGCTCCTTCTTTTTAATGGAATCAAGGTAGTTAATGTCCTTTTCCTTGATAGATCTTCTTTTATGAGCCATCTGAGAGCTCAAAATCCCTCTCATATAAGTCTTAAATGATTCCCAGACTATTTGTTCTGTGGCTGTGCCTGTATTAAATAGAAAGAACTCAGTTGCACTATCCTTGACCTTAACTATAATTTCCTCATCTAGAAGAAGTGTTCTATCCAGAGTCCATCTACAGTCTAAAGGTCTGGCCTTCGAGTTAACCTTTAATTCGACCACAGAATGCTCGGAGAGACCTGCTGAGGTATATGAAATTGAGGCTATGTCTGACATAAGAACACGGTCTACCAAAAAATAATCAATTCTGGAATATTGCCTGTACTTTTTACTGTAGAAGGGATATTCCCTTAAAGCTCCATGCTTGGCTCTCCATGTATCCTGCAAGTTAAAGAAAGAATTTCTTGGCACATTATACTTAGCTTTGGAGGTACGATCCAACTGGCTGTCAAAAACTAAATTAAAATTGCCTCCGAAAATTACTGGCGCCGTGTGCTGTATCAAAATTCCCTCTAACTTCAGAAGAAAGCTGGAATTATCCTCATTAGGACCATAATATACCGTATAGGATGAACTACCTATAGAAAGGACTGCCACCAACCATCTTCCGGACTGGTCAGTATCCCAACTCTGGACCCTTGAACCCCTTGTTTGCTCGAACAATTACGAAAACTTGATTACATAACTCAGCCTCTAGATGTGTTTCCTGTAATAAGTAGACGGGGCTTCAGTATTTTTTAAAAATTCACAGACCCTTATTTGTTTTTTACGACTCCCCATACCATTTAAATTCCAGGAGAGAAATGTGTTACTTATTGCCATGCTAACAGCCATTATCTAGTTTGATCCAGCAGGTGGCCCCCCTCTGTAACTTAAACTGCTGACATGACAATTTGATGACATATGAGGACATTTTTATTTTTTCACCCCCTCCCCCGTGACTCCTCCCAAACCCTCCCCTGAGGAACCCTCCCATCATATCAGGCGTTGATCTCGCCTTTAGGGAGCCCCTCGCACTTGCGACACTACCTCTGTAAAAAGATTTCTTTTTTTTTTTTTCACCCAGCAAATTCTGCCCCATCTTAGTGAAAGCTATCCTATTGTTCTTTTGGTAACTGGACATAATATCGACTACATAATATCGAATGGACAAAATATCGACGGAAAAATATCGACATTAACTAAATATCGACTATAGGAATATCGTTGGACAAAATATCGACTGTAAAAATGATCCAAAAATATCGAATACAAAAATATCGACTCAAAAATATCGACCTGACAAAATATCGAAATATTGTGAAAGTAAAAAATATCGAGAAAATGTTAGAAAATATTGATTTTATAAAATAATATATATATAATATATAAATAAATAGTACTTAATGTTTAGGAGCGGGTTGTGGGTTTATAGGGGAATAGGGTGGGAAGTAATTTAATAATAATTAATTATTTAATATATGTTTGGTAATTGTTTTAATTGGTAATTAATTAATATTAATTAGTTAATTGTTTAATTGATTATTTAGCATATAATTTAATTGATTAATTGATTAATTAATTATTAATAATTATTATTTTTATAAATTGATTTGTATATGATTTTAATTGATATATTGGTTATTAATTATTAATAATTAGTGATTTATTTTATTAACAATTAGCATATTATTTACATTTATAAATTGCTAACACATTAATTATAATTAGTTAATGATGTAATTAATATATTGCATATCATTTAAAAAACTTAATTGGTAATTAATTTATAATAATGACTTAATTACATTAATTGGATACATTTAAATGTAATGTGTTAATTTATGTTGATGTTAATTAATTAATTGGAATTAAACAATATTAATTAATCTAAATTATTATTATAGCTAATGTGATAATATATTTTATTATAGTTTTTGTAAAATATTTTTTTTTTTTATTATATATTCATATTTAATGTTGTGTTCATTATTATTTATAGTGTTCTGGCTCAGTTTCATACTTTTTGTTATAGGTTAATTTTTTAGGGTTCAGGGTCAGTTTTCAGTTTGTGGGTGAAGGGGTATTTGTAGGGTTCAGGGTCAGTTTTCAGTTTGTGGGTAAAGGGGTATTTGTAGGGTTCAGGGTCAGTTTTCAGTTTGTGGGGAAAGGAGTATTTGTAGGGTTCAGGGTCAGTTTTCAGTTTGTGGGTGAAGGGGTATTTGTAGGGTTCAGGGTCAGTTATCAGTTTGTGGGTAAAGGAGTTTTTTTGAGGTTCAGGGTCAGTTTTCAGTTTGTGGGTGAAGGGGTATTTGTAGGGTTCAGGGTCAGTTTTCAGTTTGTGGGTAAAGGAGTATTTGTAGGATTCAGGGTCAGTTTTCAGTTTGTGGGTAAAGGAGTTTTTTTGAGGTTCAGGGTCAGTTTTCAGTTTGTGGGTGAAGGGGTATTTGTAGGGTTCAGGGTCAGTTTTCAGTTTGTGGGAAAAGGAGTTTTTTTGAGGTTCAGGGTCAGTTTTCAGTTTGTGGGTGAAGGGGTATTTGTAGAGTTCTGGGTCAGTTTTCAGTTTGTGGGGAAAGGAGTATTTGTAGGGTTCAGGGTCAGTTTTCAGTTTGTGGGTAAAGGGGTATTTGTAGGGTTCAGGGTCAGTTTTCAGTTTGTGGGTAAAGGAGTATTTGTAGGGTTCAGGGTCAGTTTTCAGTTTGTGGGTAAAGGAGTTTTTTTGAGGTTCAGGGTCAGTTTTCAGTTTGTGGGTGAAGGGGTATTTGTAGAGTTCTGGGTCAGTTTTCAGTTTGTGGGGAAAGGAGTATTTGTAGGGTTCAGGGTCAGTTTTCAGTTTGTGGGTAAAGGGGTATTTGTAGGGTTCAGGGTCAGTTTTCAGTTTGTGGGTAAAGGAGTATTTGTAGGGTTCAGGGTCAGTTTTTAGTTTGTGGGTAAAGGGGTATTTGTAGGGTTCAGGGTCAGTTTTCAGTTTGTGGGTAAAGGGGTATTTGTAGGGTTCAGGGTCAGTTTTCAGTTTGTGGGTAAGGGGTATTTGTAGGGTTCAGGGTCAGTTTTCAGTTTGTTGATAAAGGGGTATTTGTAGGGTTCTGGGTCAGTTTTGGCCTTTAGGGTGAAGGGGTCTTTTTAGTGTTTTGGGACAGTTTTGGGTATTTTAGAGTGCTGATGTATAGTGTAACTTAACACTGATATATTTAATCTATTACACGGAAATAGCTATTATTATAACTTTACATTAGTACGCTTTATTTTGATCACAAAAATATATGTATTAGCATGTTTCCAGACAGTAGCTAGAGTGGAGTTGGAATTCTAATTATTAATTGGTTGGTGTCCAGCACCATCAGTAATATTACCTACACTGGAGTTGGATTAATAAAAAAACATTGGTCAGTCTCCACCACATTTTATGGTATTACCTTGAGTGTAGTAGGAATAGTAAATAATTATTTGCTAGTGTCCTGCAGCTTCTATGATATTAGATTGACTGGAGTAGTAATAATACATATAAAATTGGTCAGTGTGCAGCACATTTGTATACATTTGTTCATTACTGTATTTTAATATTAAAAATTAATGCAACATAGATGTTTTCAAATAACTTTATTAAACATTTTTTTAATTTTTTATTGTGTACTACAATACAATCACAAACAAATATAACATCAAATTTTTTTGAGTTTTATTATTCACAGAATAACATCTTTACATTTATATACATGTTGTCAATGTAAAAAAAAATTTTGATTACTCGATTCTTTCTGTAAATTTTACATATTCCCATCAGTCACTTACAATTTAAAGTATTTATATAGAAATACATAAAACAATGATTTGTTATACATTTCTTACATTAATATTTAATAATTTTAATATTAAATATTAATATAATAAAATATATATAATACATTTTTCTTTTTAACAAGTAACATGACTATTATTACATTTGTTAGGATAAATAGAAATACAAAAAAAAATTTCCTTGGTGTATATTTCACAAAATGTTGTTTTTACATAAAACATATAAATCGATTTGGTTGTAAAGTTTATAATTGTATAGGGAAACAATATGTTTAATTATAATATCTGGTATTGACCAAATATTAGTAAAGCTATTATATACTTTTGTTATAGTTAGAAATAATTATAAAACTGTTTGTAATAATTAATAAAAATAATAATTATTTTATTAATTATTATTATTATTAATTAATAAACATAAACATTCTTTTATTATTAACAAAAATATATACATTCACAGATAAAATATATACTTTTTTTCAGGCCATTCTTTATATACAAAATGGTTCTAATTGTTATATTAATAACAATAAATAAGTTATATTATTTATCATTATTAATTATTAGCATAAACATTTATAATGTTTTATTAAAATTATACACAAAATTATTCATATAAATATACACAATAACAAAATATTTACATCTTTTATTCAAAGTCTTACATAATTATTTAATATTATTAATATATAATAAATATTATATATTAATTTCTATTAAATATATTTATTTTTCTTAATAAAGGAAAATTGTCATGAGTATAGTGTATTAATTTGTTACATTATACATGTGTATGTATTATATATTTTCCATATGACATTGTTTATTCTATTATCCTTTTACACAAATGGGTTAAGGGGACTACTTTTTTACCGCGTAAGGTTATTGCGCTCCATTCAGGACTGGAGAAGCTCGCGGTTGGGAGTTGCTTCGCGTGGAGAGAGGTAAGGTTATTTTTAACTACAAATTATAAGTAAGTGGTCATGTTTGAGGGTATAATCGAACTCTGTAGTGTTTTTTGGTGTATGTATTAATAGTTTAAGTAGCGTTTTGGTGAAAAGTCTCCGTTATGGATGTGTCGTGCTTTTTTTCCTTCAAGTCTAATTTTAAGTGTTCGGAAATGTCTTCTTACATGGTTAATGTTAATGGTTAGTATATTTACAAATGTGAAGGGGGTATTTGTGGGTGGCTTTCGTTATGTATGTTATGTTACAGGTTTCGGTTCCTCGCATGAAAACTACATGGAAGGAAGCGTGTTTTTTAACGGAGAAACAAATGTTTAAGTTATTATGCTTATATTTTGACATTCTTTCTCCTATTTTTCGTGTTTGCCAGGAGCGGTTTTTACACTTTTTAAACCTTTTTCGGGTTTTTTTGAGGGTTTCGATTCGGATTGATACATTGATATGCGTGACCGTTTTTTTAAAATAGTGTGTATATAACTTTAAATCCTAAAGTGTCCACACTACTGTTTTCGGGATTTCCTGGAGCGTTTTTTTACGTTTTACTTTTTATTTTCGGGTTTTTGAGGGTTTCCCATATTGGAATAGTAAGATATTGGATTGGATTGTATGGATTGATTTTTCCTTGATTGCGTCTCTCAAGTCCAAAAATTGTAAGTATTTATTTTACAATTTTGATTGGGTGGGAAATGTCGATTTTTAATGTTATGTGTATGTTATAAAAAATTATAAACATTGCATATTTGTTACGAATTTTTTTAAATAAATTTAAAAAGTTTGTCAAACAAATATGTTTTATTTATAATTCATTATATATGTTTATGACATGTAATTTTTATTATTATTGTAAGAAGACATTCGTATATTTACTTTACATTTTTATAGTAGACTTTTTGCTATTATTGCCAGGTATTCTAATCCTCTAGTTGTAGGGTATAATGTGACTTGACTTTGAAGTAGTCGGAACATTTGTTGGGTTTGTTTAGTGAGTTTTGGACCTATTTGTGACACTGATTGTTCCATTCTTAGTTCCTGATAGCTTTGTTCTTTTTTCAAAGCTTCTAGAAGGTTATGGAATGTGGGTTTTCCTCGGTTTGTAGTTGCTTGGAAAGCATTATGCCACTCTTCAACACTGTTGTTGGATTTAGCCTCTTGGTTTAAAGTACTGAGATAGACATTCCACCAAGGGATTTGGAATTTGGGCTGGCGTCGATGTCCTGATCTGTGCAACCTTCCCACCCAAGTGTCTTCAAAATAGTCTAGCAATGGTGTTAGTTTGTCCTCATTCCTCTTATAGTATGCGCTGTCAATTAATAAATTGTAATGTTCAGCAACATCTGTAACAGGGACGTAGGCCAGGGCTATTAACTTTTTAACTTGATAGGCAAAGGTGCTATCTGTAGAGTATAGTATACTTAAAGTAGATTTTTGGAGATGCCTCCATATACTCTGATTAAAATGATAATAGCAACCCTGGATTGCTGTGTGGGGAAATGTTCTCAAAATGCTATTAATCATAGCTAATTCGAAATCAATAATTATTTTTTCGGGAAAATAATTATTGATTTCCGTTTTGAGAACATTTAAAATTTCGGTGTAAGTTGTTTGCTGTTTGTTGGGTAGCAAACAGTAAATGAAAGGTATGTTAGAATGATGGTATAAACCGTGGATGGAATACAGTTGGTAAAAAGGTTTTGGGCAGGGTTTAAATGTTCCATCCATCATCCATTGGGGACACTGTTGGATTTTTCGTAAATTACTTGCAGTTGCAAACATAATTATTCTGTTTGTACTGCTTTCATTATCAAAAAGAATAAATTTATCTTTATTGTGTGTGATGGCCATTTCGGGAGAAATAATAATTTCCTCAAAACAAGTTGGGTTGGGTTGGGTTGTGCTAGTGAGTCGTTTAGTGCGTGCAATTGTGCGTTTCAGGGAGTCAATAGAGGGTAGTTGACCTGAAGCATGGGCAGGGATTTTTACCAGTTCTTCTTTAAGGATTTGTGTGGTGGGTTTGTCACTTTGTGTGCTAGCACTTTTAATACTTTCTAAAGCATCTCTAATTTCAATTTCTGTGACATTTGGGGGATGATTATGTTCTCTAGTAAATAGCACATTAGTTTCCTCAGTAGTGGCCCTCCCATAACATTTGTTGGAATAATATTTTGTACACTTCCAAAAAACCTTTCTACCACTTTGTCTCTCCTGATTGTACACATAACCCATGTAGCATAATAGTAATTTATTTTTTTGAGACATGACAAATTCTGCACCTTCAGTCATTTTGATTTATTTGTTCTAGGAAAGAGTAGAAAGAAACAAAATCAGAACACATTTTTTTACTTTTGTGGTGCTAACATCATTATTGATGCATTTATACTTACAGTTAATCAAAGTAGTAGTCACAGAAGCAGAAATGTCTTTTCAATGATGTTCTTGTATGTATGTCTTTATTTGCTGTTGGTATGAAAATATAGAAAAGCAATGTTAATGTTTACATATAACAAACGTATTTCCTACTCAAAAGCAGTTGTCATTTTTGCCTACTAGTGCATTTGATGTAAACATTACATATACTTACTTGTTTAAATAGTAGAATAGTAGTAATTGCTGGAGTACATCAATTTAGTACAGGTATGATCTGTAGAGTAGATAGAAGAAATAAAAGCAAAATATTATAATTTTAATACTGAACCGTTTGGAAATGTAACAGATTTAAACGTATACTAACTTCTAAATATGTCGTTTTCTTTGTTGTAGGTAGAATAGCTGTATGATGTATTCTGAATATCTGTAGAGGAAATATAAAATAGATAACATGTTGTTAAGGACATAGTCTGTGTTATTTTCGGCAGTTTTAGAGAAATGACAAGTATACTTACATTTTTTACAAGGCTAATCTTGTATATTGGTATATTTTGTGTAGGATGTTTTCATATGATATGTTGAATAGATGTATGATGTTTTCTGAATATCTGTAGAGGCAATTCAAAATATATAACATGGTGTTAAGAATATAGTTAGCGTTTTTTGTGCCCACTTTTTAGCAAATTACAATTATACTTACATTTTTCTGAAGGGTATTCTTGTGTTTTGGTATATTTGATGTTGGATTTTTCAAATGATCTATAGGGAAGATGTAAAAACCAAGATATGTTGTTTAAAAATGTGCATTAATGAAATTGGCAGTTTTATAACAAACACATCTATACTTACATGTGTAATTAGTGTAGTTTTATCGTTTATGCTGTAGAAATAGCACAATTTCAGGATATCTGTAAATATAATGTTTTTAAAAATTAAATACTCTTGTAAATTAGTGTTTAAAAACAGCAGTTGTTGTGTAACAGAGAATTATTATATACTTACTATCTAATTTGCACGTGAAGAAATATGACCATCTAATAGGAATTGTGTTGGAGTAGTTTCTATCAGAAAAGTAGGAAGACATGAAAATAAAATAAGTGTAAGACTTAGGAGATGTAAGGAAAATAGTGCACTTCTAATTTAGTTTTCTACAAAAATGCTGTGTTACTTACTTGATTAATTAGCTAGTGAGCTGGATCTTTAAAGATGTTTATTCTGCAACAAAATCTTCAAAGTGTTGGCATCTACTTTCCAGAGAGGTAGCAGCAACAAATGGTAGAATGCATGTATCCCTTTTATAGTATATGTGTTATGTGTGCTTTGATTTGATTGGTTGTAGGATGTAAGGAAGCATAGTATAGGCTAGTTTGAATTTTTTAAAGTTAATTGGAGTGTTTGTTGATGTGAGATTGGTGGTATGTGGTCATTCCCGCATTAAAGCAGGTTCGTGTTTAAATGAAATATATTTATATGTGAAAATAAGTAATGAAAATGTTAGTTGAATGCAAAGAATAGTAGAAAATGATAAAATGCATGTAATAGAATGTATAGCAAATGTGGATTAATAGTAATTTTATGTAAGTAACAGGTATTATATGTGAAATGTATTTTTTAGTGAGAAATGACTTTTATTGATGATAAAGATGGTATTTTAGAAAGAAAAGTGTACAAACATGAACTCGATATTTTTTTTATTTACGATATTGTGGTAGTCTATATTTTTGTAGTCGATATTTTTGTAGTGTTAAGGCTAATTTCATGTCCAACGATATATTTGTAGTCGATATTTACTTAACCGATATTTATGTATTCGATATAGTTAGTACTCGATATTTTTTACTCGATATTTTTGTAGTTTGTGTAATAAGTATAGTAAGTCGATATTTTTGTCGTCGATAATTTGTCAACGATATTTTGGTAAGTCGATAATGTGCCCGTCGATAATATTTCAGTGATCCGTTCTTTTATTTTGAATG
Source organism: Lissotriton vulgaris (assembly GCF_964263255.1). Lineage (NCBI taxonomy): Eukaryota > Metazoa > Chordata > Amphibia > Caudata > Salamandridae > Lissotriton > Lissotriton vulgaris. Next base: position 1,654,913,419 of record NC_141695.1, on the reverse strand, counting down.
GCTAATAAGAAAAAAAAGAGAAAAATATGTGTATGTGTACAACTAACTTAATTTTCCCTGAATATAGTGAATTGCCTAATTATACCTTTCATTGACCCATTAGAATTGAGCCTAACTGTTTCCTCATTTTAACAGTAATACGTCCACTTCCTCGGGGTGATTACAATTGTGCATTTTGTTATTCCACATCACCTTTAATAGGGCCTTTCCATATCCATCATGAGGGACCGGTTTTGTAATTTAAGAGTGTCAATGTCTTTAGAGTTCCCCGAAGTGGTTTCCGAGAGCGTTGAAACCTTGCTCTCCAGTGAACTGGTCCGGGTTGCTATATCATCTAGTTTGGGCTCTAACAGGTCAAATCTATCGTGCAGCCTTTTTTGGTTACACTCTGAGACTTCAAACTTTCCCAGTAAATCTTCCCGCAATGTTTGAAATAGTAAACCGATTCTATCGCCCTCAGGCTCAGCAGCTGCCAAATTTGTAGATTTGGCAAGATCTTGAGTAGCTGGACTTCTTTGGGGGAGACACTGAGCCGGAAAAGGAGGTTTTACCAGAGGTAGTTGAAATATCTGAGGTATATTTTGCTCTCCAGAACTCGCCGGGGCCATGGAGGATGTGAAATTCATGAGACCTGATCCAACAGGAAGCCCTTGTACTACTATTAGCGGGGTAGAAGAATCTCGGGGACTGACAGCAGTGCCCGACAACAGACCTGCTTCTGGGTGTACTGGAACCTCTAGGCTCTCGACATCCTGGATGGTCTCAAGCAGAGCATACCTGTCCCCCAAGGCCAGGGAGGACGAACACGCAACCTGTTCTAATTGAGCTGTGGCCCCTGTTACTGACTTTCCCATTGTGCCCTTAGAGCTCTTGGAGCCCGCCAGGTGCTCCATGATCTGAAAGTTACTTTTAAGCGAGGGGGTGCTCTTCTGGGCCTGCAGCTGTTGGGTCGCCTTGGTGTTTCCACCCTTCTTAGTCCCCCACTTTCTTTTCTTCTTGTATGGGGTTAAAGGGGTCGGTCCTCCCTTCTCAACTGGCTCTACCGATTCCCAGACCCCCTGCCATCGCAGTTCCTGTTTTGACCTTAGTTGGTACCTATTTCTCGTTTCCCCTGCCGCCTCTTTGGATTTATCCTGTCTGACCCCAGGGGAGGCTACCCACGTGCTTAAATGCGGACGATGTATTGATTCTACAATGGTATTAGCGGAGCCGCCCCCCTCCCAGAAGGGCCTGTCTTGTGGAAATGCTGTTGCTGCAACTTCAACTGCTGCAACTGCTACTACTGGTGATAGATTTGTCTCCATACAGACCTCCCTCCTTAATGCCTCCTTACCGGTGTTTCGCGCCCCCAAGGACTTTGCTGCTGAAAACTGCCCCCAACACACCGGACCTCTAAAATGAAAAAGGAGTGCCCCCCGGGAGCGGTGCCACAGACTCCTCCGGTGCCCGTAACCTAGCTCTCGCTCTTGCTCCCTTCCTCCTGCTCCTGCCCCTGCTCCTGCCAGTCGAACCTCCGCCTCAGCCACTATTGTTGCTTGTTTCTCGGGGTAGATTCCTGTGCCGTCCCAGGTACAAGCTGGCTCCGCCTCTGCCGTCCTCGCTGTGCGCCGTTCTCGCATTCGCCTCGCCTCACTGGGTCCTAGCGCCCAAGAGCGCTACGCCGTAACCGCCGCTGGAGAAAGAAAACAGACGCCAAACTGGTAATTGCCCCCTGGATTGTGCCAAAGAAATGCCCACAGTTTCTCACCGCATAGCTTAGGTGAGGCCGCTTATGGAATGCCTATTTTCATCAACTGTGCCGCCTGTAATGTGGCCGTAGCGAGGAGCTCCGCGACAGCCGTCAGCCTGCCGCCGCCATGTTCCTTCAAACCCTCGGCGCACCACCTCCTGACAAGGAATCTAAGTTATTAGATGCATCAGGAAAACGTATGGCGTCTAATTCATGGAAAATTGCAAACACACAAGCCCTGCTTGCATGATACGCCCGGGCTCACTATGACGAGCTAGAGAAGCTCATTCAATACTTTCCACCAGAGTACAAAGACAAAGCTAATGACCTGGTACAAGAAGGCAAACTAATTACTAATACCTCGATAAAATGTGCACTAGACGCAGCAGACACCGCGTCACGTGCCATAAATACTAGTGTGATACTACGTAGACATGCATGGCGCAGAGTGTCTGGATTTAAACAAGAGGTGCAAAATACAATTCTAAACCAACCATTTGATCAAGAGCACCTTTTTGGACCTGCAGTTGATACATCTTTAGAAAAGATAAAAAAAGATACAGAAACAGGTAAATCTATGGGGGCCCTGCAGTCACCATCTGCCAGAGGTTCCTTTTGGCGCTCCTTTTACAGGGCAGGTTCCAAAACTAACACACCAGAACACCAACATCCTCATACAAAAGTCCAAACCAAGGTTACTTTTCTAGGGGATACAATAAAGGAGGTTACAGAGGTAACAACCAAAGGGGTAGAGGCAGAGGGAACAACACTCGCAACTCCCCTAACAATAAACAGTGACTTCCCTAAGCTTCCCACCGATCATCCCACTCCTGTCGGGGGACGCACCTCACAGTTCCTACCTGTTTGGAACTCCATCACAACAGACAAGTGGGTAAGACAAATTATCCAGTATGGTTATTGCTTGGAACTCACTTCTACACCTCCCAACATTCCTCCAAGACAGCGCCCAATGTCATTAGACCATCTAACGCTACTCAAACAAGAAGTCTTGACAATGTTACAAAAGGATGCAATAGAGCCAGTTCCTCTAATTCATCAAGGGACAGGAGTTTACTCCCTTTACTTCCTTATCCCGAAAAAGGACGGCTCTCTAAGACCAATACTGGATCTCAGACCGTTAAATTGGTACATTCATTCAAACCACTTCCACATGGTCACTTTACAACAAGTGCTTCCATTAATACAGCAAGGCGACTTTCTCTCCACTATAGATCTAAAAAACGCCTACTTCCACAATCCAATACATCCCTCTGACAGGAAATATCTCTGATTAATGGTAGATGGGCAACACTTCCAGTTCAAGTTGCTTCCATTCGGAGTCACCACAGCACCCAGGGTCTTTACAAAATGCCTGGCGGTAGTTGCAACCCATCTCAGAAGACAACAAATTCATGTCTTCCCCTACCTAGACGATTGGCTTATAAAAGAAAACTCCCAAAAAAGCTGTGTGCAACAAACGCTTCAGACAATACATTTGCTACACAATCTAGGATTTACAGTAAAACTAACCAAATCCCACCTCCAACCGTCTACAATGCAACAGTATCTAGGGGCAACAGTAAACACTCTCACAGCCAAAGCTTATCCCAATCCCATCAGGATAAATGCTATACAAACTGGTTCAAAAAATTTCAACCACAGCACACTCTACCAGCAAGTGTGTTCATGTAACTAATAGGAATGATGGCATCATGCATTTTTCTCGTCCCTCATGCAAAACTACAAATGCGTCCATTACAAGAATGTCTAGCACAACAGTGGAACCAAGCTAAAGGTCAACTGAGAGATCTGGTGTTGGTAGACTACCGCACCCATCGCTCTCTGCAGTGGTGGAGCACAAAAAACCTTGCCATGGATGGTCGTTCCTCGAGCTACTTCCACAGGTAGTGCTAACAACAGATGCGTCGCTCTCCGGATGGGGAGAACATCTCAAAGACCATACCGCTCAAGGGTTATGGACCTCTCAGCAAAAACAGTTCCACATCAACTATCTGGAATTGTTAGCAATCTCTCTACCGTTGGAATCTTTTCAACCGCAGCGCCTAAACAAAGTTGTCTTCATTCGTACAGACAACATTACAGCAATGTATTACATACAAAAACAGGGGGGACACACTCTCTCCAGTTATCCCGTGTCCACGAAACATATACCTCCTAGCAGAACATCTACCAGGAGTACACAATCAGATAGCGGATCTGCTCAGTCGTCAAACACAACAGATCCACGAATGGGAACTTCATCCTCAAGTTCTTCTTCCATTCTTTCATATGTGGGGACAGCCAGACATAGATCTGTTCGCCACACACAAAAACACAAAATGCCAAAACTTCGCATCCAGGTATCCACACCCATTGTCCAAAGGCAATGCGCTATTGATGAACTGGTCAGGAAAATTTGCTTACGCTTTTCCGCCTCTCCCACTCATTCCACTCATTCCATTAGTGGTGAGAAAACTTCAACAACATTCCCTTACAATGATCCTAGTTAGAATAATAATTCCACCAAGAGTTCCACCCTCCCCAGTGTGGAATCTCAATATAGTCCTTACCAGACTAATGGGCCCTCCATTTGAACCTCTACACAAGTGCGAATTACAATACCTTACTTGGAAAGTGGCATTTCTAGTCACTATCACATATCTTAGAAGAGTGAGCGAACTCCAGGAATTCACTAGGGGTGGGTGGAATTTGCGTAATCGCGTTACGCAAATCTCTGCGAACCGGTAAAAAATCTACGCAAACAAGCAGAAATTCCGCGAACACGCGGAATCGCTTGTTCGCGATGCTTTTTTACTGTTCGCGATTGCTGTTTGCGTGCTCGGGGGGAAATATCTTGCGAACACGCATTTTGAGAACGCGAACAACCAAAAATGTTACTCTTGATGTCAAAAGAGCATTGCTGTATTACATAGAGAGAACGAAACCATTTAGGAAAACCAAACAACTTTTCGTATCTTTCTCCAAACCGCATAAAGGCAATCCTATTTCTAAAACAGGGATTGCAATGTGGATTGTGAAATCTATACAAATATGCTACCTTAAAGCTAAATGCACATTAACAATTCCCCCTAGGGCTCACTCCACATGCAAGCTAGGGCATCTTTGGCATTCTTAGTAAATATTCCTCTAGATGACATATGAAAAGCAGCAACTTGGACCACACTGCATACCTTCACAAAACATTATTGTGTCGATGTGCAAGCACAACAACAAGCTAGTGTGGGACAGGCTGTATTAAGAGCACTTTTTCAAACTACTGCAACAGATGGAGGTGGCCACCCCTAAGGAGGATACTGCTATATAGTCTATGCAAGTGTACAATCTGAAGCTCATATGCCTCAAACGGAAAATGCTACTTACCAGTATGTATCTGTTCTTGGCATGTAGAGCTGCAGAGTTGTACACGCCCACCCTCCTCCCCGGATACCTCTGATCCAGTATTATCTTAATTAGAAACATCACGCATGAGCACTTCTCTATGGCTTGCTACTCCATCTAACCCTACTCGCAAAACAATCTAACGATGGAGCCGAAGCCCATGCGCACTCTGCACCGAAAGAGGAGTCACCGGTCTCGTGACTACAAGACTTCTTCGAAGACAAAAACAACATGCAATCATCCGAGCCCAACACCAAATGGTGATCTATGCAAAGTGTACAACTCTGCAGCTCTACATGCCAAGAACAGATGCATACTGGTAAGTAGCATTTTCCTTTCTGCCGTCTATTAAAAATTTGATGGAATCGTTGATGACATTGCCGACAATGGGAAGAATTGTTGAGACCAGTACACACATCTCCAAGCAAAGTTCCTCTTTTCCTGCCAAGTCACTTGCTTGATGAAGACGGTTCTGAAGAGGAAGAAACCATTTGGAGCAGCCCACAGTCTTTCAGAACTAAATATTAAGTACCAAGAAGAGGATGAAGAAGAATATTATGATGTGTATTACTTCACAGGACAGCAACAACATCAACATATAGAAAGATCTGCTAAATATATAGAATAGTTTCAACATTATAGTTAACCTCCACCTCAAGAAGGCATGGTTTAAGTTCCACTAGCTTTGGTTCAAGACCTCCAGAGCAATCCCAATTCTCCACCGCACTATCAGACCCACTGAGCTAGCTATGTCTGTCTCTGACCAAACTGCTTGCTCTGTGCTCCTAAAATCCTCCCTCCTTTACAAATCTATTCCAGCCTGACCCAAGGGTTTTTATTGTCCTCTCTGACACGTCCTTGGTTAACAGCTGTCAAAGGCCTCTGTTTCTTGCAAGTTTAGCTTAACTCATTTTCTGTTCCCTTGTGTCCTTCTACTGCAATAAGTAATTTTTGCTCTACGTCTTGTGCTTGTAAGTCAATTCTATTTGTATATTGATACTTTTACGGACCCTGAGCCGACATTAATGGATGAGTTGAGACTCTCTGAGTGCCCCACTATCCCTTTAAATCAATTTCAGCCTATTACCCTCTCTGAGGCAGTAAAAGAAATACAAAAATGTAAATCGGGAGGCCCGGACGATCCCTGTCCACCTAAACTGTGGAAACTAATGTCGGAAGCAATTGCAGCTCCCCTCCTACACATATGGAACACGTCCATTGCTACGGGCACGTTTCCGGACTGTTGGAAACAGGCCACACTTCTCCCACTGAAAAAAAAACCCCAAGGCGCACCGGATGATCTGAACAACCTCCGACCCATCTCTCTCCTTGCAGCCCCCGGCAAGATGCTTGAAAAAAGAATCCAGCGGCAGCTTAATAAATTTATTGAAGACAGCGGCGCCCTACATGAAACTCAGTCGGGCTTTCGGGCCGGTTTCAGCACCGAGACGGCCCTCATGGAGGTTGCCGAGTCTATCAGGTGGTCCTTAGATTCAGGGGCATCAGCAATGCTGGTGCTCCTGGATCTATCAGCTGCTTTTGATACTGTAGATCACAGCAGACTGCTGACCCGACTTAAGGACATAGGCATTGGAGACAAAGCTCTCAACTGGCTACTCTCCTACCTCACTAATCGCTCCCAGAAAGTGGCCCTGGGCCCCTTCTCTTCTGGACCAAAAAATCTCTGGTGTGGCGTCCCACAGGGGTCGGCACTGAGCCCCCTGCTGTTCAATGTCTATTTGGCCCCGCTCTTCACTTTGATTGCCAAATGGGGGGTCAAGGCAATATCCTATGCGGACGACACGCAATTAGTCTTTCCATACACAGATTCGTCCAAGGAAGCCTTTAGCAAAATCAGGGGCTGTCTGCAAGACGTGGCCAAATGGATGAACACTAACAAACTCAAGATGAACGCGAGCAAAACAGAGGTGCTATTCTTTGGAAACCCAAAACATCCCCCTCCGGATCTGTGGTGGCCAACGGAAATGGGCCCTGCCCCATCTCCCAGCTCCCATGCAAAAAATCTAGGAGTAAAATGGGATGAGAACTTGTCTTTCTTGCCGCATATACAACAGCTCACCGCGGGCTGCCTGCATAAACTCAAAAATTTGCGGAAATTTCTGCCTCTGCTACCAGTCGAGTGCCGGAAAACGGTTGTTCACGCAACAATCACTTCTCGACTCGATTATTCTAATGGCCTCTATCTTGGTCTACCTAAATATGCGGTGCAACGCTTACAAATCGCGCAGAATGCGGCTGCGAGATTAATAAACGGGTCCCTTTTAGGCAGCACATCTCTCCGCATCTGCACGAGCTGCATTGGCTACCAGTGGCAAGTAGAATTAAGTTCAAAGTGTTGACCCTGGCTTTCAGAGCGCTAAAAGGCACGTGTCCAAATTATCTGAAACTTCGACTTCCCCGCTACCACCAAAAACGTGAGCTGCGCTCAAACTCCCTACTTAAGCTAACTATACCGCGCGTGAGGAAAGCTAGACTTGGAGGCAGGTCCTTTTCGGCCGGTACGGCGAAACTTTGGAATACCCTGCCCCCTGCCATCCAATCCGCCACGTCAGAAGCAAGCTTTAGGAAACTCCTAAAAACCTGGCTTTTTATGCAATAATCCTGTTCTCCCTCCTGACTACTCACTCTTACTGTGGGACTCGCTAGCGCCGGGACACCTCCCCAGAGGTAGCTGTTCGCGCTCAACAAGTTTCTGTATTATTATTATTATTATATATACCCGTATATGGCCTTGTCCACATATGAGGATTTTACTGGTGACAGCAATTTTTTACTATATAAGCTCCCCTGAATTTCAGACCAGGACAGAAGAAGCTTGTTCCAAGACATGACACTAGGATGTGCGTCTGCCTTGTGCCTTGGCATGCCAATTTAAGAAGAAAGGTGCAAATACATTTCCTCCGTTTGGGAGCCTGCCTGGTGTCAGTGTTTTCCTTGCATCGCACTGAGGAGGGTTGGAAGATTTATTACCCAACAGGTGGTGTCAGAAAGTGAAGCATTGAAGGACTGTGCTGTCACCGGGTAAGCTGAATAAAGTTGCTGCAAGTGGCGTTCCACTTAGTTAAAACATAGTATTAATAAAACATGGCATTAACTGGCATTTAAACTAAACAGGGGACTGTAGAGAAAATATTGAAAAATGTTCCCTGACTCAATACTTTGAGTGATATGTGGCTGAGGTTTACAGAACCTCGTAACTTCCACTGCAGGTGAGCGTGGGCTAGAGAATCATTTATGACCCAAAGGTAGGGGGAATGAAAAAATAAAAACACCCCTCCCAGAGCGTAGCATGGGAAGCATTGACTATCAACTCGCAGCAAAAAAGGAAAAGGAAATTATTTTCAAATTTGCACTGTTCTGTCATTGATCAATGACTGTATTTAATTATGTTTAGGTGTTGATCTTTAAGAGTATTGTCCCGCTATGTTTCTTTGAAATGCTTCTTTGAGTGAGATGAAAAATAGTGCATTACTGCATCAGAGAAGACAAATTGTATTATGTGGTGTCTGAGTGGTCCACAACTGTTGATTTTTCAAATCTCTCTATCAACTTCTTAACCAATTTTTCTTTCCCGGAGACAAATCTGTTTATCTTTCAGTGTTTAAAATTGTGAGTGAAGGGCACAATGGACACCGGCAAATCTAAAGGAACTATGGATGTGGTAAGGCCTCGTTTGATGAAAAAGACAAAAATATTGTTTAAACAACTGTCATTTGAGAAGGATTTTTAAATTACCAAGAGATAGCCCCGCAGCTCAGGTTGTAAAAGATGCAAATTGTTTAGAATATGTAACACCTTTTTGCACGCTAGTCTGGACTTGGAAAGGGAATGAACGGCTGTGGCCTAGATTTGGTTCTCTTGAGATAGATGATATTAAACGCTTGACAGAAACTATAGACTTACAGGGTGACCCATCTTGGGATTCACACTATGTAAAAGATTGTTTACAGCAGTGGCTTTCAATTGCAACAAATAAAGCGCTCCTTTGAAAAAATAAAGGCCAGGGGAATGCCTCCACTGAATATAGAGACTGTTCTGCAATAGCAACAGCCATGGTCTGTGCAGGTAACAGCGGTGGGGTGGTGGGACCGTGTAAGGGGAGATTCCGAGGGATGATGCAGAGGGAACATTAATTATTTATTTATTTTTCTCTCAGCATCGTCCCTCGGAATCCCCCTTACACGGCCCCACAACCTCACCGCTGCTACCTGCACAGACCGCAGCTGAATCGCATTGGTGAACAGTGAGTGCAAGAAGTCAAATAAAAAGGAGCTAGAACTAGCAAAGGATTGGCCCACATCTTATAACCAGTGTTTATTGGAATTAAGTAACTATGTGCAAACAATTTTTGAGAAGGTATAAACCCAGGCAGACTTTTGGTTACAAGGACCTGGCTTAATCACAACACATTATAATAACAACATATGATAAAAATACAAAAAATTATAAAAATCAGAAAAATCAACAGACTGTTATGATATCAAAAATGCATTTTAATTTGTTTTTATAAAGAGATCCATTTGATAAAAAATCTTCCACTTTTCTTTTGGAACCCCTGACGGAAGGAACTGTTTGGCGCTGCTGCCTCGAAAAAATCGATTTCGAGTCAAGGTTTAACTATTACGGGCACCATCGATCAATTATATCTATACCCATATGAAAGTATCGGCAAGGAATAAACCACGGAGAAGCGCAGAAATATACAAACAGCTCCACCTTGCGTCGAGATTCCATACTGATTCTAAAGGTCGTTTTTAATTTATACCCGAAATTGAATGTTATTCTGGCTATACACCATCAACAAGCGCTAGACACATAGAGCGGGTAGAACGGTCTAAGCGTACTTGAAAAACCAGAGTTCCTCATTACGCTCCTTCCGGTTTGATACAACAGCGTTCCCTAAACAAGGAACATCTCCCTTGCAGACAATCAAACGTACCGTTTTGTGGTTGAAAATTAAAAGAAATCGACCTTATGTCAAAGAAGTAAAAAGTACGCAGCGTTTATTGCTTTTTCAGATAATGTCTGCCGCTCACACCTGAGTATAGGATAAAAACACTGCTTCCCTGCCTCAGTCGCTAACAAAATACTACACTACAGTGGAAGGTCACTACAAAATCCTTTTCTTAGAAGAAAGTGGCTGCATATTGTAAAGTCCTGATGAAGACAAAAGATTTGTCGAAACGCGTTGACACAGCCCAAGTCTAACAAAAGAATTTTTGGAAATAATTTTAAATATTAACCTTTTATTTTTTGTATTTTAACAATATATTAGAAATGTCATTCCTATTCAATGTATCACTTGTCTAATTACATATTTTTTATCAAATGGATCTCTTTATAAAAACAAATTAAAATGCATTTTTGATATCATAACAGTCTGTTGATTTTTCTGATTTTTATAATTTTTTGTATTTTTATCATATGTTGTTATTATAATGTGTTGTGATTAAGCCAGGTCCTTGTAACCAAAAGTCTGCCTGGGTTTATACCTTCTCAAAAATTGTTGTTTCCCTGACCCAGGAGCTAGATCCTTAAACAGGGGGTCCCTGATACTTACCCAAGACTATGTGCAAACAGAACAGCATTTTTTGTCACTATAGCAAAAGTGTGGTTTTTCAACAATTGAAGCAGAACGGGTTAAAGCAATATCAAATGCCACTACTCATAGAAGGGCTGCTGCTCTGCTATGTATTTGGACTCACCGCCAAGTAAATATTGATATAAATAAATAAGTTAAAGAAGCCTCCAAGCCTCAAGGCCTTTTTGTCAAACTGGGGGAAGGAGCAGAGAGTGAGCAAATAACTAGTAGTGCATTGACTGAGGAGAAGATTTTGTTGTTTACTGAGGAAGAAAGGAAAAGACAGAGAATGGATACAAATAGTGAATTTAATTCCTGGGTCACAGATAGAGCCATTGGGACAAAACATTCATTCTACAGGACCTGTTCCTCCTGCACCGCAATTCTTAGCCCCTCCGCCAGTAACATCAATTTACCCATCACTTTCAGGCCCCTACATACATTGTGAAAGAAATAACACACATGAACAGGCACAGACTTCACAAGCAGGCTTATCACGTATCCACATATCCCTGGAAGGTGATTTAACTAGGGTATCTAAAATGCCATCTACCCCCAGAGAAGGCAGTTTTAGAACACTAATACTGAATGGATACTTATCAGTAGGAGAGGACATGTTGCAGGCTTTTGAATCGTCAGCCCAAACCTCCACTTTTTGTCTGAGTGAGGATTTAGGGATAGGTGCAGAAGAGAGAAACAATGATGAGGAACATGAGTAGTTGACACACCTGAGGAAAGAGGCAGGCGAGTTCCAAGAAGAAGTGAACACTGATATGGAGGAAATACAATGCTCCATTAATAAACTCCAGGATAAGCTAGAGAAGAGGGAGCGGCTGATATATACACGGTCCCGCACACAGGCACTAAAGAGAAAGGGTGAGAAGTCATTCACTGATGCCATACTTTTGAACACTAAAAGAACTGCTCCAAAAATAGTGTTGGGGGGGACAGGCATGCTAAAGCCATGGACCCCTTGGTTGCGACTCAAATGACCAAGGTCACGCCTGACCCACTCACTGCCAGTGTGAAATATTATGAGTGGCTTCATAAAATATGTATTACTGACTAATATTTGGATGTCCCAAAAAAAAGTTTGAATAACTGGTTAGAGTCTATCCAGGATACAATTAATGGCCTAGCAGTTAAACATGGTGATTCACTGCCATGTTGCAGAAGCCAGGTGAGTCAGTGGCTGATTCCATCTTAAGGTACAATAAAGCATGGGATAAAAGTGCAGGACCACCGCGCACAAAAGATGCCTATAAGGTATTAGCTACTCAAACACTTATGAATGGATTGCTAGCTTCTGTGGCCCACAGTTGTAAACTGCGCCACCCTGATGGGTCCACTAAAGGATATCAAGAGTTGTGCACACTTCTCATAACTATGGAAAGAGATGGTATTTTTAGGGTAAGGAAGGACAGTGCTAATAATGACAAAGGAATGAGGTTGCAGCAAGTACAAAGAGAGGAGGAGCCAGAGGGAATGTACTATCAGGGGGCACAGCATAGGCAGAATAATGGACGAGGATACCGGAGAAGAGACAATAGAACGGATCAGTGTTATATTTGCCGGAGGTATGGGCACTGGGGACGCAATTGTAAAAATAATAGAGGTAAAAGGGACTGGATTGAGAGAAGTGACCAGTATAATAGAAATTATAGAAACAAAAGGAATGAAAGGTTTGACAGAAATGAGATCCAGCCATCAGCACCACCCATGCCCGCAGACCTCAAGCAGACCCAGTACTCCCTGAGGAATTCTTTCCAGGAGCAACATGGATCAGCTAAGGACCACGCGGAGAGAGAGATCGGATAAACTGCAGAAACCAGAGCCCAGTACTTTATGATGAAGGCATCAGACACACCTGAGAAGAATTCCATGTTTCAAATTAAGGATAGGATGTAATGAGATCAATTTCTTAATAGACAGTGCTGCAACCCTATCGGGAGTAAGAAACAGAAACAGTCACTACTATTGCAGTAAATGGAATGACGATGCATGAAGAATTGTCAGAACCCTACCAGTTTCTGTTGATGACTTCACACTGACCCATCGATTTCTCCTGTCACCAGATGCACCCATCAATTTGATGGGGAGATATCTCCTCTGTAAATTGCATGCACCATTATATTTTTCCCAAAATGGGATTTACTTACAAGTACCTGAGGACAGGTTAGAATTGGCTAATAGAGCACTTACTGCATGCAAATTAAGTGAAGTGTTATGTACAATGCATGTCTTGTCTCTCTCTCCAACACGTTACCAATGGACTCCATTACATGGAGATTTTTATGAAAACATGTTTCTAGAACTGTTTAAATACCACCCTGACATTGAGAGTGAATTGGCCCTTCATTTAGTGCAGTTGACACTCGTACCTGGGCCTGTACACTGTACTGTAGCATTTTGTACAGGGCCTGTGCCTGAATGGTACACCTACAGGGCAGGCAAACATTTGTACTGGACAATGGAGTTGCTCGGGCACACATTATATGTAGGAATAGCAGGGGGTGCGATGAGCATTGAGTTAGGACCACAGGAAGAGAGGTTATTTCAAGTGCCATATTCTGAACCACATGTAACAAAAAGCCACACAAGGTAGTGGTGGATACAAGGTTGCACTTCAACAAACACCGCCAGACACTGTGATATTGTGGTCAATTGGGCTTAGCAATTCCTAAAATTAATCGGTGCCACTCAGGGTAAGATACCCCACTACCCAGCGTATCAATAACACAAGACACTAGGTGAATTGTACAATATATTCAAAAAGAGAACCCCGGCACTCCAAATATTTATACGTACAATGTACATGTATCCATAGCTGTAGCACCAGGTTCCTACCCTAAGGATTTGGTCCCCATGGTCAAGCGCCTTCAGAACTTACCTAGAACTAAGGATTTTACATTTCCTTCAGGAATTGTGTCTGTTTTTGGGAGATGGAGAAGGGTGGTGTTGGACGTTGTGTATGATCAGAAATTACACAACTGCAGTTTTTTACAAGCTTGAAGGAAATACGGCTTTACAGCTGACTAAAAGCAAGGTTCTAGAGCAAGTGAACTCAGAATTTTGGCCAAAACACAAAAATGAGGCAGGATTATTGAAAACATGCCCTCCCCATAAGGTGACACTTAAAGAAAATGCAGACTTTCCTTATGTTCGTCAGTATAGGCTGTCACCTCAGGCAGAGGAGGGAATAAAACCTGTGATTGAATCTCTCTTGCAACAGTGTATCATTCGAAAGGCCTCTAGCCCCTGTAATAGTCCTATCATTCCATTGCCCAAGGACAATACTGGGCAGTATAGGTTCATACAAGATTTACGACTGATCAACAACATTGTGGTTCCCTTAGCACCTGTTGTGCCTGACACCAATACTATAATATCTTCTATACCTGTAGAGGCAGAGTACTTTTCAGTCATAGATCTCTCCTCTGTGTTATTTCAGTATTAGAGTCCATCCAGAGAGTGAGTACCTTTTTGCCTTCACAGTAAAAGGTATTCAGTATACTTTCAGAAGAATAGCTCAGGACTACACTGAGAGTCCCACGGTCTATGTGCAGGAAGTGAGGAGAGACCTGGACAGACTACACCTGGAAGCTGGTAGCGTCGTCTTGCAGTACGCTGATGATCTCCTTGTGGCATCTCCATCACTTGAGGCCTGTGAAAAAGACACTGTAGTGCTGCTGAATCACCTTCAGGAGAGAGGACACAAAACTTAATTGTCAAAATTCCAGTACTGCCAAAAAGAGGTGCCTTACCTGGGTTATGTGGTATCCAAAGGTACACGCCGCATATCACCTGATAGGATAAAAATGATTCAGGGCATGCAGCCTCCGTCCACCAAGAAAGGAATTATATAATTCCTGGGGATGATGAACTACAGCCGCCAGTGGATCCCTGAGTATAGATCCTATGATGCCATCCCGCGGCAATGTACACTACAAAATTCTCCCAACAACATTGTATGGACTATTGAACTTGCAGACTGTTTCAAGAAACTGAAAGAGACTTTGTGCACTGCGCCAGCCCTGGGACTGCCGGATTACAAACTGCTCTTCCATTTCTATGTGTCAGAGCATAATGGCATTGCGAATGGTGTGCTGACACAGCAGCATGGCTCAGGAAAAAGACCTAGGTGACTTTGCCTGCAGCAGTAACTGGGCATCCAGCTGGTTTAAGAGCAGTGGCCGCAGCAGCTGTGATGGTAGAGAGGACCGCTTCCATTGTGTTGGACTACCCTTGTATTGTTTATGTGCCACATTTGGTACAGTTGTTGTTGTCATCTGCAGCAACACATTTTTCGGCAGTCAGGCAAACAGGTTATGAGGTCACTCTGTTTTCTAACACCGATATCACCATTAAAATATGCCCACCTGTTAATTTGGCAACATTATTACCTCCAATAGGTGATTCAGATGAGACCCCTGACCATGACTGTGTTGAGGTTGTAGTGACATGCACCATACCCAGACCAGATTTGCAGCAAACACCATTATAAAAGACAGACTATGAGTGGTCCTCCAGCAGACTAACAGACACAGATTACAGAGCAGGATATGTTATATCAACAGTAGACACCATAGTTGAAAGTGCAGCCCTCCCCATCTGCCCAGCAAGCCGAGCTGTATGCTGTGACAAGAGCATTCATCCTAGCAGAGGGAATTTTTTTAACACTGATGCACATTATGCCTTTGGAATTGTCCACGATTTTGGCCAGCTGTGGCTGTATCGTAGTTTCATAACAGCAGCAGGAACCCCCATTCAAAATGGCCCATTAGCAAAACATTTGCTACAGGCAATACTACTATCCAACAGAATAGCAATAATAAAATGTCAGGCACATACAGGAGCTAATACTGAGATAGCCAGAGGGACCGCCATGGCTGACACAGCAGCAAAAGAGAGCATGTTACAGCCAGTACAGATGGTACCTTTAATGGCAAAAAGCATTCCAAAAATAAAGCTCATTAACGGACAATTGTTGTTAGCTGATGTGAAGGAAGAGCAAAGGTCTGCACCACCGGAGGTAGAAAGAGTGTGGATTGATGCTGGATGTGAGCAGAATGATGAAGGGTTGGGGGTCCACTGAGATGGGAGACCTGTGGCCCCACACAATATGTTCCTGCCCCTTACAAGGCTTGCTCATGGACCCACTAACATGGCTCAAGGATGAATGAATGCTTTGATTAGACAAGAATGGTTTGCACCAGGGATAACAGCTTTCACTGCACAATTCTGCTCCCAATGTCTTGTCTGTGCCCAACATGCTAAATGTCAGTCCCCCGTTACCCATGATCACTTGCCAGTACCAGAGGGTCCCTTTACCAATATTTGAATAGACTTCGCCTACTTGCCCCCAGTGAATGGATTTAAATATTTGCTGGCATGTGTCGATCAATTTTCAAAATGGATGGAGACGTTTCCCACAAGGAAGAATGATGCAGCAACTTTTGTGCAATGCTTGATGAAAGATATCATACCCCGGTTTGGGGTTCCCCAGAGCATAAACAGTGACAGAGGGGGTGAATTTGTGGCTGCAGTTGTGCACAAGATGTGTGACTGTTTGGCAATAGAGTGGATCCTGAATGCCCCTTATCACCCGCAAAGTTCAGGTCAGGTGGCGAGAAAGAACCCCACAATAAAACATAAATTAACCAAAACAATTGATGCAACAGGCCTGAAATGTCCAGATGTGCTGCTTTAGTGCAGCATGCCATATGAGCAACACAATCTAGAACAACTCTCTTGTCCCCCATGAGGTGTTGATGGTGATGCCTATGTCGGTGGGGCTGAGCTTGCCTCTCACAGCATCCCAAGCAGCACTGCGGTGGACGGATGAGCATATTTCTGACTATGCTGTACAATTGTCAGTGGTCTTGAGGCATCACCAACTCCAGGTGAAGGAAGCTTTGCCCCATCCTTCCTCAGAACTATCCCACCCTTTAAACCTGGGGACATGGTCATGTTAAAAAAAAATAAAAGATGTTTCTCTTAGTTCTAGGTGGACTGGACCTCACGTTGTGCTCCTGGTTACTTGCTCCATGGGACTGTACTTGTGTAGTAAAAGCATATATTCAATTTCTGCAGTTACAATTCTACATCCTACAGAACAGAAGCTAGCCTGCAGATATCTTCATATGCAGCAGGATGTAGAGAAAACAAACAAACATTTGCATTAATGACTATAGATATATAACATAAATTCATTGAGTACTAGTATATCATTTTGTCTATGTTGAACAGCGAATACCTCTTAGATGTGTCTACACACCAATATATGCATATTATTTAAACACTGTGTAATGCAATTCAAAGATATGTACTTTATTGATATTTTTATATTTCTACAGTGTAAGGTACTTACCTTGTCCCGAAATCCCGCCACGAACACCTGAAGCCTTCTGCCCATCGTAGCGGAGCAAGCATTTGAATCGGATTCCAGCAGCAATTATACACTGGGAGGGTATCTGACAAAGGTATTATCCGAAATGTGTCATGCCATTACCGATTAAAGCTGCTGCCTGAAAGAAATCCTGCGCGTGTGCCCGGTTCTTCTACGCGGGACCATGGATTGCATATATATATATGTGGGTGTGTATGTGTGTGTGTGTATATATATATATATTCATATCTTTCTTACAATGGTATATGATATTGCTATCAAAGTTCTCTCTGATCCTTTGGTTGTGAAGGCACAAACTAGAGGCTTGTGGTCTGATCTGATGGTGAACGGAATTTCCCATTTGAACATTTTTAAATGTTTGACCACCCAATGTTTGACCACCCAATAACATGTCAACCTTCTTTTTCCACAACTGAAGACTTGCATTTTACATCTTTATGGTCAATGAGAATTTCACAGTCGATCACAGATCCGTCGATGACTCCAAAGACGAAGTCCCTTCAGATGAAGGCCGCCTATGCGGCAGGACTGTGTATTACTTCAGTTCTCCCCATGACCTGGACAGACCATTCAGTCATCTTTAGCAGACTCACTATCAAAGGTCCGCAGAGAAAGAAAGTGACCCCCGTGAAAAAGGGCACGTTTAAAGCTTGGAAGGACATCAATCCTAACGATTTAACGTTGCTTCTCAATACCACAACCCCGGAGCTATCCACCGATCCCAACACTGCTACCAATCAATTCCAAAAGTGATTGGGCGAAGCCACAACTCAGCTGGCACCCACCAAATCAATCTCAAAAAACAGAAATATGCCTAAAGCTCAGTGGTACACGACAGAACTAAAAGCCCAAAAACAATACACCAGGAACAGGAAACGACAATGGCGAAGAACCTATGACAGTGAAAATAAGGAAAAATATAAGAAAGCCCTGGCTACGTACAAAGCTATGATAATAACAGCAAAAAAAGACTATTTCACACGCCATATAGAAACTGCAAAAAACTCCAGCAAACAGTTATATCACATTGCCAAAACCCTTGCTGGAAATGCCCCGGATCTTAATCCACCCCCATCGCAAACTTTATGTGATGCCCTATCGGATTTCTTTTTTGCTAAGGTCAACGATATCTATCAAGCTTTCAATCTTGACCAGGCTAGCAGTAGTGCTATCACCCCCATGATTACTCCTAATAGCACTATGACCTGCTTTAGCCTCCTCACCACTGACCAAGTCAAGAGCATATTTAAAAGGATTAAAGCTGGCTCAGCTCTGGATCCCTGCCCAACCTCCGTACTTGCCACTGTGCCAGACACAGTTATTCCCATTATCACCACCGTCTGCAATACAATCCTGGCATCCGGATCCTACCCTGACTCACTGAAAAATACATTGATCAAACCTCTGCTTAAAAAGCCTGGGTTAGATAAAGGTGAACTAAAAAATGACCGTCCTATTGCAAGTCTCCCTTTTCTAGCAAAGGTTATAGAAAAGGCTATGAACCAGCAGCTATCAGCTTATATAGAAACCAACAATCTGCTGGATGATACGCAGTTCGGTTTCCGCAAACACCACGGCACAGAAACCGCTCTCATCAAAGCAGCTGATGACATAAGAGTCATCCGTGATCAAGGAGGAACTGCTTTATTAGTTCTCCTAGACTTGTCAGCTGCTTTCGACACGGTTGACCATAAGATCTTGGTCGACCGTGTCGAGAGGTTGGGCATTCAGCTCACTGCCAGGGACTTACTTGCCTGCTTCCTGGCCAACAGAACCCAGGCGGTTACACTGGGCCCCTTCCAGTCGGCTGACCTGTCGTTACCGTGTGGGGTACCCCAAGGCTCATCCCTAAGTCCGACACTATTTAATATATACGTGTCGGACCTCGCTAGTGTCATCAAAGCCCACGGGATGAGCCTAACCTCATACGCCGACGACACTCAGTTGGTGCTGGCTATAAAGGGCGATGGACAGAGGATGGCAGAGAGATTCCAAGGTGGGATGATTGCTGTCGGCGAGTGGATGGCAAGGAATTGCCTGAAGCTTAACTCCGATAAAACGGAGGTGGTTATCTTTGGCAATCTCTCCCCAGTCTGGTCGGCAACCTGGTGGCCATCGGCCCTGGGCACACCTCCCCGCCCCACGGTCAAAGTCAGAAACCTAGGTGTTACCTTCGACGACCAGCTTAACTTCATGGCCCATGCAAACAAGGTGGCAGCCAACGCCCATTTCAAGCTAAGAATGGTAAGAAAAATTACACCTTACTTACCAGACTCAGCAGCAAAAACATTAGTCACCTCTCTAGTGCTTTCTTCACTAGACTACTGCAACGGTCTGCTGCTCAATGCCCAGAACAGAGTCACCAAAAAATTACAGACCGTGCAGAATGCTGCCGCCCGCGTACTGTCAAAAAAACCTAGATTTGCACCCATCTCGGACACGCTTAAAAACTACCATTGGCTGTCCATCCACAACAGGGTCAAATTTAAATCTCTGTGCACAGTCTTCAAATCATTACAGGATCAAGGACCTCGATTCCTTAAAAAGCAACTGATTCCTTACAACCCTCCGAGAACGCTCAGATCCACCTCTCTTAACCAACTAGTGGTTCAACGCAGCCGAACAGCTTCCTGGGGCGATCGCCGCTTCTCTATCGCGGCCCCTAGACTCTGGAACACCCTACCTAACCATATAAAAACTAGCCCCACACTTCTTCAGTTCAGAAAAAAACTGAAAACATGGCTATTCAATCAGTAACCCACATCTCTCCACTTCCTGATCAGGGTGAGACTTCAATGCAATTTCAGCGCCGAAATGCCCAAGGGTAATTGTACGCGCTCTACAAATGGCATTAATAAATAAATACGCTCCATTGACGGTACCACAGGCGAACGCATCAGCAGTTGCACCGTCGTCGAGACTGTCGATGGGACTGTCGACGGAGGGAAAAATCAGTCTCCTTCAGCCCAGGCAGATTCAGGATTTCTCTAAAATATCCCCTCTACTTCCTGCTTGCACTTCGGACTTTCAAGAGTCAGAGGATGAAGATATGTTTGGCCCTGCATACAGTTCATCACAGTTAAGAGTCAAGTGCCAAGATTCTAATGATGAGGACATTGAGCTAAATGATCCATCTTCTTACCTGGCAAGGGAATTTCTTTTGCAGAAAGAGACACGTCCATCATGTAGAGGCCGCATTCCTTCCAAGATCGTTATCCTTACAATGACAGGGAGGAGGAGCGCATCAGTTTAGAGAACCATCAATGAACGTTCAAGTGTCTCTGGTATCTGATCTCCGTCACATGATTGATAACTATTACAGGCGTTTTCCGGACACAAATGCCCCTCAGAGGCCTTTACCTCTCCAAGAGATACCCACTATTCTGCCGGGCCAAAGCACTCCCAAATCCACAAGGGAGAAGTCCCTCCTATAGTCATCACAGAGGATACTCAGGATGCTAAGCCAGAGGAAGGGGAAATACAAATGGACATTGACGCCTATGATGAATGTGATGACTACATAGGCCCTATGCCATCATCTCCTAACCCTCCTGTTGCGGATTCCCCTCTGGCGGATATTGGGGGATTTCATGATCTTCTAGGGCATGCCTCCAAACATTTTGATTTGCCAATGCCAGCTAGTGATTTCTAAATGATTTTAAACCAGGTACTCAACGTTCAGTGAGGGCAATCCCTATAGTTGACTTTCTATGGCAAGAAGGGCTAAAGTTAATAAAAACACTTGCCTCTGTTCCAGCTGTTATTCCAAAACTGGACAAAAAAAAAAATACAAGGCCCCTGATGACTCGTCTGCATGCCTCATTGGTCACCGAGGCCGGACTCTGTCATCATGCAAGCAGCGCAGAGAAGAGCCAAGAATCCAGTATCCCCCTGCACTGCCTCCCCAGATGAGGAGAGCACCGCCTCAACTGTATTTGTAAGAGCTTCTCGTCATTGGCCTCCACCTCCATTAGAGCCTCTAATGCTATGGCCAGTCTGAAAAGATATGACCGGCAGATGTGGTCGGACATTTCTACTCTGTTGGAGTATCTTCCGGAAGATAAAAAGAAAGAGGCAAATGATATTCTTTTGGAGGAAGAAAGAGCATCTTCGGAGCTCATTGATATAGTCATGGACATTTCATCCACTGCATTTCGACAAAGGGCAGGAGTGGTGGTTCTGTGTCACCTGTGTTATCTCAAAGACCATACAAGTCAAGGGTTATGGACCTTTAGGCAAAAACAGTTCCACATCAACTATCTGGAATTGTTAGCAATCTCTCTAGCATTGGAATCTTTTCAACCGCAGCTTCTAAACAAAGTTTTTTTAGTACATACATACAACATGACGGCAATATATTACATACAAAAACAGGGGGGGACACTCTCTCCAGTTATCCCATCTAGCACAGAGCATCTGGAGGTGGGCCATTCCACAAAACATACATCTCCTAGCAGAACATCTACCAGGGGTACACAATCAGATAGCGGATCTGCTCAGTCGTCAAACAGAACAGATCCACAAATGGGAACTTCATCCTCAAGTTCTTCTTCCATCCTTTCATATGTGGGAAAAGCCAGATATAGATCTGTTCACCACACACAAAAACACAAAATGCCAAAACTTCGCATCCAGGTATCCACACCTGTTGTCCAAAGGCAATGCGCTATGGATGAACTGGTCAGGAAAATTTGCTTACGCTTTTCCGCCTCTCCCACTTGTTCCATTAGTGGTGAGGAAACTTCAACAACATTCCCTTACAATGATCCTAGTTGCTCCAACATGGGCAAGACAACCATGGTTCACAACTCTGCTGCAGCTATCAGTAGTGCCACATCAAAAGCTGCACCTCTCCCCCAAGTTTTTCACTCAGAACCATGGAGAGATAAGACATCCAGATCCCAGTCAGCTCAATCTAGTGATCTGGCACCTGAAATCTTAGAGTTTGGATATTTCAACCTTCCACAAGAATGTATGAACGTTATCAAAGAAGCTAGACGCCCTACAACAAGAGCATGCTATGCTGCTAAGTGGAAAAGATTTGTCATTTATTGTTCTAACAATAAGATTGACCCACTAGATGCTTCTATTCAAAACATTATTTGTTACCTTTTGCATCTACAACATTGTAATCTAGCGTATACCTCTATAAGATTACATCAAGCTGCAATAGCAGATTACCTACAGAACAGACAACATCTGTCGCTTTTTAAAGTTCCACCAATAAATGCTTTTATGGAACGGCTTAAAAGAATAATTCCACCAAGAGTTCCAACCTCCCCAGTGTGGAATCTCAATATAGTTCTTACCAGACTAATGGGCCCTCCATTTGAACCTCTACACAAGTGTGAATTACAATACCTTACTTGGAAAGTGAGTGAACTCCAGGCATTAACCATACAAGAACCATTCTTACAAATTCATCACAACAAAGTGGTTCTTAGGAAAAATCCTACTTTTCTACCCAAAGTAGTTTCTGCCTTCCATCTAAACCAGTCAGTTGAACTACCAGTATTCTTTCATCAACCAGACTCAGTGGCAGAAAGAGCGCTACATACTCTTGATGTCAAAAGAGCATTGCTCTATTACATAGAGAGAACGAAACCATTTAGGAAAACCAAACAACTTTTCGTAGCTTTCTCCCCACCGCATAAAGGTAATCCTATTTCTAAAACAGGGATTGCAAGGTGAATTGTGAAATGTATGCAAATATGCTACCTTAAAGCTAAACGCACATTAACAATTCCCCCTAGGGCTCACTCCACACGCAAACTAGGGGCATCTGTGGCATTCTTAGGAAATATTCTTCTAGATAACATATGCAAAGCAGCAACTTGGACCACGCCACATACCTTCACAAAACACTATTGTATTGATGTGCAAGCAAAACACAAAGCTAGTGTCAGCCAGGCTGTATTAAGAACACTTTTTCAAACTACTGCAACAGATAGAGGTGGCAACCGCTAAGGAGGATACTGCTATATAGTCTATGCAAAGTGTACAATCTGCAGCTCATATGCCTCGAACAGAAAATGCTACTTACCAGTATGCATCTGTTCTTGGCCTGTAGAGCTGCAGAGTTGTACACACCGACCCTCCTACCCGGAAACCTCTATCTGATCCAGTATTATCTTAATTAGAAACATCACGCATTGGCACTTCTCTATTGCTTACTACTCCATCTAACCCTACTGGCAAAACAATCTAACGATGGAGCTGAAGCCCATGCTCACTCTGCACCGAAGGAGGAGTCACTGGTCTCGTGACTTCAAGACTTCTTCGAAGACAAAAACAACATGCAATCATCCGAGCCCAACACCAGATGGCGATCTATGCAAAGTGCACAACTCTGCAGCTCTACATGCCAAGAACAGATGCATACTGGTAAGTAGCATTTTCCTACCTGTACACTGTGGTTCTCCAGTATTGATATCCTTTATAGATTTACATGCAACCCTCCCTCCTCCCTGATTATGCTTACCAATTACCTAAGAGTTTTGTAAACCTATACCTTGTGCTCGAAATCTGAGGTATGGCGGTTCTGTCAGGGAAGGAAACTCTGAGGTCTCTGCTATGATTGGCTGAAGTTTGGATGTTTTAAAATGAGGCTGAAAAGTTACTTAAGTGAGTTTTCTGTTCTATGGAGGTTCAGGGTGATGTTTTATTACTGCTATTTCTTCCACTCTGACCATGGGGGAAGATTCAAGCATGTGAATCTATATAAGATATCAATACTGGAGAACCACAGGGTACAGGTAAGTAACTTTGTTTATATCAACCATACAAACACCAACAATTCCAGCCCTTTCAGCAAAAGTATCGACCTTCCTATCAACAACAACACCACTTTAGACCACCACCAGCCACAGCGTATGCAAAACACGCTTGGAAAAGGAAGAGGCGCTGACAGAAAGCAGGGACAATGTAAGAGTGCCAGTAATACCCTCTCCATCACACCAACCACTTGGGGCACAAATGTCTAATTTTTTACACCAATGGCAATGATAACGTCAGACAGATGGGTGTTAGACCTTATCACGTAGATTCATAGCATAGAATTCCCTCATAAGCCACCAAACTCTGCACTAAGGGGAGCAACGCCACCTCTTCTAAATCTACTCCAATGAGAAGTAGTGATCATGCTACAGTAAGGGGGCAATAAAGAAAGTGCCTTACTCCCAGAAAAGAATCGGTCTCTATTCAAGATCCTTCTTATTACAAAAGAAAACAGGAGAATGGTGATCCATGGCGTACCTGGAAAAACAATCTTTTCACATACAAACTCTCCAGGACATCCTGCATCTTCCTATTCAGTGAGGTTACATGTCAACTTTGCATCTACAGGATGCCTACTTTCATATCCCCATTCATCCAAAACTTCACATATTCTTGAGATACAGGAGGGCCATCACTAATTATCAATTCTAAGTTCTCTCTTTTGGGCTCAAATCAGCCTACAGTATTTTTACAAACGTTTTAGCTCCGGTGGCAACTCACTTAAGTCAGACGGGTTTCCAGGTATTTCCATATCTCCATGACTAGATGATTAAGGCACCAACTGCTTGTCAAGCGACAAAAGCAACAAGAGCTTCTCTAGTACTGTTGAAAAACGTAGGTCTTACGATCAATCATCAGAAATCGTCCATAAACCCTTCAATCCAGATAACACTCCTGGAAGCAGTTTCGGATACAATCAGGGGCAAGGCATTCCTAGCACAGGAAAGGTGGACAAGACTCAAACTGTTAGCAAAAACGGTACTGAAAAGAAAGACTGTTTTGGTACGCCTGTTCAAATAATTTCTAGGGATGATTTCCTCTGCCATTTCCCTAGTGCTGTTTTGCCATCTAAGAAGGTGACCCTTACAAGAAGAGTTAGACAAGCAATGGATTCAAATGAACGGATCATTCAATGACCTAATTGGATCACTCCAGAAATGACAGTGGCTCTATCCTGGTGGATAGAAGATGGCAATCTGCCAACAGGACTGACTTTCCTACATCAGATACCCAAGTTCGTTATTACCACAGATGTTTACCTAGAGTGATGGGGCGCCCTTCTGCAGGATTTAAAAGCATGCGGTAGAATGGTCTCCACAACAAATGAAAATGCATATACATTTTTTAGAGGTCAAAGGTAATTTCATTGAGTCTCCAGGCTTTTCTGCCAAGGATAAGAGGCCAGTCAACACGACCAGCATACATTATTTAAACAAACAAGGAGGCACAAGACCTCCGACCCTAACTTAGAAAGCACAACAAATTTATAAAAATTGGCAATGACGGACCAAATAACAATAAGTGCAGAACATGTTCCAGGAACAAAAAATATCCTGGCAGACACATTGAGCAGTACCAAAAACAGCTGCCACAAATGGGAGCTCAATCAAATAACTTTGGACAAAATCTTTCATCGATGAGGCAAACCGACTCTGGATCTTTTTGCTACACAAAACATTTGGGAATGCCAATTTTACGCAAGTTGGTACCCACTACAAGGGTCATGGGGGATGCATTGGCGATCAGATAGTCAGGGAATTTTGCCTACATGTATCCCCCCAATCCCCTTGATTCCCAGACTTCTCTGCAAAATAAAAAGGAAGCTCTGTTGAATAAATCTGAATGCTCCAAGATGGCCCAGACAGCACGGGTTCACAGAACTGTTACTCCTATTGGAAAGGACTCATTCCCAGCTGAAACCCCTAGCTACGATTATCAACAATGAACTACAGCCAAGTAATTCATCCGAACCCAAACTCCTAACACTTATCGGCCTGGCTCCTGAATTCAATAAATTTGCAAGCATGAACATCCCTCAAGACTGCAGAAACATTCTTGTGAAAGGCAGAGATGATAGCACTAATAGGACATATAAACTAAAATGGAAGCTTTATGGTGCCAAAACTCAAATGGCAACAATATCCTTGTACCACCAGAGCAGATTCTGCCTTATCGTTTTGTCTGGCGAAATTAGGTTTGGTCTATGCTTCCATTAAGGTGAATTTAGCAGCAATCCCAAGATATTGAAGATCAATTAGTTCACCAACTTTGTGGTCAAATAGGAAGATTAAAGAGTTTATTAAAGGCCTTTTCAGAGTCTTTCCTCCAATTAAGACTCCTCCTCCATCTTGGCAGCGCAACACAGTACGTGCCCAGCTGATGAAGGCTTCATACGAACCCAGCTACAAAGCAGCTCTAAAGTTTTTAATGTGGAGAATGGCTTTGTTGTTGGCCCTTACATCAGCAAGGAGAGTTAGTGAGATACAAGCTTTCACAATAATGAGCCTTTTCTACAGTTTCTACAGGTCATGGACAAATGTGTTTGATGGATTTTCATCTAAATGAGCCTATTGTGCTGAGGACGTTCTTTCCAAACCCACAAACAGCTGGTGAAAGATCATTGCATACATTAGATGTTAAAAGTTCCCTGAAATTCTATTTGCATCATACTAAACAATTCAGGTAGACAAACCAACTGCTAGAAGCATATGGGAATCACCATAAGGGTCTTCCTGTTTCCAAACCGACCATAGCTCGATGGATTTCAGCGACTTTCCAGCTCTGTCACTACAAGACCTCTGAAAGACAAAGTTAAAGCGCACTCTACTATAGTGGTTTCTACTACAACCACTCCTTTTTCTGTGGTGCTTCTTGAAGAAATATTTTGAGCGGCAATATGAAAGAACAGGTATACGTCCAATCAACATTGCGACCTAAAATTGTCAGAGCACAGTGATGCGTATGTGGGACAAGCAGTGTTATGCCATTTGTTTCAATAAGGTGAGCCTTTTTCAATTTTATTATCACACGTTCCGCAATTGTGCCATTATGATAATGATTGTGCATTTGCTCTAACTGCTAGCTATTCTGATTCAAGCATGGGAATCTATGAAAGATCCAATATTGGAGAAGAAAATAAGTTACTTACCTGTGACTGCAGTTCTCCAGTATTACCATCATTTATAAATGCACATGCTACCCACCCTCTTCGCTGTAGAGACTCACATTATTATTATGGGATAACTTTTATCACTAGTGCTTGAAAATCTGAGGTAATGAAGCCTCTGTGGGGAATGTTCTACGGGGTGCTCAACGCTTGATTGGCTGAAGATTGGTTCTTTATAAATGATGTTGATAAGTTAATTAAGTGAATGTTGC
This sequence comes from Lissotriton vulgaris, assembly GCF_964263255.1. Classification (NCBI taxonomy): domain Eukaryota; kingdom Metazoa; phylum Chordata; class Amphibia; order Caudata; family Salamandridae; genus Lissotriton; species Lissotriton vulgaris. The sequence goes on along the minus strand of NC_141695.1, from coordinate 1,654,886,125 downwards.
TAGCCATTATAGGCTATGTGCAGTATACTGTCCTGCTTTACAATTATACCATGGGTCTCCCACTTCGACGACATGGAATGATTCAAGCATGGGAATCTATAAAGATGTCAATACTGGACAGCTACAGTTACAGGTAAATAATTAATTATCTTCACAAGCACATATATATATAGTTAAAATTAAGCTTATTATATTTCTCGTAGTGTTTATCCTTCATGGCAAGGGAAGCAAGGAGTGAATCGGGTTAGAATGATTAGGGATAGATCTGGAAATGTAGTCAGTGAAGCAGAAGATCAAAATATGCTGGTATCCTCCTTTCCTACTACCAGGCTTCCCAACTGCTTATTCTTAATGAGTGGTGGTACAGTGACAGGGGGGACCCGGCGTATGCCCTAGAACGGTCGCTTATGGGCGATAATACGCTCCACACCATTCTGTATTCAGCCCGCCTGCGTCGTGCACTACCGTCGGTTACGAGGGTGGTCTTCGCTGTGTGGAGGCAAGCCCTACGCCGCATGGGCTGGTGGGGCAAGTTGACGGCCGAGACGCCGCTCTGGCACAATGGTCTGCTCCCGGAGCTGGCGGCCCTGGCCGGTTTTGAGGGCTGGGAAGCGATAGGTATCACGCTATTGGGCCAGGTCATGTCCGGCACTACCCTTAAATCGTTCGAGGAACTCCGCACGGAGTTCCAAATGCCTCAGTCTCAGTTTTTCCGCTATTTGCAGCTGCGCCATGCCCTCACCCCGAGCATTGCCAACCTAGACTCCCTACCAGAGTTCAGCCCAGTCGAGGCAAAGGTTTTTATGGGGGACCTGGGGAACAGAAAGGTTTCCCGGATATACCAGACGCTGGTCATCCATTGCTCCTCTACCCTGCATTCTCTTCGGGCGGCATGGGAGGTGGACGTCGGCCCCCTAGATGAGGACGATTGGAGGGAGGCGCTAGAATTCCCGCGTGGAACCGCCTTCGCTGTACGGCTCCGACTCATCCAATTCAAATACTTGCACCGGGCCTACTACACCCGTGAACGATTGTGGAGAGCTGGGTTGATTGCATCCCCGGAATGTCTGCGCTGTGGGACGGTGCCTGGATCTCTGATACACACTGTGTGGTCGTGTGGTCGGCTGTCTGGTTTTTGGAGAGGTGTGTGGAATTGTCTGTCCGAGGTCCTAGGCTGGGACCTTCCCCGCACCCATCGGCTAGGATTATTGCACGTCATGGAGGGCATTGGTGGGAACATATATAAGCGTCATCTGCTGCTTTTGGGGCTTGTTGTTGCCAAATGGGACCTGGCCCGGGCGTGGAAGGCTGTGAGGGCCCCTCCCCTGTCTGCGTGGAAAGCTGGGCTGGACTACTTCATGGGCCTGGAAAGGCCGATCTTTGAGGCGAGGGGCTGCCCACGCAAACACTACAAAATTTGGAAGTGGTGGGCCGATTACCGGGGTCTGTCGCTGGATCCCCCAGCGGAGCGAGAAGAAGACATTTGATTGTACGGACATTGTTGGCCCGAGTCTGCGACACTCCTGTCGCGCTACACCTACACCTATTCTCTGTTGCTATATGTACACGTGTGGGAGGGGGGTGGGGGGGGGTTTCTGGGTGTTGGGGGGGCCGGGGTTGGGGGGTAGGGTGGGTTGGGGGTTTCTTCATACTGAGCCTATTCTTGATGCCTACTTGGACATTTGCTACTCATGTGATTTACTGTACCGGTATTGTTCTGGTGATCTCCGGCCTTGGGGGTGCCACGATTTTATTGCTCACTTGCTCAATAAAATTGGTTGTGAAAAAAAAAAAATATGCTGGTATTTCATGCATTCTGTTAATTTTTTACCACACTAGAGTTCCTGTTGGAGAATACTAGTTCTCATGGAGATACTTCAGATTCATTGAATTTCCCATGTCTTCATTTGTTAATAGGGTTATTGATCTTGCATCCTGTAATCCTATCAGCCTTATTCATGCTGACCCTATCGTATGTGCTTAGAATGTTATGAAGTGGTTGGCGGAGACACTGCTATTTTGATGTTAATCAATCGCAAGTTGTTCCTGAAAAGAGTAAGTTTCATTACACATATACATCTGTTACTGTAAGTCATCCTGTCATCCATTGTGCTGAGCAAATGTAGAAACAGGGAAGCATTCAAAGGAATAGGTTGTACGTTTTCTGTGTCACATTTCAGAGCTGTATCGTTATGAGTTTTTCTTATCTCCTGTCCTGGTTTTGCACCAATCTGGCACCTTACCCTGAATTCTGGACAGAGGTATTTGACAGCAAAACTTTGTTTTTATTACATATCAACCACTTTGCTTAACTATTAGGCTGGACATAGGAACATTTCTCATTGAAAATACTGCAGTAAGCACATAATATTGTTTGAAATAATCCAAAAACAGTCTTGCTGCATTGGAATCAGACTTTACAGATCATGGCAAGGATATCCCAGTTATTTTGTCTTTGTATTCTATTATAAAAAAGATGATGGTTTATTCTCAGCTATTATAAAATGCATATTTAGGTTTAAAGTATTTTATTGCAGTAGGAAAAGAAAAGGGGACAACATTACAGACAAATAACCACAGGTGCACCCCCAAATCAGTGTGTACAATTCAACAGATGCGTGAAGGCAGTTCGTTCAGTGCGATGGGCACGTTCGTGCCAAAGTCTCACGGCTAGCGCACCTGTGGGTGGGAACAAAACAAAAGGAAGGAAAAAAGACAACCCCCCCCCCTCCCGACCAACTTCCCCCCTCAACCCCCCAATTCCCCCCCCCCCCCCCACCCCCTGTACTGTGCCGTCAACCTCCCGCCTTCTCACTGCGGCAGCTTGGTATCCATCCCTCCCTCCAAATGCCTACATGGCCAGTTCAGTCTTGCGGATCTGGCGGCGGCGTCAGCCGTAACAATCTGAGATACCTAGGGCAAGTGATTTCCTTGAATTCCGATCTTAACAATGTGTGGAATGGCGCCCAGAACTCTTCAAAAGTGTCCACCTCCCCCGCCACCACCAGGGACAGCTTTTCCATGCCCAGGACATGCCACAGCCTATGTAGCCAGCCAACAACAGTAGGAAGTGTGGTAGTGCGCCAGTGTATGAGTATGTTCTGTACTGCCGATCCCAGGGCTATCGCTATCTGTCTACCTCTCTTAGACCTTAGTGGGTACATTAAACCATTCGGCAAGCCCAGTAGAACATAGGCGGGGAAGCGGGGTAATTCAATCCCAAAGCACTGGTCGATCTCATTCAGTACCTCCTCCCAGTAAGGAGTCAGCAGGGGACAGTCCCATAGTATATGAGTGAGTGTGCCAGTCTGGCCGCAGTTGCGCCAGCATGTCCCGGGTATTGAGTGGTCCATGTCATGTAATTTCTCGGGGGTGCGATACCAATAAGTCGTAATTTTGGTGAAAGTCTCCGTGAGCCCAGTGTGGTAGGCAGAGTGACGCGCCCGGTAAGAAATGTGGTCCCAATCTGTGTGGCTCAACGCTCGACCAAGTTCTCGTTCCCACCCCTCCCTCCCAGGGTTGTAGATGTGAAAGGGGGGAGGTTGCAACATCTTGTAAAGGTCGGAAATAAGCTTGGCGTCCGATGAGCGAGTTACTAGCCAACGCTCATATGCCGTGATTTTCCGGTCCGCCGTAGCTCGCACCTGCGGCTGTAGCGCCCAGTGGCGCGCCTGCATATATCGCATGCGTTCCGTCTCGGGAAGGCCAAAGTCCCGACGCAAGTCCTGGAAGGAAACCACACCCTCCGGGCCATACATATGAAATAAGGCGGAGCAACGGGCTGCTCGCCAGAGTTCATAGGCTCCCGACTCCATACCCGGGCCAAAGTCCAACTATTGGCGTGAAAGGAGAGGGAAAAGTGGTAAGGTCATGCTTGACGGACACGAAGTCCCACACACGGAGCGGGACCCGTGTTAAAAAGGACGCATAGAGGTTGGGGGGGCGGTGGGCCCTCCGCAGGAAGGGCACCTCCTGCAGCGTCCTGCCCGCAACCGCCTGGTCTTGAAACAACCAGTGTTTGTCCGATTCCCACCGGCTCCACTCCACTAAGTAGCGCAATTGAGCAGCTTGAAAGTACTTATGCAGGTCTGGTATCCCAAGGCCACCAGACTCAGGCGCCAGCGTGGCAATGGTTCTCTTGATCCTAGGTCTACGGCCCTGCCACACAAAGCGCGTGATAGCAGACTGAGTCTGCGCTAGCCATCCCTTGGGGGGTTGCAGTGGGAGAGCTCGAAATAGGTACAGGACTTGTGGCAGGAGGGTCATTTTCACCGCGGCCACTCTTCCAAGCAACGACAACGTGCCCCTGTCCCAGCGGGCCAGTTCCTCTTTGATCTTCGCACTTAAAGCCGTGTAGTTGGCCGTGACCATAGCAGGGAGAGAGGGTGCTAGAAAAATCCCCAAATAGGGTACCCGGTCCTTAGACCAGCTCAGAGGAAAGAGCCTCTTTAAGTCAGTCCTGGTGGTGCTGGACAGCGAGATGTCAAGGGCCGCCGACTTCCCAAGGTTTACCTTGAAACCCGCCACGGTCGCAAAGGTTTCCAGTTCTGCGATACACGCTGGCAATGACCTCTGAGGATCATCGAGCGTCAATATTACGTCGTCCGCGTAGAGACTTAGGGCGTGATGGAACTCCCCCATACGGACACCCATGACGTTGGGATTCTGGCGAACTCTTTGTGCGAACGGCTCCATATAAAGAGCAAAAAGCAATGGTGACAGTGGGCACCCTTGTCTGGTGCCTCGCTCTATTGGGAAGTGCTGAGAGCTGCATCCGTTCACCCTCACTACCGCGGATGGGAATCAATAGCAATTGAACACCAGGTGCCTGAACTTCTCGCCTATGCCAAATTTGCCCAAGACCTTCTCCAAATAGGGCCAGTGCACTCTATCAAACGCCTTCTCTGCGTCAATGGAGAGGAGCATACGTTCCCCGGGTATCCGCGAGGCCTTCTCCAGTATCTGGGTCACCCTCTTAGTGTTGTCGACAGTCTGCCGGCCCGGTACAAACCCGGCCTGATCCGGGTCAACCATGCCCGGGAGGTGGAGCGCCAGGCGTGCCGCTAGGATACTGGGAAATATCTTCAGGTCTGTGTTCAAAAGTGAAATCGGTCGGTAGGACCCGCAAGCAGTCCGATCCTTGCCCGGTTTCGGAATCACCGATACCGTAGTCAGAGAACGTGTTAAATAGGCGCGTCAAAAATGGTGCGAGATCCTGACAAAAGGTCTTATAGAAGAGAGGGATAAAACCGTCAGGTCCCGGGGCCTTCCCGTTTTTGAGTCGGGAGATCGCCGTGACCACCTCCTCAATCCGAATCTCCCGCTCAAGATGTTGGGCCTGATCCGGCGTCAGGGACGGGAGCGACACCGACTCTAGATAGTCTGCGTCAGCTCGCGCTGAGGGGGGAACGCCGGCGTAGAGATCAGCGTAATAACCACGGAAAACTTCCGCGATCTGTCCATCCTCCGTGACCGTCCCTCCAGTGGGGACCGCTAGTTCCTTCACCCGGTGCTGTTGGTGCTGTACCCTGAGTTTGTGCGCCAGAAGCCGGCCGCACCTGTCTCCGCCGGTGTAGTACTTATGTTTCAGGCGAAGCACTGCGTACTCCGCTCTGTCCATGTCAAGCGCGGACAGGAGTTTCCTGGCGGCCTTCAGTTGCCTCCAGACACGGGGGGCACCCGTCCGTTGATGCACCTGCTCTAGCTCCCGCACCTGGCGGGTAAGTTCGTCCTTCTTAAGCTGGCGATCTTTGTTCTCCGCCGAGGAGATGGCAATGAACTCACCACGGAGCACAGCCTTCAAGGCGGCCCATTGCGTCGCGCGGGTGGTGTCGTCGTTGTCATTAATACATTGAAATTCCGCTATGGATTCACGGATCTGTTTCACCACCGATTGCTTATGCAGCAAAGTGTCCCTGAGGCGCCAGACCCCTCTCAAGGGAAACACCGGAGGCAGTCGGAAAGTGCCTTCCACCGGGGCATGGTCCGAGAGAGATAGGACCCCTATGTCGGCGCTCGAGGCCAGTTCATACATCGGGCCCGTCACCAAGAGATGATCCAACCTTGCATATGATTTGTGGGCGTGGGAGTAATAGGAGTATGCACGACCCGCGGGGTGGAGGCGGCGCCACATGTCGTGCATATCAAGCTCCTCCAAACGGGTACGAACCGAGCCCAAAAGCTCCCCCGATTGTAGGCGCCTCTGCACCGACCTGTCCAAGGATGCATCAAAGAACACATTCAAGTCCCCCCCAAGCACAATGTGTCTATCAGGAGTGGACGTCACGTCTTCTAGTGCCCTGTGTAGAAACTGATCCTGATGGTCATTGGGGCTATATATGGAGCCTATAGTAAACACTAAACCTCCCGCCTTGATTCTATACGCCAAGAGCCTCCCCTTCTGTTCCGCTACCTTTTGCAAAACCTCCCCCTTGAACCTCCTAGATATCATGAGCGCTACCCCTGCCGTCTTGGAAGCGCAGGAAGAGAAAAGCTGCGTGGGGAACTTTGGGGTCCGCAGCCTGTGACAGTCTTTAGCCAGCAGATGGGTCTCCTGCAGAAGACAAATGTCTGCCTGTGAGTCCTCCAGGAGGGACAGTACAGCCCGTCGTTTAACCGGGTTATTCAGCCCCTTCACATTCAAGGTAACAATCTTAAGGGCCATCAGTGAGGGGAATACCAGAAACTCACACCAAGGCGGGCAAGGCCCACCAGACAAAACTCAAAGGCCACAGCCAGCGGCTCCAGCGCACAGTGAAAGCAAACCACCCCGCAGCACAGTACAGTCCCCTAGCCCCAAAACCCCCAACTGTGTGAATCCCCCCTCCCCCGGAACCCCACACTCCCCCCTTCTCCCCCGCCTCCCAGTGAACCCCCAAACCCCGAACTTGCCCATCCAACTCCCCTACCCACCCCCCTCTCCCCAAACCATTCAAAATGCGTCATTGTCCCAGTCCGGTCCTTAGCGGACAAGGCCGTGGAAAGTTGTTCTAGTGGACGTCCAGCCACCTCCACCAGCACCCCCGCCACCCCCCACCCCCGGAACCCCCGCACCTGCGATGAAGATAGGCTACTGTAGACTCCCCCCGGAGCAAGTTCAGGCCGTCAAGGCCACATCGCCATTCGCCGTATTCCTGGAGGCCTCCTGAATGGCGCTAGACATTTCTGCTCGAATCGTAGGCGAGTCAGGCCTCGCGGGCGGCGGGGATCGTCTCTCCCCAACCAACTGCCAGCCATCTCGCGTGCTCCGCCTGCGGCGAGGCGCCGGGGTGTCCGTGTCCGATGCAGTGATTCCTAGTACCCCGCAGACATCCTGGAGGGACCGGAGCTGGTGCAAAGTTCCATTCCATCGAAAAATCAGGCGGAAGGGATGCCCCCACGAGTACTGCGTGTCATGTTCCCTTAGGAAGTCCGTGGCAATCTTAAAGGCCTTCCATTTCTGCAATGTTATCGCGGACAAGTCCTGATAGAGAGCCACCGGGTGGTCTCTGAAGCGTAAAGGCTGCTGCCGCCGCGCTTCACGGAGAATCCGCTCCTTCAAGGGGAAGTCTGGTAAGAAGGCCAAAATGTCCGGAGGAGGCGCTGAAGCCCTGCGAGGTCGGCCAACTCTGTGCGCTCTGTCGATCCGAATCTGGAAGTCTTCGGACTCTCCTAGTATCTCACGGAACAGGGCTCCTAGGTAGGCGGCCGCGTCGTCACCCTCTTCGTTGGACGGAACACCTCGGACCCTGATGTTGTTCCGCCTGGACCTATTTTCAAGGTCCTCTGCGTGGGCTTGTAGATCGATCTGTTGGTCCCTCAGCCTCAGGACCTCCTGTTGCAGATGGGTGATTTCCTCGTCCCTGGAGTGGCCAGCCGCCTCCACAGTGTTCACTCGCTCTCCCAGGGAGTCCACCTCTCTCCGGACTTCCCGGACCTCCCCGGCCACCTCCTGCTTCAAGGCCTGAAAGTCCTCCCTCAAAGAGCTGAACAGGGACTCCAGGAACGATCTAGTCACCGGGGGTTCCCCACCTTCAGCGCCCCGTGAGCTAGTCGGGGGGCTCGGGCGGGCTGGGTCCTGTCTTGCCTCGGGGCGCCGCGTCCCAGCATGTCTGGCAAAGTTCGATCGCCCTTCCTCTGCCCCCTGGCATTCGACATCGCGGAGAGGCGGGAATCACGAGAGCCCGCGGGCCGCGGTGAGGAGGTGCTACAGGCCGGGGCCGCGGTCCAGCAGTGGGTGGCTGGTCACACAGCTCGTGCCGGCGTGGGAGCACTCCCAGCGAGGAGCCCTCGTACGCCTCGGATGAGGGTCGATGCAGCCGCTCCGCACCCGTTCAAAATGGCCGCTCGTTCCGGCTCGGGGAACCAGCGCCGAACTGGCGTAGTCTCAACTCCCAGGCTATGTGTCGCGCTGCCCCATGCAGAGGTCCGGGGCTACCAGTGCATCTAGGCCGTCACCGAGCAGTCTCTCCGGTGATCGCCCCCAAAACCACATCCGATGATTCCGGCCAGGCCCAGTTCCAGGGATCGTGGCAGTCCTTCCCCACTGGTCCACTCGAAGATCGCACAGCCGGGGACCAAGGTCGCAGATTGTGCGGCAGCCGGAGCCGGAGGCCGCGGAGGTGATCGAGGGCGCCGGAGGGCCCGGCAGCGCTCAGCAGCAGTCAGAGGAGGGGCTCCGGAACGGGCCTCGTGGCGCAGGCCCCGCGGCCCTCCCGATCCCCGGGCTTGCGTAGCTACGTCCTGCCGACTCCGCCTCCGCCATTAATGCAACTCCGCTCCGCCGATGAAGGCCGCCCCAGCACCCACCGGGGATGATTGCGGTATTGAGTCGAGTGTAAGCTGTTGGCCCGCCCCGTGCTGCAGGCTCCCCTCGTCGGAGCACCAAGGCCTCGTGATCTGTGGCTCCCGGTCCTCTCGACAAGTCCTCCGGCGGCCACCGCCTCGGCGGGCTCTCTAGCGGTACCGCCGCCGCGGCAGGGTAACTGAGGGCTGCGGACTGGTCCACACCACCACGGGGAGCACTGGGTGCATTTTCCGCTCGATCCGGGGGAGATCAGCGGTGTAGAGCGGTGCAGGGTTTCCAGGGGCTCGGGAGCTCACGGCAAGTGTGTCCTCTCAGCCCGCCATCTTGGCCACTCCCCTAAAATGCATATTTAAAAGGAAAAGCCTATATCAGAAAGCAAAGCATTTAATTATCTAGTCTATTAGACCACTTACAATAATGCAAAAGCGTGATATTCCAGTGACCATAATATCTGTTTCATAAATCACCTATGAAGGTATATCATGTGCCATACTCAGAGCACAACTGTGTCTGGGTCTGGCTGAGCGTCATGCATGGGGCTGGTATCATTTGTCCATCTTGTCCCAGGGTCCATCCAACTATGGCTATGCAAACTGGCAAATGTACTACCCCTTTAGCAATTGACTCTCAAGTAGCGATGACGAGAGGTCACCGGGAGGTAGTGTGGGGGTACTTGAGCTCACCACTCAAAAGTTTCCCAGCAGAGCAATAACTGAATGTCTTACCCTGAGCTTCACTATGATAAAAGAAAAGGACTTTAATCTACATATTTAAAGTGTAATACTTCATAGCAGTGAAAATCAGGCACAGTACTTGTCTGGGTGCTACTGCACCTTGTAGTTTACCCCACCTCATCCCTCTCTCTCGGGTGCTCCCTCCCCAGGTGAATCTAAGTAGCCTTTCCTGCGCTGGGTATTAAAGGTATCTCAGAAAAGTGTCAAGGCTTAGTTACATATTGCTCATTCAGTCTTGGAGTTCAGTGCTTCTGGCAAATCTAATGTGAGGTCTCACCCAATTTGCGTCTCTGAATTTGAGTCAGTCAGAAAGCCTTGATTCATGCATCTTTTTCACTCCTGCTTTTGGGAGAGATGAGCAAGTTGAAGTCTTGAACTACAGTCCAGGGAGGCCTACAGCAGAAGGCTGGTGGGAGCTGGCAACATCCACAGCTACAAGTGTTGCTTCTGGTGAATGTGGGAACTTATTGTGGGTCGCTAAGCCACCAAGGTCAGCTGTCACAGCACCGTATGTGCACCTACCATGGTGGACACAGGTGCAGCAGAATAGCACCTCAGGCATAGTTAATTGAAAGGGGGCGGCACTGCCTGCATGGCCGCAGTCTTGGGAACAGCAACACACTTCTCCATGGACATAATAACTTCTTGATGGCAGTACACTCTGCGTTCACATGAGCTTCTGGTTCGTGGCACAGTCTGCTCTGGACGCAGTCTTCTTGAAGACAGCAGTGACAGTCGCTGCCTGCAATTCCTCTGGGAATCATCTTCACAGAGAGTATACAGCCCATATGCCTTAGGACATGTAGGTTGCTCTCCACAGTTTTCCTTCCTCAGGCAGACACCCTCAGGTCTAGAAGTCAAGCTGCTCTACCATTTCAAGTCAGTCACACCTCTTCAAAGTTTGCAGGTTTCTTTTCCTCTTTTAGCCATGGTTTAGCTTCAAGGTGCTTCAGGTTGGAGATTCAGCTTCTTCCAGCAAGGCCAGTCTACAGGTGGTGGTTCCTCACCTCTGTGAATCTGTCTGCCAAGCAAACACCAGCTCTGGTTGCACAACATTCCTCTTTGGTTGATAAGAATTTGGAATTAGAACAAGAGGGTCTGTAACTCCAATGTTTATACAGTTTTAACAGACCAAAAATATGGATTCTCTGTTTTCATTTCCAAAACAGATTTGGGCCTTCGAGTAGTACTCCAGACACAGCCTTTGTGTATGGTGATGCTCCTCACAGCAGAAAAGTCTCCACCTTGTAGTACGAACAACAAAAGCACAAAGAGGCGTGAGATGTCTGTGCCCAGCTCATCAACAGCCACATTGACAGTGATAAGAAAAAGAGTTAAAGAGATGGCCCGAGGTGAAAAGCCTGGTCCAGGACATCATTTACGACAAGGGTCAGACCTAGGCCTTCATCTGTAGACTAAATTCGGGTGCGTCTAGGGCCGAAATCCAAAACCATAGTTTTGCACTTGGGGCAGGAAACAGGGGCCCAACTAGACTCAAACTTCGGGAGGGGGGATTAGTGGAGACAGACATTATAGGTGCTGAATCAAAATTACTTATGGGGGGTTCCCTTCACTTTTCAGATGTAGTGTGTAAAACACAGAGTCATTCTTTGAGTCTACATTTGGCAAATACTGCATTTTAAAGCACACAGGGTCGGTAACATTATTCTCGGCATCACATGATCTTGGGGCTCTCAAGGACTTTTAGCACAGTGAATGACAAACTATTTAAATACACATTAGGCCAGTAAACCTGGTCCAATGTGAAACACCAGATTCTATTTTACATCACAAACTCGGACAAATCGTACACTCCAAACACTCTGGGACAGTTGTATCAACCTAACTAGTCTTAAAAAAATCTTTTACAAGATACTTCACCATCCTACCATCAAAGGAAGGTTTTGAAAATGGGAAGCAAATAATGCAGTTTAAGCACATTTATTAAGTTACTGCTCTGTTCATGCTTCATTTACTTGTACATAATACTTTTAGGTTATTTTCTGAATATGATGTTAGTATAGTTAGCAGATTTGTAGCTCTTTGGGGGAAGCAGGCACGTATCGTAGCTCTATAGCACAATAAATGTGGAATATACATTATTTGGTACTTTGTGACAACTCCCACCAAATATTTTTGAATTTGAAATGCTTGGGTAGTCATTTAGCAAGAAACCCAACCCAAATTTGATAAAATGTGCTCTAATAACATACATTAGGGATAGAAACTGAGCACACAAGTTTGATTAAAGATGATACCCCCACCCCATAGATGGGTGTCAATCTGGGATTAACAAGGGTAAGAGATGTTGACCTAGTTTTCCGTTTGTCACTCATCACACTGCACTCAGTATCCCTTGTCTAAGTGAAAGGATCAGAAAATAAACAGAGCTTTAAAAGTCTTATGTATTTTTTAAATTACTGTCCCTCTACCCAGCCACTGGGAAGCAAATAAGTAGCTGTTTTGGAGCTAAGCATGGGTAAAGGGATCAACCTTTGATGCCACTACAACTATTCCTGCCATTTTAGTGAATAAATTCCATGGCAGCTCAGGACTGACATTCAAACCTGCAACGTATCCCTGAACACAAATGGGAGCAGATTATTAAATAGCAATAAAATTTACGTGAAAACAATTTGCAACAGTGCTCGAAGAATGAGAATGTATTTACTGATAACAATGTTTGCAGATTTCTATTGACTTCTTGTGTGAAGCAAATGACGTATGAAATAAGACTTCTTGGGGTGGTAGCTTAGTAGCAGTATGACGAAGTAATCCAGAAAGAACTTTGGATGCATGAGTCTGTCATTTACTAAGAATGATGGGGCTAAATTAGAACAATTGCATAACATTTGGGAGTAATCATAGTGTGAGAAAAAGACTGGACTGAAGACAAACTAGTCTCTGCTTTGTTGTGGCAGGCAGGAAATTAGGCACAATCGCTAGGCCGTGCAAACCTAAGCCCAACCTTATTTGAGTTAACAAATTGGCTCATCTGAGCAGGAAGCAATTCCTGAAGAGACAGAAAATACCTTCACAAAGTGTTACCCATTTTAAGCACTGCCCCTCCTGCTAACATAGCCTTCTGCCCTATACGCTATTGCAGAAGACAAGACAACCATGCTGGCCTCTGTCCTCAAAGAAATCATCTCTCCCTTCCAGATTCCCTCCTACTGTCTCCTCAGGTAAATGTAACTATTATAGTGAGGATCATGATAGGTCTGCCTTGAGGCCCTATGTTGAAGGTGGGCAGCTTCTACTTCCAAGGGGTTCTTTTTGGCTTGCCCTAGTATCTCCTGCTCTTAAAATACTTGGTCAGATGTTCCTTTTTCGAATCACTTTTCATTATCAACAGGGGAATCTAAACAAAGATTCACTGATACACACAGACTAGAACTCTGGCCTCAAAACTGGCATCCCAGCCCTCATTCATTTCCTTCAGGACCCTACACACTGATGGTACTTCCTTCTCTGTCCACAAAGCAACATTTTAAAACTCACTTCCTGCAAAGATAAGAAACATCCAAAACCACCTCAGATTCAGGGATGCAGTAAAGACCTGGCTATTCCGTAAAAGGGGGCACCCCTACTGCAAAGTAGTCCCAAATCCTAACAACGCCACAAAGTTGAGTCAGTCACCTATGTACTGGTGGTAGGTAATTGCATCTCTCACTCCCCTTGACTCCATTCCAAGCTTAAGTGTATGTAACGATATTGCATGCATATATCTTTTTCCAAAAAACACATTTAAAATTATGCTTGTTAGGACTGCACAATTTTGTACTGTGAACTACCTAATTCTACTTAGGCCCTAGTTACAAATGCCTTGAAGGAGAGTGTGATATCTATTGCACATGGTAAGTTAGATAGTAAGAGGGCATCTCAGTTTATCCAGTGTGATAAATAGCATCAATTGTGAGTTTTGTCTGAAAATGGGACATAAGATTCAGATTTTAGTATTCTTTGCATCAAAACCTGTATACTCTGTTATTTACAAGGCACTTATCCCCCAGCAAAGTTTTTCCCAGGTACATTTTGGAAAGGGAAACCTGTTGAAATGTATCTGGGAAAAACTTTGTGGGGCTTGTGATGTGGATATGTGCTGTACCAGGATCTACCATACATTTTTAAATTAACTAGGCCAAACATAATAAGCGGAGTTAACCACTTAAGTTCATATAACTTAAAGTTTAAAGCATGGTACAAAGGTGGGCCCTACAAACTACAACACTTAAAAAATATATCGTAAACGTTTTTGAAAAGCATCATTGATGGTGCTTTTAAAGCTGTACCTAATTCTGAATGACTAACCATTACTCCACAGCACACAACATAATTAAGATATCTGCAAGTGCTGTGATTTTAGAAAAGCAACATAACTGTTGCCTTTCAGTACTGTTGAGACTTTTATTGATAGGGGTTCTAGTTTACAACACATTGTAAACTTAGCATTGCTTGAAAACTGTCTAAGTTAAATATATAGCGGTACAAAAGGGGGTGGTGATGGACGGAGCATCTGAATCAATCAAACACTCACACCCAGTCAAAAGATCTGGGTTTAATCCATCACCGTTCTTTAGCCCACTCTGCCACCCCAGTTCAGACATGGCTATATACAAATCAGTCTGACCCTGTGCCTCATGGGAACAGTCCAGCCCGAACTGCCAAGCCATGTCTTCTCTGGACCGGAAACAAGCTTCCGAGGACCGGTTTCTGGCATTCGAGCCGGCTTGCTTGAATCCAGTGGCAAAGTGAGCAAGGGACTCACGTCTGAGCATACCCTGCCACACTTATGGCGGCCAAAAGTGGTACAAAAGGGGGTGGTGATGGACAGAGCATCTGAATCAATCAAACACTCACACCCAGTCAAAAGATCTGGGTTTAATCCATCACCGTTCTTTAGCCCACTCTGCCACCCCAGTTCAGACATGGCTATATGCAAATCAGTCTGACCCTGTGTCTCATGGAACAGTCCAGCCCAAACTGCCAAGCCATGTCTTCCCTGGACCGGAAACAAGCTTCCGAGGACCGGTTTCTGGCATTCCAGCCGTCTTTAGCCCGGCTTGCTTGAATCCAGTGGCAAAGTGAGCAAGGGACTCACGTCTGAGCATACCCTGCCACACTTATGGTGGCCAAAAGCGGTACAAAAGGGGGTGGTGATGGACGGAGCATCTGAATCAATCAAACACTCACACCCAGTCAAAAGATCTGGGTTTAATCCATCACCGTTCTTTAGCCCACTCTGCCACCCCAGTTCAGACATGGCTATATGCAAATCAGTCTGACCCTGTGCCTCATGGGAACAGTCCAGCCCGAACTGCCAAGCCATGTCTTCCCTGGACCGGAAACAAGCTTCCGAGGACCGGTGTCTGTCTAAGTTAAATATATAAGCATGTGTTCTGCATTACAAAGGGTACAGGATATTTTATAGTTTTGCAGGATTGGGTTAGCTATTTTATTGATCCCAGAAGGATGAAAAGGTAAAATGCCTTTGTTGGAATTCAAATTTAAATCCATGTCCGGCGGGCTTTAGAGTTGCTTGAGTGACTGAAGGGTCAAGACAGGCTCGAGACAGATGCCTTGCTCTGGCTCATCTAGAGGTCCTCTTAGACTCTTAAGACCAAAAAGAGCCAAGTTTGCTTGAGGCCACTCACAATATAACCTCATGCAGCAAGAATTAAAAACAAAGCATTGACCTGTGATTTAAAACAGGAGAAAGTAATATCCATCTAGTGTCTGAAACTCACAATTAGGAACCAGAAGAAACTGAGTTCAATCCCAGCTTCCTTGCTTGACTAAATGGTGTGATCCTAGGCAATATTTAATTTCACCATACCTCTTTTTATTATTGCACATGGCAGCACCTTGAAATACATGAACACTGTAAAAAAATGTCTTGCATTTGATGTAATAGTCTATAATGCTTCTACATAAATAATAAGAATCCAGGCCACATTTAGGGTGCACATGACAACTGTCTTGCCTCTTAGTGGCTTTTTTAATGGGAGTTTGGCATATGGCAGTGCAACAAGACACCTTGCTGTGATGCCCTATGCTAACGTGAAAGGGCAAGAATGAATCATATTTTTGGAATATGGTGCATTCCTGTCCTTTCACCCTGCTCTGGTGCTGTTTCTGCAACCTAGCACGAACAAAGGAACCCTTGCTCCATGATGCAAGGGTGCCTTCATTGTATGCAGGATTGTTTTTGTGCAGGAAGGGGCACCTTCCTGCACATAAACAATGCTAATAGGTGTTTCCTTTTTCTATGTGTGATGCAGAATGCAACACACATAGAAAGAGGAAACAATGAGGAGAAATTAACATATTTCTCCTTGTTACGCATCATCTTGTGAAGCGTACAGATTTGGTTCTTCCCCAGATTTACATGACTTTGTAAATCTGGGTCCGCATCAAATTCCATTGGTGTTGCGTGGGAAAACCGACTGCAACGTCCATAGAACGCCACTAGGGCGCAGAGTAAAGCGACGCAGCGCTTTGCGCTGCATTGCCTTAGTCATGATTTATGAGCCCACTCAAAGCAATGCAAGGTGGATTTGTGTTACATCTAAATCGAAAAAAGCTACTCATCCGAAGTATGTACAGCAGGGTGTTGGAGTGCGTTACATCACACACATAATAAATAGTGACAATGACTCATAAATTTGAGAGTGAATGCATGGGAAATGTTATTTAAGACATTGAGGACTACAAGGTGTAAGAGTCTGATGTCATCCATACTGTTAGGCAGTAGCGTACCATGGGCGGTGCCACAGGGTGGTTGCCCCGGTCTTAATATTCTTAGGGGTGCAACATTTCAAAAGGAAAAACATTTGTGGTGGAAGGAGCTCGAGTCTTGTTGGTGCTGTTGTCTGCAATTTAGGTTATGTTGTCATGCCCTCCTTTCCCTGCAGAAGAGCTGCACAGAGCTGTGCCCTCATGCATCTCACATGGTCTCGGGCCGGTGAGAGCTGCTCGCTTGCGGTGGCATGAGAACAGTACTGCCCAGTGGCACAACATTGGAACTTGTCTTGTGGTACCATGGCGCCGTACAAGGAATTTGTTTCTGCTTTTTGGCATGCAGAAGAAGCATTTCAAGCCCGAGTTCCGTGCTTGCTGCCTGATGTCATGTGTCAGTTTGGGATGGTGGGTTGAGCCACCAGGTGTTGTAGCAGCAATTCATTCTTTCATCCATTATTCAGTCTTTCACCATTCATTCTGTCCTTCCATCTGTGTGCGCATCCATATCCAAATCTATTCAACCATTTTTAAATCTATCCATCATCTATCCTTCAATCCATCATTTCACTCATCCATCCCTCCATCCACCCTTTCAGTCGTTCATCCGTCTTCCATTCATCCTTTCACCCATCGATCCATTCACTCATCCATCGAACCATTTACCGTCTCACCCATCCAGCCATCCTTTCACTTATTCAGCCATCCATCCATTCACCAAGTCACTCATCCGCCCATTCGTCCATCCATTCACCATTTCAGTCATCCATCCTTTCTTCCAGCTCTTACCCTCCCTTTCACTCATCTATGCATTCTTTATCTCATCCATCCTTACATCCTTCTTCTCACTCATCCATACACCCATTCACCCATCCATCCTGTCAATCACCCATCCATTCTTTCACTCATCCATCCATCCATCTTCCCTTTCTCTCTCCATCCCCCTTTCACTTAGCCACCCTTTCAACCATCCATCCACTCATGAATCCTTCCATTGACCCTATCCATCCATCCTTTCTCTCATCCATCCATCCTTTCACTCATTCATCCTTTTTCCCATCTACCCTCCCTTTTAATCACGCATCCATCCTCACATCCACCTTCTCACTCATCCATCCATTCATCCATTTACTCTTTCACTTATCAATTCATCAATCCATCCATCATTTCACTCATCCATCCAACCATTCACTCACTCATCATCCGACCTTTCACTCATCTACCCATCCTTTCACTCACCCATCCACCCGTTTACCCATCCATTCACCCTTTTACCCAGCCATTCACCCGTTTACCCATCCATTCACCCTTTTACCCATCCATTCACTCTTTTACCCATCCATCCACCATTCCACCCATACATCTATGTATTTACCTTTTCGCTTAGGCATCCTTCCACCCATTCATCCATCCATCCTTTCTCTCATAATCCATCCATTCACCCTTTCACTCGTCCATTTATCCCTTCACTAATCCATCCATCCATTTACCCATTCCTTCACTTACTTACTCACCCACCTTTTCACATTAAGTTTGAGCTATGGGCCTTTGTCTGCAGAGTTGCGGACAGAAGAGGCCAATCAAGAACTTCACCCTGCTGTTATTCCCAAAGCAAGGCTGGGGCGTGGAAGGGTTCACTATGCCCCTGCACACAGGCAGTCTGAAAACTTGAAAGTCTTGAGTCATGCATGATGCCCAGTGCGGGGACCTGAGTTGACGGGGTCATGGTGTTGTTTCCAGGGCTTTAAGTAGGGTGAAAAAAATTTGAGCTCTCTTCAAAGGGTGTGTCCGATGTAATTAAGGGTGTGGCTTAAAACACAGTAGCTAAAAATGTGTGCTTAGCATAGTGTGCCACCCGAATGGTATTCTGCTACTTCTGTTATTAAATCCAGCTATATAATACATCACACCTTGAAGAACCGGGTTTTAGAACCCAGCGGCGCCAGGGGCACGCAGAATGTCTTCGGGTTCACCTGTCTTAGAATACAGAGACACAGGATACTTCTCGGTGACGTCAAAGACCAAATTTATTGGCTGCAACCAGGAACAGAAGTCTACGAAGCACGACACGGGTGGTTCGCTAGAGACTGTACAACTTTCGTATTGCGAGACATCATCTTTTATGCTAAAAATCACATTCCTGACTGGCATCAGTTATTTACAAACTATCCAATCACACAGTGACATTTCAGAAGGTATCACATAACGACAAGCCCACTTTCAGTTGTCCAGCCCACCATCAGTTACAAGGAAAAAACTCAACATTTTTGCTCGCACAGGCCGGACGAACCCATAATAAAAGGACCTCAACCCAAACCATAAATAGGCCATAAAAGAAGGAACAGAAACAGATGAGAAGCAAGATAGAAGGGTTTGTGCGTGTATCATAAACTCAGCAATGTCCTGCTCTTTGATCTCTATCTTGACCAGCTGCCGAACAAGGAACTGGCTCAACAAGGTTAGCTTTGGGCAATGGAGTCAGTTCGCTCAGGTCACACAGAAATCAGCCAAGGGTGTACGTGTGCCAAGGACTCGTTTGGCCGTAGTCATCGGCCTATGTGAGGGCAACCACAAAATGGCTGCCGTACACAAAATGGAACCCAAAGGTTCGGAACGAAATTCCTGAATACACAGTGAATCCATCAATCGAACATGACGAAAACACTCGTACATGCTGCACTCGTCATTTGCGGTCCGCTGATACCAAAATCGTCACGATACGATGACCTTTATTGAACGGGTTCAGAATCACAGAACCTCAGACCCTCATTTTGCCCTTACATAGGCAATAAACCCAAACTCATGTCATTCTGAATCCAGGTCTATATTCATCAGATCATCCTAGTACTTAGTAACTCTCTCTGGACAGGTCTCCTCGCACACGAAGTAGCAAAAGGCCACATATAGCAGGAGCACACTGTACGCAAAGACAGAACAGGAAAAGGATAGCTAAGATCATCCCAATGATCATCAGAATCTTCCATCCCCAGGTGGATAACAATCCCCAAAATCATCACATTAAAGACCAATCTCCTTCGTCCACATGTACCGACTCGGAGATCTTATGTAGCTTGGAAATGGCTTGGTACACTGTCGGAGCGTTGTCTGGAATGAAAACGCAGCAGCTTGATTGAATCAATTTACATACCCCTCCTCTATCTGCAAGTATGACATCTAACGCAACTCTGTTCTGAAGAGTCATAAGGCCATCCGACTGGAGCTCAGCAGTCAAGTTACTAAGGGCACCGGGAGTCTCAACTATGGTGGACTCAACCACTCTCGTCAGTTGTCGTATGTTCCTGCTGTTAACCATAGGTCCCCAAAACGGCAGAAAACCCTTCAAAAAATCTCCTAATTCTTGTCCTGCAGTATCTTCCTTACTGAAGATACCTCTAACAACTCTCGTCTTGTGGTAATCTGCCGCAGCTGTATACGTAGGAGGCAACAGGAACGAGACAAAACATGTGCCTGAGAAATCAGGGGGCAACCATGTGTACGCTCTATCGTAACAGACAAAATAGGTACCCTTAGCTGCTAAAAACGATCGGGAAGACTGGGACGCAAAAACATACGTCTCAGTGCAAACACTGTTCCCTAACTGAGCTCTCGGATTCTTGCCATTACCTTGCAGACAGTAATGACCCTGATGGGGTACAATCCAAATCGGAGAAGATCTTTTCGCTCGCTAGTTCTCACTCAGACTAACTCCATATCCAGTAACGTTCCATCCAATATACGCTAGTATCTCATCTTTCGGGATAGTCTCATAGGAACTAATTCCTCTAATCATGTCTCCTATACCCTTAACTAGAGCACTATTCTTTGGATTGTCTTTCACAGAACGTAAGGGGTAAACTTCACGAGCATAGATGAACATCGTTCTGTATGCCCACACAGAACCATTATAACTGAATGGCAGGACCAGGTAAGGAATACCTTTATCAGTAGTATGAGGCATAAGGCCACACACCCAACAATTTGTCGTGTTCACTACTAGCTGATGTTGGTGCAGAAGTTGAACAAAAGAGCTGTTAACGAATTTCAATCGCCTAATGGACTCATGTTCAGGCAGAGGGTAAAAAGAATGCGAGGAAACAGTAGAAGAAGGCATAGGTTGTGTAGTGGGTGCAAACGTCACTTGAAAAGAGAATATTATATATCCCATCAGAAACATCATCAGGCTAAGTAACATAAAAAGACACAATATTAAAAAAACACTTTCTGTTCATAATTTTACACATTTTGCTCTTAAAGCTCATTCTTTCTACAGGCCTCTCCATCTCGAAAAACTCCATCCTCTAACCGTGCTGTTCGCGGTGGTTGGGTCTTCCATGCTAAGGAATGCGTCTGTCAGTCCAGGGAACTCCCTAAGACCAACCAGAACCGTTGACCTTGTGTCTTCGGCTTGCACTCCCAAGTCTTTACACCGCGACCCTACAGCTGAACCAGGATGGCGGTTCGAAAAACAAAAATCGGTCAAAACAGTTTTTCAGAGGAGAGAGCTTAGATTAAAAAATAGCAGAAAAAGAAAAGATTATCACTTTATTAGTCCCACGACCCTTGGTCGCAAATTATAACGGCCTTTGCCAGGCAATGTCTGATCACGAAACAAAAGTTCAGGTTCAGTTGTATCCAGTCGAACTGACGGTGGCACAGCTTCTTGCAGAAGATCGTCGCTTTCACGCTCAGAATTTGTCCCAATTAAATGTGCATCGCTAAAAGGCAGAAAACGAGGCACGGTTTCACTTTCAGAGTCTGGAATACCATTCTGGACCCACTGGTCGTACGGCAGAGGCAAAGGGGCCCTCTTACAATGTACGCCGTGGATCCAGTTCTTTTTACCGCGCACTCGTACTGCGGATTGCGTGGACAATAACACCAAGTAGGGTCCGGTCCAGCGGGGCTGATCGTTCTTTGTCTGCTGAAAGTTCTTGACCGGAAGCCAGGAACCAGGATCGATGGCGTGTCCTGAATCTTCAGAAGCCTGAGGCAATGTATCATGAACCTGTTGGTGTAAAACACCCAATTTAGACGTCAATCCGCACAGATAATCAAGCAATACAGGATATTCTATTTCACTGAATTTGGTCGGCCTCGGCACTCCCCATATGTTTGCCGGTCGACCAAAAATGATTTCGTATGGAGTAAGTCCCACACGAGAATGTACAGTCATCCTGGTTGACAAAAGTGCTAATGGCAAAGCATCGGGCCATTGTAGACCAGAGCTCGCCTGAATCTTGGCCAATTTTAACTTAAGGGTGCCATTATAGCATTCTACCAGACCAGCTGATTGGGGGTGATTTGCAGCGTGAAACTTCTGTCGAATTCCCAAACCATCACATACTTTCTTCATCACTTGACCCACAAATTCACTCCCATTGTCACTCCAGACCATTCTCGGCAAACCATACCTAGGGAAAAATTCCTTAACAAGGGCTTTAGCTGTGGACAAGGCAGTATTTTCTTTCAGGGGATATGCTTCTACCCATCTCGCAAAGGCACAAACAACCATGATTACATATTTTAAGTTGTTGCACCTCTCCATGTGGATGAAATCTAATTGCAAAGCCTCAAACGGATAAGTCGGAGGTGCAAAATGACCAGCTGGAGTTGGAGTTCCCTTACCAGGAGTGTACATCAGACAAACCATACAATTCTTAACCACATTCTCTGCACACTTAGGAATTCCAGCATTTTGCCATACTGGAGCCAACAACTTACAAATCCCTTTCACACTAATATGAGCCATTCCATGAGCCATCGTAACCACTGCAAGCACATACGCATCAGGTAACAACCATCGCTGATGTTCTGACAACTCAACCCAACAACCATTCAAATCCAATTTACCCTTACTTTCTCTCCATTCATTCAACTCTTTCTCTGTAGCTTCAGCTTGAATTGACCTCATGCTCTTTGTCGTATCTTCACACATACTTCTATCCGGAACCCATCTCGCCGGACCCGCAACATACATTCGACTCATCACATCTCTCGCCGTTTCTTTTGCAACTTCCTCTGCAAACGCATTACCACGACCAATGTCATCAGTAACCTTCTTATGTGCACTGCATTTCACGATCGCAACTTGCAACGGCAAAGTAAGTGACTCAAGAAGTTCATTCACCAACTGACCATGCTGAATCTTAGTTCCATGCGAAGTCAGGAACCCACGCTCTTTCCACAATCGTCCAAAATTATGAGCCACACCAAACGCATACTGGCTATCGGTATACACAGTCACTCGTTTCCCTTTCGACAACACACACGCTCTTGTCAACTCTGCTGCTTGAGCTGAATTATGTGGAATACGTGCAGCTTCAACAATCGTATGCAAAGTCGTAACAGCATATGCCGCAGTCGTATCACCATTCGGAAGCTTGAAGGACGAACCATCAACCCATAAGGTACCATCACACTTTGGAAGAGGATTGTCCCTAAGGTCTATTCTACCTTTCGTTTCCTCCTCTGTCCTAAGAAAGCAATGATGCTGTTCATAAACATCTGTCTCTACTGAAATCGGCAACAACGTAGCTGGATTCAACGTATTGCATCTCTTTATGTGCACATGACTCGCTAAGAGTGTCAACTCGTAACCTGACAACCGAGCACTAGTTAAGTGCTGTGTCTTGGTCCTGTTCAACAATGTATCCACTGCATGTGGAACCATCACAATCAACGCATTATCCATCACCAAGCCAGCAGACTGTCGAATAGAAACAGCCGCTGCCGCTGTAGCTCTCAAACAACTCGGCAACGCTCTAGCTACCGGATCCAAAGTCGACGAGAAATACGCACATGGACGTTGCTTATCGCCAAACTGCTGTGTCAAAACTGACAATGCACATCCTTCTCTCTCGTGGACATAGAGTGTAAAAGACTTACTGTAGCCGGGAGTACCCAACACAGGAGCCGAACACAACGCATCACGCAATTCTGAAAAACTCTTCTGACATTGGTCAGTCCAAGGAATAGGATTCGTAGTATCCTTGACAGTAAGAGCTATCAAAGGTTTCGCAAGAAGAGAAAAATGTGGAATCCCCTGTCTACAATACGATATAATACCCAGGAAAGCACGCACTTCTCTCTGTGTAGTTGGCACACTCATTTTCGCAATTGCTTGAATTCGTTCTGGGGTCAATCTTCTTCCCTCCTTCGATAAGAGATGACCTAAATAGGTCATTTCTTGTCGACAATACTGCAACTTTGAAAGAGACACCTTATGATGGAAGTCAGACAAATGAAGCAACAACGACAAAGTAGCCTCTTTACAAATCTCTTCATTGTCAGCAGCAACTAACAAGTCATCGACATACTGAATAAGGGCAGCACCATCAGGTAAGACAATCGTATCAAGCTGTGTTTTCAAAGCCTGACTATAGATGGACGGACTCTCACAATAGCCTTGAGGAGCTCGCTTGAACCGGAAACTTCGGCCTCCTAAAGAGAAGCCAAAAATATCTCTACTCTACTTGGCAATCGGGATGCTGAAGAAAGCATTCTTCAAATCAATCACCGAAAACCACGTGGCTGAAGCCGGAATCATAGTCAGTAAAGCAGTGATATCTGGAACAACAGGGAATTGCGGAACTACAATCTTATTCACCTCGCGGAGATCGATCACAAACCTGTACACAGGCGGTTGCGAAGAATCAGTACTTTTCAGGACAGGCAAAACCTGACTATTGCACACATTACCTCTCGTTTCTTCGATCACACCTTTCTCGATCAAATCATAGATGATCGCTAAAAGCGCTCTTTCACCATCACTAGAAATCCGATATTGGGGAATACGAGGCAATCTAGTATTCGCTTTCAGTGTCACAACATATGGCGGAATCTCCAAAAGACCCACATCATTAGGACCAGTAGCCCAAAGAGAATCAGGGAGAGAAGACAATTCTACTGAAGTCAATCTTTTGATAAATACATCGGAGAGATCACTCTCTTTCCCAATGTAAGCTGTACTCCTGAAGGAGAAAAATGTGGTGTCGCATAAATCTCTTCAACAAATCCAATCCCAACAAGTTCTCACCACAACTTGTCGTCAAGATGAGGGGCGCTTCAAATTCACAAGGTCCAACAGAAAGAGACAAAGGACTAGAAATCGGATTACTAACTGGGGTGCCAGAAAAACCTACTGAAACATTTGTTAAGCCAGACAAATGTACGCCAGGGAGTTTAGAGTGCATAATAGAACTCTTCGCAGCACCAGTATCCAACAGAAAAGGCTCTGACACACTTGATGTAATCACTTCAACATAAGGTCCACTCTGATCTACTGGAACTGAAACAACTCCCTCTCTTTGTCTATGGCTGTCCTAGCAATCATTACCTTCAATATTCTCACCTTCGACATAGTAGTCGTCCGCATAGTACTGAGTCGTCCTACCAGACGCACCATTCTGCTGATCAAAGCTATTCATCGAATTCTGTGGAGGAAAGGAACGCGCATTCTGGGGGAACACACCACGTCCTCTACCTCTAGTAGCTTGCT
Source organism: Lissotriton vulgaris (assembly GCF_964263255.1). NCBI lineage: Eukaryota > Metazoa > Chordata > Amphibia > Caudata > Salamandridae > Lissotriton > Lissotriton vulgaris. The sequence continues at coordinate 1,654,861,371 of NC_141695.1, read as the reverse complement.
GAACACCTCGACCTCTCACACCAGAAGCACCATTTGTGCGCTGTAACAGAACCGGACAACTATTCTTGAAATGACCCTCTTCTTTACAATGAGCACACTGATTAGGGCCTACAGGAAAACGCTGGTGAGAAGACTCGAACCTTTGCGAGTTTCTCTGATACTGCTGAGGTTGCTGATAATCACGCTGACTATTACGAGGCGGATACGCTTGTTGCAAAAGAACCTTCGTCTTCAAATCTTTAGTCTTCTTGTTGGCTCTATCTTTCTCATCCTTATCCCTATTCTCATAGTACTGGGCAGTAACCAATATCTGCGCTGACGAAGAAACAGCCCAAGAACTCTCAGAATCCTTCAACTTAGTACACAAATCTGGGAGCAAATTATGCGCAAACTTATCAACGAACAACCGTTGACCACCTTCCGTACTCATGTCCTGACCACAATGATCGATAAACGTCTCTTCAAACCTAGTGAAGAAATCAGACACTCTTTCTTCTGCTTACATGCAGACAATTTGTCCCAGTTTACACGCATAGCAGGCATTAAAGTCTTCATGTAATTAATAATCCTACCAGGAAGTTCTGGAACTAAAGGCTCAGGTTTAGCACCACCATCTTGTCGGCCATCCGCGGCACCAATATTATTCCATGTATCACCTAACTCTTGCGCATGATCCGTATGACGAATCAATCCCCACAAAGGCTGTGGAACCACATTTCCAAATAACATGTCTATATCGGCTAGATTCATAACACATGAGTCCGCAGTCTGTGATAATTCTTTATAGTACCCTGCAGGATTTTTACGAGGATCAGGCAAAGTCTGTTTAAGGGCCAAAACTTCAGCTCGCTTCCATGGAACATGTACCCAAACACGCTGAAAATGAGCCTCTATAGCTGGGGGATTATTATTCGCACCAGCAGGCACTGCTTCTTTCCGTACCGGAGGAACCTCTCTCATTGGATATTGTCGCACTTTTCTCCTAACAGAAGGATCAGGCTCAAACAACGACTGAGAAGGAGACTCACTCCTAAACGACAACAATGTTGCAACTGCTCTTTCAACGTCGAGACCCACTATAGTTCCCTTCACAAACTCGGACTGTACACGGAACAACTCAGACGGAGTCTGTCCCAGATCATCATCTTCCCATTCTTCACAAAGGAAAGCACACATCTTATCAAAAACATATCTCTGCTTCTGTGCTTCCCATTGACGGAAGACATCCATAACAGACTCTAAATTATATCTTAAAGGATGAGTAACTCATTTACGCGCTAACTTATCCAATACTGTCCGCTCTTCGAGACCAGGCATTTGGCTACGCAACTGTTTATGCGCTGAAACAGGGGTCATACTCAATGACCCAAAGAGAGGAGACAAAAAACCAGTAACAGTATCAGTCATTCTCTGTCGAACAGAAGGAGAAGTTGACAAAAGAACAGGAGACAAAGCAGACTGAGAGGAAACCAACGTAGGAGCAGTAGCAAAAGAAGTAGCAAGTACAGGAGACAAGGTCGTAGGAATTGGAGGCGGAGCAGGTTGCAAAGTCGGCGGCCCTTGAAAAGGCTGCACCAGAGGAATAGGAGCCAACTGAGGAGAAGCTGGCGGTTGTACAATAGCAGGAGGCAAAGCAACCGGAGGTTGAGCAACTAAAGTTTGCGGAGGTGCTGTAGCACTCTGCACGTAAGGGGGTGGCGAACTCAACAAATGTGACATCAAAGGATCTTTCTCAAGGTCCTTCGTTGCACCTTGCTGATGAGGTGGCAAAGCTGGATAACACTTATCAATTGCCATTTTACGTTGCCTGTGCAACTGCTCACTCGCTTGTTCTTCTTTGTTATCTTTAAACTGTATAGCAGCTTGCATTATTGAGATACCTTTCTCTCTTTTATTTCTCTTCGCTAATTTAATTTCTTTCTGTTTGGCTTCCTTTCGCCAGAGGCGGAAAGAGTCAAACATCGCTGGCCGGGCTTTCTTCTTGAAGAGTTTAACTTCTAGATTATCTAAAATCTCTGTGTCATAACTACCATATTGGGGCCACTTTAGGACACCGTCCTTCCTAGTGTAGTGAATCCACACTTCATTATACGTGATGGGGCCCACGCCATGTTTCAAATAGAGCTCATAGGTCGGAGTTCCAATCGGAGGCACCGGAAACGAGTCCTCCAATCGGGAATCCCTATTACAACCACAACAAAATATCTTTCCAAGTCTGCTAAGACCAGGCATCTTTGCTCACTAGTCTAGCTTCCAACTTCAAGGGAATATCAAATTCGATAGTCTTGCGAATACACGAATCCCTCGGCTTTGGAGCTTGCAAGTCCCAAATCAAAGATCCCAAGGGGATACCCAAAAACTATGGACTGGGAGACGCTCCACTCATACTTAACTGAAGTATCGATGACGTCGCCAGAAGACCCGTCTATCGTCTCGCTCTACAAATCATCAAAGGGCTCCAAGACAGGGCGACAGTCAGGGCAGCAGTCCTTCGTAGCCATCGGAAAGCGGAGAACCTCGCAGCAAAGACTTTCGGACCACGACGACATACAGGGGTCGATGAAGTGGTAGGCCTTCCTCCAGAATTTTCACACGAAGCTCCTCGCGATCTTCAGGCTTGGACTGGTACCGCTGAAGTCGCCCCACGTTGGGCGCCAACTGAAGAACCGGGTTTTAGAACCCAGCGGCGCTAGGGGCACGCCCAATGTCTTCGGGTTCACCTGTCTTAGAATACAGAGACACGGGATACTTCTCGGTGACGTCAAAGACCACATTTATTGGCTGCAACCAGGAACAGAAGTCTTCGAAGCACGACACGGGTGGTTCACTAGAGACTGTACAACTTTCATATCGCGATACATCGTCTTTTATGCTAAAAATCACATTCCTGACTAGCATCAGTTATTTACAAACTATCTAATCACACAGTGACATTTCAGAAGGTATTGATAGAGCGAGCTTTAGAAAATATTTTATTCTAGCTCCTGACGTCATACTCTCATAATTTGAATTAATATATTAATGAGTGTTTGCATGATTTGTTTGATTAATCCAACCTAGATTAAGTTTGCACCACACATGAACACGCGGGAAACTAATTATATGTGCTTTTGTGCATCTGCAAGTCTGTTTTTGTAACACATTATTAATATTGTCCTGTTTATTATGTCTGTCCTGTTGTCTTTGTCAATATTAACATGCAGCTGATCATTCATGGCATGTGCTTTTATATGTGCTTATATGTATGTCCTATGTTGTGTTTGTTTGTCTGTGAATCATTTAATTATCTTTTTATTCTTTCAGAATCATAAAGCTGGACTACATGAAGAGTGGTGGTTATTTTATGTGCTGCTTTAAATGTTTGCTTTTGCTAAATGTTTTTATTAGTGGGTTAATTAATAATTAATAAGGGACTGGGTGGTACAGAAGGGTTCGTTTTACCTGAATTAATTATTCTTTTGTGTTTGTTTAAATAATAGTTTTCTGAAAAAGTGATGCAAGCTGAAAGTGGCACAGTGACGCAATCAGAAGTGGCGCAGAAAAGGCCTCCTGCTGTTGTTGAAAGCCACATGAGAAACCCATATTTTGAAGTGGTTGATAAACTTCTATTTTGAAAAACACTAGAAAATGGACTGCTAAAGTCGACTCTGTGGAGTGGGTTTGGATGTGCCACAAAACTCAGAACGGTCTGGCTCAAGGCTAAAAGGAAGAGACGTGACAAGATTTCATACTGCTTGAACATTTTTGCTACAAATTGTAGCGGACTAAGGAACTGTTGCCAGGATTCTGTGCATGGACAATGACTTTGTGTAAAGCCTGGTCTCGTGGTGGAAGATGTCACAGTTTACTGTGGCGTGAGGTGATTCAGCCAATGGAGAGCCAGAATTCAGCTGTTGGAATGTGAAAAATAGTTAGCTCAGCTTTTTTAGAGTATAAGAATAGGCGTTAGCTGCAAACTTTTTGCTTACGCTCTTGATTCCAGAAGGACGTGTTCTGCTGCCCGATGATTACACGTAAGAAATGTAACTTTTAAGACTTTGTTTTCAGGCGATGAGGGTAGCGTCAGTGAGATAGTTAGGTTTGGAAATGCTCTTCCTTTTTCACTTGTTTCTGCTAATGAATAATATTATCTCTTTATTAAATGCTGAATAAAACTTATATGACTTTTTCTAATGCTTGATTAATAAAGTTCCAAACGTAAGTTTTCTTAAATATGTTTTAATAAACTTTTTAAAATGACAAGCTGGTCTTGTTTATTGTAGATAGTTTATTGCAAAAAGTCATTAATAACATATGATCCATTCACCTCACTCACTATGTTTATGGGCCTGGTTTTGATTAGTAAGTGTGATAGTGGATTGAGCCATCATTTATAAAGAATTTTAGTTTCTAGGCTCCATCAATTTGGTAGCTTCAGACGGTTTATATGTTGTTTATGACATGCAGGTTACATATATGTTGGTATAGACATAGGGTTGATGTTTAACATATGTTAAGTTTTTGATTTTGTTAGGTTGTTATATGTAGTCTTAAGGAATTTTTCCAGCAGTGTGAGAGATTCCTGGTTAAATGCCTGCCGGCAAGGTAGTGTAGCTAGAAGAGTTACACAGTGCATTTGTCTGTTTCAAAATTGTGGTATAGCATATATCACGTGTTGTGGGCGTACAACACAAGTTTAGGGACCTTAGATTGAATGGTTGAATGTATAGTGAGGATTGCCTATGAAATTGTAGCATTAAGCAGAGGGACCTGGTGAGCCTGTTTTAAAGCTTTCTGTGAAGAGAGTAGTAGATATATCCAAGCTTGTGTGAAGGGTAAGGGTTGTTTTCTCTTCCAAGGTTAAAGTCCTAGGATGAAAAATAAGCGTTGATTTCTCTTCCAAGGTTAGAGTCCTGAGGAAGGAAATAAGCGCCGTCTATTCTTGACGTTTTCTGTGGTTGGTTCAAGTCCTGCCAAGAATTCGTGTGTGTATGAACAGGGTTTTCTTTGTCTGAAAGTGTGTGAATGTTTTGTAAAACTGAAGGGTAGGGTAAGAATTACTCTATTAGCAATAGAAACTATTCTGTGAGAATAGCGTTGTCTATTCCACGTTAGGGATACTTGAATGAATGTTTAAAACTATCTCTTTGTTAGAGAAGCAGACAAATGGTTTGTTTTTATGTTGTTATTAATTGCGTTTTATAAAAAATGATTTAAAATGTTTCTAAGCCTTTATGGTGAAGAATATGCTATTTTGGGCATTGTGCGTTATTTAAAACATTCTAAAAGCATTTTGCGTTATTTAAATGCTTAAAAAACTGCCCCGATCGAAAATTGTAAGGGAGGGGCTGTTTGGAGGAGTGAAAGCGTGTGAGGAGACTTTGCAGCTGCAGCCTGCTGCATACGTCAGAGCCTGCCGCGCTCTGATTGGTTAATGAGCCTAGAGGGTCCGGACAAGGCAGCGCTCTTAATGGCTGATGTATGATTAATCATTGAAATATTATTTGCTTTGCAAGTGTTCCCGTTCTGGTTTGGCAGCTCGCGCTATGAAGAAGAAGTGGCTGATAAATTGTACACAGCCGATTTGTATATGTTGGTCAACGAGTGTTGTACGATTATAGGAAGAAGTGAAGCGTTGTGAGCTCGTTGGATTGTAATTGAGAATATCCCCGTTTTTATTTTGATTGCTGGATGCGCGCTAATGTTTTAAAACAAAGCGTGTAGCTAATCTGTGTGCGGAGCATTTTGTAAAGGAGGGGGGCTGTGGGAGCGAGTGGGAGAGCTGTCAGCTGCAGCGGCTGCCTACGTCAGCCGCCGCGCTTGGTCAAAAACGCCGTCGCGTCACACACGGAGCCGCGCTCTGATAGGGCGAAGCTCCGTGTGTTGTGCAAGGCTAGGAGGAGCCGCGCTCTCATTAGGAGAGGCTTTAATAATATTTAATGTAATCATTGTTCTTTTGATGAAGTTAGCAGTGCGTCAGCCGTTGCACTGGCATTGATTAAAGGATCGTCGCGTCACAACCAGAGCCGCGCACCTATAGGGTGTCAACGCGTCGTGTCATAGCCAAGGTTGCACTCCTATTGGACGCTAACGCGTCGCGTCATCAGGGAGCCGCGCTCTGATTGGGCGAGGCTCCGTGGTGGCTGCACTAGCAAGGCTCCAGGCGAGGTCTGTTTAAAACTGTGACCGCACTGTGTATTTTAAAGAAATGCCCGTGTGATAAAAAATGAGCGAGCCACTGCTGAGTGTTTGAAGTCTCTGCTTCTCCGGTTAGGGTGTGCCGGCCTTCTTTACAGAGTGATAATAAATCTCTGCCTTCAAGTGCCCACCGAGGCCAGAAGTCCAGCCCAGCCCGTGTGATAAAAAAAAAGTGACACGCTCGCGTTAGAGGAGCGAGCGTCGGTCTCAGGGTCAACAGGGTCGCGCAAGTCTTTGAGGAGTGAGCGCGTGTGTCATGTGTCACAAGTAGTGTAGAACATAGGAGGCTTTGTGAGGCGAGGTGCATCCTGGGTGTCAGAAAGGAGCTGGCTGTGACGTGTGCTGTCACGAGCTGTGACCTGATTGGTCAAACCTTCGTGTATATTTCCTTTCTGTATGGTGGAGGCTGGTGAGCGAGCGTTGTGTGTTGTGTGTTGGGTTTTCTTGGCGAGGGAGGGGCCGTTTTATATAGAGAGAAAGAGAGAGAATGCATTAGCAGTGCAGCACTCGTTACAGCAGTGTTGAAATTGACGGAGTATTGCAAAAGCTGTGTTCTGTTTGGCTGAGGCGTTTGTGATGTCACAGCAAAGTCGCGCTGTGATTGGCTGAAGCGCGATTGTGTTATTTACATTTTATGAGTGTTCCCAAAGTGATTTCTGTCCTATTTTTAGTAGCGCAAATTAGTTATAAAAGAAAAGAAGTGTGTCACAGTTGAATAGTTGCATGAGACAGCTGATTTGTTTTGTGTATAGAGTGTTGCATGCTATGTTAGAGCTGATGACTCATTGATGTGAATAGATGTGCTCCTCATTTTAAGTTTTGTGAGCTAATTTTATAAAGGAGAGACTGCAATGGCAGTGTGCTAGTGCCCTTCGTTTTAAAATAAAATTGAAAGAATATGTCCCTTTTATAATAATAAGACTGAGAGCCTAGTGCCTGGAAAAATTTCAGTCCTGAGGCAATTATTTTAGGAACAGGGTAGTCTTTGGTTAAATTGGACAGGTGTTACCAGATGCCCTGTCAGTGAAGATCATGTGCGTAACAAAGCTTATCTGAACAATGTCATTGCGTTGTGTAGAAAAGGAACAAGCGTGGTGTTACATTAATTAATTGAAATAAAGGCTGTCAAGTGTTTAAAGATTAAACATTTTATTTAAATTAAAAGCAAGCACATAGGCTTATTTTTTTTACAGGTATATGTTGCAGAAGGTGTGTAAGTGAAAAATAAGTACATTTAAAACACGTGATTATTTTTATTGTTGTAAATAAATAAATATTTTGCGTTGTTATTGTTTTTGCAAATTTATGTTTTCCTTTCCAGGTTTATTAAAATTAGTGATATAGGCAAATTAGGAGTTATATTAAATTGATCAGGTTATAAAGTTATACTTCACCTGACCTTGTTAAATAAATTAATTAATTGATCAGTAAACGCTATTAGGCCAATTAAGTGAACGTAATTACTTATTGTAATTATTTTAATTAATTTTAATAAAGGTAAGTATATTAAAACATGGATCAAAATTATTCAATGAAGAAGAAAACATTTTTCTGCTATCAGAAAATGGAAAATATATTCAAACAGGTTAAAAGGGTTGTTGCTACATGTGAGAGCAAATTAATGAATACACAGGTGAGTAATGAAGTAACTAGTAAGCATAATAAAAATACAGATGCTACCCCAAAAGAAATAATTTTTAATGAAAATCCATTTCCTGAATTAGCAAATGTAAATAATAAACCTGACAGAGAAGAATTTATTGATCATTGTAAAAATTATGTTGTAAATACAGATCAGGATAGAAATAAAAGCAGGTTTCCAGAACAGATTAATGTAACGCCAAGAGTCCCAGTTCAGGTTAATGGAGTCCCAGTCCAAACCCTTTCTCAAGGTGTCACAACAGGTAGGTATGATGAGATGCCTAGTACTTCTGAAATTAATATTCCTGATCATGTAAGTTCTACAAATGATTTAATTGAGCAGTTAACGTCAGACATGGAAGCAGTGACAGTTCCTGTGATAATTGGACCTGTTCCCCCAGTGCTTGGAAAAGATGAAACTAGTCCCACAGCTTTAACGATCCCAATTCAAAAGTTTGCTGAAAAACTTTATTCTAATGTACCTGAAAATGAGTTAGTAATGATTCAAACTCAGCAAGAGAGAGTGATGACTTTAGTTTCACCTAGTGAAAACACTGACGTTGACCTGACACAGCCTGGTGAGTACAAATTACTGGATAATACAATTAGTACAGACAGATTAAAAAGATTACATGATGATAAGGACATTGAAGGATTGAACAATACAGGTAGGTTTGCCTCTGACAATATAAAAGATTTAATTTGGGCTTTAAGAAAAAGGGGTAGTCTGAATAAATGGAAAACAAAATGGACAAAGAAAAAAGAGAAGGAAAAAGCGACTTTAGCTTTTGAAGGAGAGTGTAAAAATTTACAGATGCAGGATGAGATAAATAAGCAGCAACAGTTGCTGAATGAACAGCTACAAATTCAGCGACAGGTGGTGATTCAGCGGAATGAGATACCTCCACCGCCATTTCCAAATTATGATAATGAGCAGAAATACAATACAGATACAGGATTCAGTGGAGTCCAGGAAAATAGACCTGATCCAGTTAAAATTGCAAACAAGCAGGGAAACTTATTTCCTAATGTTCCACAATACAAGATGAAGCCAGAAACAATTCCTGTTATTGAAACATTCTTTAAGCAGGGTGTCCTAAAAGAGATTGAGAACAGTCTTTGTAATTCACCAGATATGGGAATTAGAAATCCAGATGAAATGCACAGAATAGTACAGGACGTGAGAAAGGTTAACGAGATAGTTATCCCTTGTTGTCCTATTGTGCCTAAACCAGCAGAGATCTTTTATCAGATACCACATGAGGCTAAGTGGTATTGGGTCCGAATGCACCCAGAGAGTCAAATCATTTTTGCTTTCAGGTTCCAAGAGAGAATTCCCAAACAGGTAACTATTGAGAGAAATAAAATGATTCAGGTAATGGAATGTCCACAGGTAAGAATGCTCCTAGGCATGATTGGTTACTGTTGCCAATGGATTAGTGTTTTCTCAGTATTTGCAAAACAATTGCAGAGTCTGACAAAAGCAGATATAAAAGACCCAATTGTCCTGACAGAAATTAAGCTTGAAGCCATTGAGCAATTTAAAAAGAGTTTGTGTGAAGCTCCTGTTCAGGGCATGCCAGACTTCAACAAAGAATCTGAGCTTCTAGACCAAATAGCAGAGATAAATTGTGCTGGAGAGAAAAATGATCATGTCTCAAAAGGTAATGAGCACGCAAGTACCATTGTTAAATTTTGTGCTCAGAAGAGGGTTGCAATCAAAGGGGAAAAATTCAATGAACATGTTTCAAGCATCCTCATACTAATATTTGCAATTCAGACATGGCAAGAGTTAAAACAATTACAAGATGAGGCACATGTTGAGGAGAAAAACACATGGCTCAAAGAAGGTTGCAGTCAGCGAGAAGATGAAATTTAGTTTTACAAAGATGGCGGACCTATTATGTCCAATTGCATGATTGCTGACATGGCACAGATGTACCATGGTCCAAGTCATTTAGCAAGAGACACAATGATTCAACTGTTCAGGGAAATTTGTTTAATATAAGTTATTTATGTATGACTGTTGATTTTTTAGAATTAATTAGTGCATATGATTTTGCACTGAGTCTTTTTAATATGAATATGTACATTTAGAAATAAACTCAACCTTGTACTTTTTAATTAGTTGTTGTACTTTTTAATTATTTGTTGTGCTTTACATACGGTTTTTTTCCCTAGTTGTAATATCAATTGTTTAACTTTTCACACACAGGGAAATATGTCTGACATGTCAGAAAAACACATGCCAAGAAAACATTTCAGATCAAAAGACAATTGAGAATTTGGGAACCATAGGCCGGGAGGGTGGTTCATTTGCAAAAATTCAAATAGATTTCTTTGAAGTGCCCCAACAAAACAAACTGAGATATGTTCTAGTCATCATTTGCTTACTTTCAAAATGGTTAGAAGCTTTTCCAACAAGAAAGAATGATACAGTTTCTGTATTCCATCAGTTGGGAACAGATATGGAAAAGGAGCAGGCTCATGATCTATTGCCAAGAGACTTAGTCAGAACAAAGGCTCATTGGAGGAGATACTGTCTAGTACCCAAGTGGCAGAAAGCAAGTCAGGTGACAACAGATACTGGATGGATGCATATCAGTAATACCGCACCTGATAGCACTGATGAAGTTAGTGTAAAGACTACAACTGATTCAGACTCTGAAAAAGAAATTCCTGAAGAAAATCCAGATTTTGAAGATCGACAAGGTGGTCGACATCTGGATGATGATGTCAAAAATCCAGATCTTGAAGATCGACAAGATGGTCGACATCTGGATGATGATGTCAATGTGAATGAAACATTGATTGAAGAAGATCTATAGATTGTGATTCTAGATTCAGAAAATGATGAAAGTCTGATAGAAAAAGAATGTCAAGGAAAAGGAGAAGATTCAGAAGCAGAAAATTCTGAGCAAGAAGATAATAAAGTCCAGGAGAGTATTGAAAAGCAGAAGAGTAGCTCTGTGTGCGGGAACAAGAATCCTGAAACTGGGAAGCTAATGGTGATCCCTGAAGAAGAGGAAGAATTACCAAGTACCAGCTGTAAGGATGATGTTTCTAACGGAGTGAAGCTGCTGAGTATAGAAGTTCCTTGGTACAGATTTAAAGTCTCAGAAAATCTTACAGATGGGAGTGATGAAGAGTCTGAGATAAGAAAATTCGGAAAAAGGGCTTGGAAAGCTGAATGTAAAGAAAGCAGGCCTAAGAAGAAACTCTTGAGAAAAGGTGATGTCTGGCCTAAAGATTTAAAGTTCAAATATGAACTGTCAAGTCAGAAGAGTGATTCAGACAAAAAAGAGCAAACTGAAGAGAAGATTGAAATGATTGCCAGGAAAAGCAAAAGACTATTGAGACCAAATGTAAAATACAAGTCTCCAGAATGGGCCTACATAACTATCACTCCAATAGTTGAGGAGTGCAGTAGCAGTGACAATGGTGACAATGACTAAGTTTAGTTTTCTTTAAGTTAAGGTTTATTTTTGGCATAAGGCTGAAGAAATTGTGTTAGTTTTCTTTAAGTTAAGATTTATTTTTGGCATAAGGCTGAAGAAATTATGTTAGAGTGACTCAAGGTCGAAGAAATTGTGTTAGCTGGAAACACTTCTATGTAAGACACTAGGTCGAAGAAAACATGTTTTAGTTTGAAAAAAAAAAAAAGAGGGGGTATATACTAATTTTTAATTTTTAATTTTTCAAAAATTTTCAAAAATTTACTTTTTGTTTTTTGTTTTGTTTTATAATACTCAGATTGATATTTGTTTTGTTGGTGCAATTCAAATGTAGTTATGCAATTTTAAAACTTAGTTACCTAAATTCATTGGGGGTTGGGGATTCAAAGGTGGAAAGGATCCAACTTAGCTGAATAAAGAAAGGGTAAAGGATACAGAATTAGTAAGATGTAAGACTCAATATTAATTATGAGATACATGAAATTAGAGCTTAAATACTAATCCAGAGTAAGCCTGAAACATGTTCAATAGATACAAATTTTAATTAAAATTTTTTGGGTGTTGTTTGGTGATTTTGAAATCACCAGATGAGGGAGTTGATAGAGCGAGCTTTAGAAAATATTTTATTCTAGCTCGTGACGTCATACTCTCATAATTTGAATTAATATATTAATGAGTGTTTGCATGATTTGTTTGATTAATCCAACCTAGATTAAGTTTGCACCACACATGAACACGCGGGAAACTAATTATATGTGCTTTTGTGCATCTGCAAGTCTGTTTTTGTAACACATTATTAATATTGTCCTGTTTATTATGTCTGTCCTATTGTCTTTGTCAACATTAACATGCAGCTGATCATTCATGGCATGTGCTTTTATATGTGCTTATATGTATGTCCTATGTTGTGTTTGTTTGTCTGTGAATCATTTAATTATCTTTTTATTCTTTCAGAATCATAAAGCTGGACTACATGAAGAGTGGTGGTTATTTTATGTGCTGCTTTAAATGTTTGCTTTTGCTAAATGTTTTTATTAGTGGGTTAATTAATAATTAATAAAGGACTGGGTGGTACAGAAGGGTTCGTTTTACCTGAATTAATTATTCTTTTGTGTTTGTTTAAATAATAGTTTTCTGAAAAAGTGATGCAAGCTGAAAGTGGCACAGTGACGCAATCAGAAGTGGCGCAGAAAAGGCCTCCTGCTGTTGTTGAAAGCCACATGAGAAACCCATATTTTGAAGTGGTTGATAAACTTCTATTTTGAAAAACACTAGAAAATGGACTGCTAAAGTCGACTCTGTGGAGTGGGTTTGGATGTGCCACAAAACTCAGAACGGTCTGGCTCAAGGCTAAAAGGAAGAGACGTGACAAGATTTCATACTGCTTGAACATTTTTGCTACAAATTGTAGCGGACTAAGGAACTGTTGCCAGGATTCTGTGCATGGACAATGACTTTGTGTAAAGCCTGGTCTCGTGGTGGAAGATGTCACAGTTTACTGTGGCGTGAGGTGATTCAGCCAATGGAGAGCCAGAATTCAGCTGTTGGAATGTGAAAAATAGTTAGCTCAGCTTTTTTAGAGTATAAGAATAGGCGTTAGCTGCAAACTTTTTGCTTACGCTCTTGATTCCAGAAGGACGTGTTCTGCTGCCCGATGATTACACGTAAGAAATGTAACTTTTAAGACTTTGTTTTCAGGCGCTGAGGGTAGCGTCAGTGAGATAGTTAGGTTTGGAAATGCTCTTCCTTTTTCACTTGTTTCTGCTAATGAATAATATTATCTCTTTATTAAATGCTGAATAAAACTTATATGACTTTTTCTAATGCTTGATTAATAAAGTTCCAAACCTAAGTTTTCTTAAATATGTTTTAATAAACTTTTTAAAATGACAAGCTGGTCTTGTTTATTGTAGATAGTTTATTGCAAAAAGTCATTAATAACATATGATCCATTCACCTCACTCACTATGTTTATGGGCCTGGTTTTGATTAGTAAGTGTGATAGTGGATTGAGCCATCATTTATAAAGAATTTTAGTTTCTAGGCTCCATCAGTATCACATAACGACAAGCCCACTTTCAGTTGTCCAGCCCACCATCAGTTACAAGGAAAAAACCAACATTCTTGCTCGGACAGGCCGGACGAACCCATAATAAAAGGACCTCAACCCAAACCATAAATAGGCCATAAAAGAAGGAACAGAAACAGATGAGAAGCAAGATAGAAGGGTGTGTGCATGTATCATAAACTCAGCAATGTCCTGCTCTTTGACCTCTATCTTGACCAGCTGCCGAACAAGGAACGGGCTCAACAAGGTTAGCTTCGGGCAATGGAGTCAGTTCGCTCAGGTCACACAGAAGTCAACCAAAGGTGTACGTGTCCACAGGACTCGTTCGGCCGTAGTCATCGGCCTATGTGAGGGCAACCACAAAATGGCTGCCGTACACAAAATGGAACCCAAAGGTTCGGAACGAAATCCCTGAATACACAGTGAATCCATCAATCGAACATGACGAAAACACTCGTACATGCCGCACTTGTTATTTGCGGTCCGCTGATACCAAAATCGTCACGATACGACGACCTTTATTGAACGGGTTCAGAATCACGGAACCTCAACCTACAACAAGCCAGGACTATCGGCGTTGTCAATGACTGTTAGTTGCTTAAAATAAAAAAGCAGCAACTATGGCTTTGTTGTATATAATATTGAAGATGCTTCAGTTCTAATATGATGAGACTGTGAAACCCCCATAACCCCTTCTTTTTAACTTCTTTCCCAGGCTTCTTTACATGAACTGGATTCTGTACATTTGTTTCATTTCATGAGGTGCAACAATTTTCTTTATGTACTGTTAAAAGAGAATGGCCTGCCCTAGACCGAGACAGGAGGAGGCCACCACATCCTTTAACAGCCCAGACTGGCCCATTGTCATTCTGTTTGTGCCAATCAGGCGCATACAGAATGACAATAGGTGGGTGGGTCTGTTCTTATGCTCAGAGGAAGAGTGTTGAGCGCCTGGCAGGGAACCACCGGTGTACACCCTAGTCTCAACATGATGTAACAGTAATACTGGGTTTGTTTAAAATTGTCTTCTTGTTTATAGCCGCTCCAGTTTTATGATTTCCTTTAGAAGCATAATGATTCAAAATGTTTTTTATGTTGAGCAAACTGAAACCATATTAGGGCTACATTGAAGGTGAATTTTATAGACTCGATGGGTTTGATGAATGGTAAACAATGTCTTCAGTTAGAGACCTACATTGGTTCATTTTGTGGATTATCGGAGAATCTGCAATGCCGTCGTCCCATAGGTAGCAAATTTATTAATTCAGATCTAAATTACTATGCATTCTGAACTGGTACAAGCTAGTGCAGCCCAATATTACATATGTCTTTAATACATAAATAGAAGAATGGCAGAGCAGTGTCACGGTACGCATTATTTATGCAACACTAGAAGCAATCCTTCACCGGCTGCTTCGTGCCAATATTTCAAAAATACTGTATTTTATCAGTGTTAGACGTTTCTATTTTCCTTTACACATGTCTTTGGATATTCTCCTTTTCTCTCCAACCTGCCAGAGGTGCAGTTTCTGGGCCTTTTACCCACATACTTTCTTTGTGAGCACAACTGTTTAGATACTGTCTGTAGTCTTGACTTGGATCCCACAATGCCTCGGAATGTATTTGGTTCAGATTTTGAAGTTCACAAGGATTCAATTACTTGTTTGTGCGTTGCTAAAAAGGTTAGCGTAGCATAATGTAGCTCTACTGCTGTTTGTAATGGCGGCTCTGGGTCTGTATTCACTGAAAGTTGACGTTAAAGTAATGAAATGTTTACAGGCTGCTGGTTCTTATTATGAGGATATTTGCTAAAAATGACGTTTTGTTAATGTATGATTGCATTTACATTTCTTTGAGTTCTTCTCAGTTTCTCTTTTCTTTTTGTTCTTTAGTTTATCAGGTTTACCTTGGGATGTATCAGATAAATATAATGGGAAGAAAGCAAAAGACAAATACAAAATATATTCGAACCTGTACTGAAATTTATAAATAGTATTTGAGTTTGGTGAACAGGGTACTCAGTCGCAGTGGCATTGGAGATCCCTATCCACCAAACTCTCGATCCACCTCGCCAGATTTAGAGTCGGACAGACCGCCAGGTTAACGCCAACAGATTAAAATTTAACTTTATCGACATAACCTTCCAACGACAGTATAAGAGAGTATGAGCTTTCGGAAGTAAGAAAACTAACTGTCCACCTGGTTAGCCTGAGCGGTCAAATCACTTTTCTTTTTTACTGTGCATCAAATTGACAGTAAAAATATTTTAAAAATTGACCCTCTCATCATGAGAGAAAAAACTCATGGTGTTGGGGGCCTTTAGGTATTTCAATTACAGCAACAGACTACTTCTCTGGGAGTTTGTTTTTGGAAAACAAATAACTTTTTAAAAGTTTGGAGTGAGCGTCTGTCTCCAATGACTGATGCGCACAAAACTTTTAAATTGACTTGTATGAATAGCCATGAGTACGGTTCATACCCAGAGAGTTCACCACGGGCTCGAGGTGAACTCTAAATTTGGTAGGCAGTGTAAAGGCAGGGTGGCAGACTTACCGCTGTCCACCACCCTAACCTCCTTTACTCTTTTTTTCGGGAGAGTATTGATCCCTCCGTTGTGCATGTAAACTGTGTTAGTGACACAGTTCAGTTGATATCATGTGTGTCGTTCCATGAAAACAATGGATTGCACTAGTTTTTTTTAAGGTTACACCTAGTACAGACACTGGTGTGAGAAGTAAGATTGTGGCTGTAATAACTGATAGGACAGTCCTCAGTCAGGTAATTATGAGGTGATGAGCTATGGCTTACTAGCTTTCCCGAACTAACAACACTCTAGATCTGATGTAGTGGAATGGTCAATGAGTTACAGAGACTTGTAAGGACCATGCAGGTAGCTCAGCCCTCGTTGCTGTCCTTTCGAAACATGGGGAAACAAGAGAATGAATCTGAGGAGCGCCGTCTGTGAAGGGGGAGAAGGGTGAATCTGGAATTTGCCTAAAAGGAAGCAAGTGTTACTCCAGCAAACTTTGGTGAACAATACCAGGTCTTGGGTTTAACTCCCAAGCAAAGAATCAATGGAAAATAGGTGTAAATGAGCACATGTGATGGGGTGCACCCCCTGTATTCTGCCCTCGCAAGAGAGACTAGAGGCAGAAGTGGGTAGGAGACTACTACTCCTACAACTGTCGATTTCGTTTCTTATGCTCTGAGGGGGACTGCTCTAGACAAGTATGCATGTCAGTTCACCGAGCCTTGATCTTTCACTTGGCTTTCAAATTTCTCACCTGCACCTAGAAATTGAGCAGAAATCTGACCACCGGCCCTGCTTAATTTGTAAAATATGAAGTGCAGGTGCTCAAATGTTTGTTGGAGACCACACCTACTTATATCCAGCTCCACCCATTTTCTCCACTGGCTCCACCCACTTTATTAGCTCCCCAAATCCTCAACTGGCACTTCTAAAAGTCAAATGTAATACGAGGTACAAACACCTGTTAGTAACAATTCAGGGAAAGGGTGGAAACACTAACAGGACTATTGCACCGACGAGAGGGTAAAATAAAAACTTGTGTGCACTAGAGGAGGTAGTGATGCCGAGGCATATACATGCATTAAGTAGAAGGGCGGGGGGCTGCTGTAGTAAATACATAATATTACAGTAAGAGACATCGGGTGAAGTGCAACAAACAGGAAATAAGGACATGCTAAAAAACTGTGGACCAACAGCACCATTGAAACGCACCAGAACATTAACCATACTGTCTCAAGAGTACAGTAACCATTACTTCCCCGTGTAGTGTCCTGGCCACAGAGGGCACAAACTCAGGTGAGTGATATACTTCTTGTTTATTTAAATGTACGTCAGCTCTCCTGCAATCCCCGACTCTAACTAATTTTTTCTGGGCATGCCCCTCCTCTTCCCTGTCCCTCCCTCATCCCGCCTCCTCAGCCGAGGGCGTCCTAGTGCCCACAGTGTAATACGAACATTACATCTCCTCCTTTCTTAACAGAATGAACTAGCCCGGACTTCTATCAACATTTAGCAAAAAATAAAATGTCACATAGTTACAGTTCTTCAATCAGACGACTCGCTCTCTTAATGATTTGGCGGGGATGGGTATGGACATCCAGACAGTCCGATTCTCTTCCATCAGAGATCACTCTCGACGTCTGGTTACTGGTTCCAGTCTCACTGGGTCTCATTTCTCTATGAACAGGACTAGTAAGCAGTTCTTTGACTTGAGGGCTGCATTTTTGAAAATGCGCCACATTCCGGGTGATTCTTTTCTCATCCGATTCAGCCGTGATCATAGTACCTTTTTGTTTGGTGACTACTAGTGGAGTTTCAAGATAGCGACAGTCTGTTTTCTTTTGCTGTTCTTGTTTTACTAGTACCCAGTCACCTTCTTGAATCAGGGAGGGTGTCGCTCGCCGATGGCGAATCACATAAGTCTTCATTTTTTCCTTCTTGAATCTGTCAGTGACAGCTATGTCATCTATGTCAGAGTCTTCTGACACTGTTCCATCATGCCAGTCAATCATGGGTTTTCTGGTGCGCACCGGCCGGCCCAGCATTAAGGTCGCGGGGCACTTGCCGGTAGTGGAATGGGGCGTGTTTCTGTAAGCTCGCAAAACTTCATTCAAAACCATTTGAGTGTCCTTCCGTGACAGTTCGGCCTGTTGAATGGCTTTCTTTATTGAAGACATAAATATTTCTACCATCCCATTGGCCTGAGGCCACAACACTGTGATTTTGCGATTTCTGAAATTACGATGTTTGGCAAAGTCCGCGAAATCTTGACTGTTAAATGGAGGCCCATTGTCTGTTTTTACTGTTTTGGGAATGCCTGAGGCAGCGAACACTTCATCCAAAACGGGTATGGTGCTGGACGCCTTTGTAGACGCAATGAGCTGGGCAATAGGAAAACGTGAATACTCATCCCTGATGACTACGATGTATTGTCCAGATTTAAATGGCCCAAAAAAGTCTACAGCAACATGCTGACACACACCCTCCGGTAATCGAGACATCTGCAGCAGTGCAGAAGGATCAGGTCGACCGACCAGTTGACATTGGGGACAGTCCTTCCGTGTGAGCTCTACCATTTGGTCTAGCACTGGGAACCAGACCCGTTCCCTCAGTGCTCTCTTGGTGGCCACGATGCCTTTGTGGCCTTCATGTGCCAGATTAATAATGCCTTGCCGTAAGTGTCTTGGGATGACTATTCGATTGTCTCATAAGAGCAGGCAATTGGTGGCTTCTGACAGTTCCTCCTTCACGTGCTTGAAAGCGGCAAGTTCCTGTCTGTCAGTTGAGCTGGTGGGAGGGTTGGCATCTAGGTGCCTCCAGTCATTGTTGTGTATGCGATGCTTTACGTCTTGTAGGGTGACATCTTCAAGAGTGGCATCCAGGATGGCTTCCAGCGGGACGGCTGGCGGCCGTGCCTGACAAAGCATACATATTCTTCGGCCATGGACGGTCGGGACTTGGTTGTCTCTTTGAGGTGTCTTGACATGTAGTCAGTAGGGTTTTCCGCTTTTTCAGGCTTGTGTATAATCGTATACGTGTATTCTTGAAGGCGAAGACCCCAGCGTTCTATTCTCTGTGGCATTTTTGCTCTAGGGTTGCCAAAGATAGTAATGAGGGCCTGATGATCAGTAATTAGTGTGAAGTGTTTACCATATATAAAGATGTGAAAATGCTCACAGGCCCACACAACAGCCAAGCTTTCTTTCTCAGGCTGTGAATATGCTTTCTCCGTCTCAGTCAGGCTTCTGCTGGCATAGGCAATTATGTATCGTTGGTCACTTTCGGAGTCATACTGAGCTAGAATAGCTCCCAGCCCCACGGGACTGGTGTCAACAGTGATCTCTGTCTTCTTCTTCGGATCAAAGTAAGCCATGTTGTCAGCTGACTCCACAGCCGCTTTAATTTTGTTGAATGCTTGTTCACAGCCTCCAGACCATTTGAACGGGTGGCCTTGTTTGGTGAGTTGACTAAGGGGATAACTGATGGGTGCATAGTCCTGGATATACCGGGCACAGTAAGTGGCCATCCCTAGAAAGGAGCGAACATCTCCAGCATCACGAGAACTGGGAGTATCATTCTAGGCCGCTACCTTGTCTGGATCCGGTCTCATTCCTGCTTGTGAGAAAATATGGCCAAAGAACTTCAATGTGGACTTATGGAACTCACAGTTTGCTTTGTTTAACATGAGGTTGGCTTCCATCAATGCATAACAGACTCATTCCAGAGCGGTGTCGTGTTCTTGTGTCGTGGACGCGTAAACCAGGATATCATCACTATAATTTAGGGCGTTAGGAATGTGATGAATCGTTTTCCAAATAGCTTCCTGAAAGATTACAGCTGCAGAAGACACGCCAAAGCTGAGTCTCTTGTACCTGAAGAGACCAATATGTGTTGAGAAAGTTGTGATGTAACGTGACTTCTCGTGCAACTCTAGTTGGTGGTAACCTTTGTTAAGATCCAGTTTGGGGAATATCTTTGCTCTGTTCAGTGATGCAATCATGTCACCGATATGTGGCCCGGGGTGTCTTTCCCTTTCAATGGCGGTGTTGGGCACCCTCATATCAACACACAGACAGACTTTGTCCGGTTCACCGTTCTTCGGCACGACTACTACAGGAGAGACCCAGGGTGCATGTAGGTCCATCCGTCCTTTCAATGATGTCGGCTTGGAGCACGTCCTGTAGTTGCTGTTGGACTGCTTGTTGAAGATGAAACGGGATCCTCCTATGATGTTGGGCTACTGGAGCTATTTGTTCGTTAATGTGTAATCGAATCTGACAGTGGGCCATCTTTCCCAGGCCAGCAAATAGCTTTGGAAATTTCTGAACTACATCAAGTTCGTCGTCGACTTTGTTCAAGATGTCCACCAGTCTCAGTCGTTCAGCAGTGTGAAGACTCAAAAGACAGTCAGCCTCTGGCCCTTTAGCCCCTCGAATGCTCATGACGAGCTGAGCTCGTCATGAGCCACGGCACTTCGGTGCTCATGACGAGCTCAGCTTGTCATGAGCCGTGGAACGCTCACATGCGGGGATAATTCCCCTGCTGTGCTGAGCGTTCCACGGAAACGGGTGTGGCCATGACGAGCTGATCTCATCATTAGCACAGGAGCGCCGTGCGCGCCCCCCTCCCCCACAGCACAGCGGGGGAATATCCCCCGTAGTGAATGGGTTAATGACATGGATGTAGGCAGGATGGTGCGACCTTGATACGTGAGATGCATTGAAAATGTTCCCAAGCAGGGGAGTGGCTTTTTGGACATCCAAGTGTAAACTCTCACATGAGCAGGGCTTATTTGCGGTGGTGACTTCATCCTCTGATATTCCGCCACTGGTATGTAGTTGAGGGAGGCTCCACTGTCCATCACAGATTTGATCCATTGCGTACCAATTTGAATGCTGAGCCGAGGATATTTCTTTAATTGGTCAGGGTCAGCCACCATACATATATATTCATCACTGTCCAGTGAGATAGGATGCAAAAAACACAAAGAGTCCCTAGTTGGTGGGGGTATATACCCTACAGCGTAGACTGACCCAACCAAAAGGCTCTAAGGGTAGCTACGTTGTCAAGGACAAGATAGTCTTTAGCATAACATACACATAATTTACAAATGATTTACAAATACAGGCTAACAGTCAGTATAGGAACCCTGTCTACAAAGCACCACATTAATTAGGAAACTATAATCTTTACCAGTGTAAAAAACAATTTATTAAAAGCAATACAGTTTAAATTCGCATTCATAAAACAATTATACATTCAAACATATATTAAAAAACCAAAGAGATAGGAGACAGTGACCTTGATTCTTGAGAAGGGGTACGTCGGGATCGATAGCTCTGGCGAGACTGGCAGCTGGAGTGGGATGATCCCATTGACGAGTCTCTGTGATCACGTACTGCTTTGACATGGTGAAGCGTGCTTGATGGTCGAGAGGACCTTTCCTGATCCCTCTGTTTGTCCTTCCTGTAACTTCCACATACGTTCTCAAAGTGGTTCTCTCCTCCACACTTCCTGCATTTTTGACCCATGGCGGGGCATCCTTCTGTGTGGGGAAAGTCATAGCCACAGAGGTAGCATTTTAGATGGCGTTCACACCATCTGTTGTTTCGACTGGATCTGCAACGTCTTCGGTTCCCAGGTTGCTGTAGCATTTTGGATTGGGATGACCTTGGTTTCGCCGCAGAATATCTGCGTGTATTGCGAGATTGAAGCCTAAACCCTTGTTCACCCTTTTCACTTCTCCCCGCTTCCATCTTCTTGGCATGTTCATCAGCCTGATCATGCACCCGTGTCATCTCCTCAATTTCATCTAGCAAATAGCTTTTCTTCAATAGATTCTGCTGCAGTGATTCAGACTGACAGCCTTCGATGACTCTCAGATGAAGGGCATCCTCAGTCGAAAAAGAATCAAAATCGCAATACCGTGCCAATCGTCTGAGAAGTGTGATGTAAGCGCACATGGGCTCTTCTTTTTCTTGAGCAGATAGGTTAAACGTGTATCTCTCATAGTCAAAGTTCCTTTTGTGCAAATATTTCCAGTTCAGGGCTTCACGCACATCAGTGTAAGATGCTGCTTCAGCCGCAGATAATTCCTTTATGATTTGGCCGACATCTTTTCAAATTAGATTCCGTAGTGCGATCAGCTGTTGACCTGCTTCGGTCACGTGCGAACCCTTCATGAAATCTTCGAAGTCTTCAAGCCACTCCTTCCAACGAAGACCCATACCTCCTCCTGTTTGAAGGACTAAGGGTTCCGGTGGACGAAAAACGATACTCCAAGCACCCCCATCTGTCCAGCATAGGCTTGCGCCGGGCCCGCTTGAGGGGGTGGTGTGGGAGACATGGTGATGAGGCAGCCGTCTATCACACCTGCCCACCGATGGAGACGACAGTTCCCTCTGTTGCGTCGGACAAAACACACTTCAAACCTCCACTGGACCTGTTTGACTTGAACTTGGGAGAGCTTGATTTAACCACCGTACAATAGAACACACCCCAGCTGTATTCGAAAGCTTCTCGGTTTGCGTTTACCAGTGCTCGAAGATTTTCCAGCTTTGTAAGTGAATTTATCAGTGCTTGATGGATTTCAGGTTTTCCAATTGGATTCGCCAATGCTTGATGATTTTCCTATTTTCCAGTTGCACTTGCCAATGCTCAATGATTTCTTTCTGACTGCTCACTTCAATTTGCAAATGCTTGATTATTTGTTGAGGTCACAATTGAATTTGCCAGTGCTTAATGTAAACCAGACTTTTCTGTTGCATTTACCAAGGCTTTATGCTTTGTTAGGCCCTCCGCCTGACTTCAAAATGGCCGCCAGGACTCCCTCGCAGGGGATTGGAGCAGGCGCCTGACTCCAAGATGGCCACCACGAACTCTCGCGCCCCACGAGATTTGGCCACATTCACACCGGCAGCAGCTCCTCCATTAATCGGACCTCCCCAGCAGCGAGGGACAAATGAGGACACTTACCCACAGGTAGTGGGCCCGGTAGCGCGCGACTGGGGTGGGCCCCCAGCTCGCTCTCATGCAGTGCAGCAACGCGGTACCTCCGCCACACCACGACGACGGGGGGGGTTTACAC
This sequence comes from Lissotriton vulgaris, assembly GCF_964263255.1. NCBI lineage: Eukaryota > Metazoa > Chordata > Amphibia > Caudata > Salamandridae > Lissotriton > Lissotriton vulgaris. The sequence goes on along the minus strand of NC_141695.1, from coordinate 1,654,838,413 downwards.
ATGCCTCGCACTTGTCTTTCACCGTTCCCACGGCGGGGGGGCTCACAATACTCCTCACTCCAGCAGCGGGCAGACGCGACCGGGGTATGCTCCCGGATCGCGATGCTCCACAAAAAACACGGTCGGGGTAGGCTCCTGAACCGCGCCACGTAGAGCGGTGCAGAGCGCTTCACGCACTCGCGCAGTGCTTCCAGCACTTATAGGGGACAAACTCCATGCCGCATGGGTCGTGGCCACCCTCGTCGCCAGCTGTAGTGTCCTGGCCACAGAGGACACAAACTCATGTGAGTGATATGCTTCTTGTTTATTTAAGTGCACATCGCTCTCCTGCAATCCCCGACTCTAACTAACTCTTTCTGGGCATGCCCCTCCTCTTCCCCTGTCCTTCCCTCATCCTGCCTCCTCAGCCGAGGGCGCCCTAATGCCCACAGTGTAATACGAACATTACACCCCGTCCCGAGTTTCACAGCAGACCTGTCCCTCCCCCACCCAGACAAATGAGTAGCTTACTAATGTGTTAATGATCAGCAAATTGCTACCCTCCATGTAACTGGTGTCTCCCTCCGACCCCCACCCCCAGTACACATTGTGTCCCGGGACTGTCATCTAAAAGCAATTGTACTTCACTGTACTCTCCCCGCTCCCGAGGGCTGAGCGGGTTCTGACACAGCTGCGGCTTGCCCCCGTGCTGCATAATGGAATGCAGATAGCCAGGAATGAGGTGCATCGGCAGAGCTATCATTTGGACTTAAGACGGGAATATCCAGGGCAAGACACCAGGAAGACCCGATTAAGGCGACTAGGCAGAGCGCTGCACGCGCAATTTCTCTTCCAGGGGATCCTCATCAATAGTCATAAGCATTAGAATATTCCCGCCCATGCGCGGGACCCTGGAAACACAATATTATATGTGCCCCACATATATATACTTATATATATATTTAAACCTATATATATAAATATATATGCAATAGCAGCCAAATAACATCAGAGCTGAAATATGCTGTGAAGAATTTCCACCATACATGAATAATATGCATTAGAAACATGAGAAACAACACCAAAGATTGTTTAGAAACTGTTTTAATGCTTAGAAAGCAGTAAAAATTCTTATAACTCACTGAAAGCATAGAAAGCTCCCTGGCTGCATTGCAAACACCCAGTCTAAAAAGACTGAAAAGCTAACCTGTAGCTGTATGTAATACAAAAAACTGACACCGTGCCTTTAAGGCACTCATGACCCCCAGTATCTCATCATGCCTCAGGGGTGACAGTTAGGTCAGTTGTTCTTTCCGGCTCCTTCAGGAAGGATCCTGGTTACACAGCTCCACTAATTTCTGTTCTCTGACAGAAAATTACTTCATTTTTATCAACTTTTTTACTTACTTTGACATTTTACATCTAGTCAAGTAAGAAACTGTCTATTTAAGTCTTGCCTAAGGTGGTTTCTGATTTTCATATAAATCAGTTAATTTCCCTCCCTTCGTTTTTTCCAAATCATACAACCCCAGCCGAGCGGTCACTGCACTCCTTGGATCTTAAGACAGTGCTCAAGTTCTATTTGGAAAAGACCAAGGGAATCAGGAAGACGGATCAGCTGTTTATAAACTATGGTTCAATGAGAACGGGCTTTCCAGCGGCCAAGAGATCCATCTCCAGATGGATTGTCTCCTGCATTAAATTGTCCTATCAGCTTGCAGGCAAGCCTTCATTGGTATCACCCAAAGCGCATTCTACCAGAGGGAAAGCGGCCACAGTGGCTTTCTTACATGACATTCCAATGTCAGAGATATGCAAGGCTGCAACCTGGAAATCAGTTCATACATTTACGAGGCATTACTGTCCAGGGCCGATACTCAAGTAGGGCAAGCCTCCTTGAGAAATCTGTTTGGGTAGCCTATGGCCTGGTCAGGCTTGTTGATGAGATTACTGTCTTGTTATTCCTTTGCCCGCAGGGATGAGGAGAGGCTCGCTATTCTATTCTAATGCTTATGACTATTGAGGAGGATCCCCTGGAAGAGAAGGATTAGTTACTTACCTGTAATCCTAGTTCTCTTCCAGGGGTATCCTCATCAAAGTCATAAGCAACCCTCCCGCCTCCCCGGGCAAAGGACATTCTTTAATAAGGAGATATTGTTAACCTATTTGTTACTTGTTTTTTTCAGTCTCCGAAAAGAATAACTGACCTAACTGTCACCGCTGAGGCATGATGGGATACTGGGGGTCATGAGTGCCTTAAAGGCACAGTGTCAGTTTTTTGTATTACATACAAAGATTAGCTTTTCAGTCTTTTTAGACTGGGTGTTTGCAATGCAGCCTGGGAGCTTTCTATGCTTTCAGTGAGTTATAAGAATTTCTACTGCTTTCTAAGCATTAAAACAGTTTCTAAACAATCTTTGGTGTTGTTTCTCATGTTTCTAATGCATATTATTCATGTATGGTGGAAATTCTTCACAGCATATTTCAGCTCTGATGTTATTTGGCTGCTATTGCATGTTTTATATATATATAAATATATATATATATATATATATATATATATATATATATATATATATATATATATATATATATATATATATTTTCTCAACAGGTTTCCCCAGCAAGGGGCAGGCGGAGTCGCAGAAAGGAACAGGCTGTAGGCGTCCTCAAGTGTTCAGATCAATATAATTCATTAATCCTTTGGGGGTTGCAAAACAATATAGAAACCATATATATATATGTGGGGCACATATAATATAGTATTTGCCGGGGTCCAGCGCATGGGCGGGAATATTCTAATGCTTATGACTTTGATGAGGATACCCCTGGAAGAGAACTAGGATTACAGGTAACTAATCCTTATGCACTATGAGAGTTATAGAGCACATGGTAGAAAGTTTATTTTCGTGAGTCTTTGTATTGGGCTTTAGAGCATGTAGTTGCATGGTTTTGCATGGGGCACAATTCTAGGTATGCTGTGTATGTTTTTGATTCAGTTGGCAGCATGGAGTTCTTTGCACAGTAAAAAATGATTTTGCATGGAGCACATTAGGTTTTCACTGATCACGAGTTTGTCATTTTATTCATTTTTAAGTTTGGCGGAGGTCTGTAAGTGATTACGTTTGGGATTGCACATTATCCACGCAGTGATTTAGGGCCTAATTGCGCATTAGCAGAAGACACAGGTTATCTGGGTACTGATGTGCTTTTTTTTTATACATTACAGTTACCTCTGAATTTAGTAATGGAATAAACCGAGGGCCTCTGGGGCGGGGTGGAGGTACTTGGTGGGTCTAAGCTTGGACACTAAAATAACGCAGCAGAGCAGACAAGAAGTGGAGGCCACAGGCAGGTCTGTGTGTAGTTTCCTGATTAGAAAAGGGTGCCTGGGGGCAAAGATTGAGATGCATTGGAACGAATTGGTCACCAGTGGCAATGTAACGGTGACCGTGAAAGGAGCCTGCTAGCACTGTATGTGCTGCCAGCACTGCGTTAGAGGGGGTGGGGAAGAGGGTCGTTGTAAAGGTACATTATTACCCACACTGAGTGGAGTCTCCAGTGCGCTGGTAGGAAGGAACGCTGTTATCGGTGATTGGTAGAGCTGTGTATGGATAGAAACCTCAGCACTCACCATCAGTAGCAGCCCTCAATGGCCTCCATCCAGTGTGAAGCTGATTCTCATACCACAGCCGCAGAGTAGGGAAGCAGCACCCTCTGGATGTTAAGCTTGGAGGCCCATCAGTGCCAGGAAGAGCAGCGGGAGCAGTAACATTGGAAACCAGCGATGTGGAGTACTGCGTGGCGGGGCCATACTGCTCTCAGTGACGGAGACACACAGAGAGAGCCCAGGAGCCCCTCAGCCACCCAGAGAACCAGCCAAATGTTCAGCCTCAAACCCACGATCCTCGGAGCCCTCAGCCCTGTGCAGCCGAGTCTTAAAAAGGCACAGGAAACAGGATGTAGAAGGTGCTGCACCTTGCACTTGCCCCTCTTGTTACAGTGGTTGCTCCAGGGGCTTGTAAGAGCAGTCCGGTGGCACCGTGGCAGACAGGGTTCAGGATTAGAGGAGCAGGCCGGGGGCCACTGTATAATTTATTTTCAAATGTTCCCTCTAGAAATAAAAATGCCCGCCCATTTCCGCTATCGGATTGACGTCAGGATCACTGTAGGGGCAGGAGGCAGAAGCAGAGAGGCGGGCGGGTGGAAGTTAGAGAATGGGGGGAGGTGCCTTTTCCAGAAGGCTGACCTGCTCCGGGGGCTGCGCAGCTTTTCAAGCAGGAGGGAAAAGGGACGTGATTAGAGCCACCAGCCAGGGAGAACAATGTATATTCCATTATTAGCCTTAGGCAGCAGCAATGACATGCACTGCTCAGCTGTGTGCTCCTGGGCAGTTCCAGTGGCGGAATGTGCCTCATAATAAAGCATGCGCCTATGCCGCATCCAATTTGAATTCTTTTACGCCGTTCACCGGGAAACCCGTGTGAACATAAAGAGGTCGAAATGGATTGTAGGCCCGGCCCTAAGTAATAAGTGCTGGTGCTAAGCACCGGAAAGCTCCGGCACAAATTAAGCACTGAGGCTGAAGAACTCCGTTCCCCCCTGCCTTTGGAAAGAGCCCGAAAAAGTCTATTATGAAGGAAAGTTTTCAATTCTATTAAAAACATAAAGGTGAGAATTAGCCTTCCAGTTTCACTTTTATTGTCCTACATCATTGAATGGTGATAAACGTTAACTACATTTCCTAAGATTATTGGGAAAGCAGTAGTCTAAAAAGTAACCAATCATAGACTGTTAGTCTATGACATTCCAGGAATGTGTCTTTGTCCCTCTCTTTCTTCGTGCCACATCTTCCTGCCTTTTAACAGCGATCAATACTATTCTGATTTTGCTCAGCAGCTGCGTCAGAAGCAAAGTGCAGCCAACAATCTTACCTCATAAAATTTGCCATTATGATAATCAAACCATTGCAAAGAATCAACATGTTATGCGCAGTAAAGTGCGTACATTTACAGAAGCATTGTATCGTAATACTTTACATAAAAACTAAGACACCTTATTTACTCTCAAATAGTAATATCTATCAGCAGGGTTGCATAAAAGTATTCTTCTGTCTGACATATATTTAAGCTAGGTGGGGCAGTCCTCACCTCTGTGTCCTTAATAGAATTGAAAAGTTTCCTTCATGATAGCTTGGAAAATGTGTATTTTTTGTCAGCAATGAAGACAAAGATTATGGTGGTTCAAAGGTGGTTCACAATTAACGAACCCACATTCACCATAGGTTTGATATACAACTGCTTAATTGTGGATTCTGAGGACCATCCAGCTGCATTTATCAAATCTTCCAGCCAACTAGCCAAAGAAAAAGTTTTATCTGCCATGGCCCTACCCATGAATAGGCACCAAATTTGGACACATCAGTGTCAGCCTGCTGCATAGCCCAACAAACCTACATAGCAATGGTGGGAGAATAGACTGCCAGTAATGGTTTTCTGAAAGAGATCAATAACTGATCAATTCCTGGAGGTGTAACCTCCTCCATCAAGATGCATTGCAGTATGCACAATTTTGGACAGTTTTTAAATTCAGGAAATGAAATAACTTTGGGATTTCTTTTGACCTCCTAGCAATCGCAAATGGAACCCCATGCAGTGTAAATATTCTGTCATAAATGTCCAGGGCTCTAACTACTGTCATCCTTCTAGGTAAGCTATCATGGCTAGCTTACCTGACAACATTTTCCATAATTAAATATTCATTCTGTTGCCAGGAAAGGATTAAAGTCAGTTCTCTGTTTAATTCTGAGATCATAGTGTGCCTAGGTTCTGGAGGAACCAAAAGTCTCACTCCTCAAAACTTTCCACACCAAGGGTTGTTCCCTCCCTCAACACCATTGTCCACCAGAAGACCTGCTGAAATAGCTGTTCTATAAGTGTTTACAAACCTGTATGCTCGTTCTTCTTGAGCCATCTCTGAAAGAATATGCAAGACATGAACAAGCTCTGAACTCACAGGACCAAAATCCTATTGTAAGCACAAACAATTCCAATCTCAATGAGAGTCCTCACTTTTTACATGCTGGAGTCCTGAAAGTGTCACCACTGCAAGTCCACCAAAGTGCTCTGACGACCTGTGAGGCACTTGACATTGTCACTACCTTGTTCTATAGACAAAAGTGCCAGATACTCTTGGCCAGTTTTGTGGATGCCTTCAACCTTGTCCCCTCTACATGGTTTATGAAGCACACCTCTGAGACCTTGTCCATCTTCAGCAGTACACATCATTTCATCTTGCCCATTGTCCAGCACCTTACTACGAAGGACCCTGCAGGAAGTATGCATGCTCATCTCTTCCTCTGACCACCTTCCTCAAGTAGATAACTCTCCGCATCTGGTACTCAAGCCAAGTCTGCTGCTGTAAGACACTATTATCAAATCAGGATTGGAACTGAAGAGTGCCTTGCCATTTCACACGTCCATGTAGTTCTACCACCAACGGATCTCTTCCTTGGCCTTGTCTGATAAGATCTGTTCAGAGTACCTGAGACCTGTACTCAGGTGTAAAGCCTTTAGCCATTGAAGGGCATTGTAGTGGAAGTGTCCCAGGGAGATTTCTTACTTTGAAGATGCAGCATAGCTACGGGCACGAGTGGTCTCAATGAAATCTTTGATCTCAGTCCCACTGCTTTTTAGATCCTTCCTTATCTTTGCAACCTTCTTGGATGGAAGTATTAACTTTGATTTGTCTGAATCTGACAAACCTGAGAAAGGTTATGTGTTGCTTTGCGTTGATTTCAGATGTATCCTTGTTTAGAATGAATCCGAGAGACAGCAGTGCTGTGGTCATTGTCTGCAAATGTAGTCACAGGAGTTCCTCACCCTGTTGTTGTATTTTTAGAATTGGTGTCTCCAACATAATCGGAGGACTCTCCTATGAAAGGGAAATATGGGGATAGTTAAGTAAGCGTCTATTAGATTGAGATGTACCATCCAATCCCCCATTCAAAGAATATTCCTGAGCAGATGAATTCACTCCATCTTGAAATGGTGGAAAATGTATCTCTTGTTGAAGGCTATTAGGTTTGTCACCTGGAGGTGACATTTGTCTCTTTTGCACTAGAGAAATGTTGCTCAGGAACCCCATTGGGTATTCTACCAGAGAGAGAATTGCACCATTCCTCAGTAGTACAAGAACTTCTTGGCGTATCAAGCCTGAGTCTGCCTCTGAGAAGGTGATCAGACTCGGGCTTTGTGTCTGATTCCATCAATCAATCAATCAGCGGTTTATAGAGCGCACTACTCATCCCTTAAGGGTCTCAAGGCGCTAGGGGGCAGCTCCGGATCAATAGAAGATCCAGGTCTTGCGGTCCTTTCTGAACGTGTGCAGGGTCGGGGAGCATCTGATGTTCACAGGCAGCGCATTCCAGGTCTTGGATGCGATGTAGGAAAAGGCGCTCCCACCTGTTCTGTTTCTGCAGATGCGGGGGACCTCTGCCAGGGCTAGGTCGGCGGAGCGGAGGTTCCTCTTGGGTACGTGGAAGGATACTCTCTCATTGAGGTATTTGGGTTCGATGTTGTTGAGGGATTTGTAGGCGTGGGTGAGGAGTTTGAAGGTGACCCTCTTCTCGACGGGGAGCCAGTGAAGGTCTTGTAGGTGTTGGGTCATGTGTTTGTGATGCGGAGTCCCGAGGACGAGTCTGGCAGCGGCATTCTGGATGGTCTAGAGTTTGTATAGTACACCTCTGTTGATTCCGGCGTATTCGGCGTTGTAGTAGTCCAGTCTGCTGGTTATGAGTGCATGAGTGACGGTCTTTCTGCAGTCGGGGGGATCAATTTGAAGGTCTTGCAGAGGAGGCGCAGGCAATTGAAACTGGTGGAAGCGACAACGTTGATCTGACGGTTCATGGAGATGGAGGAGTCGAGGATGATGCCCAGGTTTTGTGCATGGTCTGTAGGACTGCGTGGATTCCCGAGGGCGGAGGGCCACCAGGTAAGTTTCCCAGGCGGAGGTGCAGGGTCTGAGGATGAGGGCCTTGGTCTTCTCTGAGTTGAGCTTCAAACAACTGTCTTTCATCCTGGCTGCCATGTTCTTCATTCCTTCCTGGAAACAGAGTCTGGTGTCTTCGGGATTCTTCATGAGTGAGAGGATGAACTGGGTGTCGTCGGCGTAGGATACAATGCTGAGCCCATGCAGTCCAACGATGACATTTTACAACTAGGGGTGGTGATGGACAGAGTTTCTGAATTAAGCAGAATACTCTCACCCAATCAAGAGATCAGGGCTAGATCCAACACCGTTTTTTAGCTCACTGCACCATCCCAGCTCAGAACCTGGCTATATGCAAATTAGTCTGTTCCTGTCCCAGTGCATGATGGGAACAGGGCAAACCAAACTACCAAGCCAATTCTTACACTGGGAAGGAAACAAGCTCCCGGGGACCGGTTTCTGGCATTTCAGCCGTCGTCAGCCCGGTTTGCTTGAATCCTGATGGTGCAATGAGCAAGGGACTCACATCTGAGTATACCCTTCCACGCTTAGGGTGGACAAAATATTTAACAACAAGGGGTGGTGATGGACAGAGTTTCTGAATTAAGCAGAATACTCTCACCCAGTCAAGAGATCAGGGCTAGATCCAACACCGTTTTTTAGCTCACTGCACCATCCCAGCTCAGAACCTGGCTATATGCAAATTAGTCTGTTCCTGTCCCAGTGCATGATGGGAACAGGGCAAACAAAACTACCAAGCCAATTCTTACACTGGGAAGGAAACAAGCTCCCGGGGACCGGTTTCTGGCATTTCAGCCGTCGTCAGCCCGGTTTGCTTGAATCCTGATGGTGCAATGAGCAAGGGACTCACATCTGAGTATACCCTTCCACGCTTAGGGTGGACAAAATATTTAACAACAAGGGGTGGTGAGGGACAGAGTTTCTGAATTAAGCAGAATACTCTCACCCAGTCAAGAGATCAGGGCTAGATCGAAGAAGGCTGAAATGGCAGAAACCGGTCCCCGGTAGCTTGTCTCCTTTCTGGTGAAGAATTGGCTTGGTAGTTTAGTCTGCCCTGTTCCCATGATGCACTGGGCCAGGGACAGGCTGATTTGCATATAGCCAGGTTCTGAGCTGGGATGGGGCAGTGAGATAAATAACGGTGATGGATCAAGCCCTGATCTTTGGACTGGGTAAGAGTGGTCTGTTTAACTCAGACACTCTGTTCATCACCACCCCCTTTTCTTAATCGTTTTTGGCCACTATACGTGTGGCAGGGTATACTCAGACATGAGTCCCTTTCTCACTGCTCCATCAGGATTCAAGCAAGCCGGGCCGAAGAAGGCTGAAATGCCAGAAACCGGTCCCCGGTAGCTTGTCTCCTTTCTGGTGAAGAATTGGCTTGGTAGTTTAGTCTGCCCTGTTCCCATGATGCACTGGGCCAGGGACAGACTGATTTGCATATAGCCAGGTTCTGAGCTGGGATGGGGCAGTGAGATAAATAACGGTGATGGATCAAGCCCTGATCTTTGGACTGGGTAAGAGTGGTCTGTTTAACTCAGACACTCTGTTCATCACCACTCCCTTTTCTAAATCGTCCAACGATGACGGCAAGGGGGACCATGTAAATGTTGAAGAGCATGGGGCTGAGCGATGATCCTTAGGGTACTCCGCAGTTGATTTTGGTGGGTTCGGTGAGGAAGGGATCCTCTGGGTTCTGCCGTAGAGAAAGGATCTGATCCAGTCCAGGGCAGCTCCTTGTATCCCCTTGTCATGGAGTCTGGCTGTGAGAGTGCGATGAGAAACGGTGTTGAAGGCTGCAGAGAGGTATAGAAGGATGAGGGCAGCGGTGTGTCCCTGGTCGAGTAGCATGCAGATGTCGTCAGTGGCGGCGAGGAGGGCAGTCTCGGTGCTGTGGTTGCTACGGAATCCAGACTGGGAGGCGTCTAGGATGGAGTTCTCTTCGATGAAGGTGGTCAGCTGGGCCTTCACGAGTCTCTCGTGACTTTGGCTGTGAAGGGGAGGAGAGAGATGGGGCGGTAGATTTTCAGGTCAGTTGGGTCAGCCGTAAGTTTCTTGAGGAGGGGTTTAACTTCCGCCCGCTTTGCATTGAAGGTCAGTCCTAGTTCGGGTGCGATGGCGGCCAAAGCCCGGTGGAATATGTGCAGTGGGCAGGGTTCCGTTGGGGCTCCTGAATGGGTTTTCTTAATGGTAGCAGTGATGTGTTCAACGTGGCGATATTCCAGGTCATGATGGTTGGCTTATTGGCGGCATTGGGTGGGGGGTGTCCGGCATATGTTTGCTGAAATTGTCACAGAGGGCCTTGATTTTCAGATGGAAGTATGAGCTGAGCTTGTTGCAGAGGTCCTGGGAAGGTCTGAAGTCTGTGGATTCGCTGGGGTGTTTTGTGAACTGCTGTATGGCGTTGAACAATTCCTTGGCGTTGGTCGTGTTGTTCTGGAATTTGTCTCTTATGATGGTCCTTTTGTTGTCTCTTATGCGCTGGCGGTATTCCTTCAGCGGTACAAAAGGGGGTGGTGATGGACAGAGCATCTGAATCAATGAAACACTCACACCCAGTCAAAAGATCTGGGTTTAATCCATCACAGTTCTTTAGCCCACTCTGCCACCCCAGTTCAGACATGGCTATATGCAAATCAGTTGACCCTGTGCCTCATGGGAACAGTCCAGCCCGAACTGCCAAGCCATGTCTTCCCTGGACCGGAAACAAGCTTCCGAGGACCGGTTTCTGGCATTACAGCCGTCTTCAGCCCTGCTTGCTTGAATCCAGTGGCAAAGTGAGCAAGTGACTCACGTCTGAGCATACCCTGCCACACTTATGGCGGCCAAAAGCGGTACAAAAGGGGGTGGTGATGGACGGAGCATCTGAATCAATCAAACACTCACACCCAGTCAAAAGATATGGGTTTAATCCATCACCGTTCTTTAGCCCACTCTGCCACCCCAGTTCAGACATGTCTATATGCAAATCAGTCTGACCCCGTGCCACATGGGAACAGTCCAGCCTGAAATGCCAAGCCATGTCTTTCCTGGACCGGAAACAAGCTTCCGAGGACCGGTTTCTGGCATTCCAGCCATCTTCAGCCAGGCCTGCTTGAATCCAGTGGCAAAGTGAGCAAGGGACTCACGTCTGAGCATACCCTGACACACTTATGGCGGCCAAAAGCCGTACAAAAGGGGGTGGTGATGGACGGAGCATCTGAATCAATCCAACACTCACACCCAGTCAAAAGATCTGGGTTTAATCCATCACCGTTCTTTAGCCCACTCTGCCACCCTAGTTCAGACATGGCTATATGCAAATCAGTCTGACCCTGTGCCTCATGGGAACAGTCCAGCCCGAACTTCCAAGCCATGTCTTCCCTGGACCGGAAACAATCTTCCGAGGACCGGTTTCTGGCATTCCAGCCGTCTTCAGCCCGGCTCGCTTGAATCCAGTGGCAAAGTGAGCAAGGGACTCACGTCTGAGCATACCCTGCCACACTTATGGCGGCCAAAAGCGGTACAAAAGGGGTGGTGATGGACGGAGCATCTGAATCAATCAAACACTCACACCCAGTCAAAAGATCTGGGTTTAATCCATCACCGTTCTTTAGCCCACTCTGCCACCCTAGTTCAGACATGACTATATGCAAATCAGTCTGACCCTGTGCCTCATGGGAACAGTCCAGCCCGAACTGCCAAGCCATGTCTTCCCTGGACCGGAAACAAGCTTCCGAGGACCGGTTTCTGGCATTCCAGCCGTCTTCAGCCAGGCCTGCTTGAATCCAGTGGCAAAGTGAGCAAGGGACTCACGTCTGAGCATACCCTGACACACTTATGGCGGCCAAAAGCCGTACAAAAGGGGGTGGTGATGGACGGAGCATCTGAATCAATCAAACACTCACACCCAGTCAAAAGATCTGGGTTTAATCCATCACCGTTCTTTAGCCCACTCTGCCACCCTAGTTCAGACATGGCTATATGCAAATCAGTCTGACCCTGTGCCTCATGGGAACAGTCCAGCCCGAACTGCCAAGCCATGTCTTCCCTGGACCGGAAACAAGCTTCCGAGGACCGGTTTCTGGCATTCCAGCCGTCTTCAGCCCTGCTTGCTTGAATCCAGTGGCAAAGTGAGCAAGTGACTCACGTCTAAGCATACCCTGCCACACTTATGGCGGCCAAAAGCGGTACAAAAGGGGGTGGTGATGGACGGAGCATCTGAATCAATCAAACACTCACACCCAGTCAAAAGATCTGGGTTTAATCCATCTCCGTTCTTTAGCCCACTCTGCCACCCCAGTTAGGACATGGCTATATGCAAATCAGTCTGACCCTGTGCCTCATGGGAACAGTCCAGCCCGAACTGCCAAGCCATGTCTTCCCTGGACCGGAAACAAGCTCCCGAGGACCGGTTTCTGGCATTCCAGCCGTCTTCAGCCCGGCTTGCTTGAATCCAGTGGCAAAGTGAGCAAGGGACTCACATCTGAGCATGCCCTGCCACACTTATGGCGGCCAAAAGCAGTACAAAAGGGGGTGGTGATGGACGGAGCATCTGAATCAATCAAACACTCACACCCAGTCAAAAGATCTGGGTTTAATCCATCACCGTTCTTTAGCCCACTCTGCCACCCTAGTTCAGAAATTGCTATATGCAAATCAGTCTGACCCTGTGCCTCATGGGAACAGTCCAGCCCGAACTGCCAAGCCATGTCTTCCCTGGACCGGAAACAAGCTTCCGAGAACCGGTTTCTGGCATTCCAGCCGTCTTCAGCCCGGCTTGCTTGAATCCAGTGGCAAAGTGAGCAAGGGACTCACGTCTGAGCATACCCTGCCACACTGATGACGGCCAAAAGCGGTACAAAAGGGGATGGTGATGGACGAAGCATCTGAATCAATCAAACACTCACACCCAGTCAAAAGGTCTGGGTTTAATCCATCACCGTTCTTTAGCCCACTCTGCCACCCTAGCTCAGACATGGCTATATGCAAATCAGTCTGACCCTGTGCCTCATGGGAACAGTCCAGCCCGAACTGCCAAGCCATGTCTTCCCTGGACCGGAAACAAGCTTCCGAGGACCGGTTTCTGGCATTCCAACCGTCTTCAGCCCGGCTTGCTTGAATCCTGTGGCAAAGTGAGCAAGGGACTCATGTCTGAGCATACCCTGCCACACTTATGGCAGCCAAAAGCGGTACAAAAGGGGGTGGTGATGGACGGAGAATCTGAATCAATCAAACACTCACACCCAGTCAAAAGATCTGGGTTTAATCCATCACCGTTCTTTAGCCCACTCTGCCACCCCAGTTCAGACATGGCTATATGGAAATCAGTCTGACCCTGTGCCTCATGGGAACAGGCCAGCCCGAACTGCCAAGCCATGTCTTCCGTGGACCTTAAACAAGCTTCCGAGGACCGGTTTCTGGCATTCCAGCCGTCTTCAGCCCGGCTTGCTTGAATCCAGTGGCAAAGTGAGCAAGGGACTCACGTCTGAGCACACCCTGCCACACTTATGGCGGCCAAAAGCGGTACAAAAGGGGGTGGTGATGGACGGAGCATCTGAATCAATCAAACACTCACACCCAGTTAAAAGATCTGGGTTTAATCCATCACCGTTCTTTAGCCCACTCTGCCACCCCAGTTCAGACATGCCTATATGCAAATCAGTCTGACCCTGTGCATCATGGGAACAGTCCAGCCCGAACTGCCAAGCCATGTCTTCCCTGGACCGGAAACAAGCTTCGAGGACCGGTTTCTGGCATTCCAGCAGTCTTCAACCCGGCTTGCTTGAATCCAGTGGCAAAGTGAGCAAGGGACTTACGTCTGAGCATACCCTGCCACACTTATGGCGGCCAAAAGCGGTACAAAAGGGGGTGGTGATGGACGGAGCATCTGAATCAATCAAGCACTCACACCCAGTCAAAAGATCTGGGTTTAATCCATCACTGTTCTTTAGCCCACTCTGCCACCCTAGTTCAGACATGGCTATATGCAAATCAGTCTGACCCTGTGCCTCATGGGAACAGTCCAGCCCGAACTGCCAAGCCATGTCTTCCCTGGACCAGAAACAAGCTTCCGAGGACCGGTTTCTGGCATTCCAGCCGTCTTCAGCCCGGCTTGCTTGAATCCAGTGGCAAAGTGAGCAAGGGACTCACGTCTGAGCATACCCTGCCACACTTATGGCGGCCAAAAGCGGTACAAAAGGGGGTGGTTATGAACGGAGCATCTGAAGCAATCAAACACTCACACCCAGTCAAAAGATCTGGGTTTAATCCATCACCGTTCTTTAGCCCACTCTGCCACCCTAGTTCAGACATGGCTATATGCAAATCAGTCTGACCCTGTGCCTCATGGGAACAGTCCAGCCCGAACTGCCAAGCCATGTCTTCCCTGGACCGGAAACAAGCTTCCGAGGACCGGTTTCTGGCATTCCAGCCGTCTTCAGCCCTGCTTGCTTGAATCCAGTGGCAAAGTGAGCAAGTGACTCACGTCTGAGCATACCCTGCCACACTTATGGCGGCCAAAAGCGGTACAAAAGGGGGTGGTGATGGACGGAGCATCTGAATCAATCAAACACTCACACCCAGTCAAAAGATCTGGGTTTAATCCATCACCGTTCTTTAGCCCACTCTGCCACCCCAGTTAGGACATGGCTATATGCAAATCAGTCTGACCCCGTGCCTCATGGGAACAGTCCAGCCTGAACTGCCAAGCCATGTCTTTCCTGGACCGGAAACAAGCTTCCGAGGACCGGTTTCTGGCATTCCAGCCGTCTTCAGCCCGGCTTGCTTGAATCCAGTGGCAAAGTGAGCAAGGGACTCACGTCTGAGCATACCCTGCCACACTTATGGCGGCCAAAAGCGGTACAAAAGGGGGTGGTGATGAACGGAGCATCTGAATCAATCAAACACTCACACCCAGTCAAAAGATCTAGGTTTAATCCATCACCGTTCTTTAGCCCACTCTGCCACCACAGTTCAGACATGGCTATATGCAAATCAATCTGCCCCTGTGCCTCATGGGAACAGTCGAGCCCGAACTGCCAAGCCATGTCTTCCCTGGACCGGAAACAAGCTTCCGAGGACCGGTTTCTGGCATTCCAGCCGTCTTCAGCCCGGCTTGCTTGAATCCAGTGGCAAAGTGAGCAAGGGACTCACGTCTGAGCATACCCTGCCACACTTATGGCGGCCAAAAGCGGTACAAAAAGGGGTGGTGATGGATGGAGCATCTGAATCAATAAAACACTCACACCCAGTCAAAAGAGCTGGGTTTAATCCATCACCGTTCTTTAGCCCACTCTGCCACCCTAGTTCAGACATGACTATATGCAAATCAGTCTGACCCTGTGCCTCATGGGAACAATCCAGCCCGAACTGCCAAGCCATGTCTTCCCTGGACCGGAAACAAGCTTCCGAGGACCGGTTTCTGGCATTCCAGCCGTCTTCAGCCCTGCTTGCTTGAATCCAGTGGCAAAGTGAGCAAGTGACTCACGTCTGAGCATACCCTGCCACACTTATGGCGGCCAAAAGCGGTACAAAAGGGGGTGGGGATGGACGGAGCATCTGAATCAATCAAACACTCACACCCAGTCAAAAGATATGGGTTTAATCCATCACCGTTCTTTAGCCCACTCTGCCACCCCAGTTCAGACATGTCTATATGCAAATCAGTCTGACCCCGTGCCACATGGGAACAGTCCAGCCTGAAATGCCAAGCCATGTCTTTCCTGGACCGGAAACAAGCTTCCGAGGTCCGGTTTCTGGCATTCCAGCCATCTTCAGCCAGGCCTGCTTGAATCCAGTGGCAAAGTGAGCAAGGGACTCACATCTGAGCATACCCTGACACACTTATGGCGGCCAAAAGCCGTACATAAGGGGGTGGTGATGGACGGAGCATCTGAATCAATCAAACACTCACACCCAGTCAAAAGAGCCGGGTTTAATCCATCACCGTTCTTTAGCCCACTCTGCCACCCTAGTTCAGACATGGCTATATGCAAATCAGTCTGACCCTGTGCCTCATGGGAACAGTCCAGCCCGAACTTCCAAGCCATGTCTTCCCTGGACCGGAAACAAGCTTCCGAGGACCGGTTTCTGGCATTCCAGCCGTCTTCAGCCCGGCTCGCTTGAATCCAGTGGCAAAGTGAGCAAGGGACTCACGTCTGAGCATACCCTGCCACACTTATGGCGGCCAAAAGCGGTACAAAAGGGGTGGTGATGGACGGAGCATCTGAATCAATCAAACACTCACACCCAGTCAAAAGATCTGAGTTTAATCCATCACCGTTCTTTAGCCCACTCTGCCACCCTAGTTCAGACATGACTATATGCAAATCAGTCTGACCCTGTGCCTCATGGGAACAGTCCAGCCCGAACTGCCAAGCCATGTCTTCCCTGGACCGGAAACAAGCTTCCGAGGACCGGTTTCTGGCATTCCAGCCGTCTTCAGCCAGGCCTGCTTGAATCCAGTGGCAAAGTGAGCAAGGGACTCACGTCTGAGCATACCCTGACACACTTATGGCGGCCAAAAGCCGTACAAAAGGGGGTGGTGATGGACGGAGCATCTGAATCAATCAAACACTCACACCCAGTCAAAAGATCTGGGTTTAATCCATCACTGTTCTTTAGCCCACTCTGCCACCCTAGTTCAGACATGGCTATATGCAAATCAGTCTGACCTTGTGCCTCATGGGAACAGTCCAGCCCGAACTGCCAAGCCATGTCTTCCCTGGACCGGAAACAAGCTTCCGAGGACCGGTTTCTGGCATTCCAGCCGTCTTCAGCCCTGCTTGCTTGAATCCAGTGGCAAAGTGAGCAAGTGACTCACGTCTAAGCATACCCTGCCACACTTATGGCGGCCAAAAGCGGTACAAAAGGGGGTGGTGATGGACGGAGCATCTGAATCAATCAAACACTCACACCCAGTCAAAAGATCTGGGTTTAATCCATCACCGTTCTTTAGCCCACTCTGCCACCCCAGTTAGGACATGGCTATATGCAAATCAGTCTGACCCTGTGCCTCATGGGAACAGTCCAGCCCGAACTGCCAAGCCATGTCTTCCCTGGACCGGAAACAAGCTCCCGAGGACCGGTTTCTGGCATTCCAGCCGTCTTCAGCCCGGCTTGCTTGAATCCAGTGGCAAAGTGAGCAAGGGACTCACATCTGAGCATGCCCTGCCACACTTATGGCGGCCAAAAGCAGTACAAAAGGGGGTGGTGATGGACGGAGCATCTGAATCAATCAAACACTCACACCCAGTCAAAAGATCTGGGTTTAATCCATCACCGTTCTTTAGCCCACTCTGCCACCCCAGTTAGGACATGGCTATATGCAAATCAGTCTGACCCTGTGCCTCATGGGAACAGTCCAGCCCGAACTGCCAAGCCATGTCTTCCCTGGACCGGAAACAAGCTCCCGAGGACCGGTTTCTGGCATTCCAGCCGTCTTCAGCCCGGCTTGCTTGAATCCAGTGGCAAAGTGAGCAAGGGACTCACATCTGAGCATGCCCTGCCACACTTATGGCGGCCAAAAGCAGTACAAAAGGGGGTGGTGATGGACGGAGCATCTGAATCAATCAAACACTCACACCCAGTCAAAAGATCTGGGTTTAATCCATCACCGTTCTTTAGCCCACTCTGCCACCCTAGTTCAGAAATTGCTATATGCAAATCAGTCTGACCCTGTGCCTCATGGGAACAGTCCAGCCCGAACTGCCAAGCCATGTCTTCCCTGGACCGGAAACAAGCTTCCGAGAACCGGTTTCTGGCATTCCAGCCGTCTTCAGCCCGGCTTGCTTGAATCCAGTGGCAAAGTGAGCAAGGGACTCACGTCTGAGCATACCCTGCCACACTTATGGCGGCCAAAAGCGGTACAAAAGGGGGTGGTGATGGACGGAGCATCTGAATCAATCAAACACTCACACCCAGTCAAAAGATCTGGGTTTAATCCATCACCGTTCTTTAGCCCACTCTGCCACCCCAGTTAGGACATGGCTATATGCAAATCAGTCTGACCCCGTGCCTCATGGGAACAGTCCAGCCTGAACTGCCAAGCCATGTCTTTCCTGGACCGGAAACAAGCTTCCGAGGACCGGTTTCTGGCATTCCAGCCGTCTTCAGCCCGGCTTGCTTGAATCCAGTGGCAAAGTGAGCAAGGGACTCACGTCTGAGCATACCCTGCCACACTTATGGCGGCCAAAAGCGGTACAAAAGGGGGTGGTGATGGACGGAGCATCTGAATCAATCAAACACTCACACCCAGTCAAAAGATCTAGGTTTAATCCATCACCGTTCTTTAGCCCACTCTGCCACCACAGTTCAGACATGGCTATATGCAAATCAATCTGCCCCTGTGCCTCATGGGAACAGTCCAGCCCGAACTGCCAAGCCATGTCTTCCCTGGACCGGAAACAAGCTTCCGAGGACCGGTTTCTGGCATTCCAGCCGTCTTCAGCCCGGCTTGCTTGAATCCAGTGGCAAAGTGAGCAAGGGACTCACGTCTGAGCATACCCTGCCACACTTATGGCGGCCAAAAGCGGTACAAAAAGGGGTGGTGATGGATGGAGCATCTGAATCAATAAAACACTCACACCCAGTCAAAACATCTGGGTTTAATCCATCACCGTTCTTTAGCCCACTCTGCCACCCTAGTTCAGACATGGCTATATGCAAATCAGTCTGACCCTGTGCCTCATGGGAACAGTCCAGCCCGAACTTCCAAGCCATGTCTTCCCTGGACCGGAAACAAGTTTCCGAGGACCGGTTTCTGGCATTTCAGCCGCCTTCAGCCCGGCTTGCTTGAATCCAGTGGCAAAGTGAGCAAGGGACTCACGTCTGAGCACACCCTGCCACACTTATGGCGGCCAAAAGCGGTACAAAAGGGGGTGGTGATGGACGGAGCATATGAATCAATCAAACACTCACACCCAGTCAAAAGAGCTGGGTTTAATCCATCACCGTTCTTTAGCCCACTCTGCCACCCTAGTTCAGACATGACTATATGCAAATCAGTCTGACCCTGTGCCTCATGGGAACAATCCAGCCCGAACTGCCAAGCCATGTCTTCCCTGGACCGGAAACAAGCTTCCGAGGACCGGTTTCTGGCATTCCAGCCGTCTTCAGCCCTGCTTGCTTGAATCCAGTGGCAAAGTGAGCAAGTGACTCACGTCTGAGCATACCCTGCCACACTTATGGCGGCCAAAAGCGGTACAAAAGGGGGTGGTGATGGACGGAGCATCTGAATCAATCAAACACTCACACCCAGTCAAAAGATATGGGTTTAATCCATCACCGTTCTTTAGCCCACTCTGCCACCCCAGTTCAGACATGTCTATATGCAAATCAGTCTGACCCCGTGCCACATGGGAACAGTCCAGCCTGAAATGCCAAGCCATGTCTTTCCTGGACCGGAAACAAGCTTCCGAGGTCCGGTTTCTGGCATTCCAGCCATCTTCAGCCAGGCCTGCTTGAATCCAGTGGCAAAGTGAGCAAGGGACTCACGTCTGAGCATACCCTGACACACTTATGGCGGCCAAAAGCCGTACATAAGGGGGTGGTGATGGACGGAGCATCTGAATCAATCAAACACTCACACCCAGTCAAAAGAGCCGGGTTTAATCCATCACCGTTCTTTAGCCCACTCTGCCACCCTAGTTCAGACATGGCTATATGCAAATCAGTCTGACCCTGTGCCTCATGGGAACAGTCCAGCCCGAACTTCCAAGCCATGTCTTCCCTGGACCGGAAACAAGCTTCCGAGGACCGGTTTCTGGCATTCCAGCCGTCTTCAGCCCGGCTCGCTTGAATCCAGTGGCAAAGTGAGCAAGGGACTCACGTCTGAGCATACCCTGCCACACTCATGGCGGCCAAAAGCGGTACAAAAGGGGTGGTGATGGACGGAGCAGCTGAATCAATCAAACACTCACACCCAGTCAAAAGATCTGAGTTTAATCCATCACCGTTCTTTAGCCCACTCTGCCACCCTAGTTCAGACATGACTATATGCAAATCAGTCTGACCCTGTGCCTCATGGGAACAGTCCAGCCCGAACTGCCAAGCCATGTCTTCCCTGGACCGGAAACAAGCTTCCGAGGACCGGTTTCTGGCATTCCAGCCGTCTTCAGCCAGGCCTGCTTGAATCCAGTGGCAAAGTGAGCAAGGGACTCACGTCTGAGCATACCCTGACACACTTATGGCGGCCAAAAGCCGTACAAAAGGGGGTGGTGATGGACGGAGCATCTGAATCAATCAAACACTCACACCCAGTCAAAAGAGCCGGGTTTAATCCATCACCGTTCTTTAGCCCACTCTGCCACCCTAGTTCAGACATGGCTATATGCAAATCAGTCTGACCCTGTGCCTCATGGGAACAGTCCAGCCCGAACTGCCAAGCCATGTCTTCCCTGGACCGGAAACAAGCTTCCGAGGACCGGTTTCTGGCATTCCAGCCGTCTTCAGCCCTGCTTGCTTGAATCCAGTGGCAAAGTGAGCAAGTGACTCACGTCTAAGCATACCCTGCCACACTTATGGCGGCCAAAAGCGGTACAAAAGGGGGTGGTGATGGACGGAGCATCTGAATCAATCAAACACTCACACCCAGTCAAAAGATCTGGGTTTAATCCATCACCGTTCTTTAGCCCACTCTGCCACCCCAGTTAGGACATGGCTATATGCAAATCAGTCTGACCCTGTGCCTCATGGGAACAGTCCAGCCCGAACTGCCAAGCCATGTCTTCCCTGGACCGGAAACAAGCTCCCGAGGACCGGTTTCTGGCATTCCAGCCGTCTTCAGCCCGGCTTGCTTGAATCCAGTGGCAAAGTGAGCAAGGGACTCACATCTGAGCATGCCCTGCCACACTTATGGCGGCCAAAAGCAGTACAAAAGGGGGTGGTGATGGACGGAGCATCTGAATCAATCAAACACTCACACCCAGTCAAAAGATCTGGGTTTAATCCATCACCGTTCTTTAGCCCACTCTGCCACCCCAGTTAGGACATGGCTATATGGAAATCAGTCTGACCCTGTGCCTCATGGGAACAGTCCAGCCCGAACTGCCAAGCCATGTCTTCCCTGGACCGGAAACAAGCTCCCGAGGACCGGTTTCTGGCATTCCAGCCGTCTTCAGCCCGGCTTGCTTGAATCCAGTGGCAAAGTGAGCAAGGGACTCACATCTGAGCATGCCCTGCCACACTTATGGCGGCCAAAAGCAGTACAAAAGGGGGTGGTGATGGACGGAGCATCTGAATCAATCAAACACTCACACCCAGTCAAAAGATCTGGGTTTAATCCATCACCGTTCTTTAGCCCACTCTGCCACCCTAGTTCAGAAATTGCTATATGCAAATCAGTCTGACCCTGTGCCTCATGGGAACAGTCCAGCCCGAACTGCCAAGCCATGTCTTCCCTGGACCGGAAACAAGCTTCCGAGAACCGGTTTCTGGCATTCCAGCCGTCTTCAGCCCGGCTTGCTTGAATCCAGTGGCAAAGTGAGCAAGGGACTCACGTCTGAGCATACCCTGCCACACTGATGGCGGCCAAAAGCGGTACAAAAGGGGATGGTGATGGACGAAGCATCTGAATCAATCAAACACTCACACCCAGTCAAAAGGTCTGGGTTTAATCCATCACCGTTCTTTAGCCCACTCTGCCACCCTAGCTCAGACATGGCTATATGCAAATCAGTCTGACCCTGTGCCTCATGGGAACAGTCCAGCCCGAACTGCCAAGCCATGTCTTCCCTGGACCGGAAACAAGCTTCCGAGGACCGGTTTCTGGCATTCCAACCGTCTTCAGCCCGGCTTGCTTGAATCCAGTGGCAAAGTGAGCAAGGGACTCATGTCTGAGCATATCCTGCCACACTTATGGCAGCCAAAAGCGGTACAAAAGGGGGTGGTGATGGACGGAGAATCTGAATCAATCAAACACTCACACCCAGTCAAAAGATCTGGGTTTAATCCATCACCGTTCTTTAGCCCACTCTGCCACCCCAGTTCAGACATGGCTATATGGAAATCAGTCTGACCCTGTGCCTCATGGGAACAGGCCAGCCCGAACTGCCAAGCCATGTCTTCCGTGGACCTTAAACAAGCTTCCGAGGACCGGTTTCTGGCATTCCAGCCGTCTTCAGCCCGGCTTGCTTGAATCCATTGGCAAAGTGAGCAAGGGACTCACGTCTGAGCACACCCTGCCACACTTATGGCGGCCAAAAGCGGTACAAAAGGGGGTGGTGATGGACGGAGCATCTGAATCAATCAAACACTCGCACCCAGTTAAAAGATCTGGGTTTAATCCATCACCGTTCTTTAGCCCACTCTGCCACCCCAGTTCAGATATGCCTATATGCAAATCAGTCTGACCCTGTGCATCATGGGAACAGTCCAGCCCGAACTGCCAAGCCATGTCTTCCCTGGACCGGAAACAAGCTTCGAGGACCGGTTTCTGGCATTCCAGCAGTCTTCAACCCGGCTTGCTTGAATCCAGTGGCAAAGTGAGCAAGGGACTTACGTCTGAGCATACCCTGCCACACTTATGGCGGCCAAAAGCGGTACAAAAGGGGGTGGTGATGGACGGAGCATCTGAATCAATCAAGCACTCACACCCAGTAAAAGGTCTGGGTTTAATCCATCACTGTTCTTTAGCCCACTCTGCCACCCTAGTTCAGACATGGCTATATGCAAATCAGTCTGACCCTGTGCCTCATGGGAACAGTCCAGCCCGAACTGCCAAGCCATGTCTTCCCTGGACCAGAAACAAGCTTCCGAGGACCGGTTTCTGGCATTCCAGCCGTCTTCAGCCCGGCTTGCTTGAATCCAGTGGCAAAGTGAGCAAGGGACTCACGTCTGAGCATACCCTGCCACACTTATGGCGGCCAAAAGCGGTACAAAAGGGGGTGGTTATGAACGGAGCATCTGAAGCAATCAAACACTCACACCCAGTCAAAAGATCTGGGTTTAATCCATCACCGTTCTTTAGCCCACTCTGCCACCCTAGTTCAGACATGGCTATATGCAAATCAGTCTGACCCTGTGCCTCATGGGAACAGTCCAGCCCGAACTGCCAAGCCATGTCTTCCCTGGACCGGAAACAAGCTTCCGAGGACCGGTTTCTGGCATTCCAGCCGTCTTCAGCCCTGCTTGCTTGAATCCAGTGGCAAAGTGAGCAAGTGACTCACGTCTGAGCATACCCTGCCACACTTATGGCGGCCAAAAGCGGTACAAAAGGGGGTGGTGATGGACGGAGCATCTGAATCAATCAAACACTCACACCCAGTCAAAAGATCTGGGTTTAATCCATCACCGTTCTTTAGCCCACTCTGCCACCCCAGTTAGGACATGGCTATATGCAAATCAGTCTGACCCCGTGCCTCATGGGAACAGTCCAGCCTGAACTGCCAAGCCATGTCTTTCCTGGACCGGAAACAAGCTTCCGAGGACCGGTTTCTGGCATTCCAGCCGTCTTCAGCCCGGCTTGCTTGAATCCAGTGGCAAAGTGAGCAAGGGACTCACGTCTGAGCATACCCTGCCACACTTATGGCGGCCAAAAGCGGTACAAAAGGGGGTGGTGATGGACGGAGCATCTGAATCAATCAAACACTCACACCCAGTCAAAAGATCTAGGTTTAATCCATCACCGTTCTTTAGCCCACTCTGCCACCACAGTTCAGACATGGCTATATGCAAATCAATCTGCCCCTGTGCCTCATGGGAACAGTCCAGCCCGAACTGCCAAGCCATGTCTTCCCTGGACCGTAAACAAGCTTCCGAGGACCGGTTTCTGGCATTCCAGCCGTCTTCAGCCCGGCTTGCTTGAATCCAGTGGCAAAGTGAGCAAGGGACTCACGTCTGAGCATACCCTGCCACACTTATGGCGGCCAAAAGCGGTACAAAAAGGGGTGGTGATGGATGGAGCATCTGAATCAATAAAACACTCACACCCAGTCAAAACATCTGGGTTTAATCCATCACCGTTCTTTAGCCCACTCTGCCACCCTAGTTCAGACATGGCTATATGCAAATCAGTCTGACCCTGTGCCTCATGGGAACAGTCCAGCCCGAACTTCCAAGCCATGTCTTCCCTGGACCGGAAACAAGTTTCCGAGGACCGGTTTCTGGCATTTCAGCCGCCTTCAGCCCGGCTTGCTTGAATCCAGTGTCAAAGTGAGCAAGGGACTCACGTCTGAGCACACCCTGCCACACTTATGGCGGCCAAAAGCGGTACAAAAGGGGGTGGTGATGGACGGAGCATATGAATCAATCAAACACTCACACCCAGTCAAAAGAGCTGGGTTTAATCCATCACCGTTCTTTAGCCCACTCTGCCACCCTAGTTCAGACATGACTATATGCAAATCAGTCTGACCCTGTGCCTCATGGGAACAATCCAGCCCGAACTGCCAAGCCATGTCTTCCCTGGACCGGAAACAAGCTTCCGAGGACCGGTTTCTGGCATTCCAGCCGTCTTCAGCCAGGCCTGCTTGAATCCAGTGGCAAAGTGAGCAAGGGACTCACGTCTGAGCATACCCTGACACACTTATGGCGGCCAAAAGTGGTACAAAAGGGGGTGGTGATGGACGGAGCATCTGAATCAATCAAACACTCACACCCAGTCAAAAGATCTGGGTTTAATCCATCACCGTTCTTTAGCCCACTCTGCCACCCTAGTTCAGACATGGCTATATGCAAATCAGTCTGCCCCTGTGCCTCATGGGAACAGTCCAACCCGAACTGCCAAGCCATGTCTTCCCTGGACCGGAAACAAGCTCCTGAGGACCGGTTTCTGGCATTCCAGCCGTCTTCAGCCCGGCTTGCTTGAATCCAGTGGCAAAGTGAGCAAGGGACTCACATCTGAGCATGCCCTGCCACACTTATGGCGGCCAAAAGCAGTACAAAAGGGGGTGGTGATGGACGGAGCATCTGAATCAATCAAACACTCACACCCAGTCAAAAGATCTGGGTTTAATCCATCACCGTTCTTTAGCCCACTCTGCCACCCTAGTTCAGACATGGCTATATGCAAATCAGTCTGACCCTGTGCCTCATGGGAACAGTCCAGCCCGAACTGCCAAGCCATGTCCTCCCTGGACCGGAAACAAGCTTCCGAGGACCGGTTTCTGGCATTCCAGCCGTCTTCAGCCCGGCGTGCTTGAATCCAGTGGCAAAGTGAGCAAGGGACTCACATCTGAGCATACCCTGACACACTTATGCCGGCCAAAAGGGGGTGGTGATGGACGGAGCATCTGAATCAATCAAACACTCACACCCAGTAAAAAGATCTGGGTTTAATCCATCACCGTTCTTTAGCCCACTCTGCCACCCTAGTTCAGACATGGCTATATGCAAATCAGTCTGCCCCTGTGCCTCATGGGAACACTCCAGCCCAAACTGCCAAGCCATGTCTTCCCTGGACCGGAAACAAGCTTCCGAGGACCGGTTTCTGGCATTCCAGCCGTCTTCAGCCCGGCTTGCTTGAATCCAGTGGCAAAGTGAGCAAGGGACTCACATCTGAGCATGCCCTGCCACACTTATGGCGGCCAAAAGCAGTACAAAAGGGGGTGGTGATGGACGGAGCATCTGAATCAATCAAACACTCACACCCAGTCAAAAGATCTGGGTTTAATCCATCACCGTTCTTTAGCCCACTCTGCCACCCCAGTTAGGACATGGCTATATGCAAATCAGTCTGACCCTGTGCCTCATGGGAACAGTCCAGCCCGAACTGCCAAGCCATGTCTTCCCTGGACCGGAAACAAGCTCCCGAGGACCGGTTTCTGGCATTCCAGCCGTCTTCAGCCCGGCTTGCTTGAATCCAGTGGCAAAGTGAGCAAGGGACTCACATCTGAGCATGCCCTGCCACACTTATGGCGGCCAAAAGCAGTACAAAAGGGGGTGGTGATGGACGGAGCATCTGAATCAATCAAACACTCACACCCAGTCAAAAGATCTGGGTTTAATCCATCACCGTTCTTTAGCCCACTCTGCCACCCTAGTTCAGAAATTGCTATATGCAAATCAGTCTGACCCTGTGCCTCATGGGAACAGTCCAGCCCGAACTGCCAAGCCATGTCTTCCCTGGACCGGAAACAAGCTTCCGAGAACCGGTTTCTGGCATTCCAGCCGTCTTCAGCCCGGCTTGCTTGAATCCAGTGGCAAAGTGAGCAAGGGACTCACGTCTGAGCATACCCTGCCACACTTATGGCGGCCAAAAGCGGTACAAAAGGGGGTGGTGATGGACGGAGCATCTGAATCAATCAAACACTCACACCCAGTCAAAAGATCTGGGTTTAATCCATCACCGTTCTTTAGCCCACTCTGCCACCCCAGTTAGGACATGGCTATATGCAAATCAGTCTGACCCCGTGCCTCATGGGAACAGTCCAGCCTGAACTACCAAGCCATGTCTTTCCTGGACCGGAAACAAGCTTCCGAGGACCGGTTTCTGGCATTCCAGCCGTCTTCAGCCCGGCTTGCTTGAATCCAGTGGCAAAGTGAGCAAGGGACTCACGTCTGAGCATACCCTGCCACACTTATGGCGGCCAAAAGCGGTACAAAAGGGGGTGGTGATGGACGGAGCATCTGAATCAATCAAACACTCACACCCAGTCAAAAGATCTAGGTTTAATCCATCACCGTTCTTTAGCCCACTCTGCCACCACAGTTCAGACATGGCTATATGCAAATCAATCTGCCCCAGTGCCTCATGGGAACAGTCCAGCCCGAACTGCCAAGCCATGTCTTCCCTGGACCGGAAACAAGCTTCCGAGGACCGGTTTCTGGCATTCCAGCCGTCTTCAGCCCGGCTTGCTTGAATCCAGTGGCAAAGTGAGCAAGGGACTCACGTCTGAGCATACCCTGCCACACTTATGGCGGCCAAAAGCGGTACAAAAAGGGGTGGTGATGGATGGAGCATCTGAATCAATAAAACACTCACACCCAGTCAAAACATCTGGGTTTAATCCATCACCGTTCTTTAGCCCACTCTGCCACCCTAGTTCAGACATGGCTATATGCAAATCAGTCTGACCCTGTGCCTCATGGGAACAGTCCAGCCCGAACTTCCAAGCCATGTCTTCCCTGGACCGGAAACAAGTTTCCGAGGACCGGTTTCTGGCATTTCAGCCGCCTTCAGCCCGGCTTGCTTGAATCCAGTGGCAAAGTGAGCAAGGGACTCACGTCTGAGCACACCCTGCCACACTTATGGCGGCCAAAAGCGGTACAAAAGGGGGTGGTGATGGACGGAGCATATGAATCAATCAAACACTCACACCCAGTCAAAAGAGCTGGGTTTAATCCATCACCGTTCTTTAGCCCACTCTGCCACCCTAGTTCAGACATGACTATATGCAAATCAGTCTGACCCTGTGCCTCATGGGAACAATCCAGCCCGAACTGCCAAGCCATGTCTTCCCTGGACCGGAAACAAGCTTCCGAGGACCGGTTTCTGGCATTCCAGCCGTCTTCAGCCCTGCTTGCTTGAATCCAGTGGCAAAGTGAGCAAGTGACTCACGTCTGAGCATACCCTGCCACACTTATGGCAGCCAAAAGCGGTACAAAAGGGGGTGGTGATGGACGGAGCATCTGAATCAATCAAACACTCACACCCAGTCAAAAGATATGGGTTTAATCCATCACCGTTCTTTAGCCCACTCTGCCACCCCAGTTCAGACATGTCTATATGCAAATCAGTCTGACCCCGTGCCACATGGGAACAGTCCAGCCTGAAATGCCAAGCCATGTCTTTCCTGGACCGGAAACAAGCTTCCGAGGTCCGGTTTCTGGCATTCCAGCCATCTTCAGCCAGGCCTGCTTGAATCCAGTGGCAAAGTGAGCAAGGGACTCACGTCTGAGCATACCCTGACACACTTATGGCGGCCAAAAGCCGTACATAAGGGGGTGGTGATGGACGGAGCATCTGAATCAATCAAACACTCACACCCAGTCAAAAGAGCCGGGTTTAATCCATCACCGTTCTTTAGCCCACTCTGCCACCCTAGTTCAGACATGGCTATATGCAAATCAGTCTGACCCTGTGCCTCTTGGGAACAGTCCAGCCCGAACTTCCAAGCCATGTCTTCCCTGGACCGGAAACAAGCTTCCGAGGACCGGTTTCTGGCATTCCAGCCGTCTTCAGCCCGGCTCGCTTGAATCCAGTGGCAAAGTGAGCAAGGGACTCACGTCTGAGCATACCCTGCCACACTTATGGCGGCCAAAAGCGGTACAAAAGGGGTGGTGATGGACGGAGCATCTGAATCAATCAAACACTCACACCCAGTCAAAAGATCTGGGTTTAATCCATCACCGTTCTTTAGCCCACTCTGCCACCCTAGTTCAGACATGGCTATATGCAAATCAGTCTGACCCTGTGCCTCATGGGAACAGTCCAGCCCGAACTGCCAAGCCATGTCTTCCCTGGACCGGAAACAAGCTTCCGAGGACCGGTTTCTGGCATTCCAGCCGTCTTCAGCCCTGCTTGCTTGAATCCAGTGGCAAAGTGAGCAAGTGACTCACGTCTAAGCATACCCTGCCACACTTATGGCGGCCAAAAGCGGTACAAAAGGGGGTGGTGATGGACGGAGCATCTGAATCAATCAAACACTCACACCCAGTCAAAAGATCTGGGTTTAATCCATCACCGTTCTTTAGCCCACTCTGCCACCCCAGTTAGGACATGGCTATATGCAAATCAGTCTGACCCTGTGCCTCATGGGAACAGTCCAGCCCGAACTGCCAAGCCATGTCTTCCCTGGACCGGAAACAAGCTCCCGAGGACCGGTTTCTGG
The DNA here is from genome assembly GCF_964263255.1 of Lissotriton vulgaris. Taxonomy (NCBI): domain Eukaryota; kingdom Metazoa; phylum Chordata; class Amphibia; order Caudata; family Salamandridae; genus Lissotriton; species Lissotriton vulgaris. The sequence goes on along the minus strand of NC_141695.1, from coordinate 1,654,809,674 downwards.
CATTCCAGCCGTCTTCAGCCCGGCTTGCTTGAATCCAGTGGCAAAGTGAGCAAGGGACTCACATCTGAGCATGCCCTGCTCACTTTGCCACTGGATTCAAGCAAGCCGGGCTGAAGACGGCTGGAATGCCAGAAACCGGTTCTCGGAAGCTTGTTTCCGGTCCAGGGAAGACCTGGCTTGGCAGTTCGGGCTGGACTGTTCCCATGAGGCACAGGGTCAGACTGATTTGCATATAGCAATTTCTGAACTAGGGTGGCAGAGTGGGCTAAAGAACGGTGATGGATTAAACCCAGATCTTTTGACTGGGTGTGAGTGTTTGATTGATTCAGATGCTCCGTCCATCACCACCCCCTTTTGTACTGCTTTTGGCCGCCATAAGTTCAGACATGTCTATATGCAAATCAGTCTGACCCCGTGCCACATGGGAACAGTCCAGCCTGAAATGCCAAGCCATGTCTTTCCTGGACCGGAAACAAGCTTCCGAGGTCCGGTTTCTGGCATTCCAGCCATCTTCAGCCAGGCCTGCTTGAATCCAGTGGCAAAGTGAGCAAGGGACTCACGTCTGAGCATACCCTGACACACTTATGGCGGCCAAAAGCCGTACATAAGGGGGTGGTGATGGACGGAGCATCTGAATCAATCAAACACTCACACCCAGTCAAAAGAGCCGGGTTTAATCCATCACCATTCTTTAGCCTACTCTGCCACCCTAGGTCAGACATGGCTATATGCAAATCAGTCTGACCCTGTGCCTCATGGGAACAGTCCAGCCCGAACTTCCAAGCCATGTCTTCCCTGGACCGGAAACAAGCTTCCGAGGACCGGTTTCTGGCATTCCAGCCGTCTTCAGCCCGGCTCGCTTGAATCCAGTGGCAAAGTGAGCAAGGGACTCACGTCTGAGCATACCCTGCCACACTTATGGCGGCCAAAAGCGGTACAAAAGGGGTGGTGATGGACGGAGCATCTGAATCAATCAAACACTCACACCCAGTCAAAAGATCTGAGTTTAATCCATCACCGTTCTTTAGCCCACTCTGCCACCCTAGTTCAGACATGACTATATGCAAATCAGTCTGACCCTGTGCCTCATGGGAACAGTCCAGCCCGAACTGCCAAGCCATGTCTTCCCTGGACCGGAAACAAGCTTCCGAGGACCGGTTTCTGGCATTCCAGCCGTCTTCAGCCAGGCCTGCTTGAATCCAGTGGCAAAGTGAGCAAGGGACTCACGTCTGAGAATACCCTGACACACTTATGGCGGCCAAAAGCCGTACAAAAGGGGGTGGTGATGGACGGAGTGGGCTAAAGAACGGTGATGGATTAAACCCGGCTCTTTTGACTGGGTGTGAGTGTTTGATTGATTCAGATGCTCCGTCCATCACCACCCCCTTATGTACGGCTTTTGGCCGCCATAAGTGTGTCAGGGTATGCTCAGACGTGAGTCCCTTGCTCACTTTGCCACTGGATTCAAGCAGGCCTGGCTGAAGATGGCTGGAATGCCAGAAACCGGACCTCGGAAGCTTGTTTCCGGTCCAGGAAAGACATGGCTTGGCATTTCAGGCTGGACTGTTCCCATGTGGCACGGGGTCAGACTGATTTGCATATAGACATGTCTGAACTTATGGCGGCCAAAAGCAGTACAAAAGGGGGTGGTGATGGACGGAGCATCTGAATCAATCAAACACTCACACCCAGTCAAAAGATCTGGGTTTAATCCATCACCGTTCTTTAGCCCACTCTGCCACCCTAGTTCAGAAATTGCTATATGCAAATCAGTCTGACCCTGTGCCTCATGGGAACAGTCCAGCCCGAACTGCCAAGCCATGTCTTCCCTGGACCGGAAACAAGCTTCCGAGAACCGGTTTCTGGCATTCCAGCCGTCTTCAGCCCGGCTTGCTTGAATCCAGTGGCAAAGTGAGCAAGGGACTCACGTCTGAGCATACCCTGCCACACTGATGGCGGCCAAAAGCGGTACAAAAGGGGATGGTGATGGACGAAGCATCTGAATCAATCAAACACTCACACCCAGTCAAAAGGTCTGGGTTTAATCCATCACCGTTCTTTAGCCCACTCTGCCACCCTAGCTCAGACATGGCTATATGCAAATCAGTCTGACCCTGTGCCTCATGGGAACAGTCCAGCCCGAACTGCCAAGCCATGTCTTCCCTGGACCGGAAACAAGCTTCCGAGGACCGGTTTCTGGCATTCCAACCGTCTTCAGCCCGGCTTGCTTGAATCCAGTGGCAAAGTGAGCAAGGGACTCATGTCTGAGCATATCCTGCCACACTTATGGCAGCCAAAAGCGGTACAAAAGGGGGTGGTGATGGACGGAGAATCTGAATCAATCAAACACTCACACCCAGTCAAAAGATCTGGGTTTAATCCATCACCGTTCTTTAGCCCACTCTGCCACCCCAGTTCAGACATGGCTATATGGAAATCAGTCTGACCCTGTGCCTCATGGGAACAGGCCAGCCCGAACTGCCAAGCCATGTCTTCCGTGGACCTTAAACAAGCTTCCGAGGACCGGTTTCTGGCATTCCAGCCGTCTTCAGCCCGGCTTGCTTGAATCCAGTGGCAAAGTGAGCAAGGGACTCACGTCTGAGCACACCCTGCCACACTTATGGCGGCCAAAAGCGGTACAAAAGGGGGTGGTGATGGACGGAGCATCTGAATCAATCAAACACTCGCACCCAGTTAAAAGATCTGGGTTTAATCCATCACCGTTCTTTAGCCCACTCTGCCACCCCAGTTCAGATATGCCTATATGCAAATCAGTCTGACCCTGTGCATCATGGGAACAGTCCAGCTCGAACTGCCAAGCCATGTCTTCCCTGGACCGGAAACAAGCTTCGAGGACCGGTTTCTGGCATTCCAGCAGTCTTCAACCCGGCTTGCTTGAATCCAGTGGCAAAGTGAGCAAGGGACTTACGTCTGAGCATACCCTGCCACACTTATGGCGGCCAAAAGCGGTACAAAAGGGGGTGGTGATGGACGGAGCATCTGAATCAATCAAGCACTCACACCCAGTAAAAGGTCTGGGTTTAATCCATCACTGTTCTTTAGCCCACTCTGCCACCCTAGTTCAGACATGGCTATATGCAAATCAGTCTGACCCTGTGCCTCATGGGAACAGTCCAGCCCGAACTGCCAAGCCATGTCTTCCCTGGACCAGAAACAAGCTTCCGAGGACCGGTTTCTGGCATTCCAGCCGTCTTCAGCCCGGCTTGCTTGAATCCAGTGGCAAAGTGAGCAAGGGACTCACGTCTGAGCATACCCTGCCACACTTATGGCGGCCAAAAGCGGTACAAAAGGGGGTGGTTATGAACGGAGCATCTGAAGCAATCAAACACTCACACCCAGTCAAAAGATCTGGGTTTAATCCATCACCGTTCTTTAGCCCACTCTGCCACCCTAGTTCAGACATGGCTATATGCAAATCAGTCTGACCCTGTGCCTCATGGGAACAGTCCAGCCCGAACTGCCAAGCCATGTCTTCCCTGGACCGGAAACAAGCTTCCGAGGACCGGTTTCTGGCATTCCAGCCGTCTTCAGCCCTGCTTGCTTGAATCCAGTGGCAAAGTGAGCAAGTGACTCACGTCTGAGCATACCCTGCCACACTTATGGCGGCCAAAAGCGGTACAAAAGGGGGTGGTGATGGACGGAGCATCTGAATCAATCAAACACTCACACCCAGTCAAAAGATCTGGGTTTAATCCATCACCGTTCTTTAGCCCACTCTGCCACCCCAGTTAGGACATGGCTATATGCAAATCAGTCTGACCCCGTGCCTCATGGGAACAGTCCAGCCTGAACTGCCAAGCCATGTCTTTCCTGGACCGGAAACAAGCTTCCGAGGACCGGTTTCTGGCATTCCAGCCGTCTTCAGCCCGGCTTGCTTGAATCCAGTGGCAAAGTGAGCAAGGGACTCACGTCTGAGCATACCCTGCCACACTTATGGCGGCCAAAAGCGGTACAAAAGGGGGTGGTGATGGACGGAGCATCTGAATCAATCAAACACTCACACCCAGTCAAAAGATCTAGGTTTAATCCATCACCGTTCTTTCGCCCACTCTGCCACCACAGTTCAGACATGGCTATATGCAAATCAATCTGCCCCTGTGCCTCATGGGAACAGTCCAGCCCGAACTGCCAAGCCATGTCTTCCCTGGACCGGAAACAAGCTTCCGAGGACCGGTTTCTGGCATTCCAGCCGTCTTCAGCCCGGCTTGCTTGAATCCAGTGGCAAAGTGAGCAAGGGACTCACGTCTGAGCATACCCTGCCACACTTATGGCGGCCAAAAGCGGTACAAAAAGGGGTGGTGATGGATGGAGCATCTGAATCAATAAAACACTCACACCCAGTCAAAACATCTGGGTTTAATCCATCACCGTTCTTTAGCCCACTCTGCCACCCTAGTTCAGACATGGCTATATGCAAATCAGTCTGACCCTGTGCCTCATGGGAACAGTCCAGCCCGAACTTCCAAGCCATGTCTTCCCTGGACCGGAAACAAGTTTCCGAGGACCGGTTTCTGGCATTTCAGCCGCCTTCAGCCCGGCTTGCTTGAATCCAGTGGCAAAGTGAGCAAGGGACTCACGTCTGAGCACACCCTGCCACACTTATGGCGGCCAAAAGCGGTACAAAAGGGGGTGGTGATGGACGGAGCATATGAATCAATCAAACACTCACACCCAGTCAAAAGAGCTGGGTTTAATCCATCACCGTTCTTTAGCCCACTCTGCCACCCTAGTTCAGACATGACTATATGCAAATCAGTCTGACCCTGTGCCTCATGGGAACAATCCAGCCCGAACTGCCAAGCCATGTCTTCCCTGGACCGGAAACAAGCTTCCGAGGACCGGTTTCTGGCATTCCAGCCGTCTTCAGCCAGGCCTGCTTGAATCCAGTGGCAAAGTGAGCAAGGGACTCACGTCTGAGCATACCCTGACACACTTATGGCGGCCAAAAGTGGTACAAAAGGGGGTGGTGATGGACGGAGCATCTGAATCAATCAAACACTCACACCCAGTCAAAAGATCTGGGTTTAATCCATCACCGTTCTTTAGCCCACTCTGCCACCCTAGTTCAGACATGGCTATATGCAAATCAGTCTGCCCCTGTGCCTCATGGGAACAGTCCAACCCGAACTGCCAAGCCATGTCTTCCCTGGACCGGAAACAAGCTCCTGAGGACCGGTTTCTGGCATTCCAGCCGTCTTCAGCCCGGCTTGCTTGAATCCAGTGGCAAAGTGAGCAAGGGACTCACATCTGAGCATGCCCTGCCACACTTATGGCGGCCAAAAGCAGTACAAAAGGGGGTGGTGATGGACGGAGCATCTGAATCAATCAAACACTCACACCCAGTCAAAAGATCTGGGTTTAATCCATCACCGTTCTTTAGCCCACTCTGCCACCCTAGTTCAGACATGGCTATATGCAAATCAGTCTGACCCTGTGCCTCATGGGAACAGTCCAGCCCGAACTGCCAAGCCATGTCCTCCCTGGACCGGAAACAAGCTTCCGAGGACCGGTTTCTGGCATTCCAGCCGTCTTCAGCCCGGCGTGCTTGAATCCAGTGGCAAAGTGAGCAAGGGACTCACGTCTGAGCATACCCTGACACACTTATGCCGGCCAAAAGGGGGTGGTGATGGACGGAGCATCTGAATCAATCAAACACTCACACCCAGTAAAAAGATCTGGGTTTAATCCATCACCGTTCTTTAGCCCACTCTGCCACCCTAGTTCAGACATGGCTATATGCAAATCAGTCTGCCCCTGTGCCTCATGGGAACACTCCAGCCCAAACTGCCAAGCCATGTCTTCCCTGGACCGGAAACAAGCTTCCGAGGACCGGTTTCTGGCATTCCAGCCGTCTTCAGCCCGGCTTGCTTAAATCCAGTGGCAAAGTGAACAAGGGACTCACGTCTGAGCATACCCTGCCACACTTATGGCGGCCAAAAGCGGTACAAAAGGGGGTGGTGATGAACGGAGCATCTGAATCAATCAAACACTCACACCCAGTCAAAAGATCTGGGTTTAATCCATCACCGTTCTTTAGCCCACTCTGCCACCCTAGTTCAGACACGGCTATATGCAAATCAGTCTGACCCTGTGCCTCATGGGAACAGTCCAGCCCGAACTTCCAAGCCATGTCTTCCCTGGACCGGAAACAAGCTTCCGAGGACCGGTTTCTAGCATTCCAGCCGTCTTCAGCCCGGCTTGCTTGAATCCAGTGGCAAAGGGAGCAAGGGACTCACGTCTGAGCATACCCTGCCACACTTATGACGGCCAAAAGCGGTACAAAAGGGGGTGGTGATGGACGGAGCATCTGAATCAATCAAACACTCACACCCAGTCAAAAGATCTGGGTTTAATCCATCACTGTTCTTTAGCCCACTCTGCCACCCTAGTTCAGACATGGCTATATGCAAATCAGTCTGACCCTGTGCCTCATGGGAACAGTCCAGCCCGAACTGCCAAGCCATGTCTTCCCTTGACCGGAAACAAGGTTCCGAGGACCGGTTTCTGGCATTCCAGCCGTCTTCAGCCCGGCTTGCTTGAATCCAGTGGCAAAGTGAGCAAGGGACTCACGTCTGAGCATACCCTGCCACACTTATGGCGGCCAAAAGCGGTACAAAAAGGGGTGGTGATGGATGGAGCATCTGAATCAATAAAACACTCACACCCAGTCAAAACATCTGGGTTTAATCCATCACCGTTCTTTAGCCCACTCTGCCACCCTAGTTCAGACATGGCTATATGCAAATCAGTCTGACCCTGTGCCTCATGGGAACAGTCCAGCCCGAACTTCCAAGCCATGTCTTCCCTGGACCGGAAACAAGTTTCCGAGGACCGGTTTCTGGCATTTCAGCCGCCTTCAGCCCGGCTTGCTTGAATCCAGTGGTAAAGTGAGCAAGGGACTCACGTCTGAGCACACCCTGCCACACTTATGGCGGCCAAAAGCGGTACAAAAGGGGGTGGTGATGGACGGAGCATATGAATCAATCAAACACTCACACCCAGTCAAAAGAGCTGGGTTTAATCCATCACCGTTCTTTAGCCCACTCTGCCACCCTAGTTCAGACATGACTATATGCAAATCAGTCTGACCCTGTGCCTCATGGGAACAGTCCAGCCCGAACTGCCAAGCCATGTCTTCCCTGGACCGGAAACAAGCTTCCGAGGACCGGTTTCTGGCATTCCAGCCGTCTTCAGCCAGGCCTGCTTGAATCCAGTGGCAAAGTGAGCAAGGGACTCACGTCTGAGCATACCCTGACACACTTATGGCGGCCAAAAGTGGTACAAAAGGGGGTGGTGATGGACGGAGCATCTGAATCAATCAAACACTCACACCCAGTCAAAAGATCTGGGTTTAATCCATCACCGTTCTTTAGCCCACTCTGCCAACCTAGTTCAGACATGGCTATATGCAAATCAGTCTGCCCTTGTGCCTCATGGGAACAGTCCAACCCGAACTGCCAAGCCATGTCTTCCCTGGACCGGAAACAAGCTCCTGAGGACTAGTTTCTGGCATTCCAGCCGTCTTCAGCCCGGCTTGCTTGAATCCAGTGGCAAAGTGAGCAAGGGACTCACATCTGAGCATGCCCTGCCACACTTATGGCGGCCAAAAGCAGTACAAAAGGGGGTGGTGATGGATGGAGCATCTGAATCAATAAAACACTCACACCCAGTCAAAACATCTGGGTATAATCCATCACCGTTCTTTAGCCCACTCTGCCACCCTAGTTCAGACATGGCTATATGCAAATCAGTCTGACCCTGTGCCTCATGGGAACAGTCCAGCCCGAACTTCCAAGCCATGTCTTCACTGGACCGGAAACAAGTTTCCGAGGACCGGTTTCTGGCATTTCAGCCGCCTTCAGCCCGGCTTGCTTGAATCCAGTGGTAAAGTGAGCAAGGGACTCACGTCTGAGCACACCCTGCCACACTTATGGCGGCCAAAAGCGGTACAAAAGGGGGTGGTGATGGACGGAGCATATGAATCAATCAAACACTCACACCCAGTCAAAAGAGCTGGGTTTAATCTATCACCGTTCTTTAGCCCACTCTGACACCCTAGTTCAGACATGACTATATGCAAATCAGTCTGACCCTGTGCCTCATGGGAACAGTCCAGCCCGAACTGCCAAGCCATGTCTTCCCTGGACCGGAAACAAGCTTCCGAGGACCGGTTTCTGGCATTCCAGCCGTCTTCAGCCAGGCCTGCTTGAATCCAGTGGCAAAGTGAGCAAGGGACTCACGTCTGAGCATACCCTGACACACTTATGGCGGCCAAAAGTGGTACAAAAGGGGGTGGTGATGGACGGAGCATCTGAATCAATCAAACACTCACACCCAGTCAAAAGATCTGGGTTTAATCCATCACCGTTCTTTAGCCCACTCTGCCAACCTAGTTCAGACATGGCTATATGCAAATCAGTCTGCCCTTGTGCCTCATGGGAACAGTCCAACCCGAACTGCCAAGCCATGTCTTCCCTGGACCGGAAACAAGCTCCCGAGGACCGGTTTCTGGCATTCCAGCCGTCTTCAGCCCGGCTTGCTTGAATCCAGTGGCAAAGTGAGCAAGGGACTCACATCTGAGCATGCCCTGCCACACTTATGGCGGCCAAAAGCAGTACAAAAGGGGGTGGTGATGGACGGAGCATCTGAATCAATCAAACACTCACACCCAGTCAAAAGATCTGCGTTTAATCCATCACCGTTCTTTAGCCCACTCTGCCACCCTAGTTCAGACATGGCTATATGCAAATCAGTCTGACCCTGTGCCTCATGGGAACTGTCCAGCCCGAACTGCCAAGCCATGTCCTCCCTGGACCGGAAACAAGCTTCCGAGAACCGGTTTCTGGCATTCCCGCCGTCTTCAGCCCGGCGTGCTTGAATCCAGTGGCAAAGTGAGCAAGGGACTCACGTCTGAGCATACCCTGACACACTTATGCCGGCCAAAAGGGGGTGGTGATGGACGGAGCATCTGAATCAATCAAACACTCACACCCAGTAAAAAGATCTGGGTTTAATCCATCACCGTTCTTTAGCCCACTCTGCCACCCTAGTTCAGACATGGCTATATGCAAATCAGTCTGACCATGTGCCTCATGGGAACTGTCCAGCCCGAACTGCCAAGCCATGTCCTCCCTGGACCGGAAACAAGCTTCCGAGGACCGGTTTCTGGCATTCCAGCCGTCTTCAGCCCGGCGTGCTTGAATCCAGTGGCAAAGTGAGCAAGGGACTCACGTCTGAGCATACCCTGACACACTTATGCCGGCCAAAAGGGGGTGGTGATGGACGGAGCATCTGAATCAATCAAACACTCACACCCAGTAAAAAGATCTGGGTTTAATCCATCACCGTTCTTTAGCCCACTCTGCCACCCTAGTTCAGACACGGCTATATGCAAATCAGTCTGACCCTGTGCCTCATGGGAACAGTCCAGCCCGAACTTCCAAGCCATGTCTTCCCTGGACCGGAAACAAGCTTCCGAGGACCGGTTTCTGGCATTCCAGCCGTCTTCAGCCAGGCCTGCTTGAATCCAGTGGCAAAGTGAGCAAGGGACTCACGTCTGAGCATACCCTGACACACTTATGGCGGCCAAAAGTGGTACAAAAGGGGGTGGTGATGGACGGAGCATCTGAATCAATCAAACACTCACACCCAGTCAAAAGATCTGGGTTTAATCCATCACCGTTCTTTAGCCCACTCTGCCAACCTAGTTCAGACATGGCTATATGCAAATCAGTCTGCCCTTGTGCCTCATGGGAACAGTCCAACCCGAACTGCCAAGCCATGTCTTCCCTGGACCGGAAACAAGCTCCCGAGGACCGGTTTCTGGCATTCCAGCCGTCTTCAGCCCGGCTTGCTTGAATCCAGTGGCAAAGTGAGCAAGGGACTCACATCTGAGCATGCCCTGCCACACTTATGGCGGCCAAAAGCAGTACAAAAGGGGGTGGTGATGGGTGGAGCATCTGAATCAATAAAACACTCACACCCAGTCAAAACATCTGGGTTTAATCCATCACCGTTCTTTAGCCCACTCTGCCAACCTAGTTCAGACATGGCTATATGCAAATCAGTCTGCCCCTGTGCCTCATGGGAACAGTCCAACCCGAACTGCCAAGCCATGTCTTCCCTGGACCGGAAACAAGCTCCTGAGGACCGGTTTCTGGCATTCCAGCCGTCTTCAGCCCGGCTTGCTTGAATCCAGTGGCAAAGTGAGCAAGGGACTCACATCTGAGCATGCCCTGCCACACTTATGGCGGCCAAAAGCAGTACAAAAGGGGGTGGTGATGGACGGAGCATCTGAATCAATCAAACACTCACACCCAGTCAAAAGATCTGGGTTTAATCCATCACCGTTCTTTAGCCCACTCTGCCACCCTAGTTCAGACATGGCTATATGCAAATCAGTCTGACCCTGTGCCTCATGGGAACAGTCCAGCCCGAACTTCCAAGCCATGTCCTCCCTGGACCGGAAACAAGCTTCCGAGGACCGGTTTCTGGCATTCCAGCCGTCTTCAGCCCGGCGTGCTTGAATCCAGTGGCAAAGTGAGCAAGGGACTCACGTCTGAGCATACCCTGACACACTTATGCCGGCCAAAAGGGGGTGGTGATGGACGGAGCATCTGAATCAATCAAACACTCACACCCAGTAAAAAGATCTGGGTTTAATCCATCACCGTTCTTTAGCCCACTCTGCCACCCTAGTTCAGACATGGCTATATGCAAATCAGTCTGCCCCTGTGCCTCATGGGAACACTCCAGCCCAAACTGCCAAGCCATGTCTTCCCTGGACCGGAAACAAGCTTCCGAGGACCGGTTTCTGGCATTCCAGCCGTCTTCAGCCCGGCTTGCTTAAATCCAGTGGCAAAGTGAACAAGGGACTCACGTCTGAGCATACCCTGCCACACTTATGGCGGCCAAAAGCGGTACAAAAGGGGGTGGTGATGAACGGAGCATCTGAATCAATCAAACACTCACACCCAGTCAAAAGATCTGGGTTTAATCCATCACCGTTCTTTAGCCCACTCTGCCACCCTAGTTCAGACACGGCTATATGCAAATCAGTCTGACCCTGTGCCTCATGGGAACAGTCCAGCCCGAACTTCCAAGCCATGTCTTCCCTGGACCGGAAACAAGCTTCCGAGGACCGGTTTCTAGCATTCCAGCCGTCTTCAGCCCGGCTTGCTTGAATCCAGTGGCAAAGGGAGCAAGGGACTCACGTCTGAGCATACCCTGCCACACTTATGACGGCCAAAAGCGGTACAAAAGGGGGTGGTGATGGACGGAGCATCTGAATCAATCAAACACTCACACCCAGTCAAAAGATCTGGGTTTAATCCATCACTGTTCTTTAGCCCACTCTGCCACCCTAGTTCAGACATGGCTATATGCAAATCAGTCTGACCCTGTGCCTCATGGGAACAGTCCAGCCCGAACTGCCAAGCCATGTCTTCCCTTGACCGGAAACACGGTTCCGAGGACCGGTTTCTGGCATTCCAGCCGTCTTCAGCCCGGCTTGCTTGAATCCAGTGGCAAAGTGAGCAAGGGACTCACGTCTGAGCATACCCTGCCACACTTATGGCGGCCAAAAGCGGTACAAAAAGGGGTGGTGATGGATGGAGCATCTGAATCAATAAAACACTCACACCCAGTCAAAACATCTGGGTTTAATCCATCACCGTTCTTTAGCCCACTCTGCCACCCTAGTTCAGACATGGCTATATGCAAATCAGTCTGACCCTGTGCCTCATGGGAACAGTCCAGCCCGAACTTCCAAGCCATGTCTTCCCTGGACCGGAAACAAGTTTCCGAGGACCGGTTTCTGGCATTTCAGCCGCCTTCAGCCCGGCTTGCTTGAATCCAGTGGTAAAGTGAGCAAGGGACTCACGTCTGAGCACACCCTGCCACACTTATGGCGGCCAAAAGCGGTACAAAAGGGGGTGGTGATGGACGGAGCATATGAATCAATCAAACACTCACACCCAGTCAAAAGAGCTGGGTTTAATCCATCACCGTTCTTTAGCCCACTCTGCCACCCTAGTTCAGACATGACTATATGCAAATCAGTCTGACCCTGTGCCTCATGGGAACAGTCCAGCCCGAACTGCCAAGCCATGTCTTCCCTGGACCGGAAACAAGCTTCCGAGGACCGGTTTCTGGCATTCCAGCCGTCTTCAGCCAGGCCTGCTTGAATCCAGTGGCAAAGTGAGCAAGGGACTCACGTCTGAGCATACCCTGACACACTTATGGCGGCCAAAAGTGGTACAAAAGGGGGTGGTGATGGACGGAGCATCTGAATCAATCAAACACTCACACCCAGTCAAAAGATCTGGGTTTAATCCATCACCGTTCTTTAGCCCACTCTGCCAACCTAGTTCAGACATGGCTATATGCAAATCAGTCTGCCCTTGTGCCTCATGGGAACAGTCCAACCCGAACTGCCAAGCCATGTCTTCCCTGGACCGGAAACAAGCTCCTGAGGACTAGTTTCTGGCATTCCAGCCGTCTTCAGCCCGGCTTGCTTGAATCCAGTGGCAAAGTGAGCAAGGGACTCACATCTGAGCATGCCCTGCCACACTTATGGCGGCCAAAAGCAGTACAAAAGGGGGTGGTGATGGATGGAGCATCTGAATCAATAAAACACTCACACCCAGTCAAAACATCTGGGTTTAATCCATCACCGTTCTTTAGCCCACTCTGCCACCCTAGTTCAGACATGGCTATATGCAAATCAGTCTGACCCTGTGCCTCATGGGAACAGTCCAGCCCGAACTTCCAAGCCATGTCTTCACTGGACCGGAAACAAGTTTCCGAGGACCGGTTTCTGGCATTTCAGCCGCCTTCAGCCCGGCTTGCTTGAATCCAGTGGTAAAGTGAGCAAGGGACTCACGTCTGAGCACACCCTGCCACACTTATGGCGGCCAAAAGCGGTACAAAAGGGGGTGGTGATGGACGGAGCATATGAATCAATCAAACACTCACACCCAGTCAAAAGAGCTGGGTTTAATCCATCACCGTTCTTTAGCCCACTCTGACACCCTAGTTCAGACATGACTATATGCAAATCAGTCTGACCCTGTGCCTCATGGGAACAGTCCAGCCCGAACTGCCAAGCCATTTCTTCCCTGGACCGGAAACAAGCTTCCGAGGACCGGTTTCTGGCATTCCAGCCGTCTTCAGCCAGGCCTGCTTGAATCCAGTGGCAAAGTGAGCAAGGGACTCACGTCTGAGCATACCCTGACACACTTATGGCGGCCAAAAGTGGTACAAAAGGGGGTGGTGATGGACGGAGCATCTGAATCAATCAAACACTCACACCCAGTCAAAAGATCTGGGTTTAATCCATCACCGTTCTTTAGCCCACTCTGCCAACCTAGTTCAGACATGGCTATATGCAAATCAGTCTGCCCTTGTGCCTCATGGGAACAGTCCAACCCGAACTGCCAAGCCATGTCTTCCCTGGACCGGAAACAAGCTCCCGAGGACCGGTTTCTGGCATTCCAGCCGTCTTCAGCCCGGCTTGCTTGAATCCAGTGGCAAAGTGAGCAAGGGACTCACATCTGAGCATGCCCTGCCACACTTATGGCGGCCAAAAGCAGTACAAAAGGGGGTGGTGATGGACGGAGCATCTGAATCAATCAAACACTCACACCCAGTCAAAAGATCTGCGTTTAATCCATCACCGTTCTTTAGCCCACTCTGCCACCCTAGTTCAGACATGGCTATATGCAAATCAGTCTGACCCTGTGCCTCATGGGAACTGTCCAGCCCGAACTGCCAAGCCATGTCCTCCCTGGACCGGAAACAAGCTTCCGAGAACCGGTTTCTGGCATTCCCGCCGTCTTCAGCCCGGCGTGCTTGAATCCAGTGGCAAAGTGAGCAAGGGACTCACGTCTGAGCATACCCTGACACACTTATGCCGGCCAAAAGGGGGTGGTGATGGACGGAGCATCTGAATCAATCAAACACTCACACCCAGTAAAAAGATCTGGGTTTAATCCATCACCGTTCTTTAGCCCACTCTGCCACCCTAGTTCAGACATGGCTATATGCAAATCAGTCTGACCCTGTGCCTCATGGGAACTGTCCAGCCCGAACTGCCAAGCCATGTCCTCCCTGGACCGGAAACAAGCTTCCGAGGACCGGTTTCTGGCATTCCAGCCGTCTTCAGCCCGGCGTGCTTGAATCCAGTGGCAAAGTGAGCAAGGGACTCACGTCTGAGCATACCCTGACACACTTATGCCGGCCAAAAGGGGGTGGTGATGGACGGAGCATCTGAATCAATCAAACACTCACACCCAGTAAAAAGATCTGGGTTTAATCCATCACCGTTCTTTAGCCCACTCTGCCACCCTAGTTCAGACACGGCTATATGCAAATCAGTCTGACCCTGTGCCTCATGGGAACAGTCCAGCCCGAACTTCCAAGCCATGTCTTCCCTGGACCGGAAACAAGCTTCCGAGGACCGGTTTCTGGCATTCCAGCCGTCTTCAGCCAGGCCTGCTTGAATCCAGTGGCAAAGTGAGCAAGGGACTCACGTCTGAGCATACCCTGACACACTTATGGTGGCCAAAAGTGGTACAAAAGGGGGTGGTGATGGACGGAGCATCTGAATCAATCAAACACTCACACCCAGTCAAAAGATCTGGGTTTAATCCATCACCGTTCTTTAGCCCACTCTGCCAACCTAGTTCAGACATGGCTATATGCAAATCAGTCTGCCCTTGTGCCTCATGGGAACAGTCCAACCCGAACTGCCAAGCCATGTCTTCCCTGGACCGGAAACAAGCTCCCGAGGACCGGTTTCTGGCATTCCAGCCGTCTTCAGCCCGGCTTGCTTGAATCCAGTGGCAAAGTGAGCAAGGGACTCACATCTGAGCATGCCCTGCCACACTTATGGCGGCCAAAAGCAGTACAAAAGGGGGTGGTGATGGGTGGAGCATCTGAATCAATAAAACACTCACACCCAGTCAAAACATCTGGGTTTAATCCATCACCGTTCTTTAGCCCACTCTGCCACCCTAGTTCAGACATGGCTATATGCAAATCAGTCTGACCCTGTGCCTCATGGGAACAGTCCAGCCCGAACTTCCAAGCCATGTCTTCCCTGGACCGGAAACAAGTTTCCGAGGACCGGTTTCTGGCATTTCAGCCGCCTTCAGCCCGGCTTGCTTGAATCCAGTGGTAAAGTGAGCAAGGGACTCACGTCTGAGCACACCCTGCCACACTTATGGCGGCCAAAAGCGGTACAAAAGGGAGTGGTGATGGACGGAGCATATGAATCAATCAAACACTCACACCCAGTCAAAAGAGCTGGGTTTAATCCATCACCGTTCTTTAGCCCTCTCTGCCACCCTAGTTCAGACATGACTATATGCAAATCAGTCTGACCCTGTGCCTCATGGGAACAGTCCAGCCCGAACTGCCAAGCCATGTCTTCCCTGGACCGGAAACAAGCTTCCGAGGACCGGTTTCTGGCATTCCAGCCGTCTTCAGCCAGGCCTGCTTGAATCCAGTGGCAAAGTGAGCAAGGGACTCACGTCTGAGCATACCCTGACACACTTATGGCGGCCAAAAGTGGTACAAAAGGGGGTGGTGATGGACGGAGCATCTGAATCAATCAAACACTCACACCCAGTCAAAAGATCTGGGTTTAATCCATCACCGTTCTTTAGCCCACTCTGCCAACCTAGTTCAGACATGGCTATATGCAAATCAGTCTGCCCTTGTGCCTCATGGGAACAGTCCAACCCGAACTGCCAAGCCATGTCTTCCCTGGACCGGAAACAAGCTCCCGAGGACCGGTTTCTGGCATTCCAGCCGTCTTCAGCCCGGCTTGCTTGAATCCAGTGGCAAAGTGAGCAAGGGACTCACATCTGAGCATGCCCTGCCACACTTATGGCGGCCAAAAGCAGTACAAAAGGGGGTGGTGATGGACGGAGCATCTGAATCAATCAAACACTCACACCCAGTCAAAAGATCTGGGTTTAATCCATCACCGTTCTTTAGCCCACTCTGCCACCCTAGTTCAGACATGGCTATATGCAAATCAGTCTGACCCTGTGCCTCATGGGAACTGTCCAGCCCGAACTGCCAAGCCATGTCCTCCCTGGACCGGAAACAAGCTTCCGAGAACCGGTTTCTGGCATTCCAGCCGTCTTCAGCCCGGCGTGCTTGAATCCAGTGGCAAAGTGAGCAAGGGACTCACGTCTGAGCATACCCTGACACACTTATGCCGGCCAAAAGGGGGTGGTGATGGATGGAGCATCTGAATCAATCAAACACTCACACCCAGTAAAAAGATCTGGGTTTAATCCATCACCGTTCTTTAGCCCACTCTGCCACCCTAGTTCAGACATGGCTATATGCAAATCAGTCTGACCCTGTGCCTCATGGGAACTGTCCAGCCCGAACTGCCAAGCCATGTCCTCCCTGGACCGGAAACAAGCTTCCGAGGACCGGTTTCTGGCATTCCAGCCGTCTTCAGCCCGGCGTGCTTGAATCCAGTGGCAAAGTGAGCAAGGGACTCACGTCTGAGCATACCCTGACACACTTATGCCGGCCAAAAGGGGGTGGTGATGGACGGAGCATCTGAATCAATCAAACACTCACACCCAGTAAAAAGATCTGGGTTTAATCCATCACCGTTCTTTAGCCCACTCTGCCACCCTAGTTCAGACACGGCTATATGCAAATCAGTCTGACCCTGTGCCTCATGGGAACAGTCCAGCCCGAACTTCCAAGCCATGTCTTCCCTGGACCGGAAACAAGCTTCCGAGGACCGGTTTCTAGCATTCCAGCCGTCTTCAGCCCGGCTTGCTTGAATCCCGTGGCAAAGTGAGCAAGGGACTCACGTCTGAGCATACCCTGCCACACTTATGGCAGCCAAAAGCGGTACAAAAGGGGGTCGTGATGGACGGAGCATCTGAATCAATCAAACACTCACACCAAGTCAAAAGATCTGGGTTTAATCCATCACCGTTCTTTAGCCCACTCTGCCACCCCAGTTCAGACATGGCTATATGCAAATCAGTCTGACCCTGTGCCTCATGGGAACAGTCCAGCCCGAACTGCCAAGCCATGTCTTCCCTGGACCGGAAACAAGCTTCCGAGGACCGGTTTCTGGCATTCCAACCGTCTTTAACCCGGCTTGCTTGAATCCAGTGGCAAAGTGAGCAAACGACTCACGTCTGAGCATACCCTGCCACACTTATGGCGGCCAAAAGCGGTACAAAAGGGGGTGGTGATGGACGGAGCCTCTGAATCAATCAAACACTCACACCCAGTCAAAAGATCTGGGTTTAATTCATCACTGTTCTTTAGCCCACTCTGCCACCACAGTTCAGACATGGCTATATGCAAATCAGTCTGACCCTGTGCCTCATGGGAACAGTCCAGCCCGAACTGCCAAGCCATGTCTGCCCTGGACCGGAAACAAGCTTCCGTGGACCGTTTTCTGGCATTCCAGCCGTCTTCAGCCCGGCTTGCTTGAATCCAGTGGCAAAGTGAGCAAGGGACTCATGTCTGAGCATACCCTGCCACACTTATGGCGGCCAAAAGCGGTATAAAAGGGGGTGGTGATGGACGGAGAATCTGAATCAATCAAACACTCACACCCAGTCAAAAGATCTGGGTTTAATCCATCACCATTCTTTAGCCCACTCTGCCACCCCAGTTCAGACATGGCTATATGGAAATCAGTCTGACCCTGTGCCTCATGGGAACAGTCCAGCCCGAACTGCCAAGCCATGTCTTCCGTGGACCTTAAACAAGCTTCCGAGGACTGGTTTCTGGCATTCCAGCCGTCTTCAGCCCGGCTTGCTTGAATCCAGTGGCAAAGTGAGCATGGGACTCACGTCTGAGCATACCCTGCCACACTTATGGCGGCCAAAAGCGGTACAAAAAGGGGTGGTGATGGACGGAGCATCTGAATCAATCAAACACTTGCTCCCAGTTAAAAGATCTGGGTTTAATCCATCACTGTTCTTTAGCCCACTCTGCCACCCCAGTTCAGACATGGCTATATGCAAATCAGTCTGACCCTGTGCATCATGGGAACAGTCCAGCCCGAACTGCCAAGCCATGTCTTCCCTGGACCGGAAACAAGCTTCCGAGGACCGGTTTCTGGCATTCCAGCAGTCTTCAACCCGCCTTGCTTGAATCCAGTGGCAAAGTGAGCACGGGACTTACGTCTGAGCATACCCTGCCACACTTATGGCGGCCAAAAGCGGTACAAAAGGGGGTGGTGATGGACGGAGCATCTGAATCATTCAAACACTCACACCCAGTCAAAAGATCTGGGTTTAATCCATCACCGTTCTTTAGCCCACTCTGCCACCCTAGTTCAGACATGGCTATATGTAAATCAGTCTGACCCTGTGCCTCATGGGAATAGTCCAGCCCGAACTGCCAAGCCATGTCTTCCCTGGACCGGAAACAAGCTTCTGAGGACCGGTTTCTGGCATTCCAGCCGTCTTCAGCCCGGCTTGCTTGAATCCAGTGGCAAAGTGAGCAAGGGACTCACGTCTGAGCATACCCTGCCACACTTATGGCGGCCAAAAGCGGTACAAAAGGGGGTGGTGATGAACGGAGCATCTGAATCAATCAAACACTCACGCCCAGTCAAAAGATCTGGGTTTAATCCATCACCGTTCTTTAGCCCACTCTGCCACCCTAGTTCAGACATGGCTATATGCAAATCAGTCTGACCCTGTGCCTCATGGGAACAGTCCAGCCTGAACTGCCAAGCCATGTCTTTCCTGGACCGGAAACAAGCTTCCGAGGACTGGTTTCTGGCATTCCAGCCGTCTTCAGCCCGGCTTGCTTGAATCCAGTGGCAAAGTGAGCTAGGGACTCACGTCTGAGCATACGCTGCCACACTTATGGCGGCCAAAAGCGGTACAAAAGGGGGTGGTGATGGACGGAGCATCTGAATCAATCAAACACTCACACCCAGTCAAAAGATATGGGTTTAATCCATCACCGTTCTTTAGCCCACTCTGCCACCCCAGTACCGCTCTGATAAAGCACTCTGATACCTCCGGGTCTAGCCAGCGCTCTATCCAACGTTTCAAATTATATCAAATCAGTACTTTCTTTCCTGAACACTTAGACCTGTGCAACATGGCTTATGCCCGGTGAACAGCTAAAGAGGAGATTGGCCCTGGTTTTTCACCTTGACCGTCACCTACCCAGCCGATCATCAGTGACAGTTCCTCCTCGTCTCCCTCCTTCGATTTCTCGCAACATTGTTTTGTTTACTGTACCCTACCGTACTCTTGTAAATGATGTAACCTGTAACGCAATAATCCTAAATGTAAAGCGATCTGATACCATCTGGGGTCTAGATCGCGCTATATAAAACTTTATAAATAAATAAAATAAATAATAACTAGAACGAGGCTAACAATAACAGCTCCCCATGTGAAGAATCTGTACCTTCATTGGCTTGTTTAACAATTGTGGGGAGTGTGCTTTCCTCTTTATAGTGATGCTACCCTGCTTAATGCTAATGTTAAAAAGAATTTTGACAACAAAAAAAGTTTATACAACTCTGATGGTAAGGCCCTACCATTCTTCGTCCGCAAAAGGTATGTCCTAATTTTTTCCTTAGATATAGGGGCATCCAGACATTCCCTACCCTCGGTTGTAAGCCCAGGCAGCTGCACACTTTCCAGCCAAGCTCTGAGCCTCACTAAGTTGGGTTGAACCTCTCCTCTATACAAATTAGGCCAATAGGGATACTAGACTGGCCTGCATTTCCTCTGCCTTATTCGAAACATCACCCAGTGAATTTATTTAAAGTTTTCGAATATGGTTTCTACTGGTGGGAAAAAACAGACAAAACCCAAATCGTTTAGGTCCATTATTAATAATGTAAACACCCTTGATCTTGTTGACCCTTGGCGGTTCTTGAATCCTTCCAAAAGGGAATTTACTTGCTGGTTGTGAAGGTTTAAGTCATGTTCTCGAATATATTTTTTCCTTGCCTCCACAAAACTTAAAACTCGGTATCACCGAATTTTGCATAATGGCTTTTCCGGCCAATGCATTGTTAATTATTGAGTTTGTGTTGGAGGATAGTAAGAAATCGTCGAAGCGAGAGGTGTTTAATAAAACTTATCTGTCTGATAAAATATGGGTTGCATCACTTAAAGATGAGATACGGGAATATATTTGACGTAATATGGGGACTGCCCCTATTCATGTTGTATGGGACTCAATGAAGGCGTTTATTCGTGAGGTTGTCATAGGAAGAGACTCAAGGGAATCATCTGCTGTAAGGGATACGAATAATTCACTGCAGCAAAAAGTACAGGCCCTAAAAGATCAAAAGTTTCACAATCCCTCTGTGAGTATACAGAATCAATTAAGCGTTGCAAAGCGAGAGCTTAGTGCACATTATTGTGCAAGAAGTGAAGAAATCTTTTGTAGACAGTCCCAAAAAATATTTGAACACAGTAATTTTACGGGTACATTTTTGGCATTACAGATTAAGGAACAAGCGGCTGCCAATAAAATTCACTCCCTAAAATCTCCAATTGACGACTTGGACACCTCAGATTCGGGAGAGATAGGGAATATAATGTTGTCTCACTATGAAAACTTCTATACTTCACAGCATATTACGGATCATTACAAACTTAATGATTTCTTAGATAAATATCCTCTCCCTATTCTCTCCTACCTTGATCAAGAAACAATGGCAACTTGATTTTCTAGGGATGAATTAGAGTTGGTAGTTAAGGGTCTCCCACGTGGTAAGGCCTGTGGCCCAGATGGCTTTCCTGCTGTATTTTTTGTTACATTTTTTAACTCCTTTGCTGAACTTCTTTTTTTAACATTAAATTCTATGCTGAAGGGCGGCTCAATTCCAGCGTCCTTCTATGATGGAACGGTGGTTAGCTTTTTGAAAAAGGGAAAGGAACCTAAAGACCCAAATTCTTATAGACCAATTACTCTCCTTAGTTCGGATTATAAAATTATCACAAAATTACTCGCTATTCGTTTTAATTATGTCTCCCCGCAATTGATCCAACCGGATCAGAACGGATTTATTGCAGGTCGTCAACTTATTACCAACACACACTATTTGATTGAGGCATTAGATTATTTTGAAACACGAAAGGTTCCGGCTTTGGTTCTTCTTTTAGAAGCAGAAAAAGCTTTTGATTTGGTGGTTTGGGATACACTTTTTTCTATTTTACAGCGTTTTGGTATTCCTTTACAAATTATTAACCTAATAAAAAATCTGTATCAGGGTGCAAAGGCATATATTTTCGTCAATGCATCCATGGTAGGCTTGATTTCAGTACAGAGGGGGACGAGGCAAGGCTGTCCATTGTCTCCTACCCTCTTCGCCTTCTTTATCGAGCCTTTAGCCATAGCAATTAGGAACTGTACTGATATTTCTCTGCCTCTTGCCTCTATGGCTAAGATCAAACTATATGCGGATGATATAATGTTGCTATTGAAACCCGAGATGAATTCACAAATACAGGCCTTTTCTGTTTTTGCAGAATTTGAAGCCCTGGGGGCGGTATTGAATTAATAAAAAGAAAACTGAGATTTTAATCTGTGGTGGGATAGATCCCGATTTGCACCCTGATATCTAGAGCTGTGTTAATAACAGACCCAAAAGGTATCTGGGAGTATATTTTTCCTCCTCAGTACAGGATCTATATACACTGAATTTCGATCCGCTAATTAAAAAAATTTGCGATATGTTTACACGCTGGAATGTATTGCCATTATCTATTCTAGGTCGGGTGGCATTAATCAAAATGTCAGTGCTTCCCTTATTTAACTTTTTATTTTCTACTATTTCTTGCTCCTTACCTAGCTCGTTCTTCTTAAAAGTCGAGTCCTTAATCTCCGCCTTTGTCTGGTCAAAAAAGACGCCCGAATTGCCATTAGTACGTTATATGCAGATAGGGAACAAGGAGGTCTTGGTCTACCGAACATTAAAGATTACTATTATGCACACTTTGTACAGTATTTGTCAAGATTCAAACATCCTGTTTCTAGTCAGGCATTGTTTATACATTTTTTTTTATTTAATCTGTGAAGAGACTAAAATTCCCTCCCCACTCTCGATTTTATTTATTTTTTTTGGAAAAACCTTTATTGCAGAATTCAATAATAATACAAGCATGGGCCTACAACCGCAGGGGCCGGCCGCTAAACAAAATTAGGACCCACTATATCACGGTACGACACAGCTCATCAGCCAACAACCCTGAGGTCCGGCAGCGATTCAGGATAAAACTTGTATTATAATGCACAACCAAGTCCCAGGAAGAGACAGAGGTTTTATTTGATATTATCTAAATAAACGGATCAGGTGCCATACAATCAGACAGAGGAATACGGGGGACAGGCCAAGAGACAGGATATGCACATAGGAACAGCTATTATTGGAACTCTGGTGCCAAAGCATACGAAACGTAGTAAACAACAATACAATATACATTTTCGTAAGCACCAGTACTCAGGGCCTGCCCGCCCGGGATTCAGGATAACATAAGAAGCATGAGCACTAAACTCCAGAACACAGTAAAAAAACAGAATGATTCGCGAGCTATACTGATCCTAAAGGAAAGAAAAGGAAGGGGAAAAAAAGGCCATAGAAATTAATAAAGGCAAAACAAAAAACCCCTCCAACCCCCCACCCTGCACCCCTGCAGATGGCTGCATTCGAACGCCACTAGCAGCGTGCCTGTCGCCCCAAGTAACTAAAACCCTAAAAGTAGGAAAAAAGAATGGAGATGGGCTTCTCCGTATGGGCTCCCAGCGGCTGTAGTCCCCCCGCCAGAAACAGACACCCCCTGTCGCAAAAAGTCCAATGTATAATGACCCTTATAGAAGAAATTAGGGGGCACCGTGCAACACCGCCTAGCCTCTTAAATCAAACAATTGCAGGTTGAAAACCCCTAATAGCCACTCCAAACCGTCCCGATCTAGTTGATCTTACCCTTGACCCTTGCGAACCAGCACACAAACCCCCCCCAGCGAGACCCAAAAGCACACAAAGGAGTCATAGAGGAGAAGGAAGGCATCGAAAATCAATCCGTTACAACTCGTAGGTAGTAAGTCCACAAGAACTTCAAACGCAGAAAGTCTCTTACTCCTAGATGGACAGTCCCGATGTATCTTGCCCCGGAGTCGTAAAGTCACCAAGAAGGGAGAAGACAACCACCAGATGAAAGAAGAGTCAACAACAAAAGTCTCCTGGGGGGGAACGCCTTTCGATATCTCCAAAGTCAATAGTGATGAAAGGTTCGGTGGTACACTCACGACCTCGGGAACGCCGTCTTCCAAGGTACCATCCGATGGTTTCAATACTAGCTTCCTCACGGGGTCCTCGCACAGCGTCAAAATGGCCGCGGCTTGAATGGCTGCAGATTGCTGTTCCAACAGTGGGGCAGGGTCCGGTACCACAAGCAGCATATCAGATAGGCTTGCATCCAATTTGTTCAATAAGATATCCACTTGTGAATGAAACGCCCAAATCTCTGTCAGTATTGACCTCAGCGATGGCTCAGGCACTGTTCGATCCATAGTCTCACGCCCGATAACAATCACAATCACCTCCCCTGGTGAATTTGGCATCTCCGCGGGGGGGGGACAAACAGGATAACGAACGGGCAGATGTGGAGGGTGACCAGTCGTTAACTGCAGCCGCGGTCACCGGGCTTAACGCCACAGGCCGGGGCCCCGACCCACCGAATCCCGGTGGGGACCAACACCTGGTCTGCGGGACGGGAATCCCCACCCACAGTCAGCGGCAAGCAAATTAGCTCCTCCATCAATGCTGAGAAAAGGAAACAATTGACGCCAAATTCGGGCGTGAAAGAAGCCTCCACTACGATTGACCGGACCCTGCCCGGGTCTCCCGGCCGATGTTGTTGCACTGCAGCCTGGCTTTGCAGATAATCGAGGCCCCGGTTTCACCGCTGGAGTAGGCCACAATCTTCAACTCGATGCAGCTGCGCCAAACCAGCAGATAAAAGTTTCCGGATTTCACCATCGGAGTGTGGAACAGTTCATGCACGCAGAGGCTGGGCGTAAAATCAGGATAATGTACAGGATCTTGTGGCGGGATACGGAGGTCTGCTGAGCCAGGAGACTAAGCAGCCATCTTGTTTGCCAGCGTAACTCCTCCCCCCACTCTCGATTTTTAAATCACCAAAATTAGTTAGATATAAGGTCCTGAACTGGTTCTTTAAAAAACGATATGTTATGTTGAAAAGGTATTCACTCTCCCTCCTGAGTTTAATAACTCCATTTAGCGACGCTATTTCCAGTTTCAGGATTAAAATGGGGCCAGAAATGATATCCAATTGGGCCAGATATGGGTTCTTCACACTTTCAAATTTTGTGAAAAATGGAGCTTGGTTGACTCCGAATGAGATGACCATTCTAATTTGTGGAAATTTTCATTTGATAGGCTCATATAACTTGCTTTATAAGTCTCTGGTTCAAATCGATTTAGTACAGATAGGTCAATCTTCACAGTTAACCACTGAGATTTTCTGGTCTCCAATTTTTAAGAACCCCCGGAAAATGGAGAAAAAGCTAAGCGCAGAGTAGGGAGGATGATTTAAGCGCCAAAGCAATAAAAAAATGTCAGAAACATGAAAATTCTAAACTAACTAATAACTCTTGGACAATATTAAATACATTTAATTTTAGTGTTTTGAGAGGTGCCAATTGGCGAAGAATGCTTTTTTTAAGTAAGTGGCTCTTATACCGTACCCCAGCAGCTATTGCGAAAATGTACAGGAATACCTCATCTACCTGTTTTAGCAGGCCCAGCCCGTGCAGGGCGTTATACCGGGGCGGTGACGTCAGGCAGGGGAAGGGCAGGGTGGGGGGTTGTAAAATGCGGGATATGGACCATTACAGGTAAGTAACGGAAAAAAAAAACCGAATATCGTTGCCTACGCTGCATCACATTTGGCGATGCAGCGCGGGCAACGAAATTCATTTTATTCATTTTTTTCGTTACTTACCTGTAATGGTCCATATCCCGCATTTTACAACCCCCCACCCTGCCCCTCCCCCGCCTGACGTCACCGCCCGGTATAACGCCCTGCACGGGCCAGGCCTGTGTTTTAGATGTAATCAACCGGACTTAGCTAACTGGTCCCATATAGTGGCTTTATGTCCTAAAATTAAGGTATTCTGGGATGGGATTTTTACTTTGCTTCATGTTTTTTTTAAATTTACGGCATCCTGCTATGTGAATTTAATTGTATATGGATTTGATCCTGAGCTTAAATTATCCGAGCCTTTGGCAAAACTTATGTATATTATAATAGCAGTCGCTAGATCACTGATACTTCAATACTGGAGGTTAGAGACGGTCTAACCGTAGATGAGTGGTATTAAAAAATGAAGAGAGTCAGGAAAAGTGAATTTATATTTGACCAAAGGATTGGGGGATTGAGGAAATTTACCAAAATATGGGAATCTTACTTTGACTTGATTGTTATTTGATTATGGTTATCAAATTTTAATGTCTGATGTTGGAACTGTGTGTTCATATGTTCTCCTGGAAACTTATTTTGTTTTTGCTTAAATTCAGTTTATCATTTATTTTGGATTAATTGTAATAAAGGAAAATGTCAAGTACTTCAATAAAAAAAAAAAGAATATGGTTTCTTGATCTGTCAACTCTTGCCTTCCATGCTAGTAGTGCCCCCGCTCTCTCTCTCTCAATATTCAAAATTTCTCATACACCCCGTTAGCCATAATTCTCTACACTTCATATCCAATTTCATCTTGTAGTTTAGCCTCGCCTCTTCCAGTTGCCTTAATAGCCCCTCCCTATCTTCATTCGACTTGATATCTTGCTGCTGCAGTTCGACCTCTAAGACCCCCACTCTATCTTGCAATCTTTTGAGGTAAATTCTCTATACCTTGTTTTTAAAATGAGTCAAACGTTGCAATACCACTCTAATATATGCCTTATAAGTATCTCACATTACATCAAGGGACGCTGATCTTGTGTTGTCAAGAAAGAAATTGACACTCGTTTGTCTCAAGGTAGCAATTACCTCAGGTTTATTTATTTTATTTATTTATTTTAAGAGTTTTGTATAGAGCGAACATGACCCTTGGGTGTCAGAGCGCTTCACATAACATGAGGTAGTTATAGTCACGCATTGTTGTAGTAACTTTCACAATATTATGAGGTAGGTACATATATGGCAATAGAGTGAAAATATCAATTAAAATTTCTACAAAGAATATATACATAGAGTATGACATAGGTTTAGTATATAGCAAAATATAATGTGTAACAGAATCGATCGATCCTAAGTGTATATTTCCTATGTATGTTTACTGTGTATGTTTCATTTCCAGTCCTTGAACATGAATTCTGTCGTCCTGCGCCTCGTCTAAAAGGATGGGCCTTTTTAGTGTCCACATTTACATTGGGTCGGCTGACATGTTAGTTTGTTAGTTGGATTGAAAAGGATAGTGGAGAGATAGAAGAGGGAAGGGTCTATTTTTTGGGGAACTCATAGTAGTAGAAGGAGGTTTGAGATAATAAAAGGGAGGTGGAGGGGGGAGAGTCAGAGGGAAGGGTTTAGAAAGGCTTGTTTGTGAGAGCTGAATAGTAAAAGAGGTACAAGATGATGCAAGGAGGGGTAGAGGAGGAAGAGGGAAGTACCTAGAAAGGGTTAATTTGTGGATCATAGTAGAGTGGGTTTGGAATGAGTCAGAATGAAGGTAGAGTATATATTGAGAGAGGTTTAGGGTGAGAAATAGGATAGTGCATTGGAGAGAATAGAAAAATGAGGGTTGAGATTAGTCAGAGAGTGTAGGTAGAGTATATATTGAGAGGGGTATAGGGTGAGATATAGGGTAGTGCAATGGAGAAGCTGAATTATAAGTAAAGTAATAAATATAAAGATACACACATTAGTATATATGTATAAGGAAGGTAAAATATGTAGATGTAAGTTGTATGTAATAAATTCTGACTTTCAAGTGGTGCTGTATTTCTTTATATACATATATATATATATATATATATATATATATATATATATATATATATATATATATATATATATATATTGTAATTCAATAGTGAAGCAATTGTAGATAAATAGTTATGATAAAGGTTTACTTATTTATGCAGTCACCTAAATACATATTAAGCATAGAATATAACCATAAGTTATATGCATATTTGTTAAGTAGAACTAACGAATATCTATATATTTAAAAACTTCATTATTATACATGTTTATACAAAGCAATACACATATGTAGGTACACATCTATAGTCCAAATAAATGCTTATATACAGAGGCCTATGCTGTAATTTATGTTTGAGTTTGGGGGTTACAGTCAACTGTTGAGTAGTCTTCTGAAGATGAGGTAGTTATCTGTGGATCTTATGTTTGGAGGTAAAGAGTTCCATAGATTGACTGCTTTAACAGAGAAGGATGTGCCCCCTATGATTGTATTCCTTATGGTGGGATTTTAAGGTGAGGTGCCAATCTAGAACAGGGGTTCTTTTGTTGAATGGATTTGGTGATTTTTTTCCTGATGAAGAACTGTCCTGTTCCATGTGTTGCTTTGTGGGTGGTTCAAAACCGCTTGAATGTGGCTCATCTGGCAACCGGTGACCAAATCAGAGCCTTCAAGGCAGGGGAGATGTGGGCTTGTGGCTTTATAAGTAAGAGGAGTTTGGCAGCAGAGTTCTGAATCCGAAGTAGTATTTTCATAGTTTTAAAGATGATCCGTGATAGAGGCCATTGGGGTAATCGTGTTTAGACAGTGCAAGAGAGTTGGTAGCTTGGACCTTATGTGGAAATCCCAGGTGGGGGACAGTTTTTATAGTAACAAAACTTGATCTTGCTATTTTGTCCACTTGGGCATTCATTGATAGATTGGAGTCCATTGATGATTCTGAGGTTTCTTACTTCCTTAGATATTTTAGGATGTGTTCCCAGATCGCCAGGCCAGGTGGCGAGTAGGTCACAATTTTTCCATTCGCCACATTTAAGTATTTTCGTTTTGGAAGCATTTAATTTGAGATGGCTCCATTGCATCCACTGATCCACGGCTCTGAGACAACTGAAAGTTTGTGAGTTTCCAATTTCTTTGGGGCTTTCCAGTTTGAGGAGTATTTGGGTGTCATCTGCACAGTTATAGCATGTCAGGTTAAATTGGTTGATCAGTGCTGGTAATTACTTCATGTAAATGTTGGAAAGCATGGGAGAGATGATAGAGCCTTGATGCACCCCTACTTTTGTGCAGTACAGTTTGGACAAGAAAGGGGGTATGGATGACATTAGATCTGTTTTGAAGGTAGGATGTGATCCAGTTGAGAGCAATCCCCTCTATTCTGGCTACGTAGAGTCTTTGTATTATACTTTTAGCGAGCAGCAAGCCGATAGAGACGGCCAAAAATCGACTTTCTCCATCCTGGCTCTAGGCAACTTGAAATCTTATTAAATCTTGGTAGGCTATTATTATTCTATATCTGAATGTTTTCTAGAAATATGTACTATATAAGCAAACATTGGCAAATCCAATGGGCCTTGCCCATGTGAGATCTGTTGCTTTGTTGCAGTACAGTGGAGTGGTATTTTGTGGCATGAAGTGGAGTGACATTGTGTGCTGTGGAGTGGCATTAGGTGGCATTAGTGGCATTAGTGGTAGTGTGTTGGTTGGAGTGGCATTGTGTGGCGTGATGTGGAGGCGAATTATGTGGAGGGGAAGTGAGTGGAGTTTAATTTTGTGCCATGAAATTGTGTCATGAAGTGGAATTGTGGGGAGTGGTGTGGGGTGGAATTGTATAGCGTGTAGTGGCATAATGTGAAGTAGAGTGGAATTCTGTAAGATGGAATTGTGTGGCATGGAATGAAATAGTGTGACATGGACTGGAGTGAAGCCATCATGTGGAGTGGAATTGTGTGGAGTGGAGTGAAATTGTGTGGAATGGAATTTAATTGAGTGAATTGGAATTGTGTGGCCTGGAGGGGAATTGTATGACACTGAATTGCATTGCGGGGAGTGGAATTGTGTGGAGTTGAGTGGACTGAAATTGTGCGGCATAGAATTGTGTGGTGTGGAAGGGCATTGTGTGGAGTGGAGTGGCCCTGTGTGGTGTGGAATGAAATGATGTGGCATGGAGTGGAATTATGTGACTTGTAGTGAAAATCTGTGGCGTGGAGTTGAATAATGTAGCGTGGAGTGAGATTGTGTGGCATGGAAAGGAGTGGAATTGTGTGGTGTGGAGCAGAATTGTGTGGCGTGGAGTGAAATTGTGTGGCATGGAGTGGAATTGTGTGGCATGGAGTGGAATTGTGTGGCATGCAGTAAAATCTGTGGCGTGGAGTGAAATTGTGTGGTGTGAAATTGTTGCGTGGAGTGGAATAGTGTGGAGTAGAGTGGAATTGTGTGGCATGGAGTGGAATTGTGGGGCGTGGAGTGGAATTGTGTGGCATGGAGTGGAGTTGAATTGTGTGGTGGAGAGTGAAATTGTGTGGAGTGGCATGGAATTGTGTGATGTGGTGGAATTGTGTGGCATGGAATGAAATTGTGTTGAGTGGAGTTGAATCAATCTGTGTTTGGTCCATGCTCCACAGAAAGAAAAGTCACGCCTGACATGTGTTGGCCAATTAGGAGGCATCAAAGAAGAGTGACAATGATGCCAATAAATGGTAAGCAATGGGCGGGTTCCAAGCCTTTTATAGCAAACAATACCCCTCACAACAACAACAGCGCATGCGTTGTCTACGTTCGAAACCTAATAAAAACTATTCTTTTTTTTTCAAATCAAAACTGGAGCCTTAGGATGGGAGGCCACTCTTAAGGTTTTTGTGCTGTTAGTCCCCTTGTAGTACAAGTCGTGGTTGTCCCAAGCTATTGCTGACTCCCCTTCTATGAAGGTCCTGTTAATAGGCTCCAAGGACTAGGCCTCATGATTTTGGCCCCTGCGAAATACCATAAATAGCCAATCAATTTTGAACTGCCTCTTCACTAAGCATATGATCCCATAGTTGGGGAGGTGGGAAACATGGGGTTCCGGTAGGGCCTGCTACCCACTCCACGCACATTTTTACGATCCCTGACTACAGGTCTCCAATAATTATAGAGGTGACATTTGCACCACTGTAGTTAAGGGAGATGCTACACTCAGCTCCCGATACTGAGTTGTACAGTATTGGTTGGTTGGTAAATTGCACGCAAAACATGGGTTACCATGTAGTAACATCATGCCAGAACCATGCAATTCCAAGTTGAACCCCATGAAATTGGGAATTACCCTGTGGAACTAGATTTACCAGTCTTAAAACCACGCAGAATTCCTAGTTCAATGGGGTTTACCATATACAGTAACCACCTGATACGACAAGCAGGAGGTAAATATAAACGGGGCATCTGCAGGGTTGTGGAATGAAGGGGGTTGTTAGGATTAGGGGAGCTCATGGACAGGTGAGTTCTGGCTAAGGAGGAGATTTATTTGCCCCTCCCCCTTCCAGAAACAATTAGAGGGGCGAGGCTTGGCTATTGCTTTATGTGATTTTACTTGGCAGCATTCCCACCTGGCACAATAGGGTCCAGTGTACCTACATCCATGAAAACGGGGTGCATAAACACCGACCCACTTATGATCTGTCAGATTGGAATTCTACAAAGTACTGTGGAAGTAGATTCCAAGGCGGATTTTTTATGCTTTTATAAAGGAGAGACACAAATGCAATGTTTTTAGTGTGTTCAATTACAAAGTCCTTAAATTTGACATCAGTGGGCCTAGTTATGTTTTCAGTTGTACTTAAATATGCTTGTGATATGCAGTGTCAAACATTGCCTTGTTTTTTCTTTCTCTGCCTGAGTCCTGAGGAGCCTCAGATGTGGCCTTCACTGTTTCATTTAATTGGGCGAAATTTAGTTAGTTCTACCATCTTACTTGACTGTAACATTTTGAAGTGTATTATTTTCTGATCACATTGCTCCTAGAGAGGGCGATGTTCAACTGTTTACAATCTAAGGCCATTTCCTTTGGCCGAATGGAGATGCTGTTTATATTTTGAATGTGATTTTGTTTTTTAGCAGGGCATTGTATATGATTATTCAATAGATGTAGAGCAAGAGCCATTTTACCATGTCATGTTTTTTCTGTTTTAATATTGGTTAATAATATGTAACTTTTACGCCAAATCTAAGTGACTGTACAGTTTCTGTTTATAAAAGTGTATAAAAACGCCCCATTTGGGAGATGAGCCAGAGATTTACGTCTTTCTCCTAAGAGACAGACTTTACGTTAGGACTTTTATTGACCGAAATGTACAATATTTTCCATGTTCCTTCTCTCTCTGCTAACTGACTATTCCTTATGACACATGCTTTTTGATTCTTATTTGCATTTACGGATATGTGGAATTGATTGACTAACCATTGCCTTTTATAACTGTAAATAAACCTTCATGGTTTGTACTATGAGAAATTAACAGCAAAAGAACAAACGGCTGACCAGGGTCAGGCACATCAAATCCTTATGTATAATCTATTAGTAGATGGTGCAATCACTTCCTGCACCCGCCGCCCGGAAATGCAAATAGTGACCAAATGTTTAAGGAACATGGAAAGTGCACTCGTTGCAGAGTCAATCAATCAGGCCAAATTTGTTCCAAAAATACTTGTTTATTTAGTGAATCTTAAAACTTGCACACAGCCAAAGCGTTTCATTCCCAATTGCCAGAGGGAACTTCGTCAGGGTTCTTGAATATCCAACTGATTAGTCGATATGGTTATATAGTAGGTAAGTATGAAGACACCGTCAGCCTCAAGTAAGAAATCGACATAAATAGCGGGACCTTGCACCCAAGAAATAGAGGGTTCCAAATATCCAAAATTAATTTGAAATACACCAAGATTCCATGAACCGCTTTAACTTCGAGGGACCTATTGATTAAAGGTTCCTGATGTGGGGCCTGTATACAATCGTAGTCTCATGTAATGGCATGATAACCGGCAGGGTTTGTACTTTGAACCTAGTCTCTTATGGATTTTCTGAAGTGATTTCTCTGGGTTTACATAACTTTGTGTTTAGGGCTCTCGTCTTTAAAGACTTACATATAGTCCCAATCCATCAATTCTCCTGTTTAATCCTAAAGGCGGTGCCAGTACTCAAAAATAATATTTTTTCTATTTGTGATGTTAACATGATGCTCATATAGTAGGATGCTGAAATACCAACTGAGAAATCCAAGCATATTTCTCTTGTCTCCCTTCCATTACCTGGTTATCTGAGCAGTTTGGTACCTTTAGGCCCCTTGAAACGTTTGCAATCCAAGTGGATTTTTCTGGCTTCACCATTATGTTTTGTGGTTTTTCAAACTGAATTGCTTCTTCAATGCAGATAGTTAATCCCATCCTGCCTCTGCTACGTTGATTGATTGCATCTCCTTGCTTTTTAGGGTGAGCCCTTGTGATGCACTGTGCAGCAGTGCTCGCGCAGGCGAGTCGTATTGTATGTGTTTTCAAAATGGACCTGGAAATTCCACACGCTCCTGCGTGTTCATTTCCTAGGTCCATTTTGATTGGACTTTGCGTGCGTGTTGTATTTAAAGTGAACATGCAATAGGCCATAGGTGGTCGCGTAGCTCCGCCCATGGCCTATTGGTGTCTGTTACGTGCACCAAAGCCCATATGTCTTCAACTATCATGCCCAACGATCACTAGATAGCTGCCAAAGTCTTTGCAAGATTTCCAAATATTTGCGCGTTTTCAGTTCATCTCTGCGTTACTAGCGCTTATTTGCAGTGAGGCGCGGATGGATGGGCAGCTATTGCCGCCCCTCTATGGTATGTGTTCTTAAGAAAAGATATTCAAACACAATTCCAGTGACCCTTACTATGTAACAGATAGATATTCCTTTAGAAGTTAAGGTGAAATTAGATTTAAGAAATAAAACCAAACCGCACCGAAACGAACCAGTTAGGCCAAATCCAATGCCAGGAGAACCAAAACTTTCCACCCCTGGCCCCTAACAATGTTACTACTAATGGTTATCATCATAAGCCACCCCCAACCCTCTATGCACATGGGGGAGGGGCTCGTACGCTCCCATGCACTAACTGTGCCACAGAGGCATGGAGTCGGCATGAGTCACGAGGGCGAGGATACCAGTGTCTGGCCAGCATGAAAAGTGGCCCCTGCTCGCCTCTCCCACACCGTACGTTCCTAGGACATAACCAGATGTTCCCTGATGACTGAGGGATCTGCAGTCCGGCCACTCTGCAGAGCGAACCTCGTATATGTGATAGTGTTAATTGTGTGACGGAGGTGCACAGCTGTCAAAATCTGGGAGCGGCATAGGAAACGACAATGCTGTTGGAGCAAAATCACGAAGACCAACTATACGCAAACCTTGCTCTCAGCCCTCCCATGAACCCTCCAACACTGACGGCGCTGCCCACAGCCTCAGACGCTGGATCGAGGACTGCGCCAACACGATCACCTCTCTGAAGAAACCCACCCACAGAGACACCAGCAAGAGGGCCAGTTGGATCCCCAGGGATCCTCCCTCCGCCCGACGCTGTTCAACATTTACATGGCCCCGCTCGCACACGTAGCCCGACAGCACGACCACAACATAATCTCCTATGCCGACGACACTCAGCTGATCCTCTCCCTCACCAAGGACCCCATCACAGCCACAGCCAAAGCCAACCTCCACGAAGGAATGAAGGCCGTCGCCGACTGGATGAAGACCAGCCGTCTGAAGCTGAACTCGTACAAGATGGAGGTCCTCATCCTCGGCTCCAACCCTTCAGCATGTGACGACTCCTGGTGGCCGACGGCACTGGGGGCAGCCCCGACACCCACCGACCACGCATGCAACCTGGGAACCAACGCTCTCAATGACCACGCAAGTCAACGCCGTCTCCTCCTCCTGCTTCCAGTATCTTTGTCCAATCTTCCGGTGGTATGTTTTCTGTTAATTCATTAGTTAGAGTTGTGATCTCCTTCTGTAGTTCCTCTAGATTATTCGATAGTTCCTCGATTATCAGAAGGAGGAGATCTAACGAGCACTTATTTAGAATTGCGAACCACTTTTCTTTGAATTTCAAGGAATTTTAACATAGCGACGGTTTCAACGCAATCCTTAGTCCTCGAGGTATTCGAAGCGCACGGTGGTATTTTACTAGAGTGCTTGCGTGCAATCTCTGATTTATCGCCTTTTTTGAAAGGTAAAGCAATTGCCTTATGCTTTGTTCTCTGTTCCTGTGTGATGTAGTTTCCGTTGTATACTCAATCTTATTTTTCACCCTTACTATGTCTACACCGATTGTATCATGTATATCACATTAGGTTCATACACATAACTGTTATACACACTTTGGTGGGATATATACACATTGCTTTGGGTAAAATTGGACACTTGGACGCTTTTTCCTGTTTATCTCATTCTCATCATTTTTCTATTTTTCTTTGTTTCTTTCTTACCACAAACAGACAGTATTTTAATATGTATCTTTATTTGAACTATAGGCGTCTTAATACAGGCGCATATATTCTAGTGATATCCTTATATATGTTTCAAGGTTATCATGTTAGAAACAGGGGAGGTTTACCCGTCTTAAGATGGCCACCGTAATTCATAGTTCATCGTAATCACTCAATTCTTATTATTCTGACACTAAGCGATACTCGTTACTGGGTTCCAGGCGGTTGGACCTCATATAATTTTTCCTTGACACATACATCGAGTGATCATAACCCTAAGTCATAGATATATGTAGATATTATCTACTGTTACCCCCTCGGCGGGTCTTGGGCAAAAAATTCCATGGACCTGATAATTCTCACCTCAGTGCCTATTCCAATCATGGAGTCCCACCCTGCAACTCTGGGCAATAGCTTGCTTAATCTCCACAACGGCCCCCACAACGCTAAGGATGCATGGCCTCCACCTTGGGGGTTCCCAGGAGTGGACACCTCACAGGGAAAGCCAGGAAGGGTTCCACAGTGGTATTCGTACAAGCCCCTTGAGACCCTTGCGGGTGAGTAGTGCGCTATACAAGTATCAATTTACATTTTACATTTACTACAAGTTGGCCGCTGATAGACGGATCGAGTTTTTTTAGTCCTACTTCGATATTAAGGTCAGATGAGATAACGCGGCTTTACACTCTGCCGGTACCTTTAGAACAACGGAGCACTTTAGAGATGACTGAAGTTTTTTTGACATGTGAGTTCACTTGTTTCGTGTGACACGCGGGAGGGGAGTACTAACTTGATTGCTCTTAGTAACCGTTTTCATGTGCACCAAACGGGAGATTGTGATTATGTGTTTAACCATACCTCTTCGGCTATGTACCCTCATGCATGATTCATTTATCTTGATTGTACAACTTATATCCCTGATGACGGCTAGAGCATAGCCGAAATGCATTGGATATGAAAATGTTTTGGATCCACGGTTGGATGTCCATAACTTTGCTTTGAAAATGCAAAAAATATAAATCACAAAGTTACACTGAACAAACATTGATGAATAAAAAAGTTTTGGAACTTTGAACAAATAGAACTTTATTGTTTTGAATTTTACAACCCTGTGTGGGACTGTGCTGCGACTAGGGGACGTCACTCAATCAGGGCCACCCAATACTTGGATATATACCTGTACTCTACAACGGAGAGTACACAACAACTTTGAACTGTTGAGTTACCCAGAGTGCAAGTGTGATAAAACATTTATGATCTTTATTTAGTAAACAATGTGATAGCTTGACTACATCTATCACCTAATATTGTTTCTATGTGCTCTACGAATGATACTAAGTTGGACATTATTGCTGCTACCATCTGTACCCATATCCAACCAAAGTTAATGTATTGCTCCTCAGTAGCGGCGCTACCGGACCCGGGCAGGGACATGGAGGTATGGAGGTGGGGAGGTGACAAAAAAGTTTTATTTTAAAACACTAACTTGTGAGGGCCGCCAGCCGCCTCTCCTCAATCCTCTTCTTCCTGTGTCCGGTCTGCAGCAAGATGCAGGAGGCATCAGGAAGCACCCTCCCAACCTCCACTCAAAGAAAGTCCAGCCTTTTGGTGGCAGCATAATATAACCACATAAATCCTTCTGGGTACAATATTCCTTGATAGGGCATATCCTTTTCTTGAAGGCCCATAGACTGTAAGATGTTCACCCAACCTGATACATTTCTGTTTTTGCCATTTACCAGAGAAGCGTAGTTCTTCCTGTCACAGGTGCTCACATATTGCTTAGGCATCACTGCAGAAGAAAAAACATGGAAAAGATGCTGAAGATTTCTCACATCTGATGAGACAGCAGCTCTATTCAGTCCTGTGTTATCCACCATCCTATCAGCCCCCTGGCTGTTGTCCCTTCTTTGCACAAAAGCTGGTTCCCGGTGACATTTGATGATGTCTTCATCTTGCCCATCATGTTACACTATATTTCTCGATTATTTCGATGATTTAATTCAGATCACATCTGGGATTAGAAGAGCCACGCCATGGTGGGCAAACAGATATAATATATTGTCAGGTCTAAACTTCTTAAATCAACCTTCCCAATTTGTAATGACCACAGAGGTATCCCTGGCAGGATGGGGGATGCATATGCAGGGGTTAAAGATGCGTAGAAAATGATCAATTCCGGAATCCAACTCCCATATAAACATGTCGGAGATAACAGAAGTTTTCCTGGTACTTCAATCCTTTCTACAGAGAATAAAAGGCTCATCAGTACTTGTTCATACAAACAATACAATGTAAATGTTTTATCTGAGCAAGCGAGGTGGTACAAGGTCACGTCTGTTATCAACAGAAGCCCAGAAGATATGGCAATGAGCTTTACAACCTCAGATGACATTAAAATTGGAACATATTCGCGGAGTGAGGCAGGCTTACTAAGCAGAACAACCAAGGACTGCCACAAATGGGGACTAGGCCAAGGTAAGCTCAATGTTGTTGTTAGACCTGTGGAAGTTCATGTCTGAACTTGTTTGCGACATATATGAATCCCAAGTTCCTATTCTATGCCAGCAGATAACCTCAGAGAGGGTCATGGGGAAATGCATTCTAAGCAGGCTGGACCGGGATATTCACCAATGCGCGTCCCTCTCTATACCTGATTCCCGGATTGTTAAAGAAGATGGAGGGAGAGCCATATTGCATCATTGTTATAGCTAAAGCCTGGCCAAGACAATTTTGGTACAAATAGCTACTTCTTCTGTATGAACAAAAATGCATTATGCTCAGACCAGAACCAAATATGTTGACAATGAGCAAGGGCTTGGCTGTTCATCCAATACAGAGTTCTCTCAAACTAGCAGCCTGTATCCTGAATTAAATTAATTAAATTATCTAGATATTTTAGAAGACTGTAGACAAATTCTAGCTAAAGACAAGGCTGGGATGAAAAAAGCTACTTAAAAGCTATATTTATACATCTGGTATGTTTCAGTACCTCTCACACCTCAGTCAAAATAAACGTAGCAGCAATTGCGCACTTCAGAAGGTCCATGTGAAAATTGTCTCTGGTTCAGTAGTTTAGTGAAGAAGTTTTTTAAGGGTCTGTTTAGAACCTGTTCTTCGATTTGAAAACTGCCTGCCTCTTGGCAGCTCAATACCGTCCTCTCTCAGATGATGAGAAGCCCATTTGAACCTATTCATAAATCAGACCTTAGATATATATTCTGGAAAATGGGTCTGTTACTTGCTTTGACTTCCGCAAGGAGAATTAGTGATATTCAACTTTTTACAATAAAGGAACCATACCTGCAATTCAAAGAGGACAGAATTATATTGAGAACACATCTTTGATTTATTCCCTTGTTTCCATCAGACTTTCATCATAGCAAACCTATTGTTCCTAAAAATCAGAAATCCTTCCAATTTAGCATAAGAAGCACTTCATACTTTGAAGTGCGGTCTCAAATTCTGTCTGGATAGAACAAAGTTGTTCAGAATTTCGGACCAGCTTCTTATACTCAAGAAAAGTATATGCCCTATCAAGGAATATTATATCTAGATGGGTTTATGTGGCTATAGTGTGCTGGCACCAGAAGCCTGGACTTTCTTTCTGTGGTAAAGTCAGAGCACATTCCACAAGAGGAGTATCTATTTACACTTCTCTGTTTGAAGGGGTGCTTTTACTGGACATTTGCAGAGCTACTACCTGGAGTAGCAGGCATACTTTTACACGTTATTTGGGTCAAGCAGTTCTTCACCATCTTTTTCGATGAGCTGAGCTATTTTATATTTACAAGGTACATTTTAAGTTTTATATTTAATGCCTGTGTTTCCTCTCCTCGTAACAAATATGGTATTATAGTGATAAAGGCTTACGATTCAGATTCAAGCATGTACATCTATGAAAGATTCAATACTGGAGGAAAAAAATAAGTCACTTTTCTGTACACTGTATTTCTCCAGCATTAATATCTTTCATAAGTTCACATGCATCCCTCCCTTGCTCCCACAAATACCAACTTAGGGGCTGATTACGATGGTGGAAGGACTGCCACCGCCAGCCATGCAGTGGCAGTCCTTCCGCCATCGCACCGCGATTTTCCCCCGCCAAATTAGGATGGCAGGGGGAATCCAACCGCGACCATGGTGGTTGCAAAGACCGTCCGCTACAGAACCGCCACAGGCAACCGATCCGATTCCCTGGCGGATGGTCCACATTGTGTAAAATGGTGGTGGTGCCGAGCAGGCACCACCCCCCAAATTACAATGCGGGCTTCAGCCAGCCTTTCCGTGGTGGGTAAACTGCCATTGAGAGGTTGGCGAAGATTGGTTCTGGGGGCCCGTTGCAGGCCCCCTTGTGTTGGGGGAAGGTGTGGGTGCACTGGGGGGGGGTACCCATGATACCCCCTACATTTCAGTGCAGTAAGTGGCAGGCACCGTGTGGTGCCTGCCACGTAGTGCATTGTAATGCACAACATGCATTTTCAACATTGCTGCAGGTGCTGCGGTCAGCAGCACCTGCCGCAATGTTAAAATGGAAGATGTGACCGCCATGGTGGCGTTCGCATCCTAATGTGGTGTGCAGAACCGCCGCATGTATTGCGGACAGTCCCGGTCAATACCACGATGGTGGACGGACTCCAGTGGACTCCAGTCCGTCCGCCATCGTAATCGGCCACTATTGAGTTTTCTAAGCTGTCGCGGACCCCTTGAGTGGACATCACACACCTTCAGGGTTTAGATTCACCGATATAGAGAACTGTAAAGGCTGCCATGCAGTGAACAAAATTACAACCATTCTAAACATAAAGAACTTCACTTTGGCAGAATCAGTAAGAGATGTCTAATTTCAATTCCAATGTGGTACTCTGTATAGGAGAGAAAAAACAAAAGGCAAGTGTGAGGTACTTATAGATGAAAAAAATGTATTAATGACGGTTGATTCATCTGCTTAGTTTAGTATTCTTCGACAATTGTTGATTATGGAAACCTTCGGCAAGAAATATTTATTTTCCCCTGGGGTACAGCCAGATGGATACACCGGCCTCAAGATGTATATGTTTGGCTATTTTTGGACAGAGATGGAATTTTCTGGTACAAAAAACAAAAGCAAAATGTTATGTGCCTGAAAGAGGTGACTCTCTTCTTGGTTGGGCACACCAATAGGAGATGGGTATTCGGTTAGACATAAAGACGAACCCTTCCACATATTCAGTTAATGAGAATGGTATTTTTTTCATATATGTCAGTGCTGATGCAGTCAAGCTTTAAACTGTTTAAAGAAGAATTAGTAAAGTTCCATGGGTTAAAACATAAAATGGATTTGAAGGATAGTGCTGTGGCACAAGGCATGAGGTACTTCGGGCTGTGTTTTGATTTACTCAACAAAGACATTTCTTTTTGTAAAATATTTTTATTTGATTTTTGGAAAAGCAATACAAACGGGCACAGTCGTGAACCCAATAAACATTGCAGGAGAGAACAGCCCAGGCAACAATCACTAAATTTTTCAGCAATAGTACAATAAGAGCAGATGAAGGTTTGGGAGACGGTAGATCATTAACGCAACAAAGACATTTGGATAAATAGACATCTTCTTCCACATCTCAATGAAATTCTGTCTACACTTGCTGGTCCAATATATTTTTTCACTCTTGCAAGTGCGTACCATGAGGTTGGGCTAGAAGAGGGGTTTAGACACTTGTCAGCTTTTGTGAGTCCTGGTGGTATGTTTCAATTTTTAAGAATGCCTTTTGGCCTGGCAAGTACTGTATTGGTATTTCCTCGCCTGATAAAATAGGCATTAAATGGTGTGGCTGCTGCATTAGCATTTCAGGATGATATTGGTTTTTGCAAAGTATACTATCAAAACCATTGCAAAAACTGTTTTGATGTGTTGACAAAGTAAGAAAGGAAGGGTTTGACTTTAAAAATTGACGAAATGCCAATTCAAATGTCAAGAGGTGGACTACTTGGGACACTAAATCATTACTGAGGGAATTAAACCCAAGTAGAAACACTTTAAATTGATTCTTGAAGCACCAACATCACAATCAAAATTACAATTAATGTTCTTTCTGGGTTTAACAGAATTGTATTCAAAATTTGTTGAGAACAATGCAAGCATGATTGATCCATTAGGACTGCGGTTAAAGAATCAAAAACAGTTTAAGTGGGAACATGACCAGCAACAAGCATCTGAAAAGTTGAAATCTGAAATGATAAATGCCCCTTTCTTGAAATCATTACAGATTGCAAGAAATGTGTGGTGGCAGTAGATACAAATATTGTGGGTTAGGTGGTGTGTTGTTATAGTTTAGTGGTAATGAGTCGGTGGTGTCATATGCATCAACGATTTTGAAGGAGTCACAGCGGAACTATTCCGTCATGGAAAAGTAAATGCTTGTGCACTAGTGCCACAGAGCATTTTAGACAGTGTTTATGGGGTAAATTTTTTATCTTGAGTACTGACTACAAACCCTTAGTAAATTTGCTGTCACCTGGCGGTGAGAGGTGGGACAATCTTTTTTGGTGCTCCCTGGCCTCCATATGACCTCCTCCTCAGATTACCTCCCTTCCACCTGGGCAAAGGTGCCCCTCATCTCTCCATATTCCCTCATTCAAATACATTTCATATTTTTTAAGTGATGCTAAAGGCTGGCTTTACTAATCCACTCAGCTATTCACATAAAATAGAAATCTGTTCTTTGTAGCAGGCATATTAACCCTCTGTGCTACTTTATGACTAGTCAAAATTGCCTATAGACAAAACTTTGATATCTCTCTCTCTAGCAAGAACATTAATCACAATAGTTATCTTAACATTTTTATTGCTGTCTGAAAGCTGGACGCACAAGGAACTCACCAGCAGGTGACTTTAAAACCTACCTTATTGCTAAACACAGCCCCCCCTTGAGGTCAGTGCCCCCTCTGTAGGTCAGTGCCCAGTTTATTCGCACAGGTCACACTGCCCTAAAGCCAGCCCTGCCTGGAAGGGTAGGAAGAGGCATTCTCTTCGATTTGAAGAGAAGTGTCAGAGGAGGCATATAAAAGTGATGTGGAAATAGAGTTTGTTTGGGAAGGTTCAATGATAGAATATCGATGCTAAAAACATCGAAGTTCTAAATATTGACTACAAAAATATTGACTACAAAAATATCAACTTCAATACCTTAACAGGTAAGTACAAAAATATTGAATCAAAAATATTGAAGTTAAAAATATAGATGTAACACATTTCGATTAAAAAATATAAATAAAATAAAAAATATGTTAAATGTATAAAATATTAATATAATCTTTAACAAAATTAATTTAATTTAATATAGATTTTAACTAAACATAAAAAATTAACTTAATTTAAAAAAATATAAACACACAAACATAATGTATACATATACATTTATTAACTTTAATAACTATTATCTTTATTTAATTTTTTAACTTTTAAATTATATAAAAATTAAATATACACATATATCAATAACTTA
The DNA here is from genome assembly GCF_964263255.1 of Lissotriton vulgaris. Classification (NCBI taxonomy): domain Eukaryota; kingdom Metazoa; phylum Chordata; class Amphibia; order Caudata; family Salamandridae; genus Lissotriton; species Lissotriton vulgaris. The sequence continues at coordinate 1,654,767,690 of NC_141695.1, read as the reverse complement.
AAATAAAAAAAAACATTCTTTAATTAATTAAAACATTTAACTATTAAAAAAAATTAAATGTACATTTTGCAATACAATAAATACAACAGTAGGGAAAGTATTGGATAGCGAAGGGATAAAAATTACTATTCCCACTCCAGTGAGTGCAACAATAGGGAACATTTTGGATAATGGAGGGGTAAAAAATAATATTCCCACTCCAGTGAGTGCAACAGTAGGGTAAGTGCTGGATAGAGGAGGGGTAAAAATTACTATTTCCACTCCAATGAGTGCAACAGTAGGGAAAGTGCTGGATAGCGGAAGAGTAAAAATTATTGTTCCAACTCCAGTGCGTGCAACAGTAGGGAAAGTTTTGTATAGCGGAGGGGTAAAAATTACTATCCCACTCCAGTGAGTGCAATAGCAGAGAAAGTATTGGATAGCGGAGGGGTAAAAATGACTGTTCCCACTCTAGTGAGTTCAAAAGAAGGGAAAGTATTGGATAGCGGAGAGGTAAAAATTACTTTTCCCACTCCAGTGAGTGCAACAGTAAGGGAAATATTGGATAGCGGAGGGGTAAAAATTACTATTCCCACTCCAGTGAATGCAACAGTAGGGAAAGTGTTGGCTAGCAGAGAAACAAACATTACGAATAACATTTAAACAATAGTAAACATTTAAAAATCTTAAAAATAAATAAAAAATTTTTTTAAATATCCGATTAAATATATTAAGCATTAAATATATTAATTACAGAAAACAAAAGGTACAAATATTATCTAAAATAATTTAATATACACATTTATAAACAATATTTATTTAAAAGAAGCAAATATTAACAGACAAAAAATATTTAAAACATAAATGTATTTATTTTATTTTCTACCCTAAAACCCCACACCAACATAAAAATGTATTCAATACTTTTATTTAAATGTATTTCTAATATAAAAAAACTTCAAAATGTTTATTTAAATGCATTTCCATAATTAACATAATTAATAATGAATTTAAAAATTATTATTAATACGAAAAAAAATAATTGAATACACATTCTTTAACACTATAATAGGCGCACCACACACATATAAATTAATTACACAATTACCATCATTAATTACTTATGAATTATTTGAAATTGATTAACTAATTATTAATTAATCAATTAAAAATAAACTTCTTCCCACCATTTACACCTATAAACACCACAACACATACCTAAAATTAATTACACTATTACCATAATTAATTACTAATTAATCATGAAAAATTAATTTACAACTAATTATTAATTCATCAATTAAAAATACATTACTTCCCCTTTTCCAACTTTTTCACCTATAAACACCACAACACACACCTAAAATTAATTAATTAAAATTAATTAACAACTAATTATTAAATAATTCACAATAAATTAATTTACACATTTAATACTATAACATCTCAATTGAACAAATATTAATAAATAAAAATTATTCAATACATTTAATAAAATGTAATTACTTCCCACACTATTCCCTATGAACCCACAACCCACTACGGAACTAAGAACACAAAATTCAAATAAAAAATAAAATAATATCTACTAAAAATAGCAAATACATTTTATATAATTAAACTACTTCCCACCCTATTCCCCTATAAACCCACAACCCACTGCGGAACTAAAAACGCAGAATTCAAATAAAAATGTTTTAATAACTACTACTAAGATTTAAACACATATAATAACAATACAAACAATTCTTATACAAAAAATACATGCATCACACACATATAAAATATATACTAAAATACATTACAATATTTAAAAAGTCGATATTTTTAACATCTATATTTTTGCAAATGATATTAAACACTTCGATATTTTTTAATTCGATATTACTTACCTTGACAACGAGAATTTGTCGGTCGATATTCTTGACCCACGATATTTTTGCCACAATATTTGTGCAATTCGATATTTTTGACTCAATATTTTATCCTTGCACCTTTTGGGAATACCTTATCAAGGGATGGCCCATTTAACTCAAATTGAAAAGAGATATAGGTGCACTGTTTAAGGTAAAGACAACATTCATGGGAGTAAGTGATACGTTAAAGAGAGGAGATGATATAGTTCCATCATCAGGGTTAAGGAGAACATTTTCAGTTTTGGTCACAAAGGACTTTTTTTGGTGGGTGTTCTGTGTTTTTCGTGTAAAGGGTTTTCTTTTGTGTCTGTGGTGGGCTGTGTTCCTGCGTAAGTCTTGGGATGATGGTGTTCTTTTTTATTTCTTTGGGTTTCATCTTTTAAAGGAGAAAATGTATTGTATTCTATGTCCATTTGCTTGTGTGTGATAAAATCCTCTGGTTTCTGGAGTTATGGCCTTGCAGTGTTCTAGTCTAGATTGTTATACTTTGATTGTGAACAGTTGGTCGAATCTGCCAATGGGCTTGCTGCCCTGCTGGTCTGCTCCTGTTCATAAATTGAATTTAAGCTGTTCTAACACTTACCTTGTCTGTGTGATTCTTCACAGATTATATTACTTGGGGTTGGAATGAAGCTTACACTTCATGCATTTACTGCTTGGTCTGGGGTCCTTGATGGTTTGCTCAACAACTTGGTTACCAACAACGCATTAATCCACATTCCCTATACATCTGTGTTGGCGTCTCACAATGTATCTGTATTTTGGAACCTGTTGTCAACATCTGTGCAGGAGAATTACTTACAATTTCTCTCGGACAATGTAAGTTAACCTCTTGGCTGCTAATGACAAGGGTAACTCGTCATGCACTTTTCATTGATTTCAATGGAAATTAGATGAATAGTAAAATATTGCCTTAGCAGCCAAGAGGTTAAGTATTGCTGTTAATAAAATATGAAAAAACACAGACAGCTGCTGCTCTGAGTGGGTTGTTGACTCCCACATTGGTCTCTAGAATGTTATTGACGCATTCAGGGTCCCTTCCAGAGTAGCAGACACGGTGCCCCCCGGGAGTCAGACAGGATATGGGAGAACATGTTAACCTAAGTGAAAAAGGACATCCACTGTGGTACTCTAGAGAAAATTAAGGCTTTCTGGGAAATCGGTAGTACCCGTGCGCACAGAGTACGAAGGACTGCACGGTTTCTGGGATCATAATAATGTTATTAGCCAACTTCATGTTACCAGATACGCTATGTTTCTCTCCAAGGCTTTGATTGCACAGCCTAATATGTTCTTGGAGGAGTTGTGATTGTTCACCTCCAGTGAACACACTAGGCTTGTTCTCTAGATTGTAGCTGTTGGCAGGCAGAAATCCCGGCCTACACTGTTACCCTGATGACCTGGAGAAGCCCCTCTCAGAATCCCTTCAAGGGTGTGTTCAAAGTGAAAGAATTTGGCAGAATGGAACCTCTAGTGAGCGACATGTTAATGCCAGACCTAGCATGGTGAGCAGAGCAGCAGACGAGATGGCTCAGTAATTCGATTTTTTGCTGCTGGAAAAATGCCATTTTCTGGAGGTCATGAATTCTAATCTTTTCAAGGTGGACTCGTTCTTCTGAGTTCATAAATTGAATATTATAAATATTATTAATGTAGGGTGTTGGAAAAAGAAGAGCTGTGTCCTATGTGAAAGTACATCAGTTGTGTGACTCTGAGTTTTTGGGGGGTTTGAAGCAACACTTAGACAATATTATAATAGGTCTTATCCATAAAGTCATACACATTCAAAGCAAAACGCAGCTGAAGATATTTTATCTTTTCATTTTTTTGCATAGGTGGAATTATCAGTAGTGTATGCTACTAAAGTGGAAATTGGGGCAGGAGCAATTTACAGCAGGTCTAAACTACTATGCAAGTATTTGATATTCATTGACATTCATTGCGCAAAGTTTTTATGAAACTACACAATTTTTGTGGTAAATGTATTCATAAATGTAATTCGTGGACACACTAGCTGTGCCTTTCTAAACCAAGGTTTGTTGTGGTGAAACGTACAATGTAGTAGCGGCTGGTGTATTGATACAGTGGATGGGGTGGGGTGGCTGGCTTAAGATGGCAGTCCAAACCATCATGTGCACTGATAACAGTACCCACCACTCCCCCTCAGTGCCGGTCATCCCCTGGCGCCACCCCCTAGACTCCATGGTAGTAGAGAAATAAAACAATAATAAATATGGTTTATTATCGTTTTATTTTTCACGTTTTGCAGCTGCTGCTGGTGGCGGGTGAGGCGACGCTCCTCCGCCATAGTGGAGAAGCCGCTGCTTGACAGTTACTTAACAAAAGGGCAAAGAGTATTGACTTTGATCTGTTTCTTAGAGCATTGAATGCTTATAACTAGAGGTAGAGGACTTGTGATTAAAAATGTAAATCTATTATATAAAAATCATAATGCTGTTAAGAAACAAATGTTAACTACAGTACTTACTTTGCACAAAAAAGCTGGTGCTTAACATTTTTCATACGAGTCCCCACCCACAACCACCATTAGCACTGCCCACTTTGATCACTAGTGCTGCCCAAAGCTGGGTCTGACAGTTCCTTAGTGGAAGTCAACAATTTAAGATAGTGTGTAGGCTTCCTCAACAGAGATTTGCTCGTTTCTCCCAAGAATAAATGGAGAAAAAACATAAGGCCTAATAGGAAAATAGTCTTTGTGTTTGGCTATCAAGTACAAACATGCTGTGGGCCGCTTACACCCTGTAGGGAGTTGGCTTTTTATGTAGTGCCCCAAAATGACGTACACCATGTAGAAAGGCCAGGCAAATTTATTAGCTTACAGTGCTTAAATTAATACTCCCAAATGCTATGTGGTAGTGTGGGGAGCAGATTAGGCTTATCAAAGGTTAGTGTTATGCATTTGTTGAACACTGAGTCAATAAATGAGACACACATTCAAGAATAAGCTCGAGACCGTTACAGAAAATAACAGATATTTTATATATATTTTAACACCAAGAACTTCGTAATTGGGTAAGTACTTTTTGAGATATCAGTTTTTACCGGTAAGTAATAAAAAGTAACTCAAATGCGTTTTTATGCGGTAAGGCTTTCCTACTGAGAAAGAAACATATATTAAATACAGGTAGTTGCAATTGTAATCTGGGGTCTCCTTTAGGACCTAAGGTGCTAGGAGGCCAAGGGCCAAAGTATCACCAACAGTTGAATTTTACCTGCCCTGGAGTGTCCGGGCGCAGAGGTGCTGGAAGGGTTGGTAGTCTTGAGCTCTACACCGGACACAAAGAGGGAGGCCACCAAGAAACAGGCTGCAGAGGAGAACTTGGGTACAAGTCGGGAAGCTCCCAACGGGGGTGTGGTTTGTGTGGGTGCTGAGAGCAGGGGGCACAATCGGATGTTGTGGTTTCCGGCCGGGGAGCTTAAGTGCAGAGGGTATTGTTTGGCAGGGTCCATGCATCAAAGGCACTCTCGGTTAGACCTGCAGAGGGGCCAAAAACAAGCCAGCTGAGCCACTCTCGTTGATGGCATCTGCTTTGCTGACGTTCCTTGTCGACTGGCAGATCATCTTCCTGAGGTCATTTTCCTAAGGACTCTTGGGAGGAGAGGATTGAGAGGAAAAGCGTAAATAAAAATGCCGGACCATGCAATTGAAAAGGCATTCTCCCCCATGACCCCGGTTGGGGATACCAACTTGCATAGTACCGCCATTTGCGATTCTGGGGAGTTGCAAATAGATCATGTTTGGTCTGCCCCAGTGAAGGACGATCTTGTGTAGGGTCTGGAGGTGTAGTTCCCATTCGTGGCATGACCTCATGAGCCTGCTGAGTGTGTCTGCAACCGTATTTTGTTTCCCCTGAACATGTTCCACTCTGAGGCAGATATTGTGACTTATTGTCCACTCCAAGATCTTCTGTGCTTCTTTGGAAAGTGGACAAGATTTTGTGCCACCCTGAGTGCTTATATAGTGCATCATTGTGGTATTGTGTGGAGAAGCGTGGCTCAGTGGTTAGAGGCGGCAGACCCGGAAGCTGAGATCGGCTGTGGACCAGGGTTCGATTCCCCGCCTCGGCGGGTCTCGGGCTCAAAATTCCACGGAATCGACAATTCTTGTTCCGGTGCCTACTCGACTCACGGGGTCACACTCTGCGACTCTGGGCAATAGCTTGCTTAATCTCCACTACGGCCCCTCGCGGCGGGATGCCTGGCTTTCACCTTGTGGATACCTGGCCGGGGTATCTCACAGGGGAATACCAGGACGGGTTCCCTAAGCAAGCGCCTTGAGACCCCTGGGTTAAAGCGCGCTATATAAATCGAAGCACATTTACATTGTCCGTATGGACAAGCACTGTTGAATTTTGTATTCTGGGAAGAAAAACTAGGAGGGGTAGTTGCCCTGCTTTCAGTTCCAGCAAATTTATGTTGGATTGACTTTGAATCTTACAAATCATGCCATTATTTGTTGCAGGAACAGCCCTATTGACAGATGACTTTTGTTTGTTCACCACTCTAAGGCTTTCAGCATGTGTGGAGTTACTTTGATGATGTTGTCAAAGGAGCTGACAGATTGTATCCACTGCTTGTCCAGCTGCTCCTGAATGGGAAGCATTTTGAGGCGACAGAATGGGATCAGCGGTATGCATGATGATATCATTCCCAAGAGTGATTTGTAAAGTCGGACCGAAAGAGTCTTTTTTCTTTTGATGGAATTTGTTAGAGTGAGAAGCAGCTGTTGTCATTCTTTTTCTAACTTGGCTCCTAGAAAGACAATTGTTTACGAAGGGTTTTGTCTGGATTTCTGTAGATTGAGAGTAAGATCCAATGCCAGAAGAGAGTTATGCAGGCCTTCGTGGACAACCCCGCTGCTGTGTTGGAAGGTGCCTTGTTCAGCCAGCTGTCCAGATATAGAAAGACTTGATGTTGGTGTCGTCTGAGAAATGCTGCGATTGGAGCAAGGCACTTTGTAAACATTCTGGGCACGGACTTGAGATCAAAAAGGAGCAGCCTGAATTGGTATTGGCGTCGGACAAATATAAACCTTAGGCATTTCCTGTGTCTTGGGTGAATGTGAATCTGGAAATAGGAGTGTTGGAGATCAACAGTCATGAAATCGCGCCGGTTTAGGAGCTTTAGTACTTCCGACAATGTGACCATCAGAAACAATTGTATTTTCAAGTAGATGTTGAGGTTTCTGGGGTCTAAAATTGGTTGCCACTGCCATAACGTATTCCTGATCAAAAAGAAACAGGAGTAGAAAACGTTTCCCTTGTTGGAGAGTGGGACCTTTTCTATTGCTCCATTTCGATGCATGCCTTTGACCTCTTGTTGAAGAGCCCAGAGATGCCTCTAGAGGCAGGGTTGTGTGTGTGTTTTGGGGGGAGGGGGGGCGTTTATTGGTGTTTTTTTAATAAACTCTAGTGTGCGTCCAAATTGTACCTGCGTAGAACGCACTGATCTGTGGTTATATTTTGCTATTGGTGGAGGTAGTTGGAAATGTTGCATCCAAGGATGGGGGGTTGGGAAGAAAAAGAATGAGGAGATGGCTCCAGAGCCTTTATAATAACATTGTCAGCAGTTAGCATCTTTGCCAGCCTGTGGGGTTTTTTCCCTATTTGATCTGAAATAGGATGTCTGAGGTAGTTGTCTCTGCTGTAGTTGGGGCTTGTAAGAATGAGTATTCAAGGAATAGGAAGGGTATCAGTACTGATGATATCCCTCTTCATAGGAAGGCTGCCCTCCTACTCAAGATCCTCAAAAAGGAGTTTTTCCGGAACTGCAGCGTCCCTAAAGACTTGGCAGCATCCGTGTCCACCTTGATCTTTTTGAGGGTTTCCTCCACATGACTTCCAAAAAGAGCTTCTCCATCATACAGGAGGTCCTGGGTTTTATTGTCAACTTCGGGACTGAATGAAGTGGCATTGAGCCACCCTGTCTTCTTAGAACTGCCACATCTGCTAATTACCTGAATCCTGTAATAGCGACATCCATAGCCGAATCTTTGATCTCATTGGATGCTCTCTCTCCTTCGTGAAAGATCTTTCTTGCTTCATCCTTGGCATCCCCTGGCAGTTGGACATTGTAGGGAACAATGTCTGATCACATCTGGCGATCATATCGCCCTAAGATAACCAGAGAATTTACTGCCCTCACGGTCAGTGCTGACATTGCCGAAAACCGTTTGGAATCTAGATGTCTGCCGTCCTTATCAGTAGATGCAGAAAGAAGTGCCAAAGGATTCTTTGAGCAGCTTTGAGCAGCTTGCATTAACACGGAATCCGGTTTTGGGTCCCCTGTGAGACACACTGGTGCATCATCTGTGATCTTGTATTTTTATCAAGGCATTGACGTACCGCCGTCATAGAGGCCAGATTTTTCATTATCTTAATACCTTCTTCCCGGAAGTCATCAATTATGGGTATAGCCCTGACAGATTTACAAAACAAGGGGCTCATTATGATCGCGGACGGACTTGAGTCCGCCCGCGACCATCGAGGAGGAGGGAACCTCCGCATGGCCTGCGGAGTTCCCTCCTCTATTTTTAACATTGCGGCGGGTGCGGCTTCAAGCTGCACCCGACGCAATGTTAAAAATGCATACATTGCATTTGTATGCAGAAAGCGGCAGGCACCACGCGGTGCCTGCCGATTATTGCATACAAATGCAGGGGGGTACCATAGGTACCCCCCATGTGCAACCCCACCCCCCCTTCGCCCAGGGGGCCCGCAACGGGCCCCCGCAGTGAAGCTCCTTATGCTTTTCCACGGCGGAAAACCCGCAGTGGAAAAGCATTTCTTTTTGGGCATCCTAATATGGCTGGAGGTGTCTGAGAGACACTGCCACCATATTAGGGATTTTCCACCTCGGTTGTAAGGCAACCGAGGCGGAAAAGCTGCGGACAGAAACCAGGACCCACCAGCCATCCTAATGTGGCGGTGGGTCTTTGGTGGGTCCGCTGCGGTTTTTCCGCATCCTCCGGGCCGGCGGTGGCTTCCGCCGGCCCGGAGGATGCAGAAAAACCGCAATCCTAATCTGCCCCTAAGTCCTTAAAATAGTACAAGAAATAGTCAGATTGTTTAGAAGGCATTGGTAGAGCAAATCTTTTCGCTGCACGCTCAAGCATATTTTAAAATCTCCCTATGTCCTCTGGTGGGGAATCTACCGGAGCAGATGATGGTGAGGCAGGTAAAGGCATATTATAGTTGTCCCATTCTGTGGCCGTGTCGCAAAGTTCTCCTTCCTCCCTCTCTTTATCCGTAAAGACTGGTTCTTGGAGAGGAATAGACTGTGGAGTATTTGGAACTGAAAGCGTGGTAGGAGTAGTCACTTGTACTGGTGACCCTACCGGTGGAGGTGGAGATTTAGTAACAGGAACTGAACGTGGGATAGTGCTAATGACCTGATTAAGGTTGGGCAGTATAAGCCTGACCAAATTATTGTTGCTCATCCTCATCATCATCATCTGGCTAAAACTAAACTTGCAAGTCTGACGGACAATTTTTTTTTACATTTTTGTTTTTCTTCCATTAGTAACATCTTTTACTAGATACACAAATATATGAATTACATTAAATGTCACAGTACAATCTGGATTGGAAAAAAAGGGGCTGCTAAGAGTACAATAGTAGTTCCGTGTGTCTCCAGCGGCATTACATTTCCTATTGTGTCCATGCTTGACACATAATTCTGTTCGGATGCAGTCCAAATTGGTCCATGTCCTGCTGCACTTCAGCACTGCTGCCAAGTGATAAGAAGAGGAGTGTAATGCATTAATTAAACTATCCATCCCTCCCTCCCCGCCCCAACTTCTTCTGGCCCTTCCCACATCAATTTATTTGTCAGAGTGCTCTGCTAGCTGCTCCCGTTTGCACTCAAAAAGTCCAATATATATATTATACAGTGTTAGGTCTGCGGGTGTATGAATCATTAACAGTGTAAACTAAAAGAGGGCCTGGACAGTAAAACTTCCATTAGTCCCATGTTACAGGGACTGGTGGCGGTGCCAGGGCCTTGACCGCTTCCAGTATGCTATCCCAGTCCAGAGAGATAATCTTTTTTTGCAGTCGCCGGGCTTCCTCCCGACGGATAGCAGCACTCTCCGCGCCACCCCACCCCACTTCACCACCTCCCCATGCCATCCATAGAATGGTGGGTGTGTAACCGAAATCCATCACATCGTAATGGAGCGTTTGGCCAAAAGTAGTGCTAAATCTATAAAGCGAAGCTGTACCTTCTGTGCTTTAAGGAGTCGAATCAGCCCTAGTAAACAGACTGATGGCGTGTCTGGGACATGGATCCCAACTGTAGATTTGACCAATGTAACCACTTCCGACCAGTGAGATGCGAGCACAGGGCACTGCTAGAGCATGTGTAATAAGTCAGCGTCTTCTAGCTTACACCTGGGGCAGCGATGTTGTGTGGCTGGGAATATGCATTTCAGCCGGTGTGAGGCGAGATGTGCCCTGTGTAAGACCATACATTGAATAAACTTAAATTTGGCGTTACGAGGGATTTTCTTAGAGTAATCTAAGATCATGCACTAGTCTTTATTCGTCAGGTCTGTACCAAGGTCCGTGGACCATTTGTTCTGCAAGTCCGTCAATGGGATTCTAGTGTGAGCTGTAATGGCCCAAGTCTGACGGACTATACGCGTCTCAAAACAGGCCTTCCTCTTCAGAATCTCACTCCTCTAGGAGATGAGTGTTTAAAAGAGGCATACTCTTACTTGGCAAAGTATTTTCTAGTATAATCTCTTCCCAGATGTGTAGCAGTAGTAGTTGTCTGCAATAAACTCATGTGCAATGGCGATTTGGACGTTGACAGTGATTTTGGCAGCTAAGGTATCCTCGTCGACGAGAGGGCTTTCGACAACGGTGGAGTCAACAATGATATCTTTACTTCTGCTACCTTTATTTTCGTCGACGGCGGTGAGTTCGTCGATGGTAGTGAGAGCCTTATTTGAAAAGGTGCAACATATTTTGCAGTCTGACTCTTTATGGGATGGGTACAAACAATAAATGCAGTCTTTTGAGAGGGTCTTCTACATATAGGGCCACATGAATGAACTAATTTTCCCATAGACACAGAATGGGTAAAACCCTTTGATACATCTGGCCCATAATCTCTACTTGAAGCAAGTGGCACACTCTCTGAAGAGAGTCTTTTTTGCCTTGTCTGACGTAGTTCAGTCACATTTAGAGTCCAACAAACAGATATAAAAGACTGGAATATATATCTGTCTAAGCGTACAAATGAAATTACTTTCCTGAAGAATGAAGTTTACAGAAATCTTCCATCACAAGTTGTAGATTGTGAAAAGCTGAGCAGAACACAGAGGAGACTCCATAGCACAATGTGCGGTAGAAAATCTGAGGTACTGAGCTTCTCTCAGGGGGAAACAGCGTTTACAACGCTGCTGTTACCACGCACATAGGTAAAAACGCGGTTGTTACAATGACCACTTTGTTACCACGTGTGGCTTTACATCACAAGTCGTTTCTACGACTTGCACTAGGTGATGTGCAACACCAGGGAATGTGTTAGATTTTAAGTCCAACACATTCCCTGCTGTATCCTAACTGGAGTAGGCATAGTAATTTATACTATTCCTAAGTCCAATGCGCCATCTAGTGCAAGTCGTAGAACCGACTTGCAATGTAAAGCCACGCGTGGTAACAACTGGGTTGTTGTAACCACTGCGTTGTAACCTACCATGTGGTATTTGCTAGCGTAGTAACGTCATACATTCCTCTCAGGAGTGTTCTAGAGAGTGATTCATGCTGATAGGTTTAGGCAAAACTTTGGTACTTTTTTTCGTAATGACCATGATAGGTTACTAAACTAAGAGGCCTTTTTTCTATTCTAACCCTATCATGGTACTACTGTATTAAACTTACCGGAGACTCCCGTCATGACGGGGAATGATTCAAGCATGTGAATCTATGAAAGCTTCCAATACTGGAGAACTACAGTGACATGCAAGTAACTAATTCTATCCATGGTGGCTGCATCGGAGCTATGGCAGTCCCACCGCCCATCTCATAATAGGGTGGTGGGGAGAACGCCGCACCCCCGCAATCTGGCGGTACACCCGCCCCAAGAGGCTCGCTGATTTTTAGGGGGCACCTCCAAGATGCCCTCTGGGTGCATGTTTTAATAAATCCACTACTGACACCATTAGGGATTTATTAAGACAAGGTGTTTGATATCAAACACAATAGGTTTCAGTGCAGCCATCATGTAGCTGGGGAACTCATAATAACCATTGCCCAGTGCCTGTATTTAAGGGGGCTTCTCTGTTCACTTGTAGTATCTAACAATTGAACTAGACAGTACAGAGGAATATCTGTGCATGCAGATATGTCCTCACATATAATACAATGCACCCTGCCTAACGGCTGTAACCATTTCCCACAACCTGCAATGTAATCTGCATGAGTTTGGTGGTGGGTCCCTTAGGGTGTCACAATACATGCTGCAGCCCTTAGAGACCTTCTTTAGCACCTATGCCCTAGTATAGTACCAGGGGTTCCATTTACTAGGGACTTACAGAGGTGCTCAATATCTTGCCACTTGGGGAACAATTGAACTGTTACCTTGTTTCAGGTAAAGACACTGGCACTGGGGTCCTGGTTAGCAGGAATCCAGTGCACTCCAGTCAAAATTGCATCAAATACCAAGCAAAAAGCGGGCACTTTCCTACAGTTGTATTTTGGAACAACAAGTTCCTCAACAATGACTACCTGAACAATGCAGTCTCTACAACAGCCGCATCTTACCCACAATTTTTTTTCCACGCATTTCTTTACCACAAATTATTGTGGTAAAGGAATGCATGGTTAACAGAATCCCTCTCACCCCTTAAAAAGAATCCCACACCCCTCTCAACCCCTAAAAACTACCCCATATCCCCTACCCCCTAAAAACTAACCTGAACCCCCCAAATCCCACCACCCACTAAAAACTATCCCATACCCCTCCCACCACCTAAAAACTAACCTGAATCCCTCCCACCCTCTAAAAACGAACCCAAACCGATCCCCTCACCTAACACTACCCGGTACTCTCCCACACCCTAAAAACTAACCCGAACCCTGTGAAACAACTCCAAACCCCACCACCCCCTAACAAGCACTGGCGTTGCCAATAGGTTTCGCATTTGGAAAGTTGGAGCTATTGCTTTTGTAAATTACATTTTATATTTATATATTGTTATTGACAATGTCAATAACGATATATAAATATAAAATGTCATTTACAAAAGCAATAGCTCCAACTTTCCAAATGCGAAACCTATTGGCAACGCCAGTGCTTGTTAATGCTTGTTTCAGTTGTTTCTGCTCTCTCCAAGAGTGCATGTTGTCTCCCTTCCTCCGCCTAGCGCTATGTTCCTCTCTCCCATATATGCCTTTACCGAGGGCAATGTACGCACGAAGGTCTGTAAATGTACAAAAATGAAACACTATCAGTTTTGAAAATTTCTCCCCTAGTGTGATTCGTGTGCCAAGGATGTCTCAGTGTTACATAAACAGCCCCTCTCTGCTAACCCTTCACAGACTGCGGTGCCCCCTGGGCCCACCTCCATGTAATGAAGAAATACCCTCCCCCTCTTTCAAATGAGCCAGGGTGAGGCTGTAAGCCGGTCACTTTAGGCTGCAGAAGTGGCACTACCAGAAGCCCCCCGCCACACACGAGAGCACCCTGGTATTCTCACAGCGGGATGTTATTTTTCACAGAGAACACGGCTCCATGCTGGCGCCGCTCGGAAACAATCCGCAGTGACAGCACTAAAAGCGTTGTGTGTGTTTGTGCTGGGAGGCGGCGGGCTGGGGGCGGGAGGAGTGTTTCACCAGTGGATGGCTGGGGAAGCTTTAGTAAGCACAGTAAATGGGAGGCATCTCGCAGAGAGCGCACACCAGCCATCTCAAAATGAAGACACGACCAGGAGGAAGCAGCTTTAATGAAACTTTAAACTGGCAGCAGCAAATGTGTCTCAAAGCACACAAAACACGCTGCATTCTAAACAAATAATTAAAAAAAAACATATTGCCAACCGATGAAATAAAGGAAGCAAAAAAAAAAGATGAAGCACTGTGTCCGGAGGAGTGTTTCACCAGTGGACGGCTGGGGAAGCTTCAGTAAGCGCGAAAGTGAAAGCATTTTGCTCGCGCTTGGAGATGAATGCCAAAGAAAAACAAGCCGAGCCAGAGAAATGAAAGGAGCCTCAGCCATTGTTAAAGATAAACGCATGGCAGGCGGATTAGGGAGATGCGCGGAGGGAAGCCGGATGGGGGCGGGAGAGCTTGGTGGGGAGGCGGGAATTAGGGAGATGCGCGTGCTTATGTGGTCACGTGACCCGCTTTTGTGGTCACGTGACTCACATGCACTGTGGAAAAACCGCAGTGGTTTGACGAGTCGATGGAGCACTTGAATTCTCGCCTATTACATTCGCAAGCGAATGATAATAGGCGAAACCTAAAAACTATCCTATACCCCTCCCACCACCTAAAAACTAACCAGAATCCCTCCCACCCCCTAGAAACTAACTCAAACCACGTCCACCCCTAAAATCTACCCAGTACCCCTCCACCCCTAAAAACTAACCTGAACCCTTTAAAACTACCCCAAACCCCACCACCTCCTAAAAACTATTGCATACCCCTCCCACCCCCTAAAAACTAACCCGAATCCCTCAACCCCTAAAAACTCCCCTGAATCCCTCACCCCCTAAACATTATCCTGAACTCCTCCAACCCTACTAAAAACTAACCCACACCCCTCTTAGCTGTCCTGTTCCTGTCCTTCGATCCTCTATACCCACCCATCCCGAATACTAGACCGACTTAGCCTTAACCACGCAGATGCGTGGTTAATGGGTGGTTAAGGCTAAGTCGTAGTTCAGGCAAGTCGTTGTTTGGCTTGCGTGACTCCGGAACTCGTTGTTCAGGTGCTGTTGTTCAGGACGTGCCCCCTTTACTACACACCCCTGAGTACTGATGCCACTTCACTTGCTGCACTGTTGATGACCATGCCTCTGGTTCTATGACATAGGCCATCTTATACTGATATATGAAGTATATTTGCATATCTGAAGTACAGATGAAGTTGAGGGACATGAAACTAGAATTCAGTCTTTAGAAACCCGAGTTCCTTGCTTACTCACCCAAGCAAAAACATTAACTTGCCAGTGTACATGGTACAAAAACATTATCAAAAAGAGAATCACACCAAGAAGCGTCTCTTCCACTAAGTCAGTAGGTGTTCTACTTAACTCAAACTCAACCTGGACTATTTTATAATCATTCGAAACATCAAGTATTTTCTGTAAAAAGCCGACCTGAAGAATTGAGTCCAAGCATGCTCATATCTATATTTGAAAATATTCTAATTCACCAGCTTTCCCTAAACCTGTCGCGCATCAACCACTGAAAGCAAACTTACCCTCCACTGCCCCACTCCCCTCCAGAACTAGGAAATTCAGTTACACCACTACACTGCTGACATCTCTAAACTGATTACCCTGCAGCAGCTGCAAGACTGCACACAGTCCTTACAAGGCCGTACATATTGTAAATATTAGAGGTGAATTAGTATAGTGAAAAATGAAATTAATTTGAGTGGTGTACATGTTAGTCTGTTATTTGGATTGAAAGGGATAGTGGATGGATAGAAGAGGGAAGGATTTGGATATATATATATATATATATATATATATATATATATATATATATATATATATATATATATATATATATATATATATATATATATACATGCATATATTTCTTTTTTTTGGAGCTCATAGCAGTAGTATGAGGTTTGAGATAAGTAACAGCTAGTGGGGAGGGGGAAAGAGCCAGAGGGAAAGGATTAGAGAGGTTAGTTTTTGGGGATCTTAATAGTAAAAAAGGTATGAGATGATGCAAGGGGGGGTAGAGTCCAGAAAGGGTTATTTTGGGGATCATACATATGAATGACAAGGAAACTACACTTGGTGTGTGTCAGACAGGCCCAGTTTTACAGCAAAATTGGCATGAGCAAGAGAACACGGATGAAACAGCTTGTAATTCGGCAAAATTAGGTCAAATACGTTTGAAACTGTGCACAATTTTATCCTGTGTGCTTGTGTACCTACTCTTGCCAAACACTACTTGCCTAGCGAATATGTAAGGTGCACTGGCATTCTTTGCTATAGTTATGATTATTATATACAAAATATCAAATAAAATCTAACTGCTATTCACGTGTAAATTCATTTTGCACTGTTGTCTGTACTGTAGCTGTGCAGAATGTTTGGGGGAAGGTTATATTATGCCAAACAAAACAGAAAATGAATAATTAAATAATTCCCAGCGCACACAAAACCTGGTCTGACCGATGGTTTTTTTGATAGTCACAGTGAGAATTGTTGATACCGTAAGACTTGGCAGAGGTCGTGATGCTTCTGACAGTTTTTGTACACTCCAGTGAACTTTGCAACCCTGCTCCGTTTGTTTCAGCTATTGAGGTGCATTTCTTAAAAGCACACAATTGCAAAGATCACTGGAGTCTGTTAGGAACTGTCTTGCGTTTGCGAAATCTCAAGCTTATTCAGTGCCAGAGTCTGTATTGTTTTTTTTAATATAATGCTGTCTGTCTTCCGAGGAATTTAAGGAGATAGCTAGCA
Source organism: Lissotriton vulgaris (assembly GCF_964263255.1). Taxonomy (NCBI): domain Eukaryota; kingdom Metazoa; phylum Chordata; class Amphibia; order Caudata; family Salamandridae; genus Lissotriton; species Lissotriton vulgaris. The sequence goes on along the minus strand of NC_141695.1, from coordinate 1,654,751,118 downwards.
AGTAATCTTTCGCGCAGCCACGCAATTGGCCTGTGTTGCAGCCAGCGAAAACGGTAGGCGGCAAGGCGCAGCAGCTGCCTGGGGAGAGACCGGATTACAGTCAGCGGTCCAGAGGTTCAGAGCAGAGACACTGTTTTTGGTAAATTATGCCTGGCGCTACGATCGATCGTGGCCCGCCTGGGCTGGTAGGGAGAGTTGGTGTGCAGACGCAGGCAGCGTGAACTGGTGCAACACAGACATAGTGCTGATATCGGCAACCCCCGCCCCACCTATTCCCCCCCCCTCCCCCGCCTAGCAGTAATTAGTTGTGCTGCGCAAAATAAGCAGAATTTTGTTGGAAAGCAGTTTGCTGCAGGTTTACTACATACAATGAGTATGTCGACTTGGTGGGTTAACTTACAGGCGATCCAAGGTTAGGCAGGTTAGGCATCACTTTTACTCACACCTTTGTAGGGGCGGAGCGTATCAAGGCAAGCCCCCGGTTGCCCATGCTTACAACCGCCCGAAGGACTAGCAGGGCGCTGTCGTTTTCAACCAGGGTCCTGCCGTAAAGACTCCTGGAACTTTGGCATAATGCACCCCTATTGTGCTCCTGAAATTGCACCCCTCATACCAATCAGCCTCCAGATTGCCCTGTAACTCCGCCAAAGCCCTGGATGTGGCTACTGTCATATCCGGGCAACCCCCCCCACCATGGCAGGCTTCACAACTTCCTGCAACGTGCCGTTACCAGTCCTTCTAGCTGGTCAATTCTCTTCTACCTCTGACAGGTTACCAGTCCTTCTAGCTGAACACTTCCCATCTACCTCTGCAGGTGTTCCCCATCCCTATTGGGGGAACCTTGTGGTGTATGCACTGAAGAGACCATGCCTTATTTACCAAGCCCTTGTTATTTTATTTTATTTTGAATTAGAGTTGAACCAAGCCCTCCTGCTTGGTGTGCTTGTGCATGGCTTATTTACCCTTCCGTAGGCAAATCCGATGGCCTCCACTTAAATTGGGAACTACTGTGCTCTGTTTTAACTACAGCTTGATTTATCCAATCGTAGGCATGTTCTATGTCCTCCCCGGATTTAAGAGAAACTGTTTTCTACTTTAACCTCAATTCAGGATGAAATCCCTATGGTTTCCTCCGTGCCAATAAGGGCCTACTTGTTAGGTGTTGCCAGATCCTGCCTTTACCCATCACCGCCCAGTCTCTGATTTCAGAATCCGCTAGAAAACGTATTGGAGTTTGCCTCCCAGGTCAACAGTGTATTTGTTAACAAGTTATTGTTTGAAGCATACACCATACCCTTATCTCTGCCAGTTGGCCTCCTCCTGTATAGGAGCACCACGCCGGCAAGGAAACTTACCCCATAGGAATCAATGACATGTATCAGGGTGCTCCCAATATCCTGCTACATTTCAAGTCCTTGTTGCCTTCAAAACTCATCAGTCTGGCTGCGACTTACAGGTGCTGTGTCGCCATCCTGGTGTATGTAGCCCTTAGCCAAATTTTGCTAAATGTATACCAAGGTGCCCGAAAAGATGACACTGCCAATGCCCTTTGGATTTGAGAGGAGATGGGGTAAGCATATGAGCGAGTTTACCTGCACCACCTTAATATGAATACCAGATGTGATCTGGTAATTGTCAGCCTATGTGCTCCAAACCTATATTTTTCCAAACTATTGGAGTCACAGCACACTTTTGAAATGGCAAACATAAGCAGCCCGCTATGCTGAATGGTTACCCATACTCTTGTTATGTATCATTTTAGGACCCTATGATAAGTTTCCCGATTCATGCCCTTATATAGGTATTAATCACCATATCCTTATATAGGCATAGAAATCCTAACCATATTAGGCACAGCTCATGCTGTCCAAATACGGCAGGGCTACTTCCACTAGTTCTGAAAATCCACAACGATTTCTTGGAAAAACCCGCCTTCAGCACTCAGAGACTTCCCCTTGCTTGAGTATTGATTTATCCAAGAACTCATGGAGTTTTCAAAGAACTGAGACTCTTTGATGACGTTATTATGTCCAACTGTACATCAAAGTCGGCACCTTCAAGGTATAAATATGCCCACACTCGCCCAAGCAAACACACAGTGGTTTGGAGCAGTTCGACTGTCTACTTACCGATGTGCCCTGCTACAGCAAGTACCGAAGGAAGCCAACCCTCCAGCACTGAGAGAGACGCTGTCTTTTCTCCCGCCGAGAAATCCAGCTCCAGTGTTTCCAAGCTACCCTTGTGGGTTGTTGGGAAATCGAGTCCAGAGACCAGCCTTCTCCATTCTAAACAAAGGTACGGAGCTGATTAGACCCTTAGAGAAATCTTGAGCAGATTCTTGGCAAAAGAATACTACATTTATGCTACACCTCACTTACTTCCTCCCTTGTACTAAGCTTAGGTTAGGTACACTGGGGAAGGCGTATTTTAGAAGCACCAGTTGAGTACTTTTAGCCTCTGTTATTTATGTATGTATTTATATATGGTTTAGGAACCATACAATGCTCTTACAGTACTTTTTTAATCTACTATTTCTACTGTACGCATTATATTTTACAAACAGTTTTACTATTGTAGCAGTTCATTTCTTATGCTTGAGAAAGAAGACTGTTCAATAAAACCTTTTATTGAAAACGCCCGTCTTTCCTCTTTCTCTGCACCTCTAGTGAAACGAAGCATGCACGATTGACTGAGTGAATTATCTATGTATTGTTTCCACGACTCTGAAGATACGTTTTATCTTGGGGAAACAAAGTTGTCATGTTTATGCGGTTGTCAGAGACTAATCCCTTCTTGTGAATTCGAGAAAGTTTCTAGTGACCTCTGAGCTAGCTGGCACACACAATTAAGTCTAGTATATTCGATAGAGACCTAGTCGACCTCAGTCCTACGTCTAATCTATAGGATATATTATTCCAATGCGCAGAGCCTATTGGGAATATAGGAACTACACTACACTCTCATGTTTACAGAGTGCACATCTTTTATAGAAAGGGCCATGCGGAAAACCTATTTGAAACCCACTATATTTACAAGTTCCTTCCAATGTGCCCATCTGCCCAAGTGATAAGGGTGGGGACTGCACCCCTATTATTCTGCTTCATTTCATGTCCCTCCCTATTGCATGCAAGCCCCTCACTACCTGACTGCGATATTTGGTTGCTGTGTCCCCATGCCAATGTCCCCACCCTAGCGTAAGTCATCCTATTCCAAACTTCTGCTGCTGTATAAGAGCGGGGAACCGAGGAGAACAATATGTACAAATACTTGCCCTTTCCTGAAAAATGGGAATGCCAATTTTTGCTTGCGTCACACTGCAGGGTCATAGGATTATGCTGAACCTTAGCTGACTTCATTGCTGAGTGAGCCCCGTACATTCACAGATATTTCTTTACCTTTTTCGTTTCTGGCTGAGAAATTTGAATAATTTTGCAAGCACCAATCCCAGGTGAATACAATTTAGCATATTTTGTCAGAGGACATGGCCTATTCTTCACCCTCTGTTGTGTGCTCTGGACTGATATGACAAGCGTCAATGAGGCCTCAGCAATCATGTGTACCTGTCTCTCTTGTGATACACATCCGCTGGGTAGCTAATATGCTCCCTATACATGGTACATTGTAGTAATTCAATGATGACAACAGTGAGGCCTTTACTGGGCTGTAACCATGGATGCTTAAACCAGGAATTGAACCTAGTTCAAAGGTTTGTCCCCGGAATTAATGTCCCTCCACCAGGAACAAAGGCCTGCCTGTTTAATGGTTTGCCTCCTGGTACCCTTCTTATTGGTGATACAAAACATTCTACTCAGCAAGCTGACAGTCTAGCGTTGCCAATACCATCACACCAACCTATGCCCTTTGTAATCACCCTCCATCCTCCTGTGCATTGATCATTTGGCTATGCCATGGGGCCTTGGAATGCTCTTTAATCCTGCTGTCCTCTGCACTAATGGCAAGCACCATACACCGTTTCCCAGATAGGGGCTCCCGTTAGTAGAAGAGTGTGAAAATATCTTGCTAGCTTGGCCACAACAGACTATTGTACGTTTGTAACCATCCTCACCAAGCTATTTGCCTGCCCAGCTTCAGGTGCTTCTAAATGAGAGGCCTTGTGGAATGCATGTCACTGTTAACAATATGAGTGGTGTGGAGACATTACGTCGGAATCTAACAGATGCAGTTTTATGTTCTGGTGCAGTCCCCATTTATGTGGATCCACTGGAACCCCTCTGCCAAATGTGCATGACCTAGATACATAGTCCAGCTCGCTTGATGCACCTGCCTGTGACTCAATACACCAGCTCCTACTGGAAGTACTGCTGCTGGCCGAGTCTTGCTGCTAAGGGTAGACGAAGCATGTCTCTACCGTTGTTGCTTCCATTGAAATAAAGTGGGTGTACCTGTCCTACCGAAATGACTCCCCAAGACAGTTATTTGTTGCTGCCTGTCTCCGCTATTATACATGACGGCACAACTTCTGATAGGATGGACTTACGTAATGGATGCCCTTATGCCCTGCTAGACTAAATTATGTGGTCTTAGGCAAATGTCTGAATAAATATATTTTTTTTTTACTTGTACCTATATTTGTCATAAGGGCACCTTGGCATACCTGTGGTCGTGATATCCACTGTATAAAACATTCTCCTGTGTTTGAATGTTGAGCTAATATGTTGTTCAACTTAGTAATAAAATGGGGTAAATTTAATACCACTGCTAGGGGCGAATTGGTGGAGTGCTGTGGACCTACTGCCAAAATCTCCTGTGCGCTGTCAGGTTTCCCTGAGCACCAGTACCATACCTTCATAGTAGCCCCTAGGATTTAACAGAATTGACACCCCAACTGGGGGTGCGATGGTCCGCCAGCCACTAGACCCATATCTGAGTACTATTAGGGACCTAATGCTTTCATCTTTCTCAAGCAAGGAATGTCCACACATGCAGCGCTCATTCGCTCCCGAATAATAATTATCTGTACTGGCAAGTTAGCAAAGCTAAATTATTCCTTAATGTCCTGTATGTCCTACTTAATACTTATAGAAATACCTGCTTTCTTGATGTAGGTGATGCACATATCAGCTGGCAGCTACCAATGTTACTTACGCCTGCATATACTACACTCAAAACAGAGTGCACTTGCTCTGTAATCCTCGGGATTCTTGGCTGACATTCCTTTATGCCCAGATATATCTAAGGCAAGGCTTCAATTCTGAAATGATGGGACTATGCATGAACTGTAATGAGTCTTTGCCTACACAAGTCACCCAACAGACAGGTTGGATCTGACGAACCTTGTGTTCAGATGCCAAGGCAAGCCTCTTTGTAAAGAGCCTTGCCTTCACTTGCCGCCCCCTGGGGCAAACACAATGTCCGTGCACTGGCCGCAACGCAGCGTTGCCCTTGTGTAGCATTGAGCGTTGTTGAAATTCACTTGCCAACTCCAACTACTTAAACCTACACCTTGGCAATAGTGCATCTACCAAACATGCACCTGAGAACCCGACTGCTCACTTTTCCCCCTAGAATGCCTCCACACTGGCTGCAGGCAGGCGGTCTGATTCCACGTGGCGCCATCGGGTGAATATTTACACATAACTCCTTAGATAAATGAGAATTCCTCAAAAGGTTGGCTTCCGACATAGAATGCTTTGTAGTATCACCAGTGCTGTAAAGTGAGCCGCTCGTGCCTAACAAAGCCAACTGCATGTCATAATTAGAAGAGACTGACTTCAAAATTCACGCTTTTTCACCGAAACGTTTAACATTTTGAGAAACTAAGCAATGCTGCTTCAAAGTATTGCTGTCTTATACCACAAAAGAAAGCAAGAACAATCTATGGTCTACCTCACGATTAGATTGCAACTCCCTTACGAGTATAGCGAGGGGTGGGGGTCGAATAAAAACACAAGATACCACATTGTTAGATGGAATAATTAGCATGCACCCTTTCAAATGTGCCACCTGCAGGTTTAAAAATATTTTGTCGTGCCACCCTGTGGCCTAATGATTCTGACCCAAACACTTGCTCAGTCTTTGTCATTGGATTAAAACATTTAAGCTGAAATCTATGCTTAGCATAGCGTGCTGCATAGTTCAACCTCTTCTATCATTGCATCCATATATATCATAAACCCGTAACTTTACACCCACATCAAGCCGGGGCCCTTGACCTTCTCAATGGTTGCAAGATGCATAAAGTAAATACATATCCATTACCCCACTGAGGGCAATCCCTTGATCTAAACCCCACACAAACCCCAGCCCACACGAACAAGTTCATTTGTGTGCCGAACGGGAGTGAATACGTTGTTTTAACCTTGGATGGTCTGCTTAGAATGGGTGCATCTAATTCATATGAGCTTAACAACCTTACACGGCAAAACATTACCATTGCACCCATTTGCACTGTCTTCACTGAGACTAAACTATGCCAGCATGGTGTGTAAAGAAACATTGAGGAAGGCTAGAGAAACGTCTGCCCTTTTGTTAGCCCAGAAACTAGATATCCTGGTATTTGTGAGCATTACAAGTAAACTGAAATGTTATGAACAGTGAGGCGAATACTGACCGTGCTGCAATCCGCCCAAATGAGTTTATAAAGGTATCAAAATTCGAACCCCATGACAGCGCGAAGGTTGATGCTTCGGAAAATTGTATGGCTTTGCCTCTTGGTCATTAGTTGGTAGGGACGCTGTATATATTCTAGCACAGTCAGCAGGTGAAGATGAGGTATAAAATAAATAGTTGGTTTAAACAAACTCTACTAGCTAAACTTAGTAACGTTTTACACTAACATAGATGCCCTTTCAGAGTGAATACATGCACATACCATGTTAGTATCTTTTCCTTGAGTTAATTTGCAACTTGTATATATGCAACTCTAAACACTAGTATCTGTATTACATTTTTGTGCTTACTACCATTCTTATGTGAATTTAGAGCTTTTCTGCTTGTATCTTAGATGTAACTCATGTACTCTGAAGTCTCTATGTAATGTAACAGGTCCTATTAAAAAGCGTTCTGACATTTCGGGTAAAGTTTGTGCTATATAAAATCGCATTAAAATAAATCAATGACTAAATAAACCGAATTGATTGCTCTTTGTCCCCCCCACCCGCGGACAAACCGTGCATTATGTGGTAGCCATAGCCAGTAGTTGTGCCACACTCAGCCAGGAAAACGAGCCTGCCGGTCAGGCAGGAGGCCACCTGGGGTGCAAGAGCCATGGCCACCAAAGGGGCCTGCACTCACTGCTAACTCTATAACCGACACAACGCAACATGCCACCTTGAAGGCGGCATCTCAGTCCCTACATGCTGCCCTCTTCACTTCATGCTACAGCTCCTAGGCCGTGCCGCCATGTTCTGTTATGGGCGGGGGAGAAGTCATCACACCCAGGAAGCGCAACCTGTACAGTGAGGCCGGCTCCTCCCGTGGGATAAGGCAGTAGGTGAGCACACCCACCACAAATAAAGTGGCTCCCTCGGGGCACTCCGGCAGGCTCACCAGGCAAGTGCACCACCTGCAACGCCAGGAGCACACGGCCCCCCAGATAAGCACACACATCATATCCAGTATGGGCTCCCTGAATGGAAAACAGGTCAACACGGAAAGTAGTTATCAACAGGCAATAAAATCCTGTTTCCAAATTTCCCATAGCAGAAGGTCGATCCTCGAAGTGAGCGGGTCCCAAACGAGTACACCCTCAACTCGTTCTGCACCCAAAGCCGGCATCCACGTGGTGGACACAAGGCGGCCACTGCCAAACAAAGGTCCTGCCCATGATATCTCGACAAATCACCACCCATCTACCAACAAAACCACATCTCGCATAAAGTCAACAGGGGAAACCCAAAGGTGTCTGCAAATCCCACGACACACACACCCATCCTCCCTGCCTGATAGCCTCCTACAACACCCACATGAGCTCAAGGGCCCAGACGACATGCCCCTCAGCACGCCAAAGCTGATGGCACGCTCCAATCAAAAACTGCATATCGGAGACGGGTGCAACTCTGCCCAAGCGGAGACGGGTGCAACTTTGCCCAAGCGGAGTTAAAAAACCCTTGCCAAATGAAGTTCAAGACAGTCAACTACAACCCGGGTGGGGAAGCCTTCCCACACACAAAAGGGGGGCTGACCGATGTGGCACTCCAAACATTTCTACTGGCGCACCAAAGCCTCATAGCAGGGGAGGTGCAGATGCTGCACTCCAAAATTCACTGTCACAAATGCAGAGGCAAACGATGCGCCCGGCCCGACCACCACAGGACCCAACCGGTGGCATTTACCAGCACAAATCTAAGCATGGGCGGAAAATTTGTTCCGCTTATGGAATTTACGGACTTTTGGCAATTTTGCGGTCCGCAAATCACGCGAAATTGCCCAAAAATCCGCAATTCGCTAGTTGGTCATTTTTTTGCTTGGTCGCGCTTCAAAAATACAATCTCGCGCGCGCGGCGTTTACTTACCGTGATTCTGAGTTCGCCGAGTTGTTTTCCTCTCGGTTTGCGTGCGCTGCGCCATTTTGGATCTGGCTGCATGATCGCGCAAGACTTTTTGACCGCGAGAACGTCATGGAGTCCCGCAATCTTGCACTGCGAGACTTTGAGAATGCAAATACGTCATAAGGGCCCGTGATCACGCGTCGCGAGAGTAAACAATTGCGAATACGTAGATGCGACGCACAGCTGACATCCGGAGGGAGATTTGAACAGCTCGCATTCCCGAAGTCGCAAAAATTGCAATTCTGCACAAGAAATCTATCGCTGGCAGCATAAACCTTCTGAAAATGATTATTTGGATCAGAATAACTCTTCAGATTGACATTTGGCTGCACTTTTTTGTGCATTTTGGGGGGGGGGGTGGGAGGAAGGAAGTGTCCCAGAGTCTCCAACTTCCTGTTCCTGTTCAGCTGGCTTCTCAAGGGGCTTTGTCCATGTCCTGGTCACTTTTCATTTGGATCTGGAGCTGGAAGGATAACTCTTTGTGGCTACTGCTGGATATTTATATTTGAGGACTTTTTGTTTGGATTACTTTTGGATTTGAGATTTTACAAGTAAGTTGGTGTTGTTTGTTTGGGGCATTGCAGTTGCTGCAACTACAATTTATAAACTTTTTCACAACTTTAAAAAAAAGATATTGTGGGTAGCCACAGTATACAGTAGGCCCAGGGTTAATCATGGGTGCATGATACAACTGTTTCTGTGAGTTTTGTTGAACATAAAAATCATTTAAGGCATGGATGGCATGGAATTGAATAGCTCACTGTTATATGTGGAAGTTTTTTTTAACTTTGAGGTGCGTGTTAAATCCACACTAGCCAGTAGGCCCAGGGGTAGTCATTGGTGCATGAATCAAGTCTTTCTGTGGGGTCTCTTGAATTTAAACATCATTTAGGGCATGGATGGCATTGGATTGGGGTGATTTTTGTGTGTATTTCGATTTTTTGGGTGTTGTTAGGGCCTGGTCCAGGGCCTGGCCATGTGGGTGGGGGGAGGGCATATTGAGGCCAGGTAGTTTTGCCATAGGCCGGCAGGCTTGCGGTTGCAGGCCAGTAGGCCTAGGGTTATGATGAATGGGTGCATGAAATAACTCTCTCCGTGTGGTCTCTCTTCTATTAATTTAAACATCCATTTCTGATTAGAATTGCAATTTTTATTTTGGGTCTCTGTTTTTGGGTGTGTTGTGTTAATAATAATAACTGCCTAGTTGCAATAGTACTAATTGAAGCACGACATATGGAACATTTATTTAACTGATGTTCCTCTGGCTTCTTTGCTTTTAGGTGCACAATGACTGAGAATCAGGAAGCATCCTCATCATCATAACTTGTTGTAGTGCCAGGAAGAAGTCCTGCTGCGGTGTGTGCACAACGTCACATGATGTCACCTGTGGCCAAAGACAACTCTGCAACTCGTGCAACTGCGTCCTGCTGTTCTGACATCTGAAGAAGATGGGCCCAAAGAAAGGTGGCCGTAGCTCCTCTACCAAGAAAGCTGCCAGTGCCACTGCCAGTAAGAAGGAGCAGAAGAAGCAAGTGACGCCGCTTACCAAGGAGACTGGTGTGCTGACCGACACTTCTTTTGGGAAAACAAAACTACGCCTGTCGCAGCGTTGTCCGCCGTGGACCAAGCTGGGAGCAGCACCTCCGCTTCATTGGTCTCAGTGCCCCCACGCCAAGTTAAGCCCAAGCCCATGAGTGCCGCAGAGGCAGCCACTTTAATTGCTCTTTCACCATCGACCAGTGATGTTGGCGTTGACTCATCGCAAAGTAGCATCCAATCACGCAGGGTGTAACTCATCTGACAAGTGTTCAACCACAGCTGCAACGACAACCACTGGTGCAACAAGGAGAGGCGCAAGGAGATGTGCAAGGAGAGGCGCCAGTAGAGGCGCAAGTAGAGGCACAAATAGAGGCACAAGGAGAGGCGCAAGGAGAGGCACAAGGAGATGCACAACTGCCCACAATGCTTGTTCCTCCAGAAGTAGCGGCACTTGAGGAAATCGAGATTCATGCGGAGGTATCAGCCGAGCAAGCCACTCCTGATGATCCATTGTCTTCCAGATCCCCAGCAAGGAAAAGGAGGGCTAGTACAACTTCTTCTTCAAGCCCCCTTCCTTCTGATGATATAGATCTTGATTGGCACCCACCAATTCAGTCTGAGAGGGAGGCACGCCATGAGCCAACAAAGCTAGGTAAAAGGAAGGTTCCCTCAAGGCTTTCAGTTATGGGTGATGACAAAGAAGAAGTAGAAGTGGTGTATTCCACTGTTGATGAAGAGTCTGACGATGACGACCTAGTCATCACAGTCGTCACTCCAGCCCCAGCGGGCATGCAGCAGACAGACATTTTTACCCTATCCCGAAATGCTGCGCGGGATGTGTGCAGCCTGCCACTGGTACCACCACCAACACAGCTAACTACTACACCAACACGACCTACAGCTTCCATATTTTCTCTTCAGAAGGGCCGACAGGGACCCCCATCCAGCTCAACCTCCATTACCTCAAGTAGTGGTGCTGTAAGTGCACAACAGAGACAAATTTCGCCACACCCATCCTCCAATTCATCTGGCATTGAAAGTGGCACCTCCACCACCACCACCAGAAATATCAACTCCCCAGTTTGGGACTTCTTTAGTATTAGCAAAAAGGCGGAAAACCACGTTATTTGTTCGATTTGTAAACAAGTAGTTAGTCGGGGTAAGCTTGGTACCAACTATGGTACCGAGGCCAGAGAGATCATCTCCAAAAACACCACAACATCCAGTGGGAGGCGCACCTAAGTAACATCCGGAAAGCCAAAAGTACAAATCCAAATGTAGCCATTGATATTGCATCTGATGACGAGGAGCTGATCGTGCAGGGGGAAGGTGAAGAAGCTAGAGACATTTTTTCTGGTACACACAGTACCCCTGGCAGCAGTACTGCAGTGGTAGCTCCCACACCCTCTGCCCCAGCAACATCTAGGAGGCACAGTAAGAGTCTGGTAGAGACACCTAAGCGAAAAAGTACATCAATGAGCCTAACTGGGATGAAGAAGTCTGGATCATCATCACATATGAAAACTGTCCAGACCACCATTAAAAGAATGTTTTGGTCGGAGGCGCCATTTGAACGCAACCACCCAACGGCACGTCTGTATAATCCAATGCTGGCTAAAATGTTAGCGCTGGACCTTCTCCCCTTTTCTTTCTTGGAAGGGGTGGGTTTCCTAGAATTTGTGGCAACAGTCTGCCCTAAATGGAAGGTTCCTAGCCGGTCCTATTTTGCCAAAGTTGCAGCTCCAGCACTACATCAAGATGTGCTGGACGTGATTGGGGCAGCTTTGCAGAAGAGTGCTGTTCACACTTTCCACCTGACAACAGACATGTGGACCAGTTGCCAAGCCGTTGATTACATGTGCATCACTGCACACTGGGTCTCTTTTGCGGGGGTTAGAGAGAAGATAGCTACAGGTGTTGACAGTGTCACAATTTTTCAAGCTACTCAGAAACATGCAACAGTAGCCATGTTTGCCATGGAGATATCTCATACTGCAGTAAACATTTTGGAGGAGTTTAACAGTAAGGTATTTGAATGGCTGCATCCAAAAAGCACATGATTGGTTATGTTTCCACAGATAATGGCAGTAATATAGTTAAGGCCATGGCTGATGGTGGCTATTTCAGAGTGCTGTGTTTGGCGTACAGCATTAACATTATTGTTCAAGATTTAATGAAAAAAGAAAACATAGCAAGTTACTGACCACCTGCCGAAGAATCTGCACACATTTCAGCCGTTCTTTTAAGGCCTGGAAGCAGCTGAGGATCATTCAACGTGACCGTAGAGTGCCAGTCAGAGGACTCATCCAGGAGGTGGCAACACGTTGGAACCCAACCTTCTACATGCTTGAGCGTCTGTTTGAGCAGTACTTGGTAATCAATGAGTATGTCTTTCACGCACAGGCTGCTTCTCTGAAAGACATGAGGCTAGAGGTGGAGGAATGGGACCTAGTTAAAAGCCTGACAGATATGCTTCGTCCTTTTGAGGTCTTCACCCGTGAAGTCAGCAGGGAGGACTGTACTTTGGGCAAATCTATCCCATTGTTGCGCATGCTAGAGCACCAACTGAAGGCAGTGTCTTCAACGTTCCGAGTTGATGCTGAAAAACAAGACGCATATTGGTTGGCAGAGAGCTTATTAAGCCGCCAAGTTGACAATGCAAGGCTTAAAGCAATACATTCAGAACAACATTACATTTGTGCCACTATTCTGGATCCACTGTACAAAAAGGCACCGGCCAGCAATACATTCATTCCTTTTTCTGAAGCAGATGTTTCCAAGTACAAACATTGGCTAGCTCCGTCAGCCACTCGGTTCAAAAAAGAGCGGCAGGAAGTTGAAGGAACCACCACAAGTACTACTGAAGCAGCAGGCCATCTGGCGTCAAGGTCCACTTCTGTGGCCGAAGGCAGTCACTTTCCCTCGGAGCCGTTAACGACACCAGCAACCCTATCATCACCTGCACCAGGCCCAGCCATAATATTGTCGGAAGCAGATTGGATAACTCGTCAAGGGTTTGCTCGTTCCAGTGTTGATGCAAAGGCAACAGATGATACACGAAGTGGAGCACCCCTGGAGGACCTTGAGAGGATTATGCAGGCCTATCTGGATGACCCAACATAGGCCTTCTTTGATCAGAACCCATTGGTGTATTGGTATGGGAAAAGGCCTCAATGGCCACTGATCACCAAGCTGGCTATTAATTATTTGTCTTGCCCACTCGCTAGTGTGTCTTCTGAACCTGTTTTCAGTGTTGCTTGTGCCATTGTAACTTCAAAAAGGACCCGCCTCTCGCCCAAAAATATGGAGAGGTTAACAATGATCAAGATGAATCAGCACTTCATACCACCAGATTACAAAATATGTGAATCCACTCATGAAGAAGAGGACAACGACTTAGGAGACTGAAGTTCTTCTCTGTTAGCTGACCTACTCCCGGTTCAATTCACAGAGTTTGAGGACGAGCTCTACTTCCCTGACACCTACGCTTGAAGTACTTACTTTTTTTTCATCCTTATTCACTTTTATTTCTGTGTGTCTTTCTTTGTTTTGCAACTTTTAGCACAACAAAACTCTAATCACAACAAATCCATCAGCAGCACTGTCTTTGTCTTATTTCCATATTGAAGGGGCCGCTGTTTGCATTCCTGAAATTCACAAGTTCACAACTCAGTCATGCTCCTCTATCCTCCTCCTCCAGACTCCCCCTATCCATTTCCCTCAAGGCAGATGGCCGGATTACGCAGAATCAATAAACTGTCGCTTCGTAGACAAGTCCCCTCAAAAGAAGTGGGACTGTTACTTCTGAAATTGACACCAGAGGCTGCTCTGTGGCCTTTTACTTAAGAATAAGATGCTGACAAAAAGTGGAACAGGTAATGAATGATGAGATGGCATGCAGTGGACAACACTGGCTGTCTGGCTCTGATGAAAGCAATTGCTGTTTGTTTGTTGTGCATGAAATGAATCCTATGTGTTCTGTTATTATTTAATCTTTTACACACTAAATGTAACTCAAGTCTACTCTGTTTACCTTGTTTAATGCAAATTGTACTTCTACTGCAGGGGCCACTACGTTGCATTTTTTAATATGGAAAATGTCCTTGGACTCACTGTGTGTAGACTGTGACTGCATGAACAACATTGAGTTTGCCAACACCATGATGATGATGAGTCATGATGACCAAAGTTACATAATATCTTCACAGTCACTCACTGGGATGGATGGATCATCATCGTTGATTTACGGAAGAACTATGGGCAATTTCTTGAGTGGCAAACAGGTAAACAAGTCAACAACAACCACAGCAGAACTACATGTCTGTCTAGTCGTGGTCCAGACAGCGGTTCATGTAGAATTGAGGCTATGTGGCTTGCTGTATAAAATTAGATCTGCTTTTTCTGTCTGTGTCAAAGAGGTATGCTACATGGAGGTTGGTTCACTCAGTGGTGCCTGCCTTGACCGTCTGCATGGCCCTGGCCTGCTGTGTGCTAATTATTATCCTGGAAACAGAGACTCAGAGTAGGCACTTTAGAAATGATGCATGTATGTAATGCTGTCGACCTCTGAAAGTGAAAGTGTTATTTTTGCACTACACACTGTACCTTATATTTTTCCTCCGCGGTGTTTTAATATCCCTTTCTGTTTTTCCATCGACAATTACAGGCCGTCACTTACCCTGTGTGATGGAAAAAACATTAACTCAGGCTTACCATAGCAATCCGCAATAACGCATCTGCCAGGCAGGCAGTGGACAATGTGGTCACCAAGATTGATTGACGGAGCGCCCGATGGAATGGAGGAGTACCGCGAATAAGAGGAATGGCTGGATGCATGCAACTTCCCAATTTGACCAGGACAACTTCAACATACAGCTACAGAATCCACTTCACTTGTCCTTATCTTTTAAGTAATGTTATTGCTGTGAACTTCTATGAGTGCGACTCTGTGCGTTTGCTCTCTGCTTCAAATTCATCCCTACAGCTATTTGATAAGTTTCTTTGCTATTTTTAAAACTAATGTAATGTACTACTAAGTGTTTATTCTCTCTGAGGGCAGATAGGAAAGTGATATTGCGTAATTACTGCAGCCCTGTACTGTCTAATTGTTTAGTACTAGTTAGTAAGTTATAGTGTAAGTACTACTTTTCAGTAACCTAACCATCCATTTAGCAAACAACTTCATGCATGCGCTTCCTTTATGTCCCTTAAAAGATTTATGGATATGTTCGTATCCAAAGATTTGTTTTTCTTCATTTGTTGTTTGTCCATGCTGTGTTTTTTTTTCTCTCTTCAAAAAACTTTCCCAAAAACCCCCATTCCCATCCATTTTTCAAACCCTAACCCTCTTCCCCTGGGCTGTGTGGTATTCATTGAGGTGTGACTTAATGACACCAATAATTCCACACGCTTGCTGGGGAGGATAAGGTCAAAATAACAGAAAATCAATTTCAAGGCAGGTCAAGGAATCCGAGGATATATTCTTATTCTGCTTGACACACACCCATGAGTATTTGCGAATCAATTCAGAATTTCATGTCCGCCATTGAGTGGATTCATCAACAACAACATGCTCCTACATGTGACGAAAGCTTACGCTGCTGTGTCCTTCAGTACTAGTTCTTGTAGTAGCCATAATCCACGCAAATAGTAGTTAACTTTTGATTGAATACTTTAGCATTGCTTAGGCTATAATTTATGGCACTGATCTTGTGTACTGTACTGTGTACTATCGTACTGTTCTAATGCTCCTCATGCCACTCAATGTCTCATTTCCTTTTTTTTCATATGCTGCTACTGCCAGTGTGTACCACTACTACTACCACCACAACGATGCCATTTCATCCGTACCGGATTCCATAGCCAACCTTAATCGCCATTTGCCATGTAGCCAGCCCTGTGCCTAGCCCTATTTGCAAACACGAATCACAGGTAAGATAAGCATTTTGGGGGAGGAAGAATAATGGAGTAGGAGGAGAGGAGAGACAGACGGTAATACTAGTAAAGTAGTAGGACAATTGAATTCACTAACTCTGTCAGTGGCACGTTTGTAGAAATGTGGGCGATTACTTAGACAATTTGAATCAACCAGCCAGTTAGGTTTCAGGAAAACAAACGTACAGTTAACCCCCCCCTGCCTCCCCCACAAAACATTAAAAACGCGTATGCTATGTTTAAGTGAAAAATAAATAATTATTTCGACCCTAACAAAAATAAACTATCCCACAAGACCCGACCCACCCTCCTCCCTAACCCCAACCAATGTCCATGAAATGTCCCCAAAAGTTCAAAAACCCCAACGCCCTATTCCCACCCCCCCCAAAAGTCTTTAAAAAAGGGGCAATGTACAGTCTCTCTCTACTTTGGCCGGCGGTGTCCTGTGGCCAGGTGGTCAAGCAGCTCTCTCCGGAGGGCCTTGAGCAGGGCTTTCTGCCTCTCCACCTCCTGCTCAAGGTAGGCCACTCGCAGGGTTAGTCAGTGCACACGAGCCTTGCAGGTACTGTGGGGGGGCAGTTGTTGGTTTTGCTGCTCGGCGGCGGCTGGTGACTGCCGGACCACGTCACTGTACCGCTGGAGGATTGCGCTGGCTGTATGACCCAGGGGCAGTGGAGGAGGATGCAGCTGTTGTTGTTGATGTTGACTGAGAGTCATCCTCCTCCTCCAGAGCCACCAGCCGCCGATATTCAGTGACAATTGCCTCCAGTTCCGTTGCCTGGCCCGGATAGCCAACTCCTTCCTTGATAGTTTAGAAGGAGTATCTATATGAAGAAAGAAAAAATACTGGAACCAATACTCTTTAAGATTAACACAAAATAATTCAACAGGAAGTTGTGTCACAGTAGCACAAGCAACTTGCAAGCACAGTACATACCATTTGTGGCATGTGTCTATCTAACCTCCCACTTCGTCGGCCTCTGCTCTAACATTAGTGGGAGTTTCAGGAATTCTACTAGCACTATATGGACTCACTACATTAGACTCAGACAGTACACCAGTCTTCTTCTTCTCTCTTGTTCAGCGAAATTAGTACGTAAACTTGTGGAAGCCGGCATAATGCCAGCGCAGTCAGCTTGCACCCAAGAAAAACAGACGCAAGCCATGATGACACAGCTGCGCGTTACTGTTACCAGTCCAGTACATGCAGGTGGGGAAGCTCTTACTTTTATATTACGGGTGGCAATGGCCATACTCTGTTACAAGGGATACTGCTCAATTAATTGAACTTTCACCCTGCCCTGCCCCTGACCACTACAAACGTAAATGAATAAGATAACATGATCATCTATCCCTTCACAGGATATTTGCTTATATAAGGGATGACTTTAGGTGCTTTGTTTTTATTGATTGAGTGAACACCGATAGGCCACACATGAATGACACAGGTGAAAAAAAATATTAACATAGGTAGTGAGTGGTCCCTGTAATCGCCTGAGGAAGGCACTTGTGACTTGACTTGATAATGTGAACTATACAATATAGACACACAATATATGCTGTGCTTGCAAACTACTGCTAGTCAAGGGAGTATTCTGAAAAATTACAACTTCTACTTTCCTCGGCTTTGCTACTCTTGCAAGGACGTGCAGTGTTACATGCTCTTCAAAGTAACACTCTTTATCCAGTGACTGTCTACTTTGTCTACTCTACATACACCTATGCTATTTATGAGGAAGATACCATCAATGCATCCATCCATTCAAAGTAAATGTCAGTCATTCTTCATAATGTCTCAACTGGATAAACCTTACTTTTTCTCACCGAAAAACACCCTTTTCATTTTATTTTGTAAACCGCCACCCATGCATCCGTGCTTGACTTGCATTTGAATTTGACCCAAAGGCTATATTGCGCACACATACAGTTTCTGTTTCACCCACCCAGGCAGTCCTCTTTTCTTTCTCCTTCCACCCATCCTTGCTTCAGCCTTCAACCGGCCATGCATCAGATTCCCAGCCACCTGTGCCTGCATTCAAAAACACATATAATTCTTTGCCAGTCATTAATTTAACTCGCTCGTCCTTCACAGCTGAGTTGAAGTCAAATTTAGAGGAGGCCATTGGTTACTTGTCAACTCCCACTGCTAATGCTATTGCTAATGCGAAGTCAAGGGTGACTGTCTTCTACCTTGTTGACAAAAATTTAGTACTAAATTTGTAAGTCTTCTTAACAGTAAAGTGTACTTGTACTGTACAACATATACACCCCTGCAGCGAGCCTACTCTGCAATCTCAATAAGTAAGGAATATAATAGCTTACCACTGCCCGCCACTACTGAGGCATCCCCCACAGCAGTTCCTGCTGGCACCGCATCCGCCCCTGGAGTGACCACCTCCGCGCTGGCCCCAACACTGGTGGTGGGCTGTGCCGATAGTGTTCCGCCTAGAAAATACATTTCATATTTTTAGATGCCATATAAACCACTCCTTATTTTGTCTAGGAATCAAAAAAAATATTACTACATAAACAAATTTAATTATTTGTGACTCTCTAGTCTAAACTAAAAATTCCCCTTTCGGAAGGGGAGGGTGTTTTTATTTATGCTTAGCCATAACATGCTACACTTTTTGGCACAACTGATGAATGCTTGCTTTTTAACACGCACCATTTTTCTCATAACAGACAGAAGCTTCCTTTCTACGAACAAGAGCAATATGTTACTCATCATCATAACCACCAGTACTTTAAGTTCCAACCAGGTGAGGGGTCTCCCACAATTAATGTGTAAAATCAGCCACTGTTCAGTTTTCAAGAGTTCACCTTTTCTCTTCTATGAAGTGTATTTAATTTTAATAAATGTTTTTATATAATGCACAAATGAAAATTATTATACAGAGTACACACAGAGCTAGTTGTTTTACTTTTAATAAAGCTTTAAAACTTACATAGACTCTGTGGTTTTTGGTCATGAGTGAGCGAGCGAAAGGGTTTGCAATTTGCAAGCATGATTCTGTGACTCTGAAAGGTCGGGACTCTGACTCCGTAGTCTTATGTTCTGGGTTGTATAATCATTGGGGATCATCGCTGCATTCGGGAGCTAAATAATGACTCTAACACACTAGCTAGTCAGTAAGGAGATTGGGGGTTCAACTTCTGTTATGACTGAGGTTTGTGGAAAGTCTAACTGCGCCTATTATCACCAATGCCCTATTTCTTGTCCATAGTTCTGTATGTGCAGAATAGTTCCTGCAACAGTAGTAGTATGTCCTCCTAGCCAATCAAAAAGTAAACTAGTATTTTATTCTTGGTGGCCATTGACATTTTATTGTTGGGAATTGTCAAAGCATAAACATTAAGAAGACTTCAATAGACATTATGGACAACACAGAGGACTGCACTCAGTGCCTAGAGCTATTGCTGAATAGGAGTTTTGTTTAACACCTTTTACCAACTGTGCAAGCTTAGCTAGCTACACAGATAGACTAATAATAATAAATAGTAGTAGCACAGAGAGTCATAGTAGAGACAGGATAAGAATTTAGAAACAGTCTACAAGAAGATCAAAGACGATTTAGGAAAAAATAGAATTATGATGAACGTTTGGAATAAGTAGGTGCTGTAAAAGTTAGGGAAGTATAATTATTAATATTAACAGGAAAACTTACTGGGGCCAGCAGAAGAGCCCTCGGCGGACCTATCCTGGCCTTCCTGCTCCGCCAGCGCCGCCACAGCCACCTCTGTCCTCTTGCCCCTGGGAGGTGCTGATGCGCATGAAAGAAAGACACAAACATGGATGATTGTTGTCAACGAAATCAAACATTTCAAAAAAACAATAACAAATTATTTCGGGCTGGAGGAGCTACGACACCAACCAAGAAGGCCCCATAGTCTCCCGGCTCCGCTGACCTCCGTCCTACGCTCTATTATCCTGTTGCTTATCCTGCTTACCTGCACCGGATCCGTTTGAGTGATCCGACCCGCATTCCATGGGTGCAATCCCGGAGTTTCTCCGCCGTTGTGGAACGGAGCTACGTCGAGTGTTGCATTGAGGCCTAATCCAGCAGGGAAGCCGGGGTCTCGAGTGCTTGTTCTGCCGGGTCCGAGTTGAATAACAACGGACTGCTGAATGTGGTTGGGTCCAGCGCGGAGCACTCAGACTTTTTTGATCGTTCCGCTACTATCAGCTGCCTGGTGCCCTACAGTAGGTGAGGTGACGAGTGACGCACGGTGCTGTGTGGGGGGTCCCTGACCGGGGGCTCGGCATTCACATCGCCGGTTCCCCCAGGTCGGTGCCTCGCTGCGTACTACTGCTCGCTAATCGTCAGTCCCTCATGGCTTACTCCTGCTCCGCCTAATATTGCCCCGGAGAAGGCGCCTCTCCGTGGTGACCACCATGTTGGAGGATGAAAGGCATCTAGCGGAGCAGGCTCGAGCTGGCCCGTCTCTGCGAACGGTGCTGGAGGCACTCATGGCACTTAAGGGGACTATTGAAGTCCAGACTTGCAGTTTGTTGTCTGCGATGGATGGACTCGCAAGCCCGAGACCGGATCCTGACTCGACACTCGCGACCCGGCAGCCAGCCCGCTTTTCAATAGACGTTTCGGAGACGTATCTTGACCCGGCGCTGGAAGCAGAGTTTACCCCTATTGTATTGGATCTACCTGAATGTACTATGCCTGGCCACCCACTGGAACCGTTGGAACCCCTGATTGTGTATCTTTCGGAACATTTACATGTCGTCCCCATTTTGGAACTTTCCACTTTCGATCTTTTGCTGTTTCGGACCGTGTCGACTCCCCTCCCCTGTCTGTCCTTCAAGATGGCGGATGGGGTAAAGCTTGGCTTCGAAGGCAGGGAGGGGCAACATTGGTACCAGCCATCTGCATCGGGGCCTGCCGTTCTTTTCTCATCTGTGTACTCCTGTTTTGTAGACTTTTGCAGTACTTTGTGGGAAGGGCTTTCCTTAATTGACGACTTCAGTGACTTTGATCGACGGGGCCAGGGTTGAGATTTTTATCTGGGTCTCTCATTGTGGCACTATGTTTACCAGGATTGTTTTTATTGACCTAACGGAGTCCGGGGCGGGGCTGGCTATGACGGGGGAAGGAGACCGGGAGTGCGTAGAAATATGCCCTCCTCCTCTTTCCCTCATCGAGTGGGGTTCTTTGCCTTTACTTCTCTTTCCCTTCCTTCTATATTTCAGGTTCTGGTTACTGGGCGACAGGCACGCTGCGAGGGGGGTGGCCGTAGTCATCAGCAGGGGTGCAGGGTGGGGGGGTGGGGGTATGGGTGTTCGTTATTATTTTTGTTCTATGGCCTCTTTTTCCTTCTCTTCCCTTGTCTTTTCTTCTTTTTCCTTTTCCGGGTTAGTATAGTGGGTTCGGCTTTCTTACATCCTTGTTTCTACATCTGTACCTCGCCCCTTTTTTGAGGTTTTGGTGCTATGGGGCGGACGATAATGATGGCGTAGGCGAACAATAATGTGCTAGCTTATCCTAAGGCTGTATGTCTTAACGCCATTGACTTACATTATAGCGAGATTATCTTGGACACGTTGTTCTTTTGCTCGCCCCCCTTTGTGATCCGAGACACTGTACGATACCTGATCCTTTCTACTTATTATTGTAAAATGAAAACCTCCTATCCTGTTTTCGAATTGAACTGCTTTTGCAACTGACGCGCTTTGTGGTTGGGGTTCTATGCTCCCCAGGGAGGCGGGTTCGAAGTTGGATAATAATAACGTACTGAAACGCTAGCGGCCAGCCCTTGGGGTTGTAGGCCCTTGTCAGTATCTGATTTCAAATGTTAAATAAAGGTTTTAAAAAAAATAATTATTATTATTTCGGGGAAATAAACAACAATTGCACTAAATGTATTGACCTATCAGATGTGGTCTACTAGGATATTAGTATTGCTGGATTCGCGGACCGTCTACTTGGAAAGTTATGTAACTCACTAAACCAACTACAAAAAGGTTCTACTAGGATTGGCAGCACTCAGCAGCACGTAAAGTGACAGACACAGTCCGTCATGATTGCAGACCACTAAAAAATGTCCTACTAAATGACAAGTCATAATATACTCAACCTATCAATCCACCACCACTATCTCTTCTTAGTGGTAGGAGTACAAAGGAAGGACTGGACTTGAGTCTCTAGTCTGTAGCATTACGCGGTTCTGTAAAGTACACTCATAATCACTCAGGCCAAATGAGCACAAAATTGAAAACAAGTAAACATAGTAGCACCACCACTCAGCATGCGAGCACCTGCAATCACAGAAGCTTTTGAAACATAATTTACCTGCGATGTAATCGGCAGCATTCTTGCTCTTCGGAAAAAACATATATTTGCAATATAACACAGAGCAGAAGAAAACAAAGTAGTTATTAAATAGCTACTAGTACTCACCAAGCCCAGGGATCTCAACACCAGGCAGGTCGAGCAGGTCTTGTTCCCGGTCCAGTATGTCAGACCACTGGTGCGTCACCTAGTTGTATGTGCGCCGGACCCCTGACTCCCGATACATGGCCCGGCACACCTTACCCCATAGCTGGCGACGCTCCCGAAGGCCGTACGTGGTACCGGGCCTGCCGTCTGCTACGACGGTCTTCGGGAGGTGGCGCTGCACAAAGAAGACCAGTGCGGCCACCTCCACCGCGCTGAAGATCTCCCTGGGACTTACAGACTCCCCCCGTAAGCGCCCGCAAGGGAGCCGGCTGCGGGGTGCTGGACCGGGACTCTTCCCCTTGGACTTGCCGGCTCCCTTTGCCATGCTCCTGGGTTAAAGAAAGCAAAAAGAGGAAAGAATAGGGAAAAAAGTAAATAAAAGAAAAGAGAGAGTTAAAAGAAAAAGTAGTTATTAAAGTAACAAAAAGTAGAAAAAAACACAAAATATAGATGTACAAAAATAAAGAGATAGATAATGAGTAAAAAAGATTAAAACAAAGTTACAAAAAACAAAGGATTACAAAGATTGAAGCTGGATAGAAAAGGCATACCCAGAACCATGGCAATGAATGAAAAACAAGATGGCCACGGCCATTTCAACCACGTGGGTAAGTTTGTGCGATATTTTCCTCGCGAGCATGCAAAAATGGACGCGAACACGCAACTGCGGCCCCGAACAGGAAAAGCGCAACGCGAGCATGCAACTAGCGACCGGAAACGGAAATACGCAACGCGAACAGTGAAAACAAGAAGGCCGCACCCATATATGACCGCATGGGTGAGTTCGCGGTAGCCGTGGTGAAAATAATCCCGCGGACACGCAAGAATAAAAAAATACGCAATCTCGCAAAAGTTCACGGATTTTGCGGACCGCGAGTATGCTTTTGGGTAGGCGAATTCGCAAAATTCGCCCATACTTACACAATTTCCCAACGGATGGGTGAGCCCCACACAAAGACGCAAACAGATAACCAAACCAAGACCAGACTGGTTTGCTCACCCCACAAACCGAAACTTCCTGCCTCTGCTTATCCAGTTGTGACGGCCTGCCAAACTCCTCTGCTGCTGGCCACCACATTCTCTCCGAGGCCAGTGACCCGCCGATGATCAAAGTGTTGGTGTCAGATCGAAGGAGCTGACACAGAGACTCAAACCCAGTCAAAGCCCCGACGGCCCGAGACCACCAACACGATGATGAGCCCGGCGCAACTGTACAACTTGTCCAGCGGGGAACAAAGAGGGTGGTCAGTGGGTGGGGGCAGGTATAAGTACCTGTCCCCAGCCCGCTGTGCACCAGAAATGATGCAGCAGAGGTACCGGACGTAGAAGAGACTCCCAGAGGAGGGGGTCCATGCAACAGGGCGTGGGGAGGTGCCTAATGCTGCACTAAGGGGGCCGCCCTCTTACAGGGCCCAATGGCAGCCGCAGTATGTGGATGCCGATCACCGAAATGCCTGGGGCGGCAGAAGTGACATCACTCCTACATCACAAGACAGAAAATTACATCACAAAACCTTTGATCCCTGCCGATGAGCTCTAAAATAAACAAGCATTGGAAATGCAATAGGTCTCGCATTAGAAAAGTTTGAGCTATTGGTGTTGTGGAAATGTAATGATTTTGTATGTATGTATGTATGTATGTATAAATAGTTTTGTAACGCGCACTATTACTGGGGAGTATCCTGGCGCGGTGGGAAAGGCAAAGAGGGATGAACAAGGATCGACTTGAGTTATGTTTATGTTTTTCAATAATAAAAGTATTAATTTTGTTCTTTGAAATGGCAATAGTTATAAAAGTAGCAAATGTGACACCTATAGCATTAGTAAAGGTACATGTTTAGTTTTTCCCTGTCTTACATGTATTGATCCGACAATTCCCAATGGCGTAGAATTTTTCTAAATAATTAATACTGACATAATATTTGTTGTAATTTATAATGGTACTAGATTTAACGTTTGTGTTTTATTACTTGAATATCGACGGCAGAAAGGGGCATCGAAAGATGGGAGGGGGAGTTGGTATCCTTGGTTTGCTTGCACTGGACGGTAGGGGTCAGACATGGTGCGATTGGGGGTTGGTTCTGGGCAGTCGAGGTGCGGGGGGGATATGCGGGCAGCTGCAGTGCTCGCGGCGGCTTGAATGGTGGTACAGTCTGAGAAGAGAGGGCTGCTGATACAGGTTGTGAGGTGGGGGGGTGGGGTGTCAGCCGCATGGGCCGCTCTGGAGCATAGCGTTGTAATATAGAACGTTACGCCATTAAGGTGCTTCAGATGGCTCTGGGGATGGTGCAGTGCAAGGCGAGCAAGAGGTGGGCGAGGTAAAGGGGAGTGGGGGGATTGTGGCACCAACGCAGTGCCCTCTTGTGCAGGACGTGGGGGGGTTGGCAGGCATCCAGGGGGAGAGAAAATAAATGATTAAATAAAGTTTTCCGTGTAGCAGAACAGGCGGGTTGCAGGCGGTGCTGAGATGGGGTGGGCGGAGATCGGAATTGAGTGAGGAGATGGACGGGGCAGCAAGGGCGACTCTAGGAGAGTCAAAGGGCTGCGTCTGGGGGTGGGTGTGTGGTGTGTCCATTGGTGGGTGGTTGGAGTTGCAGTGCAGCGTTGGGAGAGGCAGTGCTAAGGGAGCAAGTTGGAGGGAGGCAAAGGGCGCCACGTGGGCTCCAACACAGGGCAGCCAAGGTGGAAATGCACACCTCGCTGTGAAGTGTGTCAATGGTTTCAGTGTACTGAACCACTGCTCCCTTATGTGGTGGGAAGAAACAAAATGAAATGTGAATGACACTTTAACATGCCATAGGATGACGATGCTGACGAAAAGCATATATTATGCGTTGGAAAACTGTTGAAGCTTCTGAGAAATCTAAAGCCATCTGTAGGCGAGACCTAAAATAGCCTTTGTGGACAGAGATGATTTTAACAACTTTCGTTTTATATTGCAACTCCCTGTCCTCTTGAAGGTCTTAGAGAAACAAGCGTGCCCATCGAATCCAAGAAATACCCCTTATGAAAACCTTCGGAATAACTTGTAATCTGAGATCATAACAGTTTTCAGTAAAGAGATGTGGGAGTACATGTTTTTATTGCATGGCTCGGCTTTGGGCTGGCCTTAGGATCAAGTAAAAACAAGTAAAGCTGGTGGCAATGAAGCAGGGGGCGGGGCAGCTGAACCCTTTGATGTAGCTCACGGCCTGGCGGCCGTGAAAGTGCAAGCAATTAGGGGGGAGGAGAAGTGAGGCACAGATGGCTGGCTTTCATGTGCACGCGCTTTTTAGGTCAATGCGCTTGCGCATTGAGCCTTGCTTTTCACGGGCACAGCAGGAAATCGCCTGATGGTTAAGCTCTCGTTAAGCCCCAATATCTCTCGCAAGCTCAATGCGCAACCGCATTGACAGGCAAGACCTAAAAATATATATCACAGAAGGTGACATTATTTTGGTGTGGGATAAGGTCTCAAAAGCAATATTAAAGCAGAGTACTTTCTCACTTTTTTACTATCTACAGATTAACTAAGGTACTGCCATGATATGCCAAAGCAAAGTTGCCATCTAGACACATATCTTTATCACATTCCGTTGAATACTAAAATGGCGAAGCACATCTCCAATGCTTGTGTGAAAATTAAAAAGAAGTGAGGGTGTGACCTAACGGCTAGAGGGGTCGACCTGGAAGCTGGTGAAGCAGGTTAGAGTCTCCGCAGGACGCTCAACACCCTGTGATTCTGGGCAAATCACTTTATCTCCACATGCCTAACGAACAATGAATGTGTCCATCTGTAATGCAACTGATGTTCATGCAAAGCGCTTTGATACCTTGGGACTAGTTCCCAGTATATACAACTCCCAAAAATAAAAAAATAAAAGTAACTATCATTTGCACATGCTGACCCAATACATATCGACTTGCAGCGTCATGCTGTCAAGTGTACCTGCATATGGCATGTGCTGATGCATAACCACCATAAATGCTCCAGTATAGTCTCAATGTCCAGTCGGGCGAACACCCTAAATATCGAATCCAAAATATAGATTGCGCAAAATATCGAATCAAAAATATAGACAGCCCAGAATATCGAATTACTAAAATATAGACAGCCCAGAATATCGAATTTAAAATATTGATTTCCATAATATCGATTTTTTTTTAGTGTTATGTATGGTAGTATATGTATTAAATTATATATTAATTTTGTAATGTATGTTTAATTTTTTTAAACTAATGAATGTTATGTAATTTAATTTTTGCGTAATTTAATAGGGGAATAGGGTGGGAAGTAATTTAATTATAGTAAATTAAATATTAATTTTTATTTATATGTATTGTTGATTCATTGATTGATAATTAATTTTTAATTGGTAATTAATTTTATTAATTGGTAATTATTGTTTTATTAATTGGTAAATAATTTCTATAAATTGATTAATTGATAATTATTTTACTTGTATTTATTTGGAGCGGGTTGTGGGTTTATAGGGGAATAAGGGTGGGAAGTGATTTAATTGTAATAGAGTTAAAAATGTGTTTTATTTATATGTATTGTTGATTCATTGATTGATAATTAATTTTTAATTGGTAATTAATTTTATTAATTGGTAATTATTGTTTTATTAATTGGTAAATAATTTTTATTAATTGATTAATTTATAATTATTTTACTTGTATTTATTTGGAGCGGGTTGTGGGTTTATAGAGGAATAAGGGTGGGAAGTGATTTAATTGTAATAGAGTTAAAAATGTGCTTTATTTATATGTATTGATAATTAATTAATAATTAATTAATAATTGGTCATTAATTTGTATTAATTAGTAATTAATTGTTTTAAATGGTAATTCATTTTTATTAATTGGTAATTATTTTTATACTTTTTTTATTGGTATTGATAATTAATTTTATTTTATTTTAATATTAAATCATTACTTTCCCTACTGTTGCACTCTCTGGAGTGGGAATAGTAATTTTTACCCTCCTGCTATCCAACGCTTTCCCTACTGTTGCATTCACTGGAGTGGGAGTAGTAATTTTTACCCTCCCACTATCCAATGCTTTCCCTACTGTTCCACTCTCTGGAATGGTAATAGTAATTTTTACCCTTCCGCTATCCAACGCTTTCCCTACTGTTGCGCTCATTGGAGTAGGAATAGTAATTTTTACCCCTACGCTATCCAACGCTTTCCCTACTGTTGCACTCTTTGGAGTGGGAATAGTCATTTTACCCCTACGCTATCCAATGTTTTCCCTACTGTTGCGCTCTCTGGAGTGGGAATAGTATTTTTTACCTCTCTGCTATCCAAGGCTTTCCCTACTGTTGCACTCTTTGGAGTGGTAATAGTAATTTTTACCCCTACGCTATCCAACGCTTTCCCTACTATTGCACTCACTGGAGTGGGAATAGTAATGTTTACCCTCTCGCTATCCAACAAATTCTCTACTTTTTTTGACATTACATTTATTATTTTTATATTTTATGATTTGTTACATTATTTTAAGTATGTTTTATTTAATTGTTTTTAATATTTAATTAATTTAATATTATTTTTAATATATTTAAAAAATCGATATTTTAGTTAACTATATTTTTAACAATATATATTTTTGATTCAATATTTTAGTACTTACCTGTTTGTAGATAGGGATTCTATATTTTGTCCTTTGATATTTTGGGCATTTTATATTATGTCCCTCGATATTAAGTCACTGAACCGTCTAGTCCATTCTCTCCAAGAAGAAGCATGCACCACCCCACGTGCAGACAAAACCTGAAACACAGAGTGCAGCCACTTTATGTACTTGTTTAGCTTAAAATGCTCAGTGCAGACTCTTATTATAGGCTTCAATACCCCGTGCAGTAGCTCCATGTTCAAATATGGAATGTTTAGTGGCAATTGGCAAGATATAATGATTTGTTTTCCAGAGCAACGAGTTTGCTATTTAGTCCAATTGGTTTATTTGACTCAAACCAAGACAACAATTCCCAGAATGAAAAAAAAAACAAAAAAAACCTAGGATTAGAAAAGTGGTCTTCTGCCAACATGAAGTGGTCTTGCAAGGGAGACAGTGTTTAATGTAGAAGAGTGCGAGATAATAAAAGCCAAAAGAAGGAAAAGTACCCGACTGACCCTGGTCATAAAGGCCAAATGAATGGAAAGTGCTAGATTATTGTCAAGACAAAGCAATGAGAACACATTTGCTAATGTTTTTTTCGTATGAGGAGTCATACTGTGTTTACCGGTCAACGCAGCTTTACATGTGGGATGGCCACATAGACTGTGGGGAGGCATCAGATTTTAAGTCTCCTTTAAAAGGAGAATGACTAAAATGAAAATGTGTTCAAAATAAGAGACTGTGAAGTACCACAGCCCTACTTTACCCAGTGAATTGTGGAAAGTTTTCCTCCTAACCACAGCAGTAGTAGCAGCCAATGGTAACTGTACTTGAGGCCCTGGATAGCTTGCTCAGACTGGTTAGTGCCTCTGATAGGCAGGAAGGGTTGACACAGAGTCAGTAACATTAAACATAGGTCCAGGATCTTCCAGCCAAGTCCTGACTAATGGCCTGATTTCGGGTTTGGCGAACCGAGTAAAGACAGACAGAGTGGTGGAAAACTTAATTTTCATCAGCCTGCTCTTACTTTGCCGGCCAAATCGAGAGAAGCCTGCCTGTCCCACAGACATCTCTGTACATTGGCATGAACTACCCTCACTGCCTGCAGTTCCTGTCAGTTTTCGAAAAGTGTGACGAACGGCCGTGTCAAACATGATGGCCAGCCATCAAACTTTCCTAATGTTTCTTTTTTCAAATATGAAGTCCCAGTGATGGAGTTTGGTAGTAAAAAATAAAAAAACACATAGACATCCCTAGATTTCCCAGCTATGTGCTATTGGGCCCCCAACCGTCTAAGATAGCCCTATAAATCAGGTAGAGGGAAAAAAATGGCACTGAGTTTTGGGCACCAAGAAACAAGTTCTCCTCTCTGGGTGGGGCTCTGAGGTTGTCCCGATACATTTCATTTGGCTTCATAAACTATGGGAACCGTTGGGAATGGGGAAGTTAACAGCTGTCGCTACTCATAAAGTCCCCATATTTGATAAGCCGTGGCAGCCATGTATTCAATACTTATTAGAGGAAGTCCGAGAGCTGACCTGTCTACTTTATCTGCGGATTCTCTGGCTAACATCATCAGATGATTCTCCTTTACATGCACCATTATCACACTCTCTCAGACAGTGACGTTTATGCATAGTGTAACTCCTTACGCTTTCTCCAATTCATACTGTAACCCTCCCTTTTGCTTAGTGCTGTGCTAACTTTTTTCATTGTTATCACGCGTTCTCATCTGTTCATCACCACCGGCCACTGGATGTAGGTGGGACATGGCTGTAATACATGTTTCTCTATAAACAATAAAAGATCTAAAACCTAAAAAATAAAAAAACGATGGCTTGCACCCTGGGGATTTTTGCCAGTGGTGGTGGCATCATTACTTTTTTCCTGTCCCTCACCATGAGGTTGTACCTCCAAAGGCCCTGACTCCATTGGGCAGTCGGGGGAAGGTTTACACTGATGGACAACATTTTACTCTGTTGACGTAAATCTGGAAATCCCTTGATTAAGAATCTCAGTTGGGCAGACCACTCTACTCTGCAATCTTTGTAGCGTAGTCTTACTCTGCAATGCAAAATGTAAACTCGGCCATAAGACGTTGCTCTACAGTCATTTCATATTTACCTGTCATATTAGGTTCCTGATTTCTCACACTGATTAGTGAACCTGTGCCAGAAGTAGGCAAGCAGGAACAACACCAAGCCTGCCCAGAAGCTGCAATCCTGCATGCAATGTTAGCAGTGTAGTTCACATCTGAGAGAAGTTCAGTGATTTCCTGGCTACATGTGACAAGCAATTGCCATGTTTGTTGGAAATATTAGCCACGCTGATAATAACGAACACAATATGCAGCCACAGATTTGATACCATGAGATGAGTTATTGATCAGACCCCACCTCAGTCTTCCTATCTCCGTCCTTCAGGAACTCTTTCTCTGAAGGAAACCTGTGATTTTTTTCATAGGGACCCCACAATTCTTCTGAGTTTGTATCTTTCAGGAAATGCACTGGAGGGTGCAAGAACAAAAAAATCCACCCATACTGCTTTCTGTCCAAAGCTAGACAGACCTAGACCCAGACAAGAAGCGCCTGGATACCCTATCGAGTGATTATAGCCATATTTTATAAATCCTGATTTATTGATTGACCTGCATTTTGAATCTTTAACAGGAAGCAGCTTGATTTCCAAACTACCCTGCATGAGAAGCACTAGAACAAGCAGAGAGCTTCAGCTAACTACAGCATCTACTATAAGTGCACTAAACTACAAGCTAGACCCAGACCTCATTGCAGAATGCATCATGCATGCAACACAGATCCATGTTAAAATATTGATGTTAAAAATATTGCTGAAAAAAATATTGATGTAAAAATTAACCCTGGGCGTAGTACTACCCTACGCTCGTGGAGTGTGCGTAGTTTGTGCTACTACGCACTACGCGAATTGCACGTAGCACCGTGCAAAAATACGTAGCGGCATTTTATGCTTGCTCGCAGACCTCAACATCAAGTTGGAGACCACGAGCGAGCAAAATCAACATCCCGGCGAGACTTTTTCCTCATTCGCGATCAGCAACTTCAAGTTGCCGATCGCGAGCGTGGAAAATAAACCTCCCGGCGAGATTCTCAAAGTGGGGAGGTCAGGTTTCTCATTGCAAGTGGTCGCGTTTGCTCGCGATGAGAAACTACCAGTCCGCGTTGAGAAAGCTGCCGCTCAGGTACAAATCTACTTTAGCGGCAGAAAACGACCGCTTGCACTGTGCAAGATGCCGTTTGCAATGATTGTACAGTGCGGACAACCATCCGGCACTGTGCAAACAGTGCGAACAGCATTTTCCCTACCGCACCATGCAGTTCGCGTAGCTACGCGTAGGGTGTGTAGTGCGAAGTGCACATCTCGTAGCTACGCGGAGCGCTACCACGCAAACTTCTCCCAGGGTTAGTAAAAATATCGCTAACAAAAATATCGACTCCCTATACATAAACAGGTAAGTACAATAATATCAACACAAAAATAGTGATGTAAAAAATATAGAAGTAAAAAATGTCGACTTTCAAAAATTACATAACTTAGATAAAATTAATTAAATAATATTAATATTATTAACAAAATAAATTAAATTTAATACATATTTTAACTAATTATAACAAATAAACTTAATTTAATAAATATAAACAAATAAAAGTGTACATATACATATATTTACTTCAATACATTTTACTAACTATTATCTTTATTTAATTTATAAACATTATAAATTATATAAAAATAAAATATACAGATATATAATATTTTAAAATTAAATAAAATATTCTATATGTATATATATATTTTTTTAAATAGTTTTTATTTTCAGTTAAACAAAACAGTTAGGACAGTGCTTGCAAACATTCCATTACATTACATAGTCTTAGATCTTCGAACACATTGCAGGCATATTCAATTTGAAGAGTCATGAATTATTACAGAAAGCAGCATGTATCAATATTTCAAAACCTCATCCCCTCACGTTGGCTGTCTAGGAACTGTCTGGGTCTTCACCCTCCCCATCACTACAAGGCGGCTCACAGATGTAACCTCGAAATTTGTTCCAGGCCCCCCCGGATTCCATCCCATTTCCTCGGCAACCACTGTGAATAAAAAACGCCTTTTCTGCCACCATTATCTCATCCATATCTCTACACCATTTATTAAGGGTCGGGGAAACTGCAGAGCCCCATAACATAGCAATGTTGTGCTTTGTCACCATCATGCCCAACATCACCCAATCTTGCTGTCGGTGGTTCAGGTCATTGGTAAGTAAGTAAGCAGCGACGTGGCTCTGGCAATAAGGATATGTCTATTGCTTGGTGTTGTGCCTAATATTCCATTTGACATCATTGCATGCTTCTCCTAGAGTGTTAAGGTGAGTTCATTCTGTGTTCTGTATTCCTATCCTGGCGGTTGCTGAGGCAGGTTAGAGATAACTTGTATTCCTGTACCTGTATCTCCATTAAAGCCCGTTGAACTCACTGCTTGGCAGAGTCTTCTTCGTAACATTTTGGCGACGATCCTGATCTTCTCGTTCACTTCTTCAATTCTTCCCCGTCCTCCAACGATTGTAAGCTGGACCGATGCTTATTTTATCTCGGATTGAAGCTTCGATTGCAAGCTTCCTGTGCCACGAAGGTCCATGAGTTTTCAACGGAGAATCGACTTCATTTCACTTCGTTGAAAAGAATAAGGTACTTTTTGTTTAGTTTATGTGCCCTCTCGCGCCAGCAGAGCAGCAAACCGCGAGAGCAAATAGAACAGCGCGCGCAACCATAAGTCGCGTTCTTCAATTTCTTGCCTCTTCGTCACGACGCTCTGTGCGCTCTGACGTCATCGCGCACAGCGTCGAGTTGCCATCTTGACTCTACATTCAAAGATACTATTTGCCAACCACGTTTCAATTGAAGATACTGTATTTTGCCAACCACGTTTCTGTAACTGGTAAATTATCGTTTTGGACATTACAATTCGATTACATGCAAGCCAATTACTCATTATTAAGAGGCGCTTTTCACACTAAAGTGTATTAAGGAATTTATAATTCATTTTTGGTGAATATTAACAATTTTAGTAATTTTTCTTTCTTCCTGCCTCAGCCTAATTCCGCTAAGTCATACTTCTTTCAAATTAAATACACTGATTTATCATTATGGCTACTACAGCCAACCATACTATTTCACCTCCGCCTGCTTTTCTTATTGAAGGAGAGACTCCTACCACTGAATGGGAAGAGTGGTTGGGTTTCTTTGAAAATTATTTGGAAGCTATAGATGGTCTTAGATTTCCTGCAACAAGAAAAAAAGCAATTTTATTGAATTCTTTAGGGAAAGCTGGACAACATGTTTTAAAATTTTTGCCAGAACTTCGTAATGCGGATGGTGAACTTGTTGATAATCCTTATAATGAAGCTAAGCAGAGATTGGAAAAATGGATACAACAATATGATTTGCATATCATCCTTGACCCGAGGTCTGATGATATGGTACTAGTTATTGAGGATTTCAATAACGTTGACACAGTTCTCTCTAAATTTAGTGATGTTTTCCGCCCAAGTTTAGGTAAATTGAAAGGTTATCTGCATGAGATTAAAGTAAAGGAAAATGCTACTCCGGTTAGGCATTCTCTCAGGAGAATTCCTATTGCAGTAAGGAAAGAAGTGAAAGAAATGCTTGATGACATGCAAAAGCAAGACATAATAGAACCTGTGGAAGCTTCAGAATGGCTTTCGCCAGTTGTTGTTACATAAAAAAAGGATGGTAAGCTCCGTTTTTGTGTTGACCTTCGTTCATTAAATCAGAACATCATTGTTGATAAATTTCCTTTGCCCAATATTTCTGAAATGGTTCTCTTGATGGATAAGGTTAAATTCTTTAGTAAATTGGACCTAAGATCTGCTTATCATCAAGTAGTATTACATCCTGATTCGAAGAAATGTACTGCCTTTGTAACTATTGAGGGTGTGTTTCAGTTCAAGAGGTTGCCATTCGGCCTGGCTTCTGCAGCCAGCGTGTTTCAACGAATGATGCATTCCTTGTTTAAAGATTTGAAGCATGTTCATTTTTTTCAAGATGACATTTTGATCACAGGAGTGGATGAACTTGAGCACAATTGCAATTTGTCTAAGGTTCTGCAAATTTTATCTAGTGCTGGTCTTACTCTGAGGAGGGACAAATGTCAATTTCTCTTGACTGAAATCGATTATTTGGGGTACACTATTTCTCAAGATGGAGTTACACCAAAGGAAGATTTGTTAAAAGCTATTAGAAGTGCTCCTGTACCTTCTGATAAAGACCAATTGAAATCTTTTCTTGGGTTAGTGGAGTACTACTACAAATTTGTAGCTAATTTTTCCCATAAAACAGAACCTTTACGAATGTTGCTCAGAAAGGGTGTGCATTTCACTTGGGAGGCTCAACAATCGCAAACTTTTGACAAAATTAAAAGTGAGATTATTAATGCTGGCATTTTAACTACTTTTGAGCCAGGTAGAGACACGTACATTACTGTTGATACTAGTGCTTATGGCATCGGTGCAATCTTGTCTCAGAAAAGTGGTGGGATTGAGAAAACGGTAGCTTTTGCTTCCCGTTGTCTCAATTCTTCAGAGCGTAATTATGCTGTCATTGAGCGCGTGTCATGGATTGGCAGCAGCGCAGGCTCACACACGCCACTAACCTTAGCTCAGGGTGTCCGGCAGAAACGACTTCGGATGCTAAGCTCTCCTTACCCCACCAGACGCGGAACCCACAGTGGAAGCAAAACACACTGTGCGCACACGTACCTAGCCGGGAAAGGGGAAGTGGATAAAATAATAAATGGGTAGCGATGATTCCTTGGGATCCCCCGGGAGTCTGGTCACCAAGATGCGTAGGACAGCAGGAGAGGACCCACCTGATTAGGGAAAAGTAAGGAACACAATCAACACTACACTTCAGGTGTCTCGGACAGTATCTTAAGCAACTCGTGGGCACATCACTCACCGGAATCATACAAAACCCAGGCAGTGAAGAAAGGACACCACAGCAAGCCTGCAAGGACTATGACTCGTTCTGTAATGAGTTCAGGACTGTGGCATGAGGTAGTCAGAAAAAGGATATGGAAAAATAGCGGTTGTTTAAAATGGCACAAACCGCTCTCAGAGTTCAGCCACAAGTTTATTTCAGGGAACCCACAAGGAACGTTCGTGGAATAATGTCTCTGTCTCAGTGTGGCAGGAATTGTCCGTGAATAAAACAAACAAAACAAAAACAGTTCTTAGACTACGTCTCCCAGAAACCCTCTCTGGAGAGAACGTACAAGAAATATTAGCGCAGCGCGTCTTCAGGCAGAACGCTGCCTAATATGAGGTGCAAGAACAAGATACGTCCCAAGAGTGCCCTAATCTCACTAGCTAGGGACTTTTAAACAATAAAGCAGAAAACGAAAACGAGCCCGTTTCCGTTTTTCGAGTACTTATCAGTAAAGCGCTGAAAGTTCCAAACGCTGGGTAATCACGGCTTCTCAAATCCAGGAATCTTCTAGCTTCTCGCTGGAATCCGGCGGGGAACACCTTCCGCCACTCCGATCTTCTCAACAAACAAAATTGACAAGCACCGTCCGTGAGGAGGGGAGGGGCTAATATGCCTTAGGTCTCATGGCTCTTCCTGCTTGCCCCTTGGAATGCTGGTCACTGTAGTTCACTCTACCTCTTCTACAAACGTCCCCACACGCATACCATCTTCGGGATCTTGATAGTAGTACCATCCCTCGACCCCCGGGCACCACAATCGCTACAGAACCCCCTCTCGAGGACTGCCGACTCGGCGGTCGACCAGGCTTGCCCGGATGCAGGGCATGGAACCGGTCAACCAGTTCCGGACAGTGCAGATTCCCTAGGGGTTCCCAAGACCGATCTTCCGGGCCATAACCCTTCCACTCCACCAAGTACTGGATTCTGCCCCTCACCATACGGGAATCTAGGATGGACTGCACCTCAAATTCCTCCTGACCATCCACATCAATAGGAAGTGGAGCTACCGGGAGCCTCATACTGGGAGGGCAAGGAACCAGGAGGGAGACATGGAACACAGGATGAATCTTCCAACCCACCGGGAGCAGGAGTTTCACAGCAACAGGGTTGATCACTTCAACTATACTATAGGGGCCCACGTATTTGGGTGTCAGTTTGGTATTCCCTTTAATGTGGAGATTCTTGGTGGAGAGCCACACTTTGTCTCCTACCCCATATGTCGGTTCGACCCTCCTTTTCCTGTCAGCGAAGCGTTTCTGCGCGTACTGGGCATCGGCCAGGCTGTTTCGTGCATCCAACAACACCGCTCTGAGATGGGCGTGGTGTTCGTGGATGCTAGGAACAGGGGAATGGACAGGCCACTCAAAGGGAAGGATGTTTGGATGGTACCCATGGAGGCAAAAAAAAGGCGAACAACCCAGTGTTGAGTGCACGGCATTGTTGTATGCGAATTCGGCCATCCAAAGTAACACAGTCCAGTCCATATCATTCCTCAGAGAGAAACAACGAAGATATTGCTCCAGGGTCTGGTTCAGGCGCTCCGTCTTTCCATCCGTCTGAGGGTGGTAGCTGGAGGATAGACGGGCATCAATGTTCAAGGTGGTACATAACGCCTTCCAGAATCGGGAAGTGAACTGAGAACCCCTGTCGGTGATCAATACACAAGGAAGACCGTGGGCCCGGACTATATGTTGAAGAAACACTTTTGCTAATTCAGTAGATGTGGGGACATCCTCCAGAGGTATGAAATGGCCCATCTTCGTCAAGTGATCGACGACAACTAATATCACTGTCATTCCATCACAAGGGGGCATCTCAACGATAAAATCCATGGAGAGAGTGTGCCAAGGCTGGGGAGGTATGGGCAAGGGTCTCAGTAGTCCCACCGGTCGAGCATGCACAGCTTTTCCTTGCGTACAGATGGCACAATTCCTCACATAAGACCGGACTTCCTCTCTTAGCTGGGGCCACCAGAAGGAACGCTCCACGATAGCAATAGTTTTGTACATTCCCATGTGACCCCCCAGAACCGAATCATGAGACCAAGCCAATACTCCTCAAGTCCTCAAGTACTTTTCACGTCCTCAAGAAAGTTGTTTGACGACAGGAGAGCTACAGATCCCACGCTTGCAGTTGTTTCCTGAAGGATCAAAGGTGTTTCTATGTCTTCGGTCTTTCTCTGTTCTCCATCCTCCAGACGTGACAGCGCATCTGCCTTCCCATTTTGGGGTCCGGGTTTGTATTTGATAATGAAGTTATAGTCAGAGAAAAACAGAGACCACCGTAACTGTCGGGGAGTGAGGGCCTTAGCTGTTTTCAAAAATAACAAATTCCGGTGATCAGTATAGATCTCAACTGTATGTACTGCGCCTAGTAGATAATGACGCCATTCCTCACATGCTCTTTTAATAGCTAAAAGTTCTTTGTCTGTTATGGCATAGTTCACCTCACAGGGCGTGAGCTTTTTAGAGAAGAAGGCAACAGGGTGTACTTGGCCCGTACTAGGGTGTCTTTGGGAAAGCACTCCCCCGACAGCATATTGAGATGCGTCGGTCTCCAGTATAAATGGTAGTTGTGAGTCAGGGTGACGAAGAATAGGAGCTTGAGTAAACTGCTTTTTCAGGTATTGAAAAGATGCGTCCGCATCTTTACTCCACACAAAAGGCATATTCTTTCTTAGCAAACAAGAAATCGGATGTATGATCTTGGAGAAGTCCTTGATGAATCTACGATAGTAGTTTGCGAAACCGAGAAAGCTTTGTACAGCTTTCACGGTTTTGGGTGTAGTCCAATTGAGTATCGCCTCCACTTTACTCAAGTCCATTTGAAAGCCTTTCTCGTTGATGATGTACCCAAGGAAGGACACTTCCTGGACGTGGAACAAGCATTTCTCCAACTTGGCGTAGAGAGAGTTACGTTGTAACCGGTCTAGCACAGACTTCACATGCATGACATGTTCTGAAAGAGTGGAGGAATATACCAGGATGTCATCAATGTAGACTATGCAATAGGTTTCTAGACAACCCCGCAGAACCTCGTCCATGAAAAACTGAAATGCGGCGGGGGCATTGCACAGCCCAAAGGGCATTACCCTATATTCAAACAGGCCCAGCTTCGTTCGAAACGCTGTCTTCCACTCATCCCCTTTTTTGACACGCACCAGATGATAGGCTCCACGCAGATCGAGTTTGGTAAAGTATCTGGCTCCTTTGAGTTGGTCCATGAGCACAGGTATCAAGGGGAGAGGGTACCGGTTTTTGATGGTCACACGGTTAATGGCTCGGTAGTCTATACAGGGCCTTAATTCTGCGCAATCCTTCTTAGGAATAAAAAACATAGGGGATGAGGCAGGAGATGATGAGTGCCTGATGAATCCTGATGCTAAATTCTCTTCAATGTATGTTTTCAGATATTCTGTCTCCTTCTCGGTCATGGCATAGACCCTACTACATGGAATATCTGCTCCTGGTATGAGATCAATTCTGCAGTCGTATACCCTGTGTGGCGGCAAATGGGTAGCCTGTTGTTTGTCAAACACAGGGGCGAACGACTGATACTCCAAGGGAAGTATCGTGGCACAACAGTATCGCTCAAGAGGACATGCAGCCGCCAGACAAAGAGAAGACGAGAGTTCGGTAGTGCAGGGAACCGAAGAAACCTGAGTACAATGTTCCTGACAGTAATCGGATGACAAGGTAATAGTGCGTGCGGCCCAACAGACCTTTGGATCATGTAGAGTTAACCAGGGCATTCCCAGGATGAGCCGAAACTGGGGGGCATCAATGAGATCAAACTGGATGTATTCCTGATGATTGTTTCCAATTTGCATCAGCATGGGACAGGTGTGGTAGGCCACTGGACCCGACGAGAGAACAGTTCCATCCACGGCTTTCACCAACTCCGGTTTTTCTTTTTTCTCACAGGCAATTCCGATCTTCATGGCAAATTCCTGATCAATATAGTTCCCGGTGGCTCCTGAATCTACTAAGGCATCTATATTCAATGATTTCTGTGGGGTGACCCAGAGGATGATTTGAAGGTTCATATGCGCCACTGCAGGATGCAATGTGTTTGCAAGACATGGGGAGATCATTTGCGGCAAACAACCCAAGACAGAGACCTCTTCCTGGTTTGGGTTCTTCAGTTTTCCGTCGGTTGATCGGACTGTACTAGAGCTTGTATCCTTGGGACGGGGTTTCTGGCTGGAACGGTATTCCGGGCTCTACAGTCCTTAATGAAGTGACCCCCTTTTCCGCAATAGAGACATTGCTTCAAACGACGTCTTTTCTCTTTTTCTTCCTGTGTCAGCGGTCCCCGGATAGCACCGATTTGCATGGGTTCAGGACCTTCGGAGGGTTTGGAACGTTCTTCTATCGGACCTCTAAAGCGAGGGTAGAAAGGGCAATTGTCTCCTCGTGATCTATCCCCTCTTCTCTCTAGGAGCCTGTGATCCAACTGGACAGTCAAATCAATGAATTCTTCACAGGTGTCGGGTAACTGTACCACTTGTGCAAGGACGTCCTTTAATTCACCACGAAGGCCTTGATAAAATAATGAGATGCGTTTTGCAGGGGGCCAATCGGTCTCTACCACCAGCCTGTTGAATGAGGTGATATAAGTCAACAAGTCCTGCAAACCTTGACGTATGGTGAGTAGTTCCCTATCCAGAGTCAACATATGAGATTTGCGATCAAAAAGTTTGCGCAACTCAACACAAAAAGCAGAAAAATCGTGCAGCACTGGGTCGTTCTTCTCCAGCAAAGGGATGTTCCAGCTAGCAGCATTACCCCACATATAAGACATCATAAAAGCTGTCTTAGCAGAATCGTCCTGAAATACCCCGGGCTTACATAAAAAATGTAACCTACATTGATTCAGGAATGTTTCAAACTTACGGGGGTCTCCGTAAAAGCGTTCAGGGGAAGCCAAAGGAACGCCTACGGTCTGCACCACATGAACGGTATGAGCGGCTTCAGCCGAGGAGGCACTAGAGGTGGCTAATTGAGGGGGAACAGAGAACCCACCCCCTTCCGCTTCCATAGGTTTTTTTGCACCAGGGGGAGGTAAGGTAGCAGGTTTAATATAAGGACTCCCTCCTGTTCCTTTCTGGACTAGTCCTGCGACTTCCCTTCTTAAGGTGCCCACTTCTTTATACAGGGTTTGATTTTCAGCTCGGGAAGTGGCTACTTCCTGTTGTAAGGAGGCCATGCCTTCCACCAGGGAGGCCAAGACTGCCTCAACATTCATTGTTCGGGCCGGTGTGTCAACTTGGGCTTGTCAATCTGTCATGGATTGGCAGCAGCGCAGGCTCACACACGCCACTAACCTTAGCTCAGGGTGTCCGGCAGAAACGACTTCGGATGCTAAGCTCTCCTTACCCCACCAGACACGGAACCCACAGTGGAAGCAAAACACACTGTGCGCACACGTACCTAGCCGGGAAAGGGGAAGTGGATAAAATAATAAATGGGTAGCGATGATTCCTTGGGATCCCCCGGGAGTCTGGTCACCAAGATGCGTAGGACAGCAGGAGAGGACCCACCTGATTAGGGAAAAGTAAGGAACACAATCAACACTACACTTCAGGTGTCTCGGACAGTATCTTAAGCAACTCGTAGGCACATCACTCACCGGAATCATACAAAACCCAGGCAGTGAAGAAAGGACACCACAGCAAGCCTGCAAGGACTATGACTCGTTCTGTAATGAGTTCAGGACTGTGGCATGAGGTAGTCAGAAAAAGGATATGGAAAAATAGCGGTTGTTTAAAATGGCACAAACCGCTCTCAGAGTTCAGCCACAAGTTTATTTCAGGGAACCCACAAGGAACGTTCTTGGAATAATGTCTCTGTCTCAGTGTGGCAGGAATTGTCCGTGAATAAAACAAACAAAACAAAAACAGTTCTTAGACTACGTCTCCCAGAAACCCTCTCTGGAGAGAACGTACAAGAAATATTAGCGCAGCGCGTCTTCAGGCAGAACGCTGCCTAATATGAGGTGCAAGAACAAGATACGTCCCAAGAGTGCCCTAATCTCACTAGCTAGGGACTTTTAAACAATAAAGCAGAAAACGAAAACGAGCCCGTTTCCGTTTTTCGAGTACTTATCAGTAAAGCGCTGAAAGTTCCAAACGCTGGGTAATCACGGCTTCTCAAATCCAGGAATCTTCTAGCTTCTCGCTGAAATCCGGCGGGGAACACCTTCCGCCACTCCGATCTTCTCAACAAACAAAATTGACAAGCACCGTCCGTGAGGAGGGGAGGGGCTAATATGCCTTAGGTCTCATGGCTCTTCCTGCTTGCCCCTTGGAATGCTGGTCACTGTAGTTCACTCTACCTCTTCTACAAACGTCCCCACACGCATACCATCTTCGGGATCTTGATAGTAGTACCATCCCTCGACCCCCGGGCACCACAATCGCTACAGCGCGAGGCACTGGCTGCTGTGTGGGGTGTGTCTCATTTTCGCACCTATTTATGGGGTATGCATTTTTGCTTGAGGACTGACCATAAGCCTCTTATTAAGATCTTGTCACCTGGTGGAGCTAATAATTGTTCTCCTCGCTTGATAAAATTTGCAGCTAAGTAGCAAGAGTATACGTACAAATTAGAACACATTTCGGGTTGGAGGAATACTCAAGCTGACTGTTTGTCACGTTTACCCATTCCTTCTGAAAAAGTAAATGAGGATTTTGAAGATGAAAGTGTGTGTGTGATTGCTGGTTTTGAAGATGTTTGTACTAGTGAGTTTTGTTCTATCACCAAAGAGGAGTGGCATCAAGCAGTTCTAGAGGATTCTGATTTTAGTGAACTTGTTAATGCCATCCGGTTAGGTTGGAAAAGAGAGGGTGATGTTAAACCTTCTTTGCGTTCTTTTGTAAAGTTGCAAGAGGAACTTAGTCTTGGTTCTTCTAATGATTTGGTGGTGCGGGGTGAAAGATTTGTCCCACCTACCTCTCTCAGAAGGAAACTCTTCTGTCTTGCTCATGAAGGTCATCTTGGGCAAAATATGACTCTCAAACGCCTTAAAAAAAGTTTTTGGTGGCCTGGTATTGATGATGATGTTCGAAGATGGGTTGAGTTATTTTTGTTGTGTAAGGAGAGTGAGAAGAGGTTAAAAATTATTTCTCCTTCTCAGGGTTCTATTGTTAGTTTAAGTGATTTACCTTGGGACAAAATTTGCTTGGACATTATTGGTCCAATGGACTCTTTACCTAGTGATTGTAGATTTGCCTTGGTTTTGTTGGATGTTTGTTCTCGGTGGTTGTGTGTGGAATTTATGAAAAATATTACCACTGATTCGGTAATTAGACAATTGAGATCAATATTTTTAAAGGAAAGTTTTCCAAAGGTCTTAATCACAGATAATGGGACTCAACTTACTTCTTTGGCCATGCATTCTTTTCTAGCCAATCATGGGATCAAACACATGTGCACTTCATTGTACAACCCACAGGGTAATGGCATGGTTGAGCGGATGAATCGTTTAGTCAAAGGGACCATACAGATGTCTCTGCAAGGACAGGGTGATGTACGTAGGGCTGTGGAAGAAATGGTTTGGTCGTATAATACTACAGCTCATGGTGTTACTGATCAAGTTCCTTTCGAGCGTATGCGTGGTAGGCTTCCAAAAACT
This sequence comes from Lissotriton vulgaris, assembly GCF_964263255.1. Classification (NCBI taxonomy): domain Eukaryota; kingdom Metazoa; phylum Chordata; class Amphibia; order Caudata; family Salamandridae; genus Lissotriton; species Lissotriton vulgaris. The sequence continues at coordinate 1,654,708,404 of NC_141695.1, read as the reverse complement.
AAGTTGGTTCCACAGTGGTTGTGGGAGAGTGCAGCTGTTTCTAAGGTTGTTCCAGGTAAGGTTGGAAGAGTTGAAGTGGGAGATTTGATCAAAATTAAGTTAGGTCGCAGAGAGCATGGTATGAAAAAGTTTTTCTGATCCTATGAAAGTTAAGGAGGTTCATAAGTGGCATGTTGTTTTGGAGAATGGGCAGAGTTGGAATTTCCGTAGGATTGCCTTGTATTCTAAAGGGAGTGTCGTGAATGAAGGTTTGAATGAACGGTTGGTGCGGAATGGAATGTCTTCTAAGGAGAGGTCCTCTTCCCAGGGGACTCTTATAACACCTAATTCTTCCGAAGAGTCTCCTATAACACCTGAGTCTACTAGAGGAAATGCTCAGATCTTGGGACGTGTAGCTTCTAGTAGGATTTCTCGTATTCCTAAGAAATACAATGATTTTGTTAGATATTAATGTTTATTTATCCAGCTTGTATCGTATGTTTCACATGTGATTTTCTTATCCCTTCAATGTGGATTTAGTAGTCATTGTTATCTTTTGAACTTGTATTACATTCAACTTGCTTTGTATTTATTATTGTTTTTCTTTTATTTTCTTTTGTTTTAAGGAGAGGAAATATGTTGTGCCTAATATTCCATTTGACATCATTGCATGCTTCTCCTAGAGTGTTAGGGTGAGTTCATTCTGTGTTCTGTATTCCTATCCTGGCGGTTGCTGAGGCAGGTTAGAGATAACTTGTATTCCTGTACCTGTATCTCCATTAAAGCCCGTTGAACTTGGCAGAGTCTTCTTCGTAACACTTGGGAAATCGTGCGCATTACTGCGATCCAGTATGTCAACATATATCTACAGTCCCAAATGGCGTGGAAGAACGTTCCCTCCTCCCCACAGTTACGGAGACAGAACTTATGTGTGGCTTTACCTATTTTGTGAAGGGTTGTTCTTGTGTAATATATACGGTGAAGTACCTTGAGTTGGACCAGCTGTAATCTGGAGGGGATAGCAGTTTCGCGCGGTGAGGAGAGGGCCTCTTGCCATTCGGAGTCATCAAGGGAACCCACCTCCTCAGACTAGGTCTGTTTCAGTTTGGACATCACGTCTGGTAAATATTCTATATTTAATTAACACATTAAACTATTGAAAAAATAATAAAACATGCATTTAATAACAAAATAAACGTAATAGTAGTGAAAAGATTGGATAGCGAAGGGGTAACAATTACTATTCTCACTCCAGTAAGTGCAACAGTAGGGAAAGAGCTTGATAGTGGAGGGGTAAAAATTACTATTCCCACTCCACTGAGTGCAACAGTAGGGAAAGCGTTGGATAGCGTAGGGGTAAAAATTACTATTCCCTCTCCAGTGAGTGCAACAGTAGGGAAAGAGCTGGATAGCGAAGAGGTAAAAATTCCTATTCCCTCTCAAGTGAGTGCAACAGTAGGGAAAGAGCTGGATAGCGGAGGAGTAAAAAATACAATTCCCACTCCAGTGAATGCAACAGTCGGGAAAGCGCTGGATAGCAGAGGGGTACACATTTCTATTCCCACTCCAGTGAGTGCAAAAGTAGGGAAAGCGCTGGATAAAGGAGGGGTAAAAATTACTATTCCCACTCCAGTGAGTGCAACAGTAGGGAAAGCCCTGGATAGCGGAGGGGTAAAAATTACTATTCCCACTCCAGTGAGTGCAACACTAGGGAAAGCGCTGGATAGCGGAGGAGTGAAAATTACTATTCCCACTCCAATGTGTGCAACAGTAGGGAAAGTTCTGGATCCCACTACAATAAAAAAGAAAAACATCTACATGTTTTTTACATGTAATTTCCAATATTAATATAATTAATATATACATTTAAATATACTTAAATATATTATTATTAACAAAGATAATAAAAAATCATTAGATACACATTAATGAACACTATAATATCCACAACACACACCTAAAATTAATTACACAATTACAATTATTAATTACGAATTGATTATTGGAAATTAATTTAAATGTTATATTTAATCAATACAATATTAATTACTTACCACCCTTCACACCATTTACACATATAAACACCACAACACACACCTAACATTAATTAAACAATTAACATTATTAATTATTAATTGATTAATTGAAACTAATTAGCAACTAATTATCAAACAATTATTAATTAATCAATAAACAAAATAATTATTCAATACATATTTATATAATTAAATTACTTCCCACCCTATTCCCCTATAAACCCACAACCCGCTACGGAACTAAAAACACAAAACTCAATAAAAAAAATATATATTAACTAAAATAAATAATTACTTAAATCTATATCAGCAAATTACTTCCCACCTTATTCCCCTATAAACCCACAACCCGCTACACAACTAAAAAGACAAAATTAAACTCAAAATAAATTAATAACTAGTAAAATTTTAAAACATATAATAAAATGACAAACAATTCTCATTAGAAAAACACTCATATGCATAACATTATTAATAATTCAATATTTTTGTCAACTATATTTTTGTAAACGATATTTAAGACGTCGATATTTTTGAAACTGATATTACTTACCTGTCAGTCGATATTCTTGTCAGCTATATTTTTCTGGTCGATATTTCTTCCCCACGATATTTTTGCAGGGATATTTATGTCTCTCGATATTTCTCCATCAATATTCCTGCTCTGCACCATGCAACACACTATTTGCTAAAGAACAAGCAAGACCTACATTTGGACCGCATTTCGCATTGAGAACACAAGCTACACCAAAAAGTCTCCTTGCATAATGCTTTGCATATCTAAAACATTGTAAGCTAAATAGCCTTACCTTCCTGAAGTATACTTCACAGAAACACACTACATATTTTTAAGCATATATTCATTTTGATCATTACCTGTGCTACTTACGTCAGTTGTTTTGTTTTGGGCAATTTGTACCAACATACCTCATTCCGTCATGGAAGACTCGGCCGATAAACTCAAACAGCTGCTGCTTATGTGGGTACAAACAAGAGGCGATAATCGACATCTTTTGCACAATGTCCAGCCCTCTTGGAATTTTGAAGGCCGCTACTCAGATCACTCTTTTTGCACGCACGCACCTGCAGACAAGACATAATCTGCTGACTAAGTGGAGTCTCAATTCCCTTGGCCTGCCAGGGAACTAAATTTCTTAGCTGGTGAATCAAAAACTTGGTGCTTCATCACACTAAGGGCCATGATCCAAAGTACTCTAAGTAAGATGCTGGACGGATAGCTTTACCACACACAACACACTCGCACTTTCGTCCCTTTACAATGGGCGTTTCATTACAATAAATGAAAAAGAAATCTTTCACAATAATGTTCATGTATGGTCTCTTTTATTTTGTAATGATTTTAATTAATCATCATTAGAACATTGGAATGTTGAGCGCTTCATTGAAAACAATGAAGTGCTCCAGGCTTTTAATGGCTGAGGGAAACCCGGAGCAGCAGCATTCCAATGTTTGTTCATAACTGTTGCTGTGCACAAAGGCCTCGTGGAGCCCAAGGGGGTTTCAACCCCCTTGGGCTATGTGAGGCCTTTGTTTTACAAATTAGGACATTCGCCCCTCTGCGGGTGGAATGTTAGAATAGCCACAGAGCCCTCCACCGCAAGCTCTACAGGCATTTAAAGGCCCGCTCCCTTGTAAATGGCCCTCTCCTACGGCTCGGGCCTTTAAGGCTGGAGCAAGCCTTTAATGGCTGGTAGAGACCTCTACGTCAGGCTCAAAGGCTATAACAAATACCTACTTACCTGTGCTACTTGCAATTCATTTGCACACCAGGCAAGCATCACAGATACCACACGTTGCCCACTGCAGCTGCCATAGTGGATACTCATCTCTTGTACAGAAGCCAGCACTGGTAAGAAGTAGACTAGGAATCGAAGCCCTGGAAAGCAAGGAACCCAAAGCAGCCCAGGTAATTTTGTCAGACCAGCCCCCACACGGTGCGTGGTAAGCGAGCCTGATCACTACAAGGGGAGTTTAGGAGTGGGGTGTGTGCAAGTGTGAAGCACTGGCTGGCCCCGGGAGGTTGGAAATGCAAGTGAATGGATTATGCTTGCTTACTGCTTTTGTTATTGGCGCCTGATATTGCAGCACAGTTGCAAAACCAATCCCCAGTAACAAAACCAGTCCCCACCATTTCAGCCTCCCGAGGAAATGCCGGATGCCCTGTACAGCAGGTCCACCCCTGCTGGAAAGGTTTGTCAGAACAGCCCCGTATTGCACCAAGTGAGTAAGCCAGACCACCTCAAGATGGGTATTCTCAGCTCAAAGGAATGTTTGAAAAAATAAGGTCAAAACAATTCACTTAATAACTCATATTTCCAAATATACCAATTTATGTCATACATTTCAGTGCATGCTCCATGTTAGCAATGCATCCCCACTTAATGTTGATTATAATGACTTTTTTATATAGCCCTTCGTACCACACTTGCACCATTTTGAAAAAATGTTAATAACATCTGTCATTCTTATCCAATTTAGTGGTATTCAGATTACTAACCTCAGATGTATTGGAGGCTGAGTCGGCCTTGTGGGGATTTAATCTTGTGACCTACGGATTCCTGCATCTTTGAGCTGCAGGCATATAATCTACTAAACTGTACTATCGGCATAATTTCATCAACTGCACCATATACTAGGCACAACCTCTTATGAACAGGGGCAATGAAAACATCATCACATGCCAGGAACAGCTATCATAGGCCTGGCTTTACATGTCTAAATGTTTTACAGCTATTATGCGCAATTTAGAGTTCATCATACAGTCCTAAAGTTGGATTACATAAAATCTTGTCAGCATGTATAAGGGTTATTGAGTACATTTTCCATCCTAACAATTGGAATGAATGTGTGTTGGGAAAATCTGTATATATTTTACTTTGAATAAACCCTCTGGTTACAGTATAAACAATTGGTACTCCTGGCCAACACTAAGCGTTGCAAGGGGATGTGAATTAGCTGAAGCTGATGTGCCTAGATTTATATACATTAGCTTCAGCTTCTTCCATATTCAGTGCAACAAACAGTGGTGGCCAGGAGTAAAATGTGTTTTCCGTGACCTGAGAGTATTAATTTAAAAGTAAAAGTTTCCCAATGTTAAGTACCACATTCTTTTTCTGTCCATTTTTAATGGTGTAAAAAAGAGAAAACATCACACCTGCATCCCCGGATTAAAGCACCTGTGTAATAAGGACCTTGAATTTGTTTTTGAGTTCTATGTCTCTTGACCTTAATTTATAACTGGTAATACAAAAACAGGAATGACGTATGAGCTAGCCCATTACCTAATGTAGAGCATATTGAGTTCTGTCCTCATAGATATATCATGTAAAACTGTTCTAGTAATGATGCTTTATGAAGCAAGTAAACTTAGTTCTGATAGAGACTTCTAGGTGCAGATTCCTCACCTTTTGAATATTTCCGAGACATCAGACTGGATCTGGAAACTTTTCAGCATACCTCTGCATGCCAGTAAGTGGCTCAGTGCGGCTGTGAAAAGGACATGCGGAGGCGCCACTCCAGTGCACTGATGTCAGTTTCTTCCCGCACCACCAGATGCGGATATAGAGCTACCTCTTGTTTATTTGCGATCCTTATCTCAATCAAAGAAATTTTTTACAGTGTGCAAGGGACATGTCACCTCCAAAAATGACAGGTTTTAAGCCCTGTAAGAACTGTCACACAAAAGTGTCTGTTGCAGATTCTCATCATATTGGCCAGTGGTGCCAGTCGACCCACGACTGTAAGGCTGGTAGTAACTGCATGTCAATGAACCCGAAGGCCATACACGACCGCAAGGCAAACCTTTACATCACCAAGACTCAGAAGAAGAGTCCTAGTATGAAGTTCGATCCTGGTCCTATTCAAGATCCAGAATTTGCTGGAGTTGTTCCAGGGATCGGTCTTCCTCTCGATCCAAACCTTCAGGTAAGTTGAAGAAAAAGCACTAGAAAACTAAGCAGGACTTGGCCCCTTCCCGCCATTCACATGCCCCCTAAAAAGGCGCAAGCATGGCACTATGCATCTCAATCTCACATTCAAAGTTATTCAAGTTCATAGTCGGTCCCACAACTTCTTCTGGCGCAACATGAGTTTCTGGGGACTTCCCCCCTCCTAAGCAGATCAAAAAGCTCCTTAAGGCCATGCTCTGACTCTTCAGATCCTTGCCTACTACTCTGGTATTCCTGCAGGCTCGCTCAAGACAAGGGGTTCTCCACCTGGGTTAAATCCACTGGATTAACCTTTGGCACCAGCTGGACCCTCTGAGCCCATAATAGGCCTCCCTCCAGCTCCACTGCCGACGTTACCTCTGCAGCTCTCTCCATGCCGGTTCCCAGTGCATCGATGCCAATGCTGTTGACTCTGGAAGACAAGGTCCCAGTCCTTGAGCTCCAGCTCCACACCTTGAAGGTCCATGAAGGACCTTGAAGGTCAAGACCAATGTACCTATAAAGGTTCTTCATCCAGGGCAAACAACTATTGAGTCACCCTTACCATTTAACAAGGTCCTTACCAATACTTCTTTGGGGGCTTAGGGCAGAACTTGCTCTGGCCACCTGGTCAACTGTCAAATTGCACAATTCCATTTCCTTCCTCCGGCAACACTTGTTTTAGCTCCCCTCACCTAAAAGCTTGGTGGTGCCGGTGTCTGCAAGCAAGACTAACCCCAACACATTTCTGACTACTCCCTCCCGTTTGGGAGTTGATGGGTGGGAACATTTAGTAAGAAGATTTTCTAATCCACCAGCTTGGGGCTCAGGTATGTGAATACCCGCTGCCTGCTAGGGTGCTATTTTCAGGCCCTTTTAGACTCTGTGGCTCAAATCCTAATGATCTCCGACTGGTCCTCGCCCAGGCCACACAGGATGGTTGTGATGCAGCCAAGTTCACAATTTGTTGTGGCTTGGACACCACCAATTCAATTGGGCCTTTGGCACTGGTGTTGCCATTCACTGCCATGCTTGGATGCAGCCCCCGGTTTTTCAGACAATATCCATTTGTGCCTCATGGACATGCTGTTTGACGGGCCTCACCTAATGGGGACAAGGAAGACTCTGCTTTTGTGAGTTAAAGGAGAGCAGGGCATGGCATGTTCCTTTGGCTCGCTCCACCTCACCAGCCGCATCAGCCCTACCATTCCTATTGTGGCTGCGGCAGAGATACCCCATACCATCAGCGCTGTGCCTAGCAGTTTTGTGGTTGCAGCCATAGTACCCATGGCCCCGTCAACAGGCCATCCAGTCCACAACCCCCACACCTCTGTCAAGCCCCATTAACGTGTTCTTAGTGGAGTACAACTACTGGGTAGAAGGCAGGTTCCGACGATTCTTGCTGGGTTGGCAGGTCATAACATCAAACAGATGGGTCCTGCAAATTGTGTGCAGAAGAGCTATGCCCTACCTTTCCTTTGTGCTCTACTGCACCTTCCACAGTTCCCCCATTGACTGTTGGATGACCATTTTTCTGTTTTGTGGATGTAAGTGTTCCATCTTTTTGGACAAAGGGGCTATCGAGAGGGGGCCTGTGCCAGAAGTAGGACTTAGGCCTTTGTTCGAATTTAGACCTGCGCCCTCTCAATGCGTTCCTCCAAAAGGAAAAATTCAAAATGCTTACACTTGCCCTGGTCTTGTCTGCCCTCGATCCACAGTGCTGTTGGCTCTGCAGGATGCCAATTTCTACATACATGTCCTGCAGGCACATCAGCACTACCTGCAGTTCCTGGTGGAAAAGGAGCATTTTTAGATTGCTGTGCTTCCCTTTCATCTCATTGGTGCCCCTTGAGAGTTTACAACTGTGATAGCCCTGATGGCACCACATCTTCCCAGGTCAGGAGTGCTGGTGTTGCCATAACTTCATGAATGGCTTTTGAGGGTGTGCTCACCCTAAGCATTCATCAACCACCTCGAGACTACAATGAACCTATTTTCATCCTTGGAGTTCACTACCAATGTGCCCAAATCACACCTGACTGCTCTTCAGATGCTCCCCTCGATCGCACAGTTCCATTTTGTGCCTTTCCCCTGGGACAGAGAGTCCAAGACATTAAGGCTATAATCTTGATCTTTCAGCCTCAGTCCTTGATTTTAGTGGTGTCAGCTTTGAGGCTGCTTGGTTTGATTGCGTCTTGGTGGTTGAGCATGCAAGATGGCTTATAAGGGTTCTGCAGAGGGATCTAAAGTTTCAGTGGGACCAACATCTAAGGGATCTCTCTGACCACGTTTAGATTTTGGAGGAGATTGCAGAAGAACTGCAGTGGTGGTTACTGGACTGTATTTGGGTCAGCAGAAGATCCCTTTCCCTTCCCCACATAGAGCTGACAGTGGTGACTGATGCACCACTTGTGGGTTTGGTTGCCTATCTGGGAGAGAGGGGGTTCAAAGTCCTCTGGTCTCCGTAAGAATCCTGCCTCCGTGTGAAGCTTCTGGAGCTAATCCACTTGGCATTGAAGGCCTTTCTTCCATCCATCGAGAGGAAGCTGCTACAGATGCTGATGGCTAGACTACTATCATGTGGTACTGCAACAAGCAGGGAGGGGTGAGGTCACGGACCCTGTACCAGGAGGCCCTGTGCCACTGGAAATGGCTGGACTATCATGGAAATTTTCTGGTGGTGTACCAACCTGGTAGGATCATTGAATGCCAAGGAGGACAAGCTCAGCTGTCTGCATCTTGTGGACCATGAGTGGCAGTTACACCTGGAGGTGGTGTATGGTCTCTTCTCTGAATGGGGAGAAATTTGTCACGCTCTATTTGTCACCATTGAGAATATGCAATATCAGCACTTCCCCATGTTGGAGTTTCCAGGACATCTCTCGCTGTGAGTCGAGTTCCACCTTGAGTGGAAGTTAGGACTCCTGTAAGCCTTTCTGCCGATACCACTCCTGCCCTGAGTTCTCAAGATCAGGACCGACCGGGCAGAAATCATCCTGGCGGTCACAGACAGGCTCAGATAGTTTGGTGTCCAGAACTACTGGGCATGGGCATCTGTGCTCTAAACAGGCTGCTCCGCCGAGAGGATCTGCTGCCGCAGCAGTAGGGCAGAGTCGGCACCCAGGCCTTTGCAATCTCCAACTTGATGCTTGGAGACAACAGTGGAACACCTTCAACCTTCCTCCAGAGGTAGTTGATGTCACCTTGGCAGCCAGACGTACCTTGACAAAAACTGTATACGCCTTTCGTTGGTCAAATGTGTAGCTTTGTGCAGGATTTGGCAGATAAACCCCCTTCAGGCTCAGGTACCTGACATTTTGTTGTTTGTTTTTCCTTAGCTTGGCAAGGCATTGTTCTGGGGACAGTTAAAAGGTACCTGTTCGGCTCTTTTGGCCTGTTTACGGTGGCTGGATCAGCATTCTTTGTTTACGTCTCCAGTTGCTATGCACTTTTTGAAAGGTTTAAATCTGTTTCTGCCTCTCCCTTTGTCACGCCACAATAGGACTTTAACTTTGACCTCTAATTTCTTATCTACACTCCATTTGAGCCTCTTCACAGCTGTTCCTAGTGTCTCCTCACCCTCAAGACAGTTTTCCTTGTCGCCATAATATCAGTGCGGCATGTGAGGGAGCTTCAGGCTCTTTGTGTCAACCTGCCATAAACCACCTTCCTCCCAGGCAAGCAGGTTTTGCGGACACAGACATCCTTCTTGCTTAAAGTTTTGGCGTCCTTCCACATGAGTAAAAACATCACCTTGTCTGCTTTTTTATGCTCTCCCTCGCCCCTCTAATGAGGTGGAGAAATTCCTTTGCTTGGACCCCAATAGAGCTTTGAGCTTGAATATTGATCATACTAAAGAACACCAAGTGGAATATCAGCTTTTGTGGGCAGTTCTGAAGCAAAAAAAGGCAAGACTGTAGAAGAGAACCATCTTCTTCTGCATCACATCATGCTCTGCAGTTAGATCTGGTAAGCATTGCTTAAAAGCATCCTCATGAAGGGCTGTGTGCTCATCCTACTAGGATTAAAGTTTCTACCACTGCATTGGCATGCGGAGAACCTGTCCTGGACATTTGCTAGGCGGCCACGTGGGTGTTCCTTCATATGTTCACGAAGCACTATTGTCTGACAAGTCAGGTTCACCAACAGGGACATTTTGCCAGCTTAGTCCTGCAGAACTTTTTGGTTTGCGTTCATGCACAGACCCACCTCATAGTAGGTACTGCTTTGATATTTATTCGAAAGGTGAGGAATCTGTGGCTAGAAGTCTCTATCAGAAGGAAAAGTACCTTAGCTTTGGTAACACTCTTTCTGGAGACTAGCTAGCCCCAGATTCCTAACCAATCCTCCAGTTCTGTTCTGTGGTTGGTCTCTGTACATTAATAAGATGCTAAGTATAGGGCTCTGCACACTGATCCCATCAATTTACTTTTTGGGCTCTGCTTCTGGGGACGCAAACACTCTCTAAAGTAACTGACGTCAATGTGCAGGAGTAGTGCTTATATAAACTATGCAAGTCATTTGAGGAGCGTAACAGCATCAATGCTGAGCCACACAATGCAACCCACCAGCATGCAGAGGGACAGCTGAAACGTTTCCAGATCCAGCGTGTCTTCTTTGTATTATTCAAAAGATGAGAAATCTGCAGGTCGATACAGTCTCTCCCAGAAAGATCATTAGCAAAGGTAAGTAACTTGTTCTTTACAGAGTGCTGAATATCTGAGATTCAGAACTACAAGTATCAGAATACAAAAAGGCGGATCATCAGAGGAGATGATTATAGGCAATGTACACTTATTACATCTTTACAATTTTCCATAAACACTGATGTAATTATCTGTTTTTCAACAAGTAAAATTAACTTGGAACAGACTGATCCAGTTTTTGTGGGCATATGTAACATGGGTAACTACTGACATCTCAAGAGGACTATAGTGATCACGTAGATGCACAGTCGCAACATTCCTGCCTGCAACAAAGTACTCACATTGGCGAGGCAATTAATAACCATATGAAACCCCCAAAATCTTGATACAATGTTACATTTTATAAAGTAATGCATTTGTATGTGGAAAACTGAAACATAGCTCTCTCCGTGTATCGTGTGGGCCATATTCGGGAAGAATTACGTCCCAGCCAAAGCATACTTTTCTGGGTATTGTTTCCTTATTCACAGACAATTCCAGAAGTACGCCTGGAAACCTATGCCAGGCGCCGGTTTCAAGGCGCATTTCTTGGAATGCATATGATTTTAAACAGAGCTGATATTCACCCTATGTAGAGATTTCTACAGCGGAGAACTCTGAAAGGTAGAATCAAAGCGTCTTGGGCAAATGTTATTTTTCTCTCTAGAAGAAACATTTTACCACTCACCGCATCAGACTGCCCTCAGATGTTATTCTGACTCTGTATACTATGCAGTTTCAATGTTAGCTTTCACACTGTCCGCTGCCTACGACTGGACTATGACAGATGGTCAGACTCTGTATTTGGCGTTGCCAAACCAGCAGCCCCCATTCTTTTCTACGTATAATCTGCACTGAAAAGGTGGTGTGCAATCTGCAGACTTCCTTTGGATGCGCCAAATCAGTCGCCACCTGACTGCCATCCTCAGGCCTGCGTTAGGCACGTGAGCAGTCAGGGCAGTGACTGACTGCAGCCACTCTAACTCACTTTACCCCACCTCTGTGCCCCTTGCTTCATTGAGTTACCAGAAGGTCTGTAAGTCTCCATTCTCAAAGAGGTCATATGGCCCCTAGTGCCACTACAATCTCACTTTTAACAACGTTGTGGTGGTGATAGGGGCATTGCTTATTTACAAGGCAGCGTTAAGCCACTTAAAGTGGCTTAACGCTGCCTTGCAAAGAAGGCCTCCTTTCATGCTAGGCTTAGCGTGAAAGGGGTGGGCAGTAGGTGTTGCAGTGGGCCTTCCACCCCAACACCCATTGATTTTGACGCTGCCCCCTATCTACAAGGGCAGCGTACATAGGAGGCAGTGCCAAAATTAAGACCAGGGAAAACCTGGGGCATATGTACAAGAGGTTAATGCCGCCTTAGCAGCACTTTTCGGATGGTTTTACGTAGAGATTTTTTTGGCGTATGTACAAGCTGTCGCTAACCTCTGTTAGCAGCAGTTTTCCGGCGAAAACGTCCATTCTAAAGATCGCCACTTCTGTTAGTGATAATGACATGCAAGGGAGGAGTTCCTGAGCAAAAACAGCCGCTAACCCCACTTAACAATATTTACAAGGGGAATCCTGAAGTTTGGAGGACCAAAAAACTGCCTCTAACTGCAGTTAGAGGCAGTTCTTTAAGACCATAAAATAGCTGGTCTTAAAAATTGAGATAACACTTGGGGCCTCTTTCCAGTAGGTTTTGGTGCTGGACAGTGCTGCAAGCAATGTCGCAGCGCTTCCCTGCAACAAAACTACAGGGCAGGATTATTAAGGGTTTTAATGGGCCTCAGTCATGAAAAGTGTTGTAGCGCTGCGACAAGACAGCGTTGCAACACTTTTCACAATCCCCTTCTTGGGACACCACTGATGCGCAGTATTTACTCGACATCGCTCCATGACGCAAGTAATGACAGATATGTCTGGAATCATGACATATCTGTCTACTCTAAAGTCACACATTGCAGCAGTCGTGTCACAAGCAAGGCACAACTCCAGCAATGCATGAGGCCAGACTATACCTGTGGCACTGCATCACCCTTACCCCTGTCATCAGGCAGGTCAAAGGTACTGACGCAGTTCTGTCGTACAATTGTCGCAGTGAAATCTGAGGGATTTCACTGTTCCACTCCTATGAGGCCTTGTCGTGTGGGAACGCATACCCTGGGTAAATTATACCTGAGGAATATAGGATGTAGAACAGGGCTTCACAAGGTCACACATATGCCTCCAAGCGTCAGTTTGCAAATATGGTGCAACATGGTGCTAGTTTTGCCAGGTCCATTCTTGAGGGGTGCCAAGGTGTCGGGGCAGTTGGAGATCCATCAGTGGCAGTTGCGCGCTGTGGTGTCAGCGTCTGTAAGTGTTAGCCAAGTGGTGGTGCTGAGGGAGTTGACGAGACGTTCTTCGGTGGCCTTGATCCAGCTGTGAGTGGGGGGCGATGATGGGGATGGTGCACTGTGGGCATGGTGAAGAAATGATGTATACCATGATGGTTGAACAGGAGAGTCCGGTAGTGTGGCTGTAGCTGAGGTTCTCGCTGGGGGAGGAGACGTGCTTGACCGTGTGTCCTGATATGTGGCTTGCTGCAGGGACTAGCTGCTTGAGTCTGATGTTGGGAAGCCTACCCAGTTGGGGCTGGTGTTCTAGACACTGGGGTTGTCCAGGTGGAACTTGAGCTAGCCGAGTAGGATGTCGTCGGTGGATGGGAGAGCCTGGTGTGCAATGAGGTCTACAAAGACATCAGAGAATGGGTGTCCATGGCCTGGGGGGCCTGCAGATGAGGGTGCTGCAAAGGATGGGGTTGGGTTTGGTCCCGATCTGGAAGTTGAGGTATTCCATGGTCACCGTTAAGTCATTAGAGTGCGTGGTCAGTCGAAGTGTGCTTCTGTAGGTGATGACAATACCTCCCCCTGGACGGTCGGGGTGGCCCTTCTGGGTGATTGAGTAGCCACCAGTGATGGTGATGTCGATGTCAGGTCTGGAGCAGATGTTGGTCCTTGCAGATGATGTGTCGTCCAGGGTTGATGGCGAGGAGGGTGCTAGCGCCGTAGTGATGGAGTATCCAAGAGAAAGGGTCCTTGGTGCTGAGCGCAGTCCAGGGGCAGACGGATGCAGATGGACTTGCCTATGGCTTGCCTTTGGAATGGGAGACGTCCATTACAACGCAGGCATTACATTGTAATGCCTTTACAATGCAACTCCAACAACGCAGGTGTCTTTATATCACATTCCTTTACAGGGCATGTGAGGTCAGTAATGGGGAATTTTTAAGTTTTAGGGTGGGTATGGGTTTTGGGTGTCAGAGATGAAACTTGGGGTGTCTAATGGGGTAACATTTGAAATTGGGGTGTGTTTTGGGTTCAATCATAAAAAAAGGAAGGTGAGCATTTGGGTCAAAAATGAACATTGGGGTTTGCATTTGGGTCAAATATGATTTTTAGGGTGTAGTTTGGGGGCTCAAAGATACATTTTAGGTTTAAAGTATTTTATTGAAGCAGGGTAAGGAAGGGAACAACAAGGACATGAACAAGCATTGGAAATGCAATAGGTCTCGCATTAGGAAAGTTTGAGCAATTGGTATTGTAAATGACACTTTTTTTATTTATGTGTTGGTTTTGAAAATAGCAAAAGTAATAGCTTTGTCAGTCACAATGTCAATAGTTTTAACTTTCGCAAATGTGACACCTATAGCATTTGTAATGCAATGTGTGTTGTCTTTACGTGACTTAGATGTATTGATATTGCAAATAACAATGGCTTTTAATTTTGTAAATAATTAATACTTAAATAAAATTTATTGTAATTTATAAATGGCAATAGCTTAAACGTTTGTAATTTAATTTTGTGAAGATTATGTTCAGTGTATTTTATTGTGACGAAAATCCAAGAACATTGCATTTGCACCTGGTGGTGGATGTGGTGGTGGTGGGTGTGGTGGATGTGGTGGTGGTGGGTGTGGTGGATGTGGTGGTGGATGCGGTGGTGGTGCATGTGGTAGATGTGGTGGTGGTGGATGTGGCGGTGGATGTCATGGTGGATGTGGAGGTGATGGAGGATGTGGTGGATGTGGTGGTGGATGCGGTGGTGGTGGTGGATGCGGTGGTGGTGGTGGTGGATGTGGTGGTGCATGTGGTGGATGTGGTGGTGGATGTCATGGTGGATGTGGAGGTGATGGTGGATGTGGTGGTGGATGCGGTGGTGGTGGTGGATGCGGTGGTGGATGTGGTGGATGTCATGGTGGATGTGGAGGTGATGGTGGATGTGGTGGATGTGGTGGTGGATGCGGTGGTGGTTGTGTTGGATGTGGTGGTGGATGTGGTGGTGGGTGTGGGTGTGGTGGGTGTGGTGGGTGTTGTGGATGTGGGTGTGGTGGATGTGGGTGTGGTGGATGTGGTGGATGTGGTGGTGGTGGGTGTGGTGGATGTGGTGGTGGTGGGTGTGGTGGATGTCATGGTGGATGTGGAGGTGATGGTGGATGTGGTGGTGATGGTGGATGTGGTGGTGATGGTGGATGTGGTGGTGGATGCGGTGGATGTGGTGGTGGATGCAGTGGTGGTGGTGGTGGATGCGGTGGTGGTGGTGGATGGGGTGGTGGATGTGGCGGTGGATGTCATGGTGGATGTGGAGGTGATGGTGGATGTGGAGGTGATGGTGGATGTGGTGGTGGATGCGGTGGATGTGGTTGTGGTGGATGCGGTGGTGGTGGATGCGGTGGATGTGGTGGTGTTCAGTGGGAATTTGCCGGACAATTTACATTAAGATGTTTAATACTTCATGGACATTTTCAGGGTTGTCTTTGCTTTGTTGTGAAAACTAAAGGGCAGACCGAAACGAAGATCTGAACCCATCTACCCTTGAACAACCAACATAGTACCATGGCACTCGTGCACTGCAATGCTTGCACCAAAATCTGCACAGAATGAGCAATGCAAACACATTTGCACCGATTGCTGCAGAAGCCCGTTTTGTGCAGCCATCCATCTGTGGGTTTTAACTGTTAATATGAAGAAATATGTGCTGAGGCACTGGCAGGAATCATTAATTTCAGCCACCTGGTGTAGTCACACATTTCCCCCAACTCAAAGTTAGGCCCTTAAAAGGTTGGGCAATGAGACTTAGCATCTCAGGGAAAAAGTTTTGAGTTCATACATTTAATTTATTCAGAACACATTTCATGTGAAAACTGAAGTGTTCGACCACTGGAGAAATGTACATTTGTAAGTATTTCCACCCTTATGCAAAAATCCGCCTAGTACATTTAACTATGGTAAACATTTGAAACCCCAAAAAATGTAAGCTAGTCTTTGGTGCTAGCTGATTCGACAGCCGCCAGGACACAACTAGGGGTGTGCAAACTTTCTATCTCACGAAGTTGCCACAATTGATGCAAGCACTGCAATTAATAGGATTTAGGTAGACAAAACCACCATGTGAGTTCTTCAGGTGAAAGTTGGGACTTTGACATTTCTGAGTTGTTGGTTGTGAGGCCAAAAATACAGGCCAACAGCATTCTAAACAGTTTTAAAGATGTAAGAAAACTGGACAATTTTCAGCACCAACTAACACCATCGGTGGGAAATATAGGCAATGCGCTGGAAAAACTAAACTATGCTTGGGTGCAAATGCAGTTAAAGCAGAAAAGTCCACGAACTAGGGGTAGCCAAATAACTACTCAAAACGTTGTTGGTGGTGTTAAAAAAAATGTGCACTCCCCACACAGCAAACGTATTACACGCAGGGTTTAGCTGCAGATGTTTTTGCTACTGTTCAAACATTTGCGAAACTCGCCTAGAAAAAATGCTCTTTTCAGGTTTTTACTTTCAAATTGTTGCTCTTTACAGAGACATTTGAAGCGTGGGAATTTGCCGGACAATTTACATTAAGATGTTTTATACTTCATGGACATTTTCAGGGTTGAAGACAGTCATGAAGACAGATAGGCTGCGGAAAGAGTGACTGAAAGAAAAAGAGTAAAAGAAGGGGAACCAGGTTTGGTGCAGTAAGGACCTTTGCACTTGCGGTTCAGAGGTCATCTAAAACAGGGTCTTGCACATGGAAGGCCACGTCGCCAACAGGGGAACATTAAAGAGGGACAGTCCTTTAGTGTAATCCCCACTTCTAGCTGAGTATATTTCATTGGTCACCTGGCTAAGCAAACTAGCTCTGGCCAACATGACTTCTCCGCCCCTGATCCCTGGCGGATGACATACTATTTGGCCCAAAGTAGTCGGGTATTTAAATGGGCACTCTCGTGCTCTCCCTCTTTTCGTTGACTAAGAGTGTGATGGCCAGCAAAAATAACTTAACAGTTCTGGTGGAGGTGGTATTCCACCTGATAGTCCCAGGTCTTTGTTCTAATGTCTACTGTGCAACAGAGAGGGGACGCATAAATAGGGGAACACGTTTTCCAGAATGACAACCCCACCGGTAGGTTTGCACACCCTGAAATCTAGGCAAACTGGTGGGGGCTGATGTAAATGATGAGCCTTACGAGAGAGAGAATGTTTTAGTATTTGTCTCGGTTGATGCTTTTTAAGGCTAGATTCACGTGATGTTCCTTTTAATAAAAATTGGCTATATATTCTTCAATTGTTTCTCGTATTGCCTGTGGGCTTCCTGGACGCTAGTGGTGCCCAAATTCAGAGCTACGTCGCGTTGCTGTAAACGTCCATAAACACAGCTCCCTCTCGATGTAGATAGCCAGGGCACTCCGATATAGTTAAGGTAAATAGCAGTTTATTCCCAAGGGGTGGAACATCTTCCGCTTGGGAAATAAACTGCTATTTACCATAACTATACCGGAGTGCCCTGGCTATCAACTTCAAGAGGGATCGCAGTGTGTGTGTATGTGTGTGTGTGTGTACATATATATGTGTGTGTC
This sequence comes from Lissotriton vulgaris, assembly GCF_964263255.1. Lineage (NCBI taxonomy): Eukaryota > Metazoa > Chordata > Amphibia > Caudata > Salamandridae > Lissotriton > Lissotriton vulgaris. The sequence continues at coordinate 1,654,690,886 of NC_141695.1, read as the reverse complement.
TAACCTGTTCCCCGTTTTTTGTCTGTCAGGATAGAGCGGAGTGCAGTAGCCTTCTGTAGTCTTGAGTCCTCTTGGGGTCACTGTGGCTTCTTTTGCGTAGCGCCTCCTTGTCCTCTTGTGCTCGCATGTGGCGGTGGAGAGAGGTCCTTATCCTGCCATCACAAGAGTTGTTGTGCAAGGAGCCTTGGCCTCTCGCTCCTCGTTTCGCAGTGATGCTCAGCAGATGCTTGAGAGCTTCGCTCCTAGTGGCGAGAAGCCCGGCTCCGCCGCGGGTGATTATCTCAGTGTTTAATGGGGCTGGCAGCACAGGTACAGCTGCCTGATATCAGTGTTACGGTGTAGGACTGACTAACAAGCAGGTGGGAGTACACTTCGGGGAGAAGGAATGCCTCCGAGACGTTTGCAGCGCACGGATCACTAAAGACGAGGGCCTCCTTATTAGATCTGCATTTCTCTGCCTTCCACCCTGATTGAGATTTTTATAGTGTGTAAGTAAATTGAATGTGTCAGTTTAATTGAAGTCTGGAGTTGAAACCAAGTCATTTTGAATTGGTTACAAAGTTGGTTATTGTACCGTTGTCATGAACACAGTGGGTATTTGTCACATAATTTTAAGTCCCTAAACGGAATTTGCTTCATAGGGTGGTGTGATGCTTCTTCGTTCTTTGTAGCGTGTTCAGAGTTGGGCTGTCTCAGGCCATGTGCACGTTACCTGGTGTGTCTACTGCAGTTGTATATTTGCATGCGCACTTCCGGGCAGTGTGAATACGTGTGTCATTGGCTCACGTTCTTTTCTTTTTAAAAAAACATGTCCGCAAAATGTAACTGGGACCGGGTTATATTGCTGATACTCCATAAAGGAAGTGGAAACAGCGAGGGTGTTACGATGAGTGGAAGAAGGGGAACAGCAGAGAGAGTAATGAAAGCTGAGAGCAAAAAATGTGCATGCAAAAGGGAGAACGAGAGTGCCACGGAGGCTAAGAGTAAATGTGTGTGTGTTTGAGCGTGCGAGTGAGAGAATACAAGAGACGAGTGAAAGAGTGAAATGTAAATGCGGGGGCCTTTGAAGTGAAGCTTCACTTGTGTGTGAGAGGTGAGAAGGGGAGGGGGGAGGAGAAATGCGACACGGCGGGCAGGGGAGGGGGCGGAGCGGGGAGAGGGAACAGACGGCGATTTGGTGATGTGCACGCGCATTTTAGGTCAATGCGCTTGCGCATTGACCTAAAAGCCACGGGCACAGGACCAAATCGCCAGTAAGTTTAACTCTGGTTAAAGCCCTATATGCTCGCAAGCTCGATGCGCATGCGCATCGAATAGCGAGACCTAAAAAGAAAAACCACAGGTGCCCCACAGTCAATGCGTACAGTACATTAGATACATCAAAGCGTTACTGTCACCTCGGAGAGCACCATCCAGCATGGAAACACAGCTTGCGCGCCTGTGGTTGAAAACAAAAAACGGGGGGGGGAGGGGAAGAGGGATGGGGGGAGGGGAAAAAAGGGGGGGGGGAAGAGGGGGGGGGAGAAAGGGCGGGGAAAACAACCCTGCTCCATATCCTACCCAACCAACAAACCCCCCAACTCCTGCACCCCAACCCACCTCCTGTACCGTGCCAATGGTCATCTGCTCTCCCCTCATAGCGACCCTCCGGTGGACTCCGCTACTAGACGCCGTTTCCGACCAATCAAACAGGCGGATCCGGCGGCTGTGTCAACCGTAACAGCCTGAGATATCTAGGGCAAGTGATCTCCCTGAACTCAGAACACAACAGACCATGGAAAGGCGCCCACAGCTCCTCAAAAGCATCTACATCCCCCACTGCCACCAAGGACATTTTTTCCATGCCCAGAACATGCCACAATCTATGCAGCCAGCCGACAACGGTGGGGAGCGTGGTGGAGCGCCAGTGTATAAGAATGTTTTGCACCGCTGACCCCAGAGCTATCGCAATCTGTCTACCCCTTCTAGACCTGAGGGGGTACATCAACCCATTCGGCAATCCCAGTAGGATTTAGGCAGGGAACCGTGGCAGCTCTATCTCAAAACACTTGTCAACCTCGCCAAGGACCTCCGCCCAGTAAGAGGCCAAAAGGGGACAATCTCACAAAATATGTGTAAGCGTGCCAATTTGGCCACAGTCACGCCAGCACGTCCCAGGTATGGACCTATCCATCTTATGTAATTTCTCAGGAGTGCGATACCAATAGGTCGAAATTTTGGTGAAGGTCTCCGTGAGCCCCGTGTGATAGGCAGAATGGCGTGAGCGGTAGGAGATGTGATCCCATTCTGTATGACTCAGCACACGTCCGAGCTCCCGTTCCCAGCGCTCCCGACCCGGGTTGTGAATGTGAAAGGGGGGGGCTGCAGCATCTTGTACAAGTCGGAGATAAGCTTAGCGTCCGACGTGCGAGTGACTAGCCAGCGCTCGTACCCCGTGATCTCCCGGTCCACCTTTTCGCGCACTTGGGGCTGTAGCGCCCAATGGCGCGCCTGCATATATCGCATGCGCTCCGTCTCAGGGAGGCCATAGTCCCGCCGCAAGTCCTGGAAGGGGACGACACCCTCCGGTCCATACAGGTGATACAGAGCGCAACAGCGGGCCGCCCGCCAGCAGTCGTAAGCGCCAGGCTCCGTGCCCGGACCAAAGTCCGGATTGCCAATCAGCGGCTTGAAGGGAGAGGGGAAAGTAGTGAGGTCATGCCTGGTGGCCACTGAATCCCATACTCGAAGTGGGACACGCGTCACAAAAGAGGCGTAGAGGTTAGGGGGTCGATGAGCCCGTCTCATGAATGGCACCTCCTGTAGCGTTCTGCCTGCTACCGCCTGGTCCTGAAACAGCCAGTGTTTATCTGACTCCCACCGGCTCCACTCCACCAGATAGCGCAGTTGGGCAGCCTGGAAGTATTTCCGTAAATCTGGTATCCCTAACCCTCCAGATTCAGGCGCAAGCGTAGCTATGTTCCTTTTAATCCGTGGCCTACGGCCCTGCCACACAAAACGTGCAATGGCCGACTGAGTCTCCGCGAGCCACCCTGTGGGGGGCTGTAGCGGCAGCGCCCGAAACAGGTAGAGTACTTGAGGTAGAAGGGTCATCTTCACTGCGGCCACCCTACCCAGCAGCGATAACGTGCCATTATCCCACCGACCCAGTTCCTCGCTGATTTTCGTACTCAAAGCCGCATAATTGGCCGTAACCATCTCTGGGAGGGAGGGTGCCAACAGGATCCCCAGATACGGAATCCGGTCCCTAGACCAGCTAAGAGGGAAAAGCCTCTGCAGTTCCGCCTTGGTGGCGCCGGTCAGCGAAATATCGAGGGCAGCAGACTTCCCGAGGTTCACCTTAAAGCCCGCCACCTCGGCGAAGAGGTCCAATTCCGCGATACAAGCCGGCAGCGACCTCCGTGGGTCATCGAGCGTCAAAATGACGTCATCCGCATAGAGGCTGATCGCGTGGTGGAATCCTCCCATCTTGACCCCGATGATATCGGGGTTCTGACGAACCCTTTGAGCAAACTGCTCCATATAAAGAGCAAAGAGCAAAGGGGACAGTGGACATCCCTGCCGTGTACCCCGTTCTATAGGAAAAGGCCGGGAGCTGCCCCCATTTACTCGGACCACCGCGGACGGAAACCGGTAGCAGTTGAAGATCAGGTGCCGGAACTTCTCGCTTACCCCGAACTTGCCCAGGACCTTCTCTAGGTAGGGCCAGTGCACTCTGTCAAAGGCCTTCTCCGCGTCTATAGAGAGGAGCATTCGTTCACCGGGGATCCTGGAGGCCTTCTCAAGAATATGAGTCACCCTCTTCGTGTTGTCCACCGTCTGCCTGCCAGGCACAAAGCCGGCTTGATCGGAGTCGACCATGCCGGGGAGATGAAGTGCTAAACGTGCCACCAGAATGCTAGTGAACACTTTCAGGTCCGTGTTCAGTAGCGAAATAGGACGGTAGGATCCACAGGCAGTCCGGTCCTTGCCCGGTTTCGGAATCACGGAGACCGTGGCCTGGAGAAATTCGGGGGGAATGGCGCCCGGCTCCGAGAAAGTGTTGAAGAGGCGGGTCAACAGAGGCGCCAGTTCCTGACAGAAGGTCTTATAAAAAAGAGGGATGAAGCCATCCGGGCCCGGGGCCTTGCCCGGCTTAAGCCGGGAAATCGCCGTGACCACCTCCTCGATACGGATCTCCCGCTCCAGATACTGGGCCTGATCCGACGTCAACGACGGGAGTGGCACTGAGTCCAGATAGTCCTCCTCCGCCCGGGCGGAGGGGGCCTCGCCAGTGTAGAGGTCAGCGTAAAAACTACGGAAAACATCCGCAATTTGCTCGTCATCCGTGACTGAACCTCCGGCAGGGGTGACCAGCTCCTTCACCCGGTGCTGTTGGTGTTGCACCCTAAGCTTGTTGGCCAAGAGCCGTCCACACCTGTCGCCACCCGTGTAGTACTTGTGCTTCAGACGGAGCATCGCGTACTCAGCCCGGTCCATATCAAGGGCAGACAAGAGTTTCCTGGCGGCTTTCAGTTGTCTCCAGACTCTGGGGGCTCCCGTTCTAAGATGGACCTGCTCCAGCTCACGCACCTGCCGGGTCAGCTCATCCCTCTTGAGCTGGCGATCCTTGTTCTCCGCCGAGGAGATAGCGATAAATTCGCCCCGGAGCACAGCCTTCAGGGCGGCCCACTGCGTCGCGCGGGAGGTGTCATCATTATCATTTATGCGCTGGAAGTCCGCAATGGCCGCGCGGATCTGTTGCACCGTTGCCCGTCTGTGCAGCAATGTGTCCCGGAGTCGCCAGACCCCTCTCGGTCGAGCCGCCGGGGGTAAATTGAAGGTACCCTCCACCGGCGCATGGTCAGAGAGAGAGAGGACCCCCATATCGGCATTCGAGGCCATAGCGAGCATCGGGCCAGTCACAAGGAGATGGTCCAATCGCGCGTAGGACCTGTGTGCGTGTGAGAAATAAGAGTACGCGCGGGACGCAGGGTGAAGGCGGCGCCACATGTCATGCATGTCCAGCTCCTCAAGTCGGGTGCGAACCGAGCCCGAAAGCTCTCCCAACTGGTGGCGCCGTTGCACAGACCTGTCCAGAGCCGCGTCGAAGACCAGATTCAAATCTCCCCCCAACACCATGTGCCTATCAGAGGTGGACGCCACGTCTTCCAGTGCCCTGTGCAAAAACTGATCTTGATGGTCATTAGGGCCATAGATAGAGCCTACAGTCATCACCGTGCCCCCCACCCTAATCCTATACGCTAAGAGCCTCCCTTTTTGCTCCGCCCTGATCTCCCCCCTGAACCCCTTGGAGAACAGAAGTGCCACCCCTGCCGTTTTAGAAGCACTGGAGGAGAAAAGCTGCGTGGGGAACTTGGGGGTACGCAGTCTGGGACAATCTTTGGCCAACAAATGGGTCTCCTGCAGTAGGCAGATGTCAGCCTGAGAGTTCTCTAACAGAGACAATACTGCCCTCCTCTTAACCGGGTTATTCAGCCCTTTCACATTCAAAGTAACCACTTTAAGAGCCATCAGGGAGGGGAACCCTTGACACGCACATGATGGTGGGCAAAGCCCAGCAGGCAAACATAGAGGCCACCTCACGAAACCTCAGCGCACAACAGACGCAAACATCCCTTCGGCACGGTACAGTCCCCAAAACCCCCCAATTAGGTGGACCCCCCCCCCTTCCCCTGGAAATTCACACACCCAACCGCACACTGCTCCCAACTCCCCGTCTCCCTGCAAACCCCCAAACTCAAAACACCCCCCTGCAATTCCCATTCCCATTCCCCGCTCCTCAAGTCATTCAAAGAAGTCATTGTCCCAGTCCGGTCCTTATCGGACAAGGCCGTGGAAAGTCAATCTAGTGGACGTCCAGCCACCACCACTTGCACTCACCGTCCCTTCCCTCCCTACCCCCAGAACCCCCGCACCTGCGATAATGAAAGGCTAGTGTAGACTCCCCCCGGAGTAAGTTCAGGCCGTCAAGGCCACCTCGCCATTCGCTGTTGCTCTGGAGGCCTCCTGGATGGCGGCCGACATGTCCGCCCGAATCGTGGGCGAGTCAGGCCGCTCCGGTGGCGGGGAGCGCCTCTCCCCAGCCTGCTGCCATCCATCTTGGGTGCTTCGTCTATGTCGCGGCGCCGGGTGTCTGCATCCGATGCCGTGATGCCCAATACTGCACATCCTGGAGGGACCGGAGTTGGTGCAAAGTTCCGTTCCAACGAAAGATCAGGCGGAAGGGGTGTCCCCAAGAGTACTGCGTTCCATGCTCCCGGAGAAAGTCCGTAGCGATTTTAAAAGATTTTCTCTTCTGCAGTGTGACCGTAGATAAGTCCTGATAGAGGGCCACCGGGTGGTCTCTGAAGCGGAAAGGCTGCTGCCGCCGCGCCTCGCGGAGGATCCGCTCCTTCAGGGGGAAGTCCGGTAGGAAAGCCAAAATGTCCGGGGGGGGCGCCGTAGCTCTGCGAGGGCGGCCCACTCGGTGCGCCCTGTCGATGCGGACCTGAAAATCCTCTGACTCCCCCAAAATTGCACGGAAGAGGGCCTCTAGGAAGGCGGTCACGTCTTCACCCTCCTCGCCGGACGGAACGCCCCAGACCCTGATGTTGTTTCGCCTGGACCGGTTTTCGAGGTCTTCGGCGTGGGCCTGCAGCTCAATCTGCTGCTCCCGCAGCCGAGGGCCTCCTGCTGCAGGTGGGTGATCTCCTCATCCCTGGAATGACCAGCTTCCTCCACAGTGTTGACTCGCTCCCCCAGGGAGTCCACTTCTCTCCGTACCTCACGGACCTCCCCAGCCACCTCCTGCTTCAAAGTCTGAAAATCCTCCCGTAAGGAGCTGAACAGCGACTCCAGGAACGATCGCGTCACCGGTGGCTCCCCGCCTTCAGCGCCTCTAGCAGGGGCCGGGGAGTTCGGGCGGCCTGGCTACCTCCGCTGCGTAGGGCACCGCGTCCCAACATGTCTGGCAAAGTCCGATCCCCCCTCCTTTGCCCTCTGGCATTCGACATCCTGGCGGCGCGGGAGCCACCGATGGCCGCAGCTCAGCGAGGAGGCCACTAGGGTCAGGGTAACTATTCGCCAGCCAGGAAGCACCGCCACACAGAGGCTACGAGCAAGGCCGGGTAGCCGGTCCGAGGTTCCCAAAATGGCCACCCGCTACAGTCAATGGGCCAACGCCCAAGGAATGAGGCCTACCTCCGCCGCAAGTCCAGTGGCGATAAACACAGCCGGAGGGCAGGCTCGTGGGGCGAAAGCAGCCGGGGCCAGCTCGTCTGGATGATGAAATGCTCCGGAGGCGCGACTCCACTCCGCCACGACCAGGGTTGGGCCGGAGCGGCCGCGCGAGGCGAGCGTTCTCAAGCCCCGGACTTGCGTAGTAGTCGGAGGCCGGCTCCGCTTCCGTCGCCCTCCTCCGTTCGGCTCCGCTCCGCCGGCGAAGTCCTCCTCAGCACACACTCGGACACCACAGTGCAGGCACTTCGGCAGGCCACTCACAGTCGGCCGGTCACACCGCCGAGGCCCAATGCTTGAAGGTCTCGCGGCCCCCGGGCTGCGCACAAGCTGACCAGCAGGCTCCGCCCCAGGCTATCTCGATCGGAATCGCACGTCCGGCGGGGCACCCAAGGCTCAACGACCGCTCCACACCACCACGGGGGTCACCAGGCTCAGTCACCGCCCGATCCGGGGGGGAATCAGCGGCTGCGAGCGGTGCAGGGTATCAGGGGTCCGGGAGCTCTCGGCAAGTGCGACCTCTCAGCCCGCCATCTTGGCCACGCCCCTCAAAGATACATTTTAAGGTTCAGGGTTTGCTTTGGGGTGCAAGGGTTAGTTTTAGGGTTGCACTCACTGCAGTGGGAATAGTAATATTTACATCTCCGCTATCCAACACCTTCTCTACTGTTGCAATATGCCTAGTATTAGAATGCATTGTAATGGAATGCAATGTAATGGAATGCGTCTTAACTTCATATATACCTTTGGCACACCAGTGGTACGCCCGCTACGCATTGCTGCACAACGGCCGCCAATGAGAAATGCTACGGGGGGACTGGACAGCTGGGAGGTGGGAAATGCCGGAAAGGACACAGGATGGGGCGTGTGAGAGGGTGTTGTAAATATTTAAATGAGAGAAATCTAACCTCGATGCCGGGGTCTTGTGTCTTCTTTGCTCCTGCTCTCAGGAGTCTGCTTCCAGGAACAGGAAGTTGGCAGCCAAGCTCCTTTCCCTGAGGCCAATCACAACGCTCCAATGCGGCGTTGGGATTGGTCATTGGCGCTGGGACAAGGCGTTCAGCCCTCTTGGCCGTGACAGAACGTCTCTGCCGCTGGGCAAACGCTTGGCAAATGTCGGCGTTGATCCTGTTGGATCTGAGCACTGCGTTTGACACTGTTTCTCATCACATACTGCTGAGACGCCTGAAAGAAGTGGGAATTACAGACTCGGCCCTGGAGTAGCTTGCCTCATTCCTCAATGAGAGGTCATTTTCAGTAACAGCCCCTCGTTTGGCTCCGGCGAACATTCTGTTAAACAAGGGGTGCCACAGGGCTCCTCCCTTAGCCCCCTGCTATTTAATATCTATGTCCAACTGCTGGCTGCAGTAGCCACTAGCAGAAGTCTGACCATGGTCTTCTACCCTGACGATACACAGTTGATGGTGGCACTCTCGAATAACACCGAGCGGGACGCCCTCAAGTTTCAGGGTGACCTTGCGGCAGTGGCCGGGTGGATGACCACCAACTGTCTACAGCCAAATTCTAAAAAGTCAGAGGTATTGTTAGTGGGAAAGAACCATGGTCAGTGGAGTGAACTCTGGTGGCAAGATAGCCTGGGCAGGGCCCCCTCTCCCATGCAGGCAGTGAAAAACTAGGGGTATGGCTGGACTCATCTCTTAACTATCGAGTCCAAACAAAAAAGACGGCAGGGACCTGTTTTGGACTCCTACGGGGGCCTAGACCCCTGTTGGTCTTCTTCGATGCACCTACGCGCCAGGGTATTATTCAGGTATCTGTACTGTCCAGACTTGATTATGCCTGTTCTCTTTATCTGGCGTCTCACAAGACGGAGATACGGAGGCTACAAAGGGCACAGAATGTGGCAGCAAGAACTCTTTTAGGTCTGCGCAAGCCTTGCTCTGTGTCTGAGGCCATTAGCCGTCTTCATTGGCTACCTGTAGCCAGGCGTATTGAATTCAAAGCCTTATGTATCGTCTTTAAGGCTTTGAAACTGACCACCCCCTCTATTTTGTTCACCCTCCTCTTGCCATATGTTCCCTCAAGATATCTCCGCTCACAGGGTCAGCACTTGGTGGTGGTTCCTCAAACACGAAGAGTTTGTGCTGGTGGCTGCTCTTTTCGAATAGAGTGGCCATCCTTTGGAACTCACTCCCGGCGCATATTCGTGGCCTTAATAACTATTTAGAATTCTGGAAGGCTATCAAGACGCTGCTTTTCCCTGCACCATAGTTCAAGTCCGCCCAATCTGCTTATATCAGTCTTTTTGTTGGTTTTAGCGCTGGGGCGCCCCTTTGCTGGGGCAGCTGTAGTGCTGTACAAGTCACAGTAACATAACATGAGGCGTGAATTTGCAGTGCTCCCGCCACAAAAGTTCAGCACAGTTCAGGGGCCTCACCCTCCACAGCGTCCGGCCAGCGCAACGTCATCCGGTTTGTGATGCAGAGAGGCGCCTCACACCATTGGTAATCCCTTCCATGCACCCCGGTGTAGTGTTTGATTGTAGTATGCGATGCAGACCTCCCTACATTGGTGTGCAGAAGCGTCTCTACCATTCACAGCTCCAAGGGGCTCATGGCAGTCTTCTCACACAGGTCAGCAACATGTCTCCATGGGACCAGCCAGACTTCACCATCAGGTACAGGCGATCTTCACGCCTCAGTGTCTACCGCCACGGCTCATCGGCTCCACAGCTCCTCTGCATTCCACTCCAGACACAGGTCCCGCAAAGCATCCAGGCTCCAGACGCAGGTCCAGCGAGGCATTCAGGCTCAAGACGCAGGTCCAGCGTGGCATCCAGGCTCCAGACGCAGGTCCAGCGAGGCATCCAGGCTCCAGACGCCGGTCCAGTGAACCATCCAGGCTCCAGAAGTAGGTCCAGTGAGGCATCCAGGCTCCACACGCAGGTCCAGCAAGACATCCAGGCTCCAGATGCAGGTCCAGCGAGGCGTCCAGGCTTCAGACACAGGTCCAGCGTGGCATCCAGGCTCCAGATGCAGGTCCACTGAGGCATCCAGGCTCCAGACTCAGGTCCAGCGAGGCATCCAGGCTCCAGACGCTGGCCCAGTGAAGCATCCAGGCTCCAGAAGCAGGTCCAGTGAGGCATCCAGGCTCCACACGCAGGTCCAGCAAGACATCCAGGTTCCAGATGCAGGTCCAGCGAGGCGTCCAGGCTTCAGACGCAGGTCCAGTGAGGCACCCAGGCTCCAGACGCAGGTCCTGTGAGGCATCCAGGCTCGCATTCTGGTCATCCTGCATGTTTGGTGGCTTGAGGAGGTTGTTGATGTGTGCTGCACTTGGCCCTGGCTGCTCCATTCTGCATTTCAAGGTCTTTTTTTGCCTATTTTTATTGGAGGTCGACTGATAGGCTATTTTTTCTAATAGAGGCAAAAAAAACCCTCAATTTCAGCTGACTAACGTGCGTTTTTTTGCTGCTAAAGTGCCTTTAACTGGTTTTAGCCCGCTAACACCGGAATTCCTATCGCCTTCACTCTAATATTAGCGGCAGATTTCACCACTGATCCCTGAAGCTATCTCCATGTAGCGACATCTTGTACATACGTTGCTAACAAGGCTCTTCAGGCATCCATATGGGTTGGCCCAGCCTTCGTACATACAAGACTTATTACGTAAAATACGTGACATTGTATGGGAGGATAATTTTCTTTTGCTTATGCTGGATGTGTGCAGCTTGTACACCAGCATCAGAGATGATGATGGTGTACAGACCTGCAGACAGTTTTTGATGTCTGGCCCTATTGCCTGTCTTCATCATACTGAGATGCTTATCTCCATGATCAAATTCTGGCGACCCGCTAGGAGGTGAAGCAGTGTGATCCCATATTTGATTCATGTTTAAAAGGCTCCCTCGAGCCATTTGAGCTGACGAGCTCGTGGAAAGGCACCTGCACGCCTTGAGAGGTAATGTGACCCCAGAATACTTTGGCAGCCTGCTCAGCAACCCCAAATATTTGAAATGCCTTATCTCTACTGACGACAGATAACAATCCAGAAACACGTGTATAGAGATGGCCAGCAATAATCTGCACCAAACTGGTGAAATACTTGAAAAACATTTGCAAGCACACACACTTGGCGAACTGCATTCACCATAATGTTTAGGGGCGAACCTGCTGGGAGGTGACGCAGTGTGATCCCACATTTGTTTCCTGTTTAAAAGGCTCCGTCAAGCCATTTCAGCTGACGAGCTCTTGGAGAGGCACCTGCGTGCCTTGAGAGGTACTGTGACACAAGAATACTTTGACAGCCTGCTCAGCAATGCCAAATATTTGAAATGCCTTATCTCTAATGACGACAGATAACATTCCAGAAACACGTGTATAGAGATGGCCAGAAATAATCTGCACCAACCTGGTGAAATACTCGAAAAACTTTTGCAAGCACACATGCTTGGCGAACTGCATTCACCATAATGCTTAGGAGCGAACCTGCTGGGAGGTGAAGCAGTGTGATCCCACATTTGTTTCCTGTTTAAAATTCTCCCTCGAGCCATTTGAGCTGAGGAGCTCGTGGAGAGGCACCTGCACGCCTGGAGAGGTACTGTGATCCGAGAATACTTTGGCAGCCTGCTCAGCAACCCCAAATATTTGAAATGCCTAATCTCTACTGACGACAGATAACAATCCAGAAAACACTTGTATAGAGATGGCTAGCAAACTGAACCAACCTGGTGGAATACTCGAAAAAAAATTGAACGCACACACGCTTGGCGAACTTCATTCACCATAATGCTTAGGTGCGAACCTGCTGGGAGGTGAAGCAGTGTGATACCACATTTGTTTCCTGTTTAAAAGGCTCCCTCGAGCAATTTGAGCTGAGGAGTTCGTGGAGAGGCACCTACGCGCCTTGAGAGGTACTGTGACCCCATAATACTTTAGCAGCTAATGCTTAGGGGCGAACCTGCTGGGAGGTGAAGCAGTGTGATCCACATTTGTTTCCTCTCTTTTAGCTAGGACTAATCCTAAATCTATAAATTTACTGGTAATCTTAGTACGGGCAGTGTGGGGAACTAGTGTTGCCGACAAAAACCCAGGGTCCGCTGAATATCCCTATCTGTTACCTCATTTAGTCTGGTTGTGACTTCCCCCCCCAAAACCCGTATAACAATGGACATTCCCAGAACATGTGAACAAATGCAGCATTTTCTAGTTTGCACTGCGGGCAGGCTGTACTGGATCCGAAAAACTTTTTAATTTTGTGAGGTGTGAGATACGCTTGATGGAACACATAAAACTGAATTAGTTGAAATCTCGCATTTCTAGAGCATTTCCACCTCTGTTCCATCAACACCTCCCACGACTTTTCCTCTATAGGTGTCCAAAGGTCCTCTTCCCATTTACTGCGCAGCCCCTCTAAAGGAGTACTGAACCCCTGCGTAATTCGCCTATAAAAACAGGTAACCACCTTGACCTTTCCCCCTGAGGAGACCACTTATTGACAGGGAAGAAAGGTTGGCGGTTCCTCCATCCCTTTCTTCCAATGTTTACTAATGGCTGCTGTCAATGCTAAGTGTAAGAGAAAGTCTTGTCTGGGCATTTCCTATCTTTCCATAAGGTCTTGAAAGAGTACCATCTTCATAGAGGTCTCCAATATTGGAGATCCCCAGGACTTCCCAGACAACCTCTGCCAATCCCCTCCATGCGGTAACACCTCACAGAGTCATAATGGAATCTCAGGTGCATATGTGGGCCCCACCTTAATTCTCCTAGTGGCACAATTCCAGCATTGACACACCACCCACAGGTCCCTCGGTACCTCCATTTTCCGTAACGGCATCCCGAAGAAGAGTCCGAGAGAGCTGGCGGAGGCCCGGGTCCATACCCCTTTGGTCCTCATCTACCCGCAGCTTCCCTGCCATCCACTGCGCGAACCATTGAAATTGGGCCGGGTGATAATATGCCTCAAAATCAGGGGCTGCCAACCCTCCCTCCTGCCTAGGGCGCATCATGGTGGTCAGCACTTCTCTATGTCTCCCAGAGCCCCATAGAAAACCAGTAGTCTTGGAGTTAAGTTGGGTAAAATATTTACCAGGTACCCATAGTGGCAGCGAGCCAAAATAGTAAAGTAGGCGGGGCAGGGTTACCATTTTAGCAACACCACTCTCCAGTGGCGTAGCTAGGGGGGGGGGGGGGGGGGGCGGTCCACCCTAGGCGGCACTAATCTGCGGGCGGCGGCTTCGCAGAATTTTGTTAGGGAGTCAGTCGGGACACTGACAGTGATGTACACGCTGGTCACCTGTCACCCCCACGTGCGGCTATAACTGAGCAGCTGGCACGGCACACGTGTAGGTAAGTGCAATATAGTGCTTATTATCCCTGACGAGGGGGTAAAAATATGTTATTAGATAAGATTGTAGTAAAATTCCTTGTCAGCCACTGCCTCGTCATTCATGCCTCACGAGCCTCTCACTTCTCAATTAATATGGAACAATAACAATATTATTACCGAAGCACTATGACCTTTACTTATGAGTTAATATAATGGATTGAAAACGCTTTTCCGTTTGTTCTTTTTGTACTTGCTTAAGGCGTCACACTTGAAATGGGGCCACTTAGTTGCTGTTAAGTGTTGGAGTCGTACAACATACGTTACTTTTTCTTTCCACTTAGTTGATGTGAGATAAATGTGTTTTTAACCTTTTCAAGGCTAGGTATTTTGTTATAAAAAGGTCACATACAGTTACAACCTTGATGTTGATGATCGTTTGAAAGCATACTGGGGGAGTGCACAGTTAAGCTTTCTTGCACAAGGCACACAACTAACTAAATCGACTTTTGTAAATATTACTTGTGATTTCAGTTATGGTAGAAGTTGAAAGTTCTGAAGCCTTCTTCCACAGGAGTATAAATGCTTACTGTACTCAAAGGTGTGCATAAGTGCAGGTAAGTAACCAATTAAATTAATAAAACGAAATTCGTTTTTTAAATTTAATTGGTTACTTACCTGCAATCATCCATATTCCGAAGTTTATCATCCCCCACCCTGCCCCTTCCCTCGCCCCGCCTGCCTGCCCCACCGGAACTCCCTCCACGGACCGCGGCTGATTGTCACCGGCCCAGTGACAGATGCTTCAGGTGGAGATGACTTGTCTCGCATGGGTTAAAAAATGTGTTTCCAGTGCTTTGAAGGACAGCTGCCAAAAGTTGCAATTGTCTGAATGTATGAAACATATCATGCAGTAGGTACTGGTGGTTCATAGAAGTTTTTTCTACTTATGACGAAATAATCGCACAGTGCTATCCAGGTGAATAGTTTACGCACTTTAAACAATTGCTGGGCTTTACCGAATTCGTTGTGTAGGAGCAGTAACTGTTACCTTGCTTTTCGGTTCCCCCAGTTTTTAGTCTGCACTAATCCTCCTGTTTACCTTGTGTACTGTGCAGCAAGCGAAAGACAAAAAGGCTAGCTGCTTGCAGAATGCTTATTCCAACAATTCTGGCATTTTTACTCGTAATATCAAATAGGTTAAATGCAGTTAAGGACCTAGAAGAAGCACAAGTGGGGAACAGCTAATGATCCAGAACTTGGCATGTAGACTATTCCTAAATAAAATAAAACACAACCACGTCACTAAGTATGGGCGAATTTTGCAAATCAGCGGTTCGCGAATTCGCAAACAAATCTGCGAATTCGCAAATTTCCCCGTGAAATCGCAGATTTTTTTGCGATTTTGCACCATACTTAACTGGAGTACTTTCTACTGGCTAATCAGTAAGTGCTACCTCGTTGTGTAAATGTATAGTGCTTTTCCTGCACTACAGCTGCGTAGGGCCAGAAGAGTTGCCTCCAGTGACCATGTGTGTGTAGCTTTGCCATCGCACCGAAGGGCGCCGGGGTCCCTCGAGTGAGCTGTCCATCATAGTTTGTAAAGGGCGGGAAGACGGTGCACACCGCTAGTGTTTGTGGGGGGCAAACGGGGGGGCTTCTTTGCGAGTTCACATGCCTCTTGTGTGTACAAAAGGTCAGGCACAGATCAGAGCAGCAGATGAGGAGAAAGAAGCTACTGGTTACAGGAACTGCACGGGGATTGATTTCGTGAAAGTCAAGGATGCAAAGGCCTCCATCAAGCATCATAGCTAATTTTCGACTGTAGATATGGGGAGAAAGCACACCTGCCCAGCCTCGACAAAGCGCACGATTTTTTGGGGCTGAATAACTTTGCCATCACGCCGAGGTCGCCGGGGTCCCTTGAGTGAGCTGTCCATCATAGTGGGTAAAGGGCGGGAAGACGGTGCACACCGCTAGTGTGTGTGGGGGGGGTAAATGGGGCGGGGCTTCTTTGCGAGTTCACATGCCTCTTGTGTGTATAAAAGGTCAGGCACCGATCAGAGCAGCAGATGGGGAGAAGAAGCTACTGGTTACAGGAACTGCACGGGGATTGCACTCGTGAAAGTCAAGGATGCAAAGGCCTCCATCAAGCATCATAGCTAATTTTCGACTGTAGATATGGGGAGAAAGCGCACCTGCCCAGCCTCGACAAAGCGCACAATTTTTTGGGGCTGATTAACTTTGCCATTGCGCCGAAGGTCGCCGGGGTCCCTCGAGTGAGCTGTCCATTATAATGGGTAAAGGGCGGGAAGACGGTGCACACCGCTAGTGTGGGGAGGGGCTTTTTTGCGAGTTCACATGCCTCTTGTGTGTATAAAAGGTCAGGCACGATCAGAGCAGCAGATGGGAAGAAAGAAGCTACTGGTAACAGGAACTGCACGGGGATTGCACTCGAGAAAGTCAAGGATGCAAAGGCCTCCATCAAGCATCATAACAAATTTTCGACTGTAGATATGGGGAGAAAGCACACCTGCCCAGCCTCGACAAAGCACACGATTTTTTGGGGCTTATTAACTTTGCCATCGCGCCAAAGGGCGCCGGGGTCCCTCGAGTGAGCTGTCCATCATAGTGGGTAAAAGGCGGGAAGACGGTGCACACCGCTAGTGTGTGGAGGGGGGGCAAACAGGGGGGCTTCTTTGCGAGTTCACATGCCTCTTGTGTGTATAAAAGGTCAGGCACCGATCAGAGCAGCAGATGGGGAGAAAGAAGCTACTGGTTACAGGAACTGCACGGGGATTGTATTTGTGAAAGTCAAGGATGCAAATACCTCCATCAAGCATCATAGCTAATTTTCGACTGTAGATATGGGGAGAAAGCACACCTGCCCAGCCTCGACAAATCGCACGTTTTTTTGCGGCTGATTAAGGAGTTACTGAATTTGACCTTTAACTCGGGCACCTGCTTTATCTATATCTGTAAGTGCTTCCTGTTCATGGAGCCTCGTTGTCTACTTGTAACTATTCTCTGACCCTTCATCGAGGGTCAGAGCAGGGTCAGAGAATAGTTGCAAGTAGGCAACGAGGGGCCGCTCAGGAAGCACTTACAGGGTTACAGCAGGTGCCCAAGTTGAAGTTAATTTCTTTGTAACCATTTTGTAAATGGTTACAAAGAAAGTAGCTTCAACTTGGGCACCTGCTGTAACCCTGTAAGTGCTTCCTGAGCAAAATTCATCCTGCTCGCTAATTCGCGGATTTTGCCACGATTTCGTGCGATTCGCGGATCGCGAAATTGCGAAAAATCTGCAAACTCCGCGAGCAGAACGAATTTTCCGCCCATACTTACACGTCACCCGGGCACTGATGCCCCGCCTTTATATTCTGAAGCAGTAAAACAACCAGTTCCAGGTTTTATTCCTAAACAAAATAAAACACAACCACGTCACCCAGGCACTGATGCCCCGCCTTTATATTCTGAAGCAGTAAAAGAACCAGTTCCAGGTTTTGTGTCCCATACATGCAGCCTTTCATTGTAGAGGCACTTGCTACTTATAAGAAATGGTCACACACTACCCATGAGAAATCTGTTATCCAGAAATGCTGCCTGCTCTTACTAAAATAACTCCAGGTATCGGAAGCATTGATTAAAGCTCTGGTAGTTATGGTCCTACTCCTGTGAAATTAGCTAGACTTTGTTTATGAGTTCATCTTCTTTCAGTTCAGTAAACACTTTAAAAACCTACCTCTTTAAAAGGGCTGTGGCACTTTCTTGTCTGATCCGGATACCACCCTCGATCCCTTGGATTGGGCAACTCCATCAAATAGGAGGACCCTTCCAAGATCAGATTGTTTGCAGGAAAACTGTAAGGAATCTCCCAGTTAGCTGGAATTCCTGGACTGAACAGAAAGAAAAACCTAGATAGCAGCCTGGAGTGTCTGAAACCCTGCCAATCCATCTCCGCTGCTTGTCGTCTTTTTCCCCCTGCACCCCCCGCCCAACTACCTATCAGGGGCGCCAATCTGAGGGATAGCCCCGGGCGCCACAAGCTCTAGCTACGCCTCTGCCACTCTCCCCGCTACTGATAGAGGCAGGGTCCCCCAAAAATCAAAGTTGCTACTGGAGCTCTCAATGCCTGTACTACATTGCCTTCGAACAAGTCAGGAGGATCATGATAAATTCGAACTCCTAAATAAGGCAAGCAGATTCTTTCCCATCTCACATCCACTCCACCTGGCGGTTCAGCTCTACCCCCGCGGACCGGGAAAAGGCACGTCTTATTGCAGTTGACTCTAAGCCCTGCCATCCACCCCAGACTATCATGCAATTTTCGGGGGCCCTGTACCTCCTCAGCAGCATTGGCGAGGAACATTAAAAGGTTCTCTGCGTATAGGGCAATGTAGTGTGCCTGTCCCATCCCGCCCAAACCCCTGTAATACCGCCCGATCTTGCATGGACTGCTAGTGGTTCAATTGTCAGAGCGAACAGGAGGAGAGACAGCGGGCACCCCTGCCTCGTGCCCCTCATGGTGCCACATTACCTACCTTAAAATCGAAATATACATCACATCCAAGTTCCTGCATTTTTAAAACAATAATTTTAAAATAATCAAAAGAATGTCAAAATATGATGTACAAAGCCAACACACTAGGATGATGGAAGAAGCGTGGAAACTTTTTAGACATTCAGTCATTAGTCAATTTGGGATAAATCCATCATCGTTCTTTTGCTCACTTCACCACCCCAATTAATACCCAGCCATATGCAAATCAGTCTTGACCCTGTTCCTCATGGGAAAAGTCTAGCCCGAACTCCCAAGCCAGGTCTGCCCTGGACTGGAAATAAGAATCCTGACTGGTTTCGGGGTAACACCCCTCATCAGTCAGGCTAGCTTGAATCCAGTGGCACAGTGAGCACGGAACCCATGTCTAGGCATACCATGTCAATTTAGGGCAAATAAAGCAACCACAGTAAGATGATGGATGGAGCGTTAAAACTTTTCAGACACTCACCCTCAATCACTATTAAAATCGGGGTTTAATCCATCATTGTTCCTTTGCTCACTTCGCCGCCCCAGTTCAGACACAGCCATATGCAAATCAGTCTTGACTCTGTTCTTCGTGAATTTCAAGCCATTATAACTGAATTTCTGATGCACGTTTAACATTTGCTCATCTTTTAAATGCTTTATAAGGTTCCCCTTAATTCAAAATATGGAATGGTTGGCAAGAAAAGCTCAAAGTATTTCATGAAGCACTGGATGGAAACAGCTTAAGAATACAATTTACTTTACACTTTGGAAAACCAGACATCAATTTGTTGTAGATGTCCTAGTCAGAAAAGCAGGTACAGACTCTGAAACAATCACACACTGCATGATAGAGTGCGCAGGTCACCCAATTATAAATTTACCATAATCACCTGGGCCCATAATTAATTTCCTATTTCATTAATCAGGTAACCTACCCTCTATCTACCATATATTTTATTCTACTAGGTCCTATACCATTGACTTACCAATCTTTGTCACTGGTACCTATAACTTATTAGATCAGGGTGTTAGCATAAAAGGTAAAATAACATTTGCACTCATATAATAACCACAGACTCTGGAAAGTTTTAAACTCTAAGGGGTCCATTCGGATGGCGGGCGGGCTTTGCCCGCCCTCCACCCTAACGGAGAAGTGGACCGCCCGCTGACAGTTCGGGGGTCCTGACATTGGCATTGGGATGCGCCCGCCACACAGGCGGGCGTATCCTGTATGTTTACCATTGCGGCGGGCGGAGCAGAAATCTCCGCCCGCCGCAATGGTAAAAGTGCACGTTGTGCTTTTCAAAGGGAAAGATGACAGGCACCGCGCGGTGCCTGCCATGTTGCACTTTGAAATGCGGGGGGGGTACCATAGGTATCCCCATGTGCACCCCCCCAAGCCACGGACTCCCAGGGGGCCCGCAACGGGCCCCCGCAGGGAGTCTCCGCATGCCTTTCCGTGGCGGCATTGCCGCCACGGAAAGGCATTGTCCACAGCCCATTGTAATATGGCGGGCGGTGTCTAACAGACACCGCCATGATGTTACTGGTTTTTTGCCCCGCCCGCAAGGCGACCGGGGCGGAAAACATGCGGGCGGTGTTTGTCACCGCTGCTGTCCCTCCCGCTATACTAATATGGCGGGGGGGAATTGGGCTGATGATGTCGGTCGGATTTCCTACGCCAGGTTGGCGGTAGCCACAGCCAGCCTGGCGGAGGAAATCCGCCCGACATCATAATGGACCCCTAAATTTCATAAGTGGTCATGATCCAAAGATTGAAGGCAATAAGACTGTCAATGACCAAGATCAAAAATAAGGTATAACTATGCAAAAGATATATTATGCCAATCATTTAGTAATTCTTAAAGGGAAGGCAAGAACAAAGAACATGCTATTTAATAAGACAGTTTATCACGATTTGTCTAAGGGTGAAAAAGGAAAAAAGAACATGCTAAATAACACAGCTTTAAGCAATTTTCCAAGGGATGGCAAGAAAAAGGAACATAATATGCAATCACGAAACAATTTGAACATTCAGCTATAGGGAGGGTAAGAAAATGGAACACACTATTAAATCAAATAACGAATTTATCATTTACCAAGGGAAAGGTGAAAAAGGGAAACATATGCAATTCAAAACTTTAACAATTATGGAGGGTGAAGAGAAGGAACAAAAATATAATGACGAAACCAACACAGATTTATATTTACCAAGAATGGTGTGAAGACCAACCCTGGCCATGGGTCAGTTAAAAGACGGTAACCCCAAAAATTTCAGTGCCAGTAGGCCAGCAGGTGCAGATCGAAATAAGGACAGGAAAACCAGATTTGGATCAGGACAGGACCACCAAAGGTTAAGACCTGCACCCGCAGTTCAGTTGCAACGCCTGCGCTACTCCCTCGTACAGTTTAGCTTCTTCTAGCAGGGTTAGGGTTCAGCTTCCCAGGCGCATCTTGGCTGTGACTGTCTTTGGCTCCCATTCAATGTCAAATGTTTTCAGTTTCCCTTTGGAGCTTGTCATGCGCAGAATGACTTTCAAAATGGAGTAATAGCACCTCCCAGGCCCAAAGATTACGATACATGAAAAGTAGAAGAGGAACAGTTTTAGAATACAGAATAAATGAATACACTGTATACCATGCATTTCTACTCTATAACCATTATCTTATATTTAACTATAGCATTAGGATTAGGCAGAACGAACAGCTTTGCAAAAGCAGCATTGCAAGCTTCTCGCATATGAGAACACAGAGCAGCCATATTAGCACTAGTGCGCAGATGCAGCAGATTCCCTCCAAAGCAAAGAATACGTCATGTCACGTGAGTATGACAGACGCATGCGCAGTAGAAACCCTTGCGTAGCAGCAGCCATCTTAGATGCAAGCGTATTATGGTTTAGTAAAACACAAAAGCAAGCTTCACTCGGACACCCAAGTTTGATGTAAAATATGCATATTAATAAAACAAACAAGTTGGTTACTTTATTAACGTTATTCGAATACAAGCAAGTTGCTTCGTGTGCGAATCCTTGCTCCATCAATCGCCTCTTTGATGATATTTTATATCATCACCAATTAATGAAACAGATGCCAACTTTCACATTTCACCTAGTTCAATCTCTTCAAACTTTCTTTTCTGCTTCTTCTCATTATTATCATGAGAAGTTTTAATTTTCTTATATATTTTGCTATTCATTTCTTCTAATTCGAGCTCATCAATATTTCTTTTTACTCCTCGCCTATTTACGGAGTATTTCTTTTTATGTTTTCGACATTTGCAACACATTATCATACCTAGAACTAGTAAGCCTATTCCCACCATTGGCAACAGTATTCTATCTACAATACTCTTTCCTACATTAGAAAGCCAACTACTTATAGATGAGAGACCATCAGAAAGCCTCTTCCATGCACTATCAAACTCCAGTGGTTTAAGCTCTTTTTCCAAATTAGTAATATTTCTCACATACCTCATAATTTCAACACTTTTGTCAGGTATGTAAGTGCAACAATGTTGCGCCTTCAACATTCTACAGACTTCGCCCTCTTTTGCCAATAATATGTCAAGAGCAAGTCGATTTTGTAAAACCATTGATCTTATCGCAACCAATTCGGTGTTGACCATCAAGAACCCTCCAGCAGTGTCAGTAGATAACCGATCTACTACTATTGACAATTTACAGATTCTGTGTGTATTCAGAGCCACTCCCACTGTCGGTATCAATGCACTAAATATATCACCTACTATTTCACCAAAACTAGCTCTTGTACTACGTACTAATCCATTAGTTTCTTCATTGTTTCCAGTGATTTTATCCACATGACATATCTTAGGGAAAACTATTCCAAAATAACAACTCCCATACCAGTGATCTGGTTCCCACATATATAATAAACTCCAGGAAGCACAGGTTCAGTTCCATCTTTGAAACCCCAACCCCCAATTACCTTATTGTTTGTGTTCACATTCACTGGAACCAATGAATATATTGTTATAATAACCAGTTATTTCTCTGTGGAGACAGAGTTTCCCCTTCTTTTCGAAATCCAGTAACATAGCAACATTAGCTCCACCATTTGAGGTGTTTCCTATACTTTCAGCCCATTTAGGAATTTTATGGTTCTTATCATTTGCCTTTCTTTGGAAATTCTCTCTCCTTTTCTCAACCATATTCAAAAATATCCTTTCTTTTTCTTGTAATAAACATGTTAAATTATTCTTGTGTGCATCAGCTATATCTATTTTACCTATAGTCAAAAAATATTCACTCATGTGGCATGCTACATTTCTAGTAGGATGTACAGGATTCAGGTCTCTACGTATAGGAAGTTCAGAAAATATCACGTCTAAATTAGAGCAATAATACTGTAAAGGTCCTTTCTTATAGAATAAACTATCTAAAACACTACATGAAATTCCATATGTTAGTGGTAAATGGTGGTATGTTACACCTTCAGCTACCAAAGTAGGTAACTTCATACAAACATAGCAATCGTCTATTTCCATAGCTTCTACACAGTGTACTAATAAGTTTGCAAATACATTTAAGTGAGTTCTGTTTTTGATTCTATTATAATGCAGTCTTTCTTCATCTGGTGCTTCTAAGTCTCCCTTTCGTTGTCTAATGCTAAGTGCTTTCTCTTGTATCTCTATTCTTTTTGGTGTATCTCTTGTTTGAGTTTCTTCTGTACCTACTGGCAGTTGCTCATTTGTATCATTCTTCATGTCTTTGCTCATCATGTAAGGAATAGCTATTGTTAGTCCTATCCAAACTATAAGTACTATTGCTATACTACACACACATACTCTGCAGCATGTCTTCAAACAATTTCTTTTCGATCTTCCATTAACAGTATGATCAGCCATTTCTGACTAAAGGAGATTCAACCCCTCTTTGTAACTTTTACACAGCCTTTACCCTCTGCGAATTTCAGGTTGGTCTCACTTCTTCATCAGTTTCATCAGTAATCAATTCTTCATCACTTTCGTCACTTATGTCCAGGTTTTCAAAATCTTCCAAAACAATGCAGGTCCACTCAGGGCCTTTGTATTTATTATTCAGTCTCTTTAATCGTGGACTTCTCCTTCTTGGTTGTATCACAGGTTGATCAGTTTGACTTGTTATTTATTTACTTGTTCGGGTTCTTCATTAATTGTCTTTAAACGCAGTCTCAGTCTTTTGACAAATCTAGGCCACTTGTCTCCTTTTCTGAGTCTTTTAGCTGGCACTGTGCTTTGGCCCTCTTCAAATGCTCTTTTATTTTCATTCAGTTGTGGCACATCTATTTCAATGCTGTCTTCCGTTTCCCTCTCTACCTGATTAAGTCCAGGTCTTATTATTATTTCTTCTGCCTGGTCACTAAGCTCGCCTTGTTCAGGTGTCTGCTGAATTTGGCTTTTGTTCGATTCACCTCCTTCTTCCTGAACACAATTTTCTACTCCTGTCTTTTCCTGCTCAAGCTCTTGGAACCCTTGATTTTCTTCTGCTTGAGTCTCTGCCCTAATTTCTATCCGTCCCTTTTCAGGCTCAGGAGTTCTTGGTGGAGTGTCGATTACCTGATCTTTCCCTATCTGGTCCTCCTCAGAATCACTTTTGACTTGTATTTCTATGATCTGAGTACCTTCTTCTACACCTGTCTTGTCCTCACTATCACTCTGTCTATCTTAATAAGTTTGATTTCTCGTTCTCACATATTCTGCAGGTATGTTGATTACTGGAATCCAATCATCTTGACTGGTTCTCGGTTGTTCCTCTTCAGCTACTTCAGGATCGATATCTTGAGACCCCTCAGCTGCACAATCTTCAGCTTCAGTTTCATCAGGTTCAGTCACCTTTTTCGTATGAATGGCGTGAATCCAGTGTGGGACTCCTGCACACTTTACGGCTGTGGTGGTAACCAAAATTACTTGTTGTGGTTTTCTCCACCTTGGTGCAAGGCAAGTTTTTCGAGCATGTTTCTTTAACACTACCCAATCACCTGGGTTCAAGTCATGTGGTGAAGTTGCTTGTCTGGTGACAGGGTCTTCCCCAACCTGGTGAGAGATATAACGCACTTGGTCAGCCAGTTCTTTGCAGTACTCCAGGACTAAATCATCAGATATATTTAGCAGCTTGTGTCCTGGCACCCATGCTTGCCTCATTGCTCTTCCCATCAGTATTTCATGGGGACTTAAGCCTGTGTTCCGGTCTGGAATACTTCTACGTCCCATCAGAACAAGTGGCAAAGCCTCTGGCAACTCCAATCGTGTAGACTCATACATCTTTCCCAATCTTGACTTGATAGTGCCATTCAATTGTTCTACCACTCCAGAAGCCTAGGGTGATATGCACTGTGCAGCTTTTGCTTAATTTTGAATGCTTCACAAATTAGACCAATTATTTAATTATTAAAATGGCAGCCTCTGTCTGATTCAATTGTTACTGGAAAACTGAAACATGGTATAAGCTCTCTAAGTAAAAGTTTGGCTACAGTGTTGCTATCATTCCTGCGTGTGGGGTAAGCTTCGACCCAGGCAGACAATGACAAGTATGTATTTTAGTCCTTGACAAGGGGGTAACTGAATAAAATCAATCTGTAATCGTAAAAAAGGACCCTCTGCCTTCCCAATTTTTCCTGGTAACACTACTGTTTTCTTCCCTGGGTTCATTTGCTGACAAACCAAACACCTTTGGCAGAGTGCCTCTGCTATGTTCCTGAGTTTCGTATTAAACCATGACTGTCTGAACAGACGTATCATAGCATCTCTTCCCAAATGAGAATCTCCGTGAATCATCCTAGCCATAGGAGCAAGCAGACAGTCGGGTAACACTGGCATTTCATCAAGATAAACAATGACGCCATCCTCTGCCCTTCTCTACAACCTATTTTCCTCCATTGTTCCTTGTCTTTTGGTTCTGCTGCATTCTGCAAATCTCTCACTTCTTCCCACATATTCACACCTTCTAGCAACATAAGTTGGCAGCTGTTTCCACCCACCTCAACTTTCTTGTTAACAGCCATTTTATATTTTGCACAATGCTGGGCTAACTGGTCAGCATATCGGTTACCAGCTGTCACTTTGTCATGGCCAGATTTGTGAGCAGCACACTTGACCACAGCCACTTCTTTTGGATGGCTTCAAGTAAATCCTTTACATATTGACCATTTCTAATCGGCGTACCTGAAGAAGTCAGAAACTCTCTTTGCATCCATAGTTGGCCATAGTCATGTACAACCCCGTAACCATACTGGTTGTCAGTGTATATGGTTACTTTCCAATTTTTCCCAAATTTGCAGGCCTTTGCCAAAGCAACCAATTCAGCTACTTGTGCAGACTTGACTCCAGGCAAATGTGATGCTTCAACTGGACCTCCCAATGTGCACACTGAGTAGGCAGCACTCAGACCTCCTTTCCCATGTCTCATAAAGGAACCATCTACAAATAACTCATATTCTGAATCAACCAATGGCTCTTCTCTTATGTCTGGTTGTGGTTTTGTACTATATTCTGTTAGATAAATACAGTCCAGTTCAACTTCTCCATTCACTTCTGCAGTATGTGAATTAGGTAGCAGTGTTGCTGGGTTCAAAATATTACATCTAGCAATGGTTACATTTCCTGTACCTACAAGGATTCTTTCATACTTAGTCAGACGACTAAGTGTGAGATACTGGGTCTTAGTCCTGGTTAGCAAAATAACAACTGCATGTGGAACATACACAGTCACAGGATGTCCCATAATAATGGATTCATTCTGCTCAAGACTCATGCAAGTTGCAGCCACTGCTTTCAGACATCCGGGCAATGCAGCTGCCACTGGGTCTAATGTGGAAGAAAAATATGCCACAGGACGTCTTACCAAACCATGAATCTGAGTCAAAACTGAAAGTGCACAATTAACTCGGGTGTCACAGAAAAGTGCAAAATCCTTTGAATAGTCAGGCATTCCTAACGCTGGAGCTGTACACAGACATTCTTGTAATTTTACAAAAGCAGCCATGCTTCCGTCATCCCACTCTACTCGGTCCTTGGCTCTTTTCTTTGTCATTTGTATTAATGGCTTTGCTAGGACTGAAAATCCCACAATCCATTGCCTGCAGTATCCTACAACTCCAAGAAACATTCTAATCTCTTTTTGGGTATGAGGCAAATTCATGTTTCTAATTATTCTGATTCTTTCTGAGGTAACTCTTCTAACACCCTTTTCTATCTGGTGCCCCAGATATTTCACTGACGTAGTGCAGAATTGCAACTTTTCTGGTGACACTTTATGTCCTCCTTCACCCAAGTGATTCAGTAAGGCGATAGTATCGACAACACAGTCATTTCGAGTTTTAGACGCCACCAATAGGTTGTCTATATACTGGACCAGGACTGACTGTCCAGCCAGTACAAAAGACTCAAGGCACTTTTTCAAAATCTGATTAAAAATCGAGGGACTCTCTGTGTACCCCTGAGGGACACGATTCCAGACATAAACATGACTGTCGAATTCAAATGAGAAAAGAAATTTGCTATCTGGGTGTAATGGAATCGAAAACAATGCGTGACACAGGTCAATGACAGTAAACCATCCAGCCTCCCACGGTATCTGATACAGAATCCATGCGGGATTTGGCACGACTAGACAACAGGGAACAACAATCTTACTAATTTTGCGGAGGTCTTGTACGACCCTGTACTTGCCACTGGGTTTCTTTATACCAATTATGGGTGAGTTGCATGGACTGCTCATTATTTCCTGTAAAATGCCTGCTTCAGCCAACCGCTTTATTTCTACTGCAACACCTGCTTTTATTTCTGAACTCAATTTATA
The DNA here is from genome assembly GCF_964263255.1 of Lissotriton vulgaris. Taxonomy (NCBI): domain Eukaryota; kingdom Metazoa; phylum Chordata; class Amphibia; order Caudata; family Salamandridae; genus Lissotriton; species Lissotriton vulgaris. The sequence continues at coordinate 1,654,664,057 of NC_141695.1, read as the reverse complement.
CTGTCAAGTATTTGGGTAAACTGCATCTTCTTTTATGGTCACTTTTATTGGGTCAACATTTGCCATTAATCCTACATCTTTTCCAGTAAAGTCCCATACAACTGGTTTTACTGTCTGTTGCAGGTCTTCTGGTAAGTCCTCTATGGTCAGTCTTTTAGTTTCTGTCTCTTGCTTGGCTAACATTAATTTGTAAATTCCGTCTTCGTCTGGTGTTTGTATTTCAACACCACTTGGGGTGCAAAAGATGGTGCAATTCATTTTGCACAACAAGTCTCGTCCTAACAAGTTTACAGGACTTGAATCACAGACAACAAATCTATGCATTTCTTTAAAATTACCTATTCTGGGTTCCATTGGTTCTGTAACTGGGGTACTAATTTGTTTATTAGAAACGCCCACTACTTGGATCGCTTCTCCCGAGAGGGGTAGGTTTGGAACGTCTGCTGTTCTCACAGTAGAACGGGTAGCACCAGTGTCCAACAGAAAGGTGCCATCATTTCCTTCAACCTTTCCTTCAATATATGGACCGACTGGTCTACGGGCAAGGAGGCGCCAAGCACGCACTCCTTGTCCTCCCCTCTCAGGCACCGTCAGTAAGGATCTTCACTGAAAAATGTATCACTCAAAAGAAATTGTGAGGTTGCTGTAGCTCTCCTTTCACTTCCCTCCCAGTTTGTGGTCTCTACACTCTGTTGTGCTTTGCTCCTGTAATTTCTCATAGGTGCGGGGGGTAACTGGTTCTGTATTACCTGCTGCTGTGTCTTCCGCGGCACCTCATTCTGCGCCTGTGGATTCAAATCATTATTTTGCACATTACCACTCTGCATAGCCTTACACTCGTTCTTCCAGTGCCCTAACTTTCCACACCGTGACAAGGAAATTTCCTTCTCGCTTCCTCTCTATTGAATTTTCCCCTCAGCTTTCCTCCACTTCCATCACCCTGATTCTGGTTACTATTTATCTCGTTTAACTGGTGTTCTTGTTGCTCTGCTATATAAGAGCGTAATTATCATTTACCACTGTGAAATTTCTGGTCTTACACCTGACACAAATTGATAAATAAAATGCGTCATATCTTTCATATCTATGTTATCCAATCCACTGTACTGTTTGAACACATGTAATAAACGCTCATAGTATGCATGTACAGACTCATCTTTATTCTGTGTGGTTCTATCTATTCTAATCCAATCAGTCTCTTTTGCAGGCACCTTCCCCTTGAGATAGAGTATTACCTGGTTGTATTTTTTCATAACATCTTCAGAAGGAGTCCCTGTCTTTGGGTCTCTAAGGTACTCAATACTAGGCCAATCAACAGCAATTTTACATTCTGTCCACAAATCTACTGGAACTACAATGTCGAATAATCCATCTAAATCTTTTAAAAGACATTTTGAAACTTTTACAAATCTCTCGACTTGTCTGTACCATTCTACAGGTTTTTCACGAAGTTTTGGGAAATTATTTGTAAATGTCAAAATATCCTGTCGGGACCATGGAACATGCACATAACCTCCACCTGGTACCTCTCGCGTAGGACATAATTTTTCCACTTTTTCTGCTTCTTTTAAAACATACTCTGAAGTCATTTGTTTTGATCGAACCTCTTCCTTTTTCTTTGCCCATCTGGCTTTCTATTTGTCTAATTCTCCCCATTTTTGTAACAAGGCTAGTAGCTCTCTTATTTGCACTTTTCTTCCTGACACATTAATGTTTTCTAAATCCTTGTCAGAAAATTCTGTTCGATATGGTTTTTGCAATACTTTAGATTTACCAATGTCAATTCCCATTCTGGCTGCGGTGTCCATCAATTTTTCATGAAACACCCTTGTATTTCTAGTAATGCCTTTACAAATGAATATTAATTATTCTTCACTAAGAGTATTTAATCTGTCCAATCCCACATTTCCAGCCATCAATTCCTCTAATTCAATTCTCAATTTGTATATATCCAATGGCTTTGGCTGTGTATTTGTTTTTTCTATTTCTCGTGTCCATCTGTCTATTTCTTCAGGAGTTACTACAGTAGCACTTCTCATACCTGAGGATGTCTCCATCTGTACTTCTCTTAAATTTAAAGGAGTGGTTTTTCTAATTGAATTACTCTCTGGTTCTCTTATTGGTAAATCCATTAAGGAGATTACTGACTCACAGTCACTTGCCTGATAGTCTACTATCAATGGTTCTTTTCTTGGCTGTACTATCGATGTAGTTATAACCGGAGCTTTTGGACTAGCTTGCTTATCTCCGTACAAAGTAACAACCGGGCCAATAGTTAATGGAATTGTCAGAGCCTCGGGACTTGTGTTTAGTTGAGAAGTTTTCTGAATTAATTCCCTTCTCTGTTTATTTAATGCTTCTCTTTCTCTTTCTTGTAATACCCTTTCGATTGAGGTCTCATGTACCACTTGCGGAATTAAAGGTGGTTTTAAAAACGGGGCGTTCGGATTTACTGTACTTGGTTCCTCATTATAAGGTGGTGGATTTTTCATTAATAATTCCTCCATATAATCATCGTCTGAATCACCACTAGTCATTAAATGTTTGGTTTTCTCAGTCCTTTTACTTCCTGTGGGCTCTTCTAAAGTTAATAAGGGATATAGTCCTTCCACTATCATGTCCTGTCTCCATTGTTTCATTTGTTTATCTCTGGTTTCTCCTGGAAATTTAGGGTAGAATTTACTCAATCCTTTGTCAGTTCTAGGTCTGTCTCGCTCAAAAAGCCTCAATCTCCCATTCTTCTAGTGCCTCATATTGTTTTAGTCTAGGTCTAGGATGTAAATCATTCATTCGTGTCCTTAAATTGAACAAAATTCTGCCATTAAATGTGCCATCTAAGGGAAATGCCAAAATTCCGTCATCTTTAGTGTATACCACCCAATTTTCTAACCATACACAAGTGTGGTAACCTCTATCAAACATCATAAATGATGCAGGAGTATTCGGTGGTGGAATAATAACTCCTTCTCTAGTTTTAATTGGTTTATCTTTTTTTAAAGAAATTCTAAACTCTGTTTGCAAGTGACATTTTTCTCTCACTTCTGTACATTTTGTAAGGTCTGCCCCTTAACATCTGTTCTCTAGCAAACCCTAAGTACCTTCTATCAGGCCGAATTTCTGGATTTAAATGCCACATATAATTTGCAAAGATTTTGAAATCGTATGATAATACGGTTTCAAATAATTTTAACCAATGATTACGCTTCTTTTCTTGTGAGATGAGTTCCCACGCTCCTGTGCTCACCCCTCCTTTACAATACTATCTCAGCTACACGCCCGCTGTCTCGACCAATACCAGCACGGCTCTAGGTGACGTCAGCGCAGCTCCGCAACTGACTCCCTTCTTCACAAGGTAATGCAAAAACTCTGTTCTTTTATTTTAGAATCAAACATTTTTATTATGTGGACAAAACATCTTTGTACACAGCCTAGCTGCCTACATCGACTCGCCGGCAGGGCGTATTCCTACAAGAATCAAACACAGCGTATGGGCCTACATCCCATCACCCTACCGGAAGCAAAGCTCCCGCCATTTTAGATGAAAAGAGTCCAAAGGTAACAAGGAAGAACGTAGAACCCCCCCCCCCTTCCCAGCGCCCACCCCCACACCCACCCAGAACACCCTCCCCCACCATCCCACTCCCACCCCACTCCGCATCAGCCCTACTTAGCACCACCTAATCCCAGGGATCGCCTTTCTCCTCGAATTGCAACCCTACAGTTCTCAAGTGCGTGGTGTGGCGCCTACCGGTTCTAGAGGAATAAGTTGTACGATTTGTAAGTACTTCGGGCATGTCCCCTCCCTGAGGTCTTTGGACAGGAGCTGTAGAAACGGTGCCCAAAGGTAGCATATTCCGAACCCTTCCCATCCATATCCGGGGAGAGTCGCTCCATAGCAAGGGTGCGCCACAGACGCTGAATCCAATCCCATGTGTCAGGAATCACTGGAGAGCCCCACTGCGCTAAAAGAACTTGCCTCGCAGCCAGTAAAGCCAGCACAATTTGCCTGCCAGTGTGCGAGCGCAAGGGAAAGAATTTAGGATGGGGCAGCCCAAGTATGATGTGTTCAGGAAGCCGGGGTAGTGTAATCTTAAACGCTGCATCTAACTCATCAAGCACCGTTGACCAATAGCTTTCTAGTTTCGGGCAGCGCCACAGTAGGTGAGTCAGATTCCCAGACATCCCACATCCCCTCCAACAGAGGCCTGATTTAGCTTTATCCCACTGCGTGACACGCGCTGGAGTATAATACCAATACGTCGCTGTTTTGTAGGCCGATTCAGTCCCTGCTGTGTTAGAGGTCGTATGATGCGCTCGGTAGAACACCTGCTCCCACTCTTTAGTCGAAAGGGGACGCCCTAACTCTATCTCCCAGCGAACCTGCGCTTTCGTGCGCTGTTTCCGGGAGCAACGTAGAATCATGGCATAGAGCTCCGAGATAAGGCTCCGATCATCTTTCTTAAGTCATAAGTCAAGTCATAAAATTTGTATAGCGCACTACATACCCAGAGGGTTTCAAGGCGCTTAGGAAGGGGAGGAGGATTATTTGTCAAATATCCACGTTTTAAGCTGCTTTCTGAACGCTAGGTGGTTCTGGGTGAGGCGAAGGTAAGCGGGGAGTGAGTTCCATGTTTTAGCAGCCAGGTATGAAAAGGATCTGCCTCCCGTGGTGGTCTTGTTGATGCGAGGTACAGTGGCGAAGGCTTGGCTGGAAGAACGTAGTTGGCGGGAGGGGGTGTAGAAGGACAGTCGAGAGTTGAGGCAATCTGGTCCGATGTCGTAGAGTGATTTATGTGCGTGGGTAAGCAGTCGGAAAGTGATCCTCTTATTGACGGGTAGCCAGTGGAGGTCTTTAAGGTGACCAGAGATGTGTTCGTTGCGTGGGATGTCTAATATGAGCCTGGCTGAGGCGTTTTGGATTCGTTGGAGTTTCTTCTGGAGTTTAGCGGTGGTACCTGCGTAGAGGGTGTTTCCGTAGTCCAGTCGGCTCGTGACCAGAGCGTGGGTGACTGTTTTCCTTGTTTCGGAGGGGATCCAGCGAAATGTTTTTCTGAGCATGCGAAGAATGTTGAAGCAGGAAGAGGATACGGCGCTGACTTGTCTGTTCATTGAGAGTGAAGAATCCAGGATGACGCCACGGTTCCGTGCGTGGTCTGTCGGGATGGGTGCTTTTCCGAGGGCTTCCGGCCACCAGGAGTCGTCCCAAGCAGAGGGGGATGTACCTAAGATGAGGACTTCTGTTTTGTCTGAGTTCAGTTTCAGACGGCTTTGTTTCATCCATTCGGCGACTTCTTTCATTCCTTCGTGTAGGTTAGTTTTGGCGGTGCTGGGGTCATTGGTGAGAGAAAGGATCAGTTGAGTGTCGTCCGCGTAAGAGATGATGTTGAGGTTGTGTTGGCGTGCGATGGCCGCGAGGGGGCTCATGTATACGTTGAAGAGGGTGGGACTGAGTGAGGATCCTTGAGGTACGCCGCAGATGACTTCAGAGGCCTCGGACTTGAATGGAGGAAGGCGGACTCTCTGGGTTCTTCCGGTGAGGAACGAGGTGATCCATTCAAGTGCTTTTCCTTGGATTCCGATGTTATTGAGGCGTTGTAGAAGGGTGCTGTGGCAGACTGTATCGAATGCTGCAGAGAGGTCGAGGAGGATGAGGGCGACTGTGTCTCCATTGTCCAGTAGAGTTCGAATGTCGTCTGTTGCTGCGATGAGGGCGGTCTCAGTGCTGTGTTTTGCTCGGAAGCCAGATTGTGAGGGGTCGAGGGATTTGTTGGCTTCGAGGAAGGCGGCGAGCTGGTTGTTGACGGCTTTCTCGATGACTTTGGGCGGGAATGGAAGAAGCGAGATGGGGCGGTAATTTTTGAGTTCGGTGGGGTCCGCTGTTGGTTTTTTCAGAAGGGCGGTGAGTTCAGCGTGTTTCCAGTCTTCTGGGAAGGTAGCGGAGTTGAAGGAGCAGTTGATGACGTCTCGGAGGTGCGGTGCTATGACGGAGTCTGCTTTGTTGAAGATGTGGTGAGGGCATGGGTCTGTGGGGGATCCAGAGTGGATGGAATTCATCAGGCGGATGGTGTCCTCAGTGGAGATTGGGTTCCAGGCGTTAAGGGTGTTTACGGGGGGAAGATGGTCAGCAGATGGTAGGGTGGGTTGGTTTCCGGGTTGGTTGTCAAAGCTGTTGTGGATGTCTGCAATCTTGTTGTGGAAAAAAGAGGCTAGGGAGTCGCAGAGGGTTTGAGAGGGGGTGATGTCGTTGGAGTTGGCCGAGGGGTTGGAAAATTCCTTGACGATGTTGAAAAGTTCCTTGCTGTTGTGGGCGTTGTTGTCAAGTCGATCCTTGAATGCTGTTTTCTTGGCTTTTCGGATCAGTTGGTGGTGAGTGCGGGTGGCGCTTTTAAAGGCGTCCTTGGTGCTGGTGGTTGGGTCTTTTTTCCAGGCCTTTTCAAGGGAGCGGCAGAGTTTCTTGGACTTCTTGAGATCATCGTTGAACCATGAGGTTTTCTTGCTGCCAGGTTTGCTTTGACGTTTTTTCAGTGGAGCTAAGGTGTCGGCGGTGTTGGATAACCATAGGGTGAGGTTGGCGGCGGCTTCGTTGGCGTTAGAAGAGAGGGCTGGGGAGTTTCGAAGGAGCGATGCGGAGATTTGGTCCGTGGTGATTTTGTTCCAGTTTCTTTGCAGGGTAGGTTGGGAGTGGTTGATGTGTTTCGGCTTGTTGTAGGTGAAGTGAACACAGCTGTGGTCGGTCCATAGGAGATCCGTAGTACCAACTAGCCATCGTTCAAAGGCTGTGAGCGGCCACGACATAAGGGCCACATTGGCCGGGCGAGTCACCCAATGTGCCACTTGCGCATGGTAGAATGCGTCCTCAGCCAGCGGGTAATAGTCCGACCGCAGCACGGAAAACGGGATCAGCCCATCCAGATCAAAGAGCATACCCACCCGCTTGCAGCTTTCTCTCGCCAGCGGTGGAAGACCGGAGATGCGCGACCTGGGGGAAGTCAGGGTTATCCACTATTGGTGTCATTGGAGAAGGGAAGGAGGTGCACCCCTTACGGAGCGCCAACTGGTCCCATGCCTTTAGCGTCAGAGATGTCACAAGGAGGAATACAATCCCCACGCTCTGTATTTACGCGGCAACCAAAGCTCTCGCCAGATATTACATCTGGCTATCGTTTGGTCCATAAAAAGCCAATGTTTACTGGACATGGGCCTGTTCCATTCCACTATATGTCTAAGACAGGATGCTTGGAAGTATGCAGAAAACTGAGGGAAGCCCAGGCCCCCAGCCGCCTTCGGGGAGGTGGTCACTGTGAACATAGAGCGTGGTCTTTTGTTGTTCCACAGGAAATTATTAGGAAACCCCTGGAGTTTCCTCAACATACCTGGCTGTGGAGTTAGGGGCAGCATCTGAAACAGGTAGAGTATTCGAAGAAGGATTGTCATCTTAATAGCGGCCAGTTTACCTAACCATGCCAAATGAAGGCGGGACCAGTCCGACAGGGACTTAGTGACCTGTTCAGTTAACACGCTTAGGGTCGAGGCTAGTCATATACCTAGATACGTGATGTCTGAGGGTGCCCATTGAAACTCAAAGTCCCTCTGTAGATCTGCTACCTCAGAGGGCAGGATCGAGATGTTGAGGATTTGTGATTTAGAGAAGTTAACTTTGAACCCCGCTGCGTTATGGAAAGCAAGAAGCTCTGACGATAAACTCAGTAGGGAGGAGTAGGGATCCATCAACGCCAAGATGACATCGTCCGCATACAGACTGATTTTATGCACGTCGGCTCCAAAGCGGATTCCCGAGATATTGGGGTGGGACCTGACACGCTGGGCAAAGGGTTCCGTATAAAGCACAAAAATTAGCGGTGAGAGGGGACACCCCTGTTGCGTTCCCCTTGTGATGGGAAAGGCGGCCGATTTGCATCCATTTACTCTTACTACCGCTTTGGGAGCTGCGTACAGGCACTGGGCCCAACGCAAAAAAATTGTCACCTATGCCAAACGCCCTCAGCACCTCAAATAGAAAGGCCCAGTCCATACGGTCAAAGGCTTTCTCTGGGTCAATAGACAACAGGAAAGCCTGTGACATAGGGCCATATGTATCATACAAATTCGCATTTGCAAATGCGAATTCGCTAAATGGGATGTATGAATGAAAATCCGGTGCAAAATAAGGAATCGCAAAATTTGCGATTTCTTATTTTGCAATTGCATTTGAGGAATCGCAAATTTTGAGATTCCTTAAATGCAATGTATGAAGCTAAAAAAAATTGCTAATTGTCCCTAAGGAATCGCAAATTACCACGAACTTCAAGTTGATGGTAACTTGCGAATTTCTTTAAAAATGCCCATTTTTGCATTTTTCAAAGTGCCATGTGACGCACACACATGCCCTTAGGGCATGTATGTGCACCACATGTGCACCCATACTTATTTCAGGGGTGCAACAGGGTGTCCTTTGGACACCCCTGCATCCTTGAAATTATTCTCAATTTGCGATTAGCAAATTGCGAATCGCAAATTGAGAATAAATTCCCATTCCTTCCTATGGGCCAGTAGGCCCATAGAAATGAATGGGAAAGTATTCCTTAATTGCGAATTCGCAATTTGTGAATTCGCAATTAAGGAATATCAATAAATCGCTAAAAAATTGCGATTTTTTTTTATACATACCAATTAGCGATTCTGAAATAGCGATTTCTTAAAAATCGCTATTACAGAATCGCTAATTGGTATCATGATACATATGGCCCTTAGAGCGGTGCACCAGGTCAAGCAGATGGAGTAGCCTCTTAGAGTTATCCCCCCTTGTCTAGTTGGTATAAATCCTGCTTGATCGGGGTCAATCACCCCATCCATTAAGGTTATAACAAAATTCCTGCCGAGCAATCTATAAACCAATTGTGATATTTTTCAAAGTTCATATAGTAAGTCTAATCAAAACAAGTCCAAAATTGTTGTCCAATAGCCAGTCAGATACCAGAGTCTTGTAGTACGATGATCCGTATTTTTATTCCAGATTTCAAAGTTCAAAGTTCAAAACATTCTCTGCAGGCAGCCTGCTGATAGATTGCTCGGCAGGAATTTTGTTATAACCTTATACCCTGGAATTTGTTCAGAAAATTTTGGGAAGTTAGGTAACCTTCCTTTTCTTGCCTAGTAGCAATCACTAATGATATGTTGATTTTTTACTTTTAGCCATACTCTTTGCTGTGCGCCCTTTCCCTGTTACCTACCTTGTGTGACCCCATTCATTAAGGGACTAAGCCTCGCTGCTAGTATCCCGCAAACAGTTTAGCGTCAATGATGAGGAGCGAGATCGGCCTATAGGAGCCGCACTCCATAGGGTCCTTCCCGGGTATGAGAATGACCGTTATGGCCGCTTCAGACATGGAGGGGGTGACCTTCCCGGTGTCAAGGAAGGAATTGAAGAGCCGAGTTAGAAAGGAGGCAGGTTCCCTACAGAAAGTCTTATAAAAAATAGCAGAAAACCCGCCAGGCCCGGGTGATTTAGCCAGCTTGAGCCGGGAGATGGCAGATATTACCTCCTCCACACGGATCTCCGCACCTAATGCTTCAGCTGATTCCGGGAACAGGGGCATGATACCGGACGCCGCAAGATATTGCTTTATGACCTCAGGGGATGCGCCCTCCCTCGTGTACAAAGAGTGGTAAAAGTGGCGGAAGGAGTCAACAATGTCCGCGTCGTTGGTGTGGGTTGTCGCCCGATGATCCTTAATCTCCGTGATGGTATAGGCCTGGGCCCGCTCGCGCAGCCTGTGCGCAAGCATCTTACCCCCTTTATCTTCCCACAAGTAAAATTTGTGCCTCAGGCGCAATAAGGCATACGCTGATCTATCAAGGTCCAGGTGTTTGAGCATGCGTCTCTTCGTTTCTAGCTCTCTCCATACCCTTGGAGCCCCTGTTCTCTTATGTATCGCTTCCAGGCCTCGAACTTCCCCCTCTAGCTCCTCTCGCTTCTCCCGGCACAATCTAGCGTATGTAGCTGCAGGCGCTATGAATTCCCCCCTGACCACTAACTTCAGGGCCTCCCAGATTGAAGCTATTGAAGTGTCCCCTACCGTATTCTCAGCTAAGTAGTAAGTGATTGTATCTCGGATCTTCGTGACCACGGAGTCAGCGTGTAACATGGAGTCTCTAAGCCGCCAACCAGCCGAAGGCGGCCGGGCGCTGTTGAGGGAGACCTTCACTGATTTGAGTGCGTGATCGGAGAGAGAGCGTGGTGTAATGTCCGCCTCAGAGAGGTGTGGTAAAAAGGCAGTCGTGGCTAGGAAGTGATCCAAGCACGCATACGTCTTGTGTGCAGCTGAGTAATAAGTAAAGTTGCGCTCTTGGGGATGCTCAACACGCCACACATCATGGAACCCCCCTTCATCAAGCCATTGCTTCCCTTCCCGTGTCCAAGTGCCGGTTTGGGTCGACTCGTGTTCCAATCTGTCTAACCCCCCATCCATCACAAGATTAAAGTCTCCTCCCACCAAAATCAGTGCATCAGGGGATGTTAGAACTTGTGCCAGGGCAGTGCGAAGGAAGGGCTCTTGCTGGGCATTCGGGGCGTACAGTGACCCTATTGTGAAGATCGTATCCCTTCACTGAACGTGCACCGCTAGAAACCTCCCTCTAATATCTACGACTTCGGACAAGACCTTACAAAGCGCACGGCAACTAAACATCAGCGCCACCCCATTTTTCTTATTCGGGCTCGATGACCAGATCTGTAAGGGATAACGCTTATCCTGCATGCGCCGGACATCTTTAGTGAGAAGATGTGTTTCTTGTAAGAGGAATGTGCGCACATAGATTATGGGCGCATCCCTGCCTTTGGGCACACCGTTGGTTCTTCCACAGAAGACTCAATGAAAACGTTGAAAATAATTTTTAATGTTCACTTTCACATGAGTTCCATTATTACTTTACTTTGATATTCTTATTTCATATCCAGTAATGATCCCAAACAATCCATGTGTAACATATGCATTTCATTACATTGATGATCGCTTCAATACATTTCGGGCTCCTGCGCCCTTTTTCAAGGAGCTCTGCAAACAAAATATGATAGTTCAACATTTATGGCCCATCATATCAATTTTCAAACAAATTAAACAAATATAGCATGCTCGGCGGTTTCATGCTTCTAAGTGACTGACTAGATGTGACGACAAGTGATGAGGTAGTAAGTGCACGAGTGTATAGACGGTTAGCATTATAGTTCAAACTATCGGCGCTCCCATGTAACAGATGTGGATATAACACTTACGCACATGGAAATAAACACACACTGGAAAGTGGCTGCCTAACTAGGCAGAAATGCGCTGGATATACAAAGGTGATTCGTGTTTAGCCTGCAGGCATACTGGCCGACTTACTTGGTTAATCAAGGAGACGCTTGCTCTGCTTACTCCAGTTGAACAGCGGGATCGGTTCCCCCACTCTTCTCGTAGTTTACGTCCCAGACCTCCCTGGAAGTGGGATTTTGCCGGGCTAATGGGTGTTTAAAAGTCAGCTGCGAAAGCTTAATTGAAGAGCCGTGGTTGGCTCTAGATAGGGTCACGTGTTATACTAGATCTAAAAAACGGACTACATTTCTACAGCGAGCTAAATGTAGCGGACGACATGCTGGTACTGTTCAGGAATGTATTACTTACAAGCTAATAAGCAGTCGAATATCAGTTGACACATCATAATACATACATCAGTATACATCACAGTTCAGTCATGATAATGTTATCAGGCAGCACGCAAGAGTTCTGTATTAGGTCCCCACGTAATGGAGGTGGTTACAAAAACAACTAAATTCAGTTCGGTCATTTAACGCAAACGGCTTCAGTGCCTGAAGGCGGTATATCCAGGCTATTTCACGCTGTAGCAAAGTTTTATTATTGTCCTTACCTTCTTTTTTATCAATTATCTCTAATACCAGAAATTTGAGTTGAGCTATACTGTGTTTCTGTTCCACAAAGTGCATTGCAATATTTGATTTTTCATTTCTCGTGCGTATATTAGATTTATGTTCGTTGAGACGCACTTTTATTTTCCTTTCTGTTTTCCCAATATAGATTTTTCCGCATGGGCACTTGAGCAGATAAATTAAGTTGGACGAGTCACAAGTCGCACTGACGTTCAGTTTAATGTTGTAGCCCTTCATGGGGTGACTTATAGAGTTACCTTTGATAACATTATTGCAACTATTACAATTGAGGCAGCAACGGGTTCCTTTGGATTTTGCACGTATGATGGGTTCTTTGGAAAGGATTTCCTTTAGATTGTTATTCCTTGTGTAGGCGAAAATAGGTGGTGATTTAAACGCTTCTTTAAATTCGGGTTCTGATGCCAAAATGCGCCAGTGGTGCAAGATGATTTTTTTGTAACTAGCACTTTGTGTAGAGAATTTAGAGACTAATACCATCCTGGTATCTTTGGGTTTTGTGGCTCTAGTTAAGGCTTTGTCTCTAGGTATTTTGGATACTCGATTTTCAGCATCATTAATAACTTCCAATGGATATCCTCTTTCCAGGAATCTAGAGGCCATTTCTTCCATTCTTTTCTCACAGACATCTGCTTCAGATGATATGCGTTTAACGCGTAGCATCTGGGAGTATGGTAGGTGACGTTTTAGTGAACCCTGGTGAAAACTGGAGAAGTGCAATGTGTTGTTGCGGTCTGTTCCTTTCCGAAACAGGTCAGTTTGTAGTCTGTTGCTGGATTTTGTGATCAACACGTCAAGGAATGTGATTGTGTCCTCACTAATTTGCCACGTGAGCTGTATTCTGCTGTCTTTGGTGTTTAGATCAATGAGCGCCATTTCCAGGCTTTCCCTAGTGTCCTTCCAAATGAAGAGCAAGTCGTCAATGTATCTGACAAATAGTTTAAGGTTCTTCTTCCAATTGGGATTGTCATAGATATTAACTGCTTCAAACCCTTGCATATAAATATTTGCGTATGTGGGCGTTGCACAGTTTCCCATGGACATCCCGGATAGCTGCAAATACCACTTGTTTTCATATGTGAAATCGCTGTGATACAGGGTATACATCATGAGTTCCATGAGCAAGGTTTGCATGGCGTCTTCAATATTACTATTCAAAATGGCTTTTTCGATGGCATCGATCCCTCCTCCATGGGGGATTGATGTGTATAAGCTTTTGACATCTGCCGTGCAGAGAATCAGATTTTCTCCTTCTTGGATGCTTACTTCTGATAATTTAATTAGAAACTCTGTTGTGTCCTTTACATAGCTTCGCATTTGTTTGACAAGAGGCTGAAGGTGCCGGTCCAGAAATTTCCCCACCGGTTCATGCAGGAAACCTCTGGTAGATACTATCGGCCTGAAAGTGGGGTCCTCCAAGTTTTTGTGAATTTTGGGGGTCATGTTGATAGTCGGGCTTTTAGGGTTTTCCAACAGTAAGAATTTTTTTGTTCTCTCATCAATCACACCAGCCTCATGAGCTCTCACTAGTATTTCAACCAAGATCGCTTTAAATTGAGTGGTCGGATTGGCTTCCAGTTGCATATATGTTTCACGATCAGAGATGTGTTCATTAATTTTTCTTTGGTACATACTTGTATTAACAATAACCAAGGCACCGCCTTGAAGGCAATAAGACTGTCAATAACCAAGATCAAAAATAAGGTATAACTATGCAAAAGATATATTATGCCAATCATTTAGTAATTCTTAAAGGGAAGGTAAGAACAAGGAACATGCTATTTAATAAGTCAGTTTATCACGATTTGTCTAAGGGTGAAAAAGGAAAAAAGAACATGCTAAATAACACAGCTTTAAGCAAATTTCAAAGGGATGGTAAGAAAAAGGAACATAATATGCAATCACGAAACAATTTGAACATTCAGCTATAGGGAGGGTAAGAAAATGGAACACAATATTAAATCAAATAACGAATTTATCATTCACCAAGGGAAAGATGAAAAAGGGAAACATATGCAATTCAAAACTTTAACAATTAGGGAGGGTGGAGAGAAGGAACAGAAATATAATGATGAAACCCACACAGATTTATATTTACCTAGAATGGTGTGAAGACCAACCCTGGCCACGGGTCAGTTAAAAGACGGAAACCCCAACAATTGCAGTGCCAGTAGGCCAGCAGGTGCAGATCGGAATCAGGACAGGAAAACCAGATTTGGATCAGGACAGGACCACCAAAGGGTAAGACCAGCACCCGCAGTTCAGTTGCAACGCCTGCGCTACTCCCTCTCTGCAGCTAACAGTCAGAACCCCGATTGGGCTATCGATTTCACCGACAAAGTGCTTTGCCAGCACCTCAGATTCCCAGAACCCCGATTAGGTCAGCGAATCTTCCGACAGAGTGCTCCGCAGCCCTCTGCTCTTAGTCACCTATTGAGTGTGTTGGGTCAGTGACAGGTTAGCTATTCAGACAAGTCGGGCAAATTAACTATCTAGCCTACTCTAGTTATACCATTTTCCAGGGCAGTGTACTACCCCCCAATGTTGCAAGTGTAGGGATCCCCAATTTCGATTGGACAAGAGAGAAGGAGAGGTCATCACACCACCCTGAATTCTGTTACTTCAGTTGTTGAATATGAATTTTCGTTCCTGCCCCATCAATTTATTTTCACATGACATATTCATTCCACCTAACAATGGAGAATTTAACATTAAATACATTGTAATATTTTGCGTACATTTTAGCTTCTTCTAGCAGAGTTATGCTTCAGCTTCCCAGGTGCATCTTGGCTGTGACTGTCTGTCTCCCATTCAATGACAAATGTTTTCAGCTTCTCTCTGGAGCTTGTCATGCGCAGAAGGACTTTCAAAATGGCGTAATAGCACCTCCTAGGACCAAAGATTATGATACATGAAAAGTAGATGAGAAACAGTTTTAGAATACAGAATAAATGAATACACTGTATACCATGTATTTCTACTCTATACCCATTATCTTATATTTAACTATAGCATTAGGATTAGGCAGAACGAACAGCTTTGCAAAAGCAGCATTGCAAGCTTCTCGCATGTGAGAACACAGAGCAGCCATATTAGCACTAGTGCGCAGATGCAGCAGATTCCCTCCAAAGCAAAGAATACGTCATGTCACGTGAGTATGACAGACGCATGCGCCGTAGAAACTGCAATGCACTAATAGACAAACTACACAGTTTAGTCCAACAAGATTTTGCATTAAAAATACATGTAAGGATTACCATATAGCCGATTAAGCATAAAATATATTACTTCACGACCAAAAATGTATGTACTAGAGGAGAGAATGGTATCAAAATTTAGACCAAGGGAGTACAAAATAGGAGACTTTGGAAAGAGTAAGAAAAAAGAAATCTGGTAAGAAAAAATGTCACCAAAGGAGGAGAATTCCAGGAAATCAGCAGAGTGACATTCATAATGCAATACTCAACAGCTTCAAGAGACATTAGACCAACAGAATTGAAACTCTGGGAAATTAAAAAAAATTAATAAAACACTATCAAAAGCAAACTTTATTTGTGTTCACAAAAAGAGAAGATAAAAAAAGAAAATAGTACAACTAGAGAAATAACCTTAAAAGGGAGTAAACCAACAATTGAGTCAGGAGCTTTTCCATGCTTGTCCTGCTCAGATTGCAATAGTTAATAAAAAAAACAGAAGTACAGCCATACAGAGTAACAAAAAGTTCAAACATACAATATTATCCTTTTGAAAGTAAATATGTAATGTATAATATTAACAACCGATGTGGTTTACTACGCATTGGAAAGACAACCAGAATAGCAAAATGATGTTGGAATGAACAGAAATCAGATATTCACACCCAGGACCAAAAATAACAGGTGCCTGTCACTTTAAATTGAAAACTCACAGTTTACCATAAATATATTCCTAGAACATAAACCCCAGACAGAAATAAAAGACTCATTCAACATGATTTATATTTGATTAATCTGTTGAGGACGATGCCACCAGCAGGACTCAACGAACAAGAGATTTTGATGTGTTATATATAAGGAATTGACACAAATGATGAATAACATGACAAGATGGAAGGATATCTTTTCCAGCTCAGCAGCAGATAAGTCAGCAGTCTAGACAAATGAGGTTTAACCGGAAAATAAAAAATAGAGCCCTTCGTGGTCAGTTTAAAAAAAGTTGTGGGAAGACAGGCACTCCATTGTAACCTAAATACCAAATAACTAGGTATTCACAAAAAATGAGTGACATCACTAGCAGAATAGCCAGTGCGCAAACAGCTGAGCGCCCGTTTATACGGCCAACAGTAGTCAAACAGGTACACAATTATTGCCAGAATGTCATGAAGGACAATAAGACTGCAAGGTAGAAATTTAAATATTAATGAAATGTTTGTAAATGTTAATGGTATTTTACTTTCCTTCAAGGATGTCAGTGTATGAATATAGACATTGTTTTTAGAACAACCCTGAAGAAAGAATGCGCATTCTCCGAAATCTACTGGCAAACTACAAATAATAAAAGGAGTATAAATATAAGCTTTCTTGGATTTTGGACATAATCCGAGCTAAAATAGTTATTCAACCCTTGCATAACTCCAAAACCACTTTTGCAGTCCAAACAACCACGTCATTCACAAACTTCAAAAAAGGTGATCCTTGGGGCTCTTAAAAACACAGGGAAATGTTTGTGTGTTACAGCATAAACACGAGCAGAACACTTAGACTATGCAAAACTCAACTTGAAATATCGGCAGGGAGGTATTCACTTAAGTGCAGAACTCCTCTGTGTATTACATGACTCCATCTCCGCATTCAGCGCCAAAGCATAGCAAAGCGGAGGTCAAAGAACGTTCAGTTCTCCCTATGTGTACATATAGGCCATGTCTGAGGTATGGGCTTTACATGGATTGTTTACATGCACTGTAGGAGAGGTCTCCAGCGATGACGCAGGGACTGGCACACAAGGCGTCTCCCCACACTTTCCAGGTAGCGTTCCCCCCTGCAAGCTCCGCATCACTCCTGGATGTCATGTCTCTGTTTGCAGCAGAGATAACTCCAAATGCACAAATGAGGCACCCCTCAAATATGAGTTGAAAGTTCACGGGAAAGGGGTAAAACCATCTAAACAAACATCGAATAAACCTGCCAAGCCTATCTTTCTTTTGAATCAATCAATGATCACTCCCTGGTAGGGAGATACTTAAAGCCCAACATTATATCGAACTCACTTTTTATTTTGTTTATACAATAATAAAGTGCAGATAAATCTTTTATAAATATTCTGATACAAAAATAGTAAGAACTAAAGAGCATTTCATCAATGCACGAGATCCTCTTTTTAAGTAAAAGCTTGTCTCTAAATATATTTACCTATATTGTAGTTACAAAAAAGTCGACATCCACACCTCAAACCACCATTCAGTCACACTCTTACCATATTCATCAAACTTCTACACATATACATGATTTTAAATTCACCTACTCAGTAGAGGAAACAGGCTCTCTAGCGTTTGCTATTGGTTATTACTATGTTTTTCCTCCATTTCCATTGTATATCTCCTTCCAATAGAACCCCTAATATTCTATAGTGATTTCTTTTTATAGTCCCATTGCTCATCTCCTTCATTTGGGACTGGGAGTGGCAACTCGCATTTCGGTGAAAGAAGCCATAAAACAACCATTTTCATTAGGACACACAAAATATCATATGAGTGAACAGGAATCCTCCCATTAGTACTTCCAGCATGAGAAACCTTTCTTCGAAAATTAAAATACCAGTAGGACCTTATTCTTACTCTGTGGCCTGGGAACTATATTATCTTCAGAGGCAGCGCTGCTTTGTAGTCCATACGGATAAAATGGCTAGAATATGCTCTCCTTTTTTTTTTAGTTTTTTGTTTCTTGTTATCATCATCTAAACACACTTGAGTTTTTCATTATTGACTTTATGTCCCATACACCTAAATGTGTACGCTCTCCGATGGAGTATCTGCCCATCAAAAGAATCACAAGACAAGACCTGAGAAAATGATGGCTGTTTTATGTCCTCAATAATGCACTTATCTGGGGCCTCCACTCAACTGTACCTCTCCAATATCCACTGCTCTTCTGGACATTTGATACTGTTCCCTTCACTGCAGTAAGAAGATGTGCCTGCCATGGTTTGTTGGAAATATACAGTTTGGAAGTATCTTCATGACCACCTTTTGACTTGCCTGACTCTGAGGGAGCCTAAGTTACCCTTCGGCTAGTCAAAGGGACGAAAACATTTTCTCTTTCACCCTAGGATCTTGGTGTGGTTCCTGATAAATGAGCCTGGTTGCCTTAATTCTGGACTGATTTAAAGCGAACATCTGCCCAGTACAGTTCTGGAGATTTTGTTATCAGAATGTGAAGGAAGGATAAATTGCTTACCTGTAATCCTAGGTCTCTTCCAGGGGAATACTCACTCATCAAAGTCATAAGCACTGAATACTCCCGCTCATGCACTGGGATCTCGCAGCACATATTGAATATAATATATATGTATGCTTAGCCTCATTAAAGTACTTTAGCACTCCCAAAAACCCATACATATATATATATATATATATATATATATATATATATATATATATATATATATATGCAACGAGGTTACAACAGTAGGGATTTATTGATTTATTGGCCGCTCTCACGAAGGCTAATACCAATGAGAGGCCAGTGGCCACAACTAGTAACAATTCTGAGCCTGTTACCACAGTTGTTAAGCCAGCTGAATCGAACACTATAAGATTAATAACAACTTACAGTGATCAGGAATATAAAGTGAGGAAAATCACACTCAACAACTGGCACATTGTAAAAACTGACCTGACCCTTTCTCAGATACTTCCAGACTCCCCCTCTATTACATTTAGAAGGCCACCTTCCATGCGAGACAGCTTGGTGAGAACCAGTCCAGAAGTAATCATGGCACCCACTACCTGGCTTTTTCTTAAATTGCCGGAGGGTGAACTCATAATAGGGGGATTTTAATGCGGTTGTAGACGATGGGCTGGACCACCATCCCTGCAGAACGCAGGGGTGGGGTAAGTCTCGGCTGGCTGGTTTTACAGAGGCACTAGGCCTCACGGATGGGTGGAGGTTTAAACATCCCAGGGAACGCTGGTACACCTCTCAACTGATAGTTTGCCCCATTTAACAGCGGCAGTGATAGGCCCAAGAGTTATCTCCGATCATTCCCCGGTCTCCCTGACCTATTCCTCTTATCTTAAAGCTTGGAGGCATATTTTCCCGATCTCCCCCCGGCTATTTACAGATCCCTCAAATCAGAAAAGAGTTGATCGCGGTTACAAAATATTATTTCCAAGAAAATACGTATTCGGTTCGCTCACCCGGGGTCCTCTGGGAGGCGTATAAAACGGTGCTAAGGGGTCAAGCGATAGCTTCTATAACAGGTCACAAGCGAGCTGTGAATGCTGACCTCCGGGTGGTCGAGGGTGACTTGGCTATGCTGCAGCCCTGACATGAGGAAGACCCTACTGAGGAGGTTACGCAACAGTTGCGCCTCAAACAGGCTGAATTCACTGAATATCAGCGGACCCATGTTTGACAGCGGCTCATGCGCTCGCAGCACACTGTCTATGAAGTTGGGGATAGGGCGGGGAGACTCCTGGCCTGGCTGGAAAGAAAGGAACAGGCCCAAAGGACGATAGCGCAACTCCGCACCCCAGACGGCGGTGTAGTCACTGTTCCCGTGGACAGTGTAGATACCTTAGCCGACTATTATGAGACAGTCTATACCCCCACCGCCCGCATGTCAACAGAAGAGGCGCAGACTTATATGAAAGATATACAAATGCCTTCACTATCAGACACTGAAGCCTCACTCTTGGAATCTGACTTCACGAAGGATGAGGTCCTGACTGCTATACACTCCTTGCAATCGGGTAAGGCCCTGGGACCGAATGCGCGATCTTGCGGCTCCGCATCTTTTGAAGATGTTAATAGATAGTCTGAATAAGGGGGAATTACCGCGGGACCAGCGGACAGCCACAATAATCGCTATACCAAAACCCGCCAAACCTCCGGGCGAGTGCATGTCTTATCGCCCGATTTCATTATTAAACGCGGAAGCGAAAATATTGGCAAAAATGATAGCTAATCGACTGACCCCGCACTTAGAGACGCTCATCCACCCGGATCAATCCGGGTTTATGCCAAACAGAAATACTGCGCTTAATTTGAGATGGGTCCACGCGGTAATGGCACAGATACCTAGTCTTTCAGAACCAGCGGTGATTCTTTCATTGGATGCCCGCATGGCTTTCGACATGGTCGAATGGCCCTATCTCTTCGTGGTTCTTCGACACTTGGGCTTCGGCCCCCAGTTTTGTGCTTGGGTGAAGTTACTGTATACAAAGCCTCTTGCACATGTAGTGGCTAATGGCCATATCTCAAGGGACTTTCAGCTTGGTCGTGGCACACGTCAGGGGTGCCCTTTGTCGCCCCTGCTCTTCGCACTGATCCTGGAGCCTCTGGCGGCATGGATAAGGTGGGACCCCATGATCAAAGGACTTAGCTGGACAGAGACGTCGGAAGACCGCATATCTCTGTATGCTGATGATATTCTTCTCTATTTGACCCTGCCCAGTCGGTCAATTATAGTACTCCTTAACATCTGTGAGATTTTTGGTAGGGCTTCGGGATACACTATCAACTGGTCCAAATCGGTTTTATTTATTCTTAAGGGACCTCCACCGCTGCTTCCGGCTGATTGCCAATTGGTGATCACTGATGGGCCCTTTGAATATCTGGGGGTCTGGGTGACGCCTAGCCAGGAGGCTTTTTTTACCATAATTTGACATCCCCGCTTGAATGATTCCGTACAGATGTGAAGCATTGGCAAACCCTACCACCGACCCTTTTGGGGAAAGCGGCGTTATTCAAAATGATGACTTTACTGCGGCTATTGTATATCCTTGAGAACACTCCGTATCTTGTGCCTCTGAAATACTTCACGTCTATAAACGCACTGGTCTCTGGTCTCCTCTGGGGGGACAAACCTGCGCGCATTTCCCGACATAAGTTAGTTAGGGGCTGGTTCGATGGAGGCATAGCACTTCCTTATATTCAATTATATTATTGGGCGGCCCAGTTACCATAAACCACTGGCTTCATGCTCCACAGACTGAACTGGCGTATAAAGCGGACAGGTACGACCTAGGTGGCGGAGGGGTGCTGGCAGCACTCTATGACATAAAAAGGGCGACGGCCTTACTGGGCCCTACGGCCCTTACAGTGGAGTTGTGGTACTTGGCCTCGGCTCGCCTTAAATGTAAAGATAAGATCAGGAAGATGACGCCACTCTGGTCATCGTGTCGACTTGGCCGACTCCGCAACAGTAGGGGATTTGAGGCCTGGGACTTGATGGGTATCTCAACGGTTGGAGACCTCTGGAGGCAAGGTGCCGTCCTCACATTTAACCAACTAGTGGATCAATACGATTTAGTGCCTACGGAGCGATTCCGGTATTTGCAGGTTAGCCATGCTCTCAGATCAATGATTCCCTCTGGCGAAGAGCTGCCTGAATCCACCCCACTAGAAGACAGACTGCTTACGGAGCATATGCCCAAAAAGGCGACCTCGCTGGTTTATCATAAGCTTGTCAATAATCTGCCTGACCCCACTCTGAAGCTAAAGACAGCCTGGACGGCGGAGGTAGGTGATATGGATGAGTCAGGTTGGCAGGCCACACTTTCCTCTCCACGGAAGGTCGCTGTGCCATCCAGGCTCCGATTGATACAGCTGAAAAGTTTACATCGAGTTTATTATACTAGGGTCACTCTTCACAAGATGGGGAGAATTGCACCTCAGTATTGTTTGCGGGGCTGCGGGGAGGAGGGAACTTTCTTTCATACCATTTGGGACTGCCCCTTAGTTGCCTGTTTCTGGGCCAAGATTATGCGGACCATATCACAAGTAACTATGGTCTCATTAGTTCCGGAACCGCGCTGCTGCTTGCTGAACATTTGGGAGCCTAACGACCTCAGTCACCCCATGCAAGACTGGGCCACGCTAAGTATTATGTATGCTAAACGGAATGTAACCAAAGTTTGGGGGTCCCCTTTAGTGCCAGCGCTCAGGGACCTGGATTCTACGATGGTAGCGGAAAAGGCGGTGTATTTGAATCGGAAATGCCCGCTGAAGTGGGCCAAGATCTGGGGAGCGTGGAATGAGTATAGAAGGTTCATTTGCGAACCACCGCAGTTGGATAGTGATAGTGACCCCGAGTAGAGGGGGAGGGAGATGAGGGGTTTCGGAAATGAGGTGGGGGGGCTGCTGTAATGCCCCAACTGTACTGCACTCTCCAAAATGTGTCACTACACTTGACTTCACTCGTCTTTTGAGTTGCCCTAATACTGTATGCCTTGAATGTCTTTTTAAAATGCCCATTGTTTATTTTTTGTATCAATAAAAATTATTATGTTTTTTTTTAAACGGTTTTTACAAATGCAACAATTGCAAATTGGGTATTAATAAAACAGAATATACTGATGCATTTGATCCTAAACCGGTCCAGATCAAGGGCTGTTACACTTGTCGCACCAAGTTTGCGCTCTACATACTTGAGTGTACTTGCCACCTCAAATATGTGGGTAGCATAAAGCTTCAGGTGTTTAACCGCATCTTACAACACTTGCGTGCCATTGTCAACACAGACCATAATTACCCTGTGGCCGCCATTTTATTCTGGTACATAATAATCATCTTAAAGATCTCACTTATTTTGTCATTGATGCGGTTCCTAAGCTACCCGGAGCAGGCAACAGGGAAGAAGATTATGTCAGTTGGAATCACAATATATCTTGACTCTGGACACCAAGATACCAAATGGATTAAATACGGGTGAAGATTTGCACAATTTCTTGTAATCAACCTTAGAATCCAGAACAACATCCGATTGATTAATTCTGTATTTATCTATAGTGGCAACCTTTCATTCATTTATTTAACTGGGTATCCGTCAGATGATCTGCTATGAATGTACACAGTTTTTTATATGTCATATCCAGAGAACTACTTTTATCCAATATTTATGACCGTGTTTTCTATCCCCGTTTTTACACAGTTTTTAGCCACTTATTATTGGTTTTTAACTGTTGTGAGGGGCTTTTAGAGAACTTGGTTTTAATTGGTATTTTAAGGAGATCTCCATTGGATGCTGCATATACTATTGTGAAAACATGTACAAAGTCTTTTTTTACAATGTTATTTATAATGTTATTTTTAATGTTGTTTTCACTTCCGTTACATATGCCATGCTGCTGCACACAGGCACTTTTTCCGGCTTATTTACACATCTGTTTCATACTGGATTCATCCAGGCATGAGCCACGTCTCTTTATGCTGCTAAGTTTGGGCACTTTATCTATTTGTTGACTTGATTAATTTTGCACACTATTATCACCATATGCTCAACTCTTAGCACTTTATTTGCGTTCTTTGCACACCCCCGCTAAGGGAAGGCTACTGTTGACTAGTCATTAACAACTACTATAAAATATATTTCGTAACTAGGCCTAGTTACATGTCATTATTTGCCCTTTTAGTCATGGTTTCCGCTTGATTTGCACTCTTGCTCTATAGTGCTGTATCAATTGACATCCTCAGGTATAGATTTTCTTAACCTATAATATTGATGGCATATCAGCATCCCACTGCCTAATAACCTGTCCCATAGAATTTATTACATTGTACGTGTCACGCACTACATTCTAAAAAGCACTTGCACTTTTTTCCACTTCTCTTCATGATGGTATACTGACCACAATTTTTGTCATTACGGAGATAACTATATGCCTTAAATGTGCAATACGCCCGATTATTCTTTGGCCACTTGGCCACACAATAATGCCATATTCTGTATTATACAGTAATATCGTATATTGGGTGATGATTGAGGTACGCTATGTATTATTGTGTAGTTTCAAATCACATGTATGAGCTATTTCTGTACTAAGCATTTCCATCAGTATGTTTTCTATGTTCATCCATCATGGAAGAGTGGCACTTTGAAAAGCACTATTTAAAACACGCCTTTTGTTTTGCCCGTCATGTGATCAAGACCGGAGAGACCCGGTCGAAACGCGTCATGCAGAGGTGGTCATTTTAAAATAAAGCACATATTCCACCAAGCTGATTGTGGTCCGTACCTGTTATTTCCCTCCCTGTGGGAAAGTGGATTTCGGCAAAAGGAGATGCTTACTTATTATATATATATATAGATATATATATGTATGTAGTCTGTTCTCGAAATTCTTCAGTGCCTGTACTAGTGCTAATGGGGAGGGTTATATATAGTTCTGATTGTACGGCGCCAAAGTAGACTGATAAAGCCTGCTGTGCAGGCGAAACTCTTCTCTCTGTCATTGCGGGATCGTTTGAGACCTGAACAAAATAACTTAGCCTGATACATACCGTTTATGTGTACGTGCCACTTTCTCCTTGGAGCTGGCTGGATGACTGGTGTATATATATATATATATATATATATATATATATATTTATATATATATATATATATATATATATATATATATACATGCACCCTATAGAATAGGCTAAAAAATGTCCAAATTACATTGAGTTTTTAATTTGAAATGCCCTGCAACCATTCAACATTTCTGTAATACAGAAAATGAGACTTTAAAATGTAAAACATAGCCATTATTTGAAAAGACCAAGCAATGAAATGTAAGGCAGTGTTAGCCAATAGGCTGCATTGAAAACATAACGGAGAAAACTGCCACTGTGCCCTTATGACCTTATAAGACCTTCTGCATCCCATCAAGCTGCACAGGTGACAGTTAGGTAAGATCTTTCTTATGGTGATATGAAGAGGATGTGGCCTAATGGCTAGGGCGGTCAACCTCAAATCTTGGGAACCGGGTTCAAGTCTCGGTAATGACGCTCATCATCCTGTGATTCTGGGCAAATCACTTAGGGCCAGATGTACGACCTAGAATTGCATGCGCAAATGGGTTTGCGACCCGTTTGCGAATGCAATTTCAGTCTGGGACATGTACAGTTCCTAAATAGTGAGTCGCAATTCATTTGCGACTCACTATTTAGGAATTGCGAGTCGCAATTAGGAAAGGGACGTTCCCTTCCTAATTGCGTCCGCACATCAATGTACGAACGTTTTGTGACTGCAATTGTGGTCACAAAACACTTGCAAATTCCCACCCTCTTCAAGAGGGTGGTAATGAGGTACCAGTTTGGAAGGGGTCCCTAGGGGACCCCTTCTACTTTGTGACTGACTATAAAAATATTATTTAAGGGCAGGCAGTGGTCCCAGGGACTACCACCAGCCCTTAAAAAATGAAATGCAAACGTTTAATTTTTTTAAAAAATGTATCCCGATTTCCTTTAAGGAAAATGGGCTGCATATAAAAAAAAATGCTTTATTAAAAATCAGTTCCAGATATAGTGGTCTGCTGAGCACAGCAGGCCACCATACCTGGTAGGGCCTGCCATTCCCGATAGGGTCGCAAATTGCGAGAGGCTCATTAATAATCCTGAGACTCCATTGGGAATCGCTAACAGTGTCTCTGACACTGTTGTACATTGGATTTAGCGCCTCACAATTTGCAACAAATTGCGAGGCGCTAAATACAATGGTTGTACATTTGTCCCCTAATCTCCGCCTGCCTGACAAAAATGAATGCGTCCTTATGTAATGCTACTGGTGCACATGTAAAGCGCTCTAATACCTGATACTTTCAGGTCAAGTTTGCGCTATATAAAACTCCGGAAACCCCCCCTCCAAAAAAAAAACATTCTAAGTAGTAATAATATAACCGCTGCTGCTTTAAGTATTCGTCCGAGGGGGAGGGATGGTTGGTTAGGACTTTGATTAGTATTTCCGTGGAAGAGAACCAGGATTACACGTAAGCAATTTATCCTTCTTTTCCAGGGGATACTCATCAATAGTCAGAAAGTGGCCCATCCAACACCCCTGAGGAAAAATAGAATCACTTAATAGCAGCTGAAAATAAATCACTCAGAGGGGTTTCTCAAAGAAGCCTTCCCTACGTGAGCATCTGCCTGTGAGTCAAGACAATAATATCTAGCAAAAGTATGTATTGAACTCCATATTGCAGGCTTGCAAGTTTCTACGATAGATACATTTCTGAGCCGAGACAGTAGGCGCCTTACCCCTCGTAGAGTGAGCTTTGGGTCTAGAAGGTGGGCGCTCATTGGCTAACTGGAAGGGAAGCACTATTTAATAGACTATCCACCTAGAGATGATTTCCTTGGAAGAAGCTATACCAGTTCTCATTGCACCATAGTTGATAAGCAGGTGGTCAGATTGTCTGATATCTTTTGTAAAACTTAAGATCTGATGAGCCCAAAGCCCTCTCCACTAGTGTGGAAAGGTTAGGGAAAAATGTTGGAAGAGAAAGTGTCTAATTAATGCGGAAATCGGAAACCACCTTGGGAAGAAAACTTGGATGTGTTGTCATGACCACCCTGTTTGCATGAAAAAACAGCTAGGTTCTTTGGCACATAGAGCATGGGTTTTACTGACTCTATGTGCTGAAGTAATAGCAACTTGAGAAGCTGTTTTCCAAGTAAGGTGTTGTAAGAAAGCTTTGTGTATCGGTTCAAATGGGGGGTCCATTCATTTGGAGAGCACCGCATTACGTTCCCATGGAGGGGCAGGTGATCTTACCGGGGGTATACCTTCTGTAAGCCTTCTAGGAATTCTTGGACCACAGGCATTTGAAAAAAGGAATCCTGCGTGGGAGACTTTCTGTAGGCATCAATGGCTGCAAGGTGTACAATTTATAGATGAAAACTGCGGGCCAGACCTCACTAAATGTTGAAGATAAGGTAAGGTTACACTTTCGTGGCACAAAAACGGATGATGACCATTCTGGGCACACCACAAATAGAACCATTTCCACTTGAATGCATATGATTTTCTGGTCAAGAGCCTCTTGGACTCTTTTAAAATTTCCATACAGTCCTGTGAAAGACCTAAGTGTTCATACTGGACTGACTCAGGAGCCATGCTGTCAAGCTCAGCAGGAGCAGGTTGGGATAGAAACTCTGTCCTCCGAACTTGTAAAGGAGATTCTGTCTGCATGGCAACCTCTTGTGTGGTCTTTCTGACATGTGGGAACCACCACTGGCGAGGCCAGTCCAATGGTATGAGAATCACTTTGGTCTTGGATCTATAGAGCTTGTAGGATTCAATGGAAGTGGGAAAAAACACATAGAGAAATCTCCCCGACCAGTTTATCTAGAGGGCATTCCCCTGCAATCCTGTTTGCGAGAACATGGGTGCCCTGTCTTTGCATTTTGTTTTTGTTTTCATCTGCAAACAGATCGATTTGCGATTGCTCCCATTCCCAAAAGATATCTTGTGCGACGTCTTTGTTTAGAATCCAGTTATGAGCTTTGGCGAAGTTGCAACTGAGAGAGTCGGCTTGGGTATTTAGTGTCCCTGACTGGCGGATGGCGGAGATTGTCAGGCTCCTGGCAGTTAGCCACTTACTAATGGCTTGTGCTTCCAGGGATAGAGGACGGGACCAAGTTCCTCCTTGTTTGTTCAAGTAATGCATTGTGGTCATTTTGTCTGTTTGTATCAGGAGAGAGCTTGTCTTTATGGATGGATAAAAAGACTTCAAGGTGAGATGGACTGCCTTCAGCTCCAGCTACTCTGGTACTTACATCGACTTTTTGAAGTTGACTTGTAAGGTAAGATCTTGTAAAGTTTCGAGGCTGATCTGAAAATGTTCCTGCGTTAGCGATGGGGAGGAACTTTTGAAAAGCCAGTTGTCTAAGTATGGGTGGGCAAATATTTTCGAGAATGTGCAAGGTGCTGATTTGAGCCCGAAGGGCAGTACCTTTTGCTTGGATGCTACTCTGAAGTGTAGAAACCTCCGATGTTTTCTGGCTATCAGAATGTGGAAGCAGGGATCCTGAAGATCAATGGCACACATCCATTACCTCCTCATCCTGTCTTCCCGTCCCATTCCTTAACAGTGAGCAGCTAGTCTGCTCCACAGAAACCTATTACCTAGGCAAGCTTTTCGCACGTCACCCAACATGGCGCCACCATTAGGGGACAATAAAGGGGAAGTGCGTCATAGAAACATCCTGTTCTTTTTTTCTGTATTTGCAGTTTCCTTCGTACCTAGCTGAGCTGTGGGTAAGTGTTCCTTTCTCTCTTTTTGTGTTTTTCGGTCGGCCTGATTTAGCAGCCGCCTTTGTTGTTTCTATTGATGCCCTGGTTCACTTGTGCTGCCTGCTGTGCCTGTTTTGTTTGCGGTCCACTCTAGCGGTCGCTTCTGCCGGGTGCGCTCACCTGCATGTGGGTTGTCTTCACGGCCTGTATTAGCGGCCATACTCCTGCTTGCTGGACCCGCGTGCCCTGCTTTCGCGGGCGTTTTGATGGTTATTTTCTGCAGCACGTTTGTTCCGCGTGATTCCCGGTTCTGCACGGGTTGAATAACACAACAACGCTCAAGGGTCAGAGCTATAATGACCATCACAAATTTTCACTTAGTGATGCCTATCTAGCAAATGGTTCCTTGTGCGACACGGTCGAGGATGAGACCCATATACATCCCCTGATAGTGGCTAAACAGTCACTAAAACATATATCGCAAAAAATTGACCCGCACCAAGGTTTGTATACAAGTACTTAATTATCAGATTTCTATATTTCACAAGTGTTATCGATGTTCAGAAGAAAACTTCCCACAAATAAGAATCTCAAAAGAAGTTGATTGAAGATTTTCCAATTTTCTTTATTCAATGTCTCAATTAAAAATAACAGAATTGCTTGTTGCCATCGCGTTTCGTCACATCCGTGACTTCTTCAGGGCTGTAAGCAATTATATAAAAACATACATATTACAATACAATACAAATACATCTCTCTACAATTAACAACTATTAAAAAGATCAGTGATAATAAAAAAGCTCTTATAATCATTTTTCAAATCTTTTGGATATCTTATTCCGGTCAGTGTTCTGGGGAAGTTTAAACCACAATTGTTATAATGATGTCTTGACATGCGAACCAAGGTAGCCTAAAAGACAAATCGGGAGGAGACATGCTAAAAAGAACTACCTTTTTTTTGTAGTTTGTGGTGAGGGCTACACAATATACATATGTAGCAATATCTTTTGACAAAAATAACCGCAGTATGGATAACTGTTCTATGTGTGCAAAATGCCATTACATCTATATTTCATAATACAGCCTCTTGGTTTTCATACCTCAATTAGTAATTTTCTGAAAAGAATAGCGACAGCCACCATATAGTTTCTATGTATTCACAGTCTGATATCTAAAGGTGAGATAACAAAAATTACTAAATCACAGAAAACAGCAAATAAGCAGTATAACAATATTCCAAACTATTAGCATTTTTGTATATATCATCGCTCCCTGCATTGCATATTATAGTGCATAACACCGAGTGTATGTAATTGATATATTCAATTAAGAAGTGAAAACATTTACAACCAGTTGGACAGCTATCACATAGAGATGTATCCCTCCTGAGTCTAAACAGAGAGAGGAGGACAATCTTAACCTTTGTGTACAGTATAATGATAAATGATATTGCAAACCATTGATATTTATGCATATATCATTGCTCCTTACATTGCATATTGTTGTGCATGACACCGAGTATGTGTCAATAATATGTTTAAATTCAGGATTAGAAAACATTTTCAATAAATTAGATAGGTATCACTTAGCATGTGGCCCAGCATTATTGGGAATTGTAGTTGGAATATGTTGTCATTGCACATAATGACGCTTCAGAAATGCTAGGTCATATCATATCGTAAATGCGATCACTTCACCTCAACAGATGTAGCATAGCTACTTTGGTAGTGCAGTGTCATCTAAAGACCGAATTTGGAACAGATCACGGTTCAAGACCCGGGACCCGCTCCATCTGGTTATATTTATTAAAAAAAGCCCCGTTTTAGGATTGTAATTTTGACCATTCGTATGCTACCGTAGGGGTATCAAATTACGGAATCCGGACGTGTATTTTAGACTCACTAATGTCGAGGTGGTAAAGATATAGTAGAGATTCTTTTGTCTCCTAGGATATGAGGTTCGACTCACGTGCATTTTTTATTGTTTGTGTGAAACAACACGTATGTACTGTATCGTTAGGAGGATATGTATTATCATGCCAGTCCCGAACCAAATATCTGATGCAACTACAGTGGCATCTAACTACGGTGGTCTGTCTGGTTTTAGACTCACTAGTGAAGTCAATGTAAACACACGATGGGCTCCTTTGGGTTTCAGGACATGGGGGCTGATTCATATACACTTTCGTTTTTGAGTTACATATTGGAGGCACAAATCAGGATAGCGCATACAATACGTGTATGTCAGGCTTCTACATGTATTTAGTTTTTATTTGGCTGTGTTTTATTTGGAGACATACATTTAAACACTGATATTGCAAAGAACTATATATATTGGTTTGTTCCTTTTTCCTCAATCTTCGTTTATATATATATTATGTATTAGTGCTGGCCACGAGAAATTAATTGACTAAAGCTCTACAAAAAAACAGGAGGTACTTTCCCTGTACTGTACTGAATGGTTAGAGTGGGACACGCCGAACATGTCATTTTGAGCGTAAGTGTATAATATTTAATCTCACTGTACGCAAGATGGATAAGACACTTCTAAATGTAAGGGCAGATTATAGATATAGAAGTATGAGTATTTCTGCAGTAAATCTTTATCTCATTAGGTAGGCTCTCTTAAAAATAAATGTGGAAACCAAATAATTCAAGATATTCTAGCGAAATACAGCAAGATGTATTCTAAGGTTGTTGTCTACATGCATGAAATTGTGTGATAGAATACATAGGTTAAGACTGTACTGTATTAAGGCTTAGGAGGGATACATCTCAAAGTGATACCTATCTAATTTATTGTAAATGTTTTCTACTCCTGAATTTAAACATATTATTGACACATACTCGGTGTCATGCACAACAATATGCAATGTAAGGAGCAATGATATATGCATAAATATCAATGGTTTGCAATATCATTTATCCAGTGGCGTAACGAAACTTGAGGGGGCCCCCCTGCAGAATACGTCAAAGGGGCCCCTCCGGTTGACCTCTTCATGTAAGGCTTCCACAGGGTACATGTCTTGGGGGGTGGGGGAGGTAGGCAAAAGATCTGCCTACTCCACTGTCCGCAGGTCTGCTTCCGAGGCTGTCGGTGCTTCTTCAAGGGTTGTGGTCTGTGGGTTTAGGTGACAGATTATGCCCTTCGAGTCTCTCTCCATTACTTCCTCTCTATCACTCATTCTCTTCTGTTTGTGTCTCCATCACACAATATCCTGACTCTCTCTATCACTCATTCTCTTTCACTCACTCTCCTCCCTGTATGTCTCCATCATACAAGATCCACATTGTCTCTCTTTCCATCACTCTGTTGTTCTATTACTCACTCTCCTCCCTGTGTGACACCATCAGACAATCATCTTTGTGTCTGTCTCCATCACTTCCTCTCTATCACTCACTCTCTTCACTCACTCTCCTCCCTGTGTCTCCATCATATAATATCCTCTTTGTCTCTCTCATCACTCATTCTCTATCACTCACTTGACTCTCTATGAGTCTCCATTAGATGATGCCCTTCGAGTCTCTCCCTCACTTCCACTCTATCACTCACTCTCCTGTGTGTCTCCATCACAAAATATCCTCGCTGTCTCTCTCCATCAATCATTATCTATCACTCACTCTCCTCTGTGCGTGTCTCCATCAGACAATATTGACGTTGTCTCTATCACTCTCCTTCCTGTGTCTCCATCATATATTATCCTCTTTGTCTCTCTCATCGCTCACTCTTTATCACCCACTCTCCTCCCTGTGTGTCTCAATCAGATCATCTCCTTCGAGTCTCTCCATCACTTCCTTTTTATCACGCACTCACTCTCTTCCCTGTTTCTTGCTTTGTTGTTTCCTTCCATCTTTATCTCTCGCACTCTTTTCTTTCCGTTCTTGACCACACAAAGGTCTCTTTTCCATCACTTATGTCCACTCCTGTCCCCATCATTCTCTTTCTCTGTTGCGGCTTCTCTCTGTTCATCACTCCCTCTAGTCCGTCTCCTCCACCCACCCTGTACTCACTCGTCTTTTTCTCGATCACTTCCTCTCACACTCCGTTTGTCTCCATCCATCCCTCTCCGTCTCTCTTTCTGAGTACCTCACTTCTCCTTGTTTTCCCCCCGTCCCAATTCTTCGGTGCCCTCGCCCCTGCAGTCTTTTATGTAATTCCCTCTATCTGTAGTCTTATTCCTTCAACTCTTTCTTCGTCCTGTACACTCTCTCATCAGTGCCATCTCTTCTATCTGTTTCTCCTTTATCCGCTCTTGGGTGTCGACCTTTATTTCTCTCTCTGTCTTTTCTACAACACTCTCTTCACTTTCTCGGCACATCTTTCCTAAGTATCTATTTTTATTCACTCTCCCCGGATCTCCTTCTTCGGCGCCTCGTCAGGGGTAGTAAGTACTATATAAATACAATTACAGTGACTTCTGTAATGGGCGGCCGCTCCCTCTCTCTGCGTTGCTGTCTCCTCTCCATCCACCTCTCTCTCCTCGCCTCTCTTTCCCTTCTCGTTCTAAGTCAATCAACTCCTTCATGCTCTTCGGGACCTCTGTGACCTGCCTTCTCTTCACTGATTACCCTTCCCAGTCTGTCTCTTTCACTATCACCTCCTCTCCCTTTTCTATCCTTTTCTCCCCCTCCAAGGCTTCACCCCCCCCCCCCCCCCCATCTGTCTCTGCCCCTCGTCCTCTCCACCTGGCTTATTTCAGAACGTGTCCACCTGCTCTACCCTCCACGCAGCCCCCAGCTTGAGCTCTCGGACGAGAGTATTGCGCTGAGGGGCCCCCTTCAGCTCGGGGCCACCCGCACTGCGGGGGCCTGTGTTACACCCTGCCTGGAACAAAACCATCAGGAGTCGGGAAAAATACAGGCCTCGTAAAGTACTCATGGGTTTTTCAACCTAATGCAGCAACCTCCTGCAAAAGAACCCGACCGATGCCGCCCCATAATAACATACATGCTTACTGGACGATTTCCTGCTTATATAGCTTTCATCTTAAGTGCTGCCCATTGCACATTATTCATACGTGCCACCCGACCCGACGGGAGACTTCCGATTTTTGAAGCTGTTTCCCTCCTTAAATTGCTTCTGCTTCACAAGTGAATGGTGAAAATACTTCCCAAACATTTTTTCAAACTCTCCTTCTTTTCAGTTTTGAAATATAGTTATGAATGCATTATATGATTATAACAGATTGAAATGAGGAAACATTTTACGAACATCGGACGGCAAAATGCCTAGGTCGGTCTTCCTTGGATTCAAACCTGCATATTACATGCGTGCGGATGTGATACATGAGCAGGCAGGACCGTCGGACTCGGAGTCAGACTCGGACGCACTTGACACATGACCTGAGGTCTGGGGCCTGGGCTTGGGCCGGGCTGGCCTGCAGCTCGGAGTTCTGTTAGGCGCAAGGCCGCAAGCGGACAGGCAGAAGCTGCGGCCAGCGCAAGGCTAGCCAGGTTGGATGCCAAAACGTACTCGTCTCTAACGCGCGTTATTGCGTGTGGGCTGAGCGCATTGAGCATGTCATGACTCATGACAAATGTAATCAGGGGCCAGGCATTGTTCACCAGCCCTGCCCCTGCCCCCGCCCCCCACCCTGTACAGCACGCATAAGCGTCCCGGGGCCGGAAGGCAGAAAGTGAAACTAGTGCGCGCCCGCGCGCACCCACCCCGTCATTTATTTAATATAAAGAGAGCCTCGCGCATCATTTCTTAAGAGCCTCACGGGGCCCTGGTCAGGGCCTGCATTGTAACTAGCCGCCGGGGCCAGGGCCCCGGCCGGGCCCCACCTGTAACATTTGCAGGAGCCTCAGGGGCCCTGGCCGGGGGCCCCGCACCATTTGCAAAAGCCTCAGGGGCCCCGGCCGGGGCCCATGCAACAATCAGTTAAGAGCCTCAGCTGGGGCCCAGGCATGCATGCTTTGCGCACCACCACCATTTAATTGATTAAAGAAGCCACCGGTCTTGCCGTGCGCAGTGCTCACCATTAAAATAAATAGATGATGTATTGTGAGGGGCCTGGGGCCCCTGGAGCGCGGTGGGCCCTCCCGCAATGTGGGGGCTGCGGGGGCCTGTGCTACGCCCCTGTTTGTGGTGACTTACCCCTTTCATCTTTACCTCTGTCTTTGTGAGATGCCTGCTGAACAGAACACTTTGCACTCTACAATATTTTTGCACATTTTATCTACATCAAAGAAGGCGATTCCTGTGCCCCATATTGCGTGCTTTGTACTAGAGATCTCACATAGCAGCCTTTTCTTACTTGCATTGCCTGGGAAATAAACTTGTCATTATTGCTATTTTAACTTAATAACTTAAGTTCTCTGAGACTACGATCTAAATATTTATGGTATTGTGCTGCTATTATATTATTTAATGTATTCTATCTGAAGTTTTTATGGTGCATTATCTATATTGTGCATTTCATGCTATGACTTTTTTGGCTCATTAGAGCCGAATAAAGAATTTGATGATGATGATGAGTATCACAGTTGTGCAAATCTACTATCATTGCAGCCACTAGTATGATGAAAGTGTGAAATCACATAGTAAAAGTTATCTATAATGATGCATTGTGGGATGTGTAGTCATTGACCACTAACACTGTTGAAATAGTTGTGGGCTGCACTTCAGAATTATTCCGTATATGAAAAAATGTGCTAGGTAGAAATTCAAACATTATAATATATTATATAAGATGAAAACACACAGGTTGTTGACCAGAACCATACAAAGCAAATGACATAATGCAGTATATGATGTATAATGTAGTTGCTGTAAAACAACACACACACACATAATAGTTACTTGATGGTAGAGTATAACACATATAATTCTAAAATATATATTGGTGTACAGATCATATTCTGAAAAGGAAAAATATGCTAGAATACATTTTAATATTCTACATTGTGAATGAAGGTACTTTCCTCAAGCAACCAAAAGTAATTCATACTTTTAAAGCCTAATATACCCTTACAAATATTTTTTTTAAGAAAAGCACACATTGACATTTATTAGGATAAAAATAATGAAGATAAAGTTTCTGTTTAACGTACAGTGATTGTACCAAACCACCAAGGATTGATGCAAAGCCTTCAATGTGTAATATCCCATATCTTCTCCTTACAGTACAAAAGATTTGGAGAACCACCACCAGTCTGCCGGGACTCTAGGTGAGCTTTAGATGTGACGGATCTTACTATCCCTCCTGTAACCTTCATTCTTCCCATCTTGCCCTACTCAAAATCCCCGTTTTTAAGCGCAAGAAACATGGAGGGCTTAGATTCTCCTTCTTAGCCCCATCTTTCTGGAATGCACTTCCCTTAGAATTTAGGCTTACTGTCTCTTACCCCCTTTTTAGGTCCCTTCTCAAAGTCGCGCTTTACAAATACTTTTACATAACATCCCTCGCAGATCATTCCAGCGCTTCTAAATGTCCTCCAATGAGTGCCTGTTGCTAGATAATGCATTCACTCTTGAGACAACTGTCTCCCACTTTTGCCTTTTCATAGTTATTGTGATACTTTGAACAAGGTCTTCAAACAAGTATTTCTCTACCCTAATTATTTCTTTTGCCGTAATTGTCAATTCTGTGTCTGAGAAGCTGGGGTTTCTCTCGTAGGGGATTTCCATTATAGTGATACGCACTGAATAGTCCCGCCCACGTGCATTTACAACTTAGAACTTTTTCACACTATATCTTCCTGAGTGTAGATGTTCGCCTTTCTTCAGGATGACCTGCAGAGTCACTTGAGAAAGAAAATATTATGCAACCCATAGGACTAGGCTACAATGGCCCAATTCTTCATGTTGTACTTAAATAAGTGGCAAAGAGAATTATCTATTTGTATAATTTTTTTGATGTTTTAGTACACCAGCATAAATATCTTTCACAAACCTTTTTTTGGTAGTTCATAGGGATAAAGGAGAGCAGGGCTGTGTAGCCTCAAAGACTGGCATTATATGGGTTAAAAGAGACTGTGCCTTTAAGAACCCAGGGACCACCAGTGTCCCATCATGCTGAGCAGGTGGCAGTTGCTTCAGTTTTTCTTTCTGGCTCCTGCTGCCAGGACCCTGGAGCATTGAGTGATGACTTTGAGTTCTCTCCCTGGCTTTTCCTGGCTTTTTCTGACAGAATTCAGAGATATTTTGACAGAAAAATGCCCAGCCTGTGGGAGCAAAAAGGCCAAGACAGATCCTCAAGAGGTGTGTATACCCTGCTTCCTAGAAAATAATTTTCCAGAGTCTTGCCAGCCCTGTAGAAACTTTTCAAGACACACGCTGAAAGACTAGGAGAAGATTTTCTTTCATGGTACTAAGGAGCGAATAAGACAACAGACAGATTCTGAAGGTGGGAACCCAGGGCGAGGAGAGGGTCATACCTCCTCCAGCTCTCTGTCGCCTATCTCTGAAGGGCGTGCCAGGAGAAAAACTGCAGAAAAATGCCATTGGTCCTGGTTGATATCGAGAGGATCGACACGAAGGAGAGGTAAAGCACCTACCTGTTGGCCATCTATCCATGGTTTGATGTCAAGGAAGCACCGCCGGTCACCGCCAAGGCACGGGGTGTCGACATCGATGACAACACAATTGACATGCAGACCTCATTCGACTACGAACCCACCACAACGCTCGCCACCAAGATCTTGATCGACGTTGAGGCACCACCAAAGACCGACTCCAAGACGCAGTCAAAGATCGACGTCGAGATCCATACCAACGTTGAGATGCTGATGTCAATCACTGTTGACAAG
Source organism: Lissotriton vulgaris (assembly GCF_964263255.1). Classification (NCBI taxonomy): domain Eukaryota; kingdom Metazoa; phylum Chordata; class Amphibia; order Caudata; family Salamandridae; genus Lissotriton; species Lissotriton vulgaris. The sequence continues at coordinate 1,654,627,166 of NC_141695.1, read as the reverse complement.
CAGGTTGACATTGAAGCATCCAGACTGGTCAACGTCAAGAACCCTCTTAGCATCAAGACTAAAGGAGGCAAGAATGAAGAGGAGACATATTTATTCCTTTCCATCTCTCCAGATTCTGAGTATTTAAATATGTACTACTCTTTAAGGGACGCACAATGTTCTCCTCACCAGCACCATCTCTGCATCCTCCAACACATTCTCCTACCCCTTATCCACCTGCGATTCCACCACCACTGGCGCCAGTCGCGCCCAAACTGAGGCCCAGATCTCCGTATAGCTTGCATCATCATTGTAGTAACCACTGTCACATCTCAAGGCGCTCATCTCCATCATCCAGGTGCTCCCGTCATCATCACCATTCAAGACGGTCTCAGTCAACACTATGGAGACATCATCTACTGCTACAGGACAATTCTTTCAGACTCCTCACTTCACGCATATCACTGGTGGATGATATCACCACTTTTAAGAGGTCATGGTGGGGTAATATTATGATGTCAAATGTTATGTTATGTGGTTTTTTGAAGCGTTCGTGTACCTGAAGGTGTCTTGGCGCTGTTCTGAGTGAAACAGTCAGACCTGGTGGAAGTGATGTATGGTTATTATAGCCTAAAATTACATGTTTTCAGTGCTTTTCTGAAATATAGTGGATTCTGGGAGTTTTTCAATTCAAATGGAAGGGATTTCCACAAAGCTTTTTTCACCCCATTGGCCAGGTCTAAATTTTGGTATTTCGATATTTTTCCTGACCGAAGATTGTAACAGTCTTGAAGGCAAAACCAACACCATCAACATCAATAATATTTTAAACCATTCAACATAGATCAACATTAACACTGTTGCTGTTACTAGTGCCAGGACAAGCATTTGTCACACCAGCTCCGTCCAGGCTTCAGAAAAAATACCACCCTCCAGAGCCGGATCCTGCCTTTCTCCGTCCCGACCCAATTTCAGACTCTGTCATTGTAGTAGGGACAAGGAAACACCATGACACTACTCCACTTCAACAGTTCCACCTGACAAAGAGAGTCAAAGGTTAGACTCCATGTTTTGGAAGGTTGCAGTACGGCAGCGACCACGATTAAAGCGGCGAGTGCAATCACACTTTTAGGCTTCTATGACAGGGCTCTGTGGGAATCCATGCAGCAGTTTGTTGCACATCTCCAAAGAAACAAGCTGGAAGACTTTGCAGAAATCCTCAATGAAGGATTACTGGTTTTGAATCAAATCATTAGTGCTGCAGCAGATTCCTCCATGCTAGCGGCTCATGACTACTGACATGGCATCACTCTCCACAGGCACTCTTGGCTTTGCCTTACCTCACTCAAGCCAGAATCACAGCAGAGAATATTACATTTTCCATTCTCCGGTACAACTCTATTCGGAAGCCATACTGATAATGAAATTACATGAATGAAAACGGAAATGGGGACTCTGGAAGCAGTTGGATTAGAGAGACCCAGAGAAAAAATCGTTGTATCCCTGCCATCAGCAGTACTATTCACAGAGGGTTCAAACCCCTCGGTGGGGGCGCCAACCAGGGAGTGAACAGCAACAGCATCAACGACCATACCAACTATACCACAGAAAAGGCTTTGCCCCCTCTGAAGTCAGGGGTCGAAAAGGAAGAGTCAGGTATAGCAGGGAGCAAGCTAGAGGTCATAGCTGCAACCCCTAACTACTCCCAAATGATGCCCTTGGGGGCTCTCCACGAAGGACATTAATCAGCCTTAGCTATACTTAGTTGGAATGTGTCTGGGTTCAAATCAAAACTAGGGGATAGTGAATGGGGCCAATTTATAGATGGACACAGGGTTTGTGTTTTCCAGGAGAAATGGACTTTGGAAAACATTATTCAAGAGTCTTTTTGTTCCAGCTGCAAATTCCCAGCAGAAGGTGACCTTCGGTGGATTGATTATTTGGTTGAACATTGCATTGATTTGCATTATCGGGAGTCTTAGCAGCCAGAAGGAATAATCAACCATCCCTACATTGGATAAGATTCTGGCACTATATACTGAAACTCATCATGTTTTTATTGCGGGTGAGCTAAATCTAACTTACAAGCCAAATGGATTTCCTCTGGATTTATGTTTTGACAAGGATGCATTTTGAGGTATCCCAGATTTCACTGCCACTCAGAAAAGCTATCGGTCAAGGACTGCCCTGCATCGTTATATGTAATCAGTCATACAGGGAAATACTGTAATAAGTCAAATAATTCTATTGCCATTATTTTAGATAATATATTCATGTGTGTTGTGCATCATAAACTATTATCAATTGGATTGACTCATTTTAAATAGCCACTACCAACTCATTAACATCTTGCTCCCTTATAACTTATTAAAATATTAAAAAATGGATGCTAAAAGAATTTACTTACAAATAAATCCATGATATCGTGGAGTGCTTACCGTCAGAAAAGAAGGCATCTGTGGCGTTTCTTCATTACTTTCTGCATAACGGCAGAACTTAGTAAAGTCCAAACGTAGAGATACCTAAAGCATTCCCTTGCATGAGAGCCTAAAAGCTCAGATTTCAGCCACTAGCCATGGTCATGAGGATGAAAATGAGATGATATACTTGAAACATCATTGAGCTTCCAAAATCAGCACATTCCTATGTGAGGCAACCCCTTTTTATGCTCTGCTGGTGGTCCCAATACAAAATCCAGAAATAAATTCTCAATACGGAAAAGCCTCAAGGTCGAAAATGGCAGGGCTGAACATGTGAAATTGAAAATGAACTTATGGTCTACTTATAGAGTCGGACATCTCCTAATATGACCTGATTCATGAGTTGGTTTAATTCCTGTCATTACAAAAATGTAAACTACAGCAGAAAACTGAGACTCCAAACCCAAACTCTGGGTGGAGCATCTGTTTTAGTTTTCACTCATGTACAGAATAACCAAAAAACAAATGTTTTTATCAGAGTCTCAAATTACCAGCTGCACTTAAATGGATACATTCAGAACAGAAAGATTGGCATTAGGGAACACCTACAGATTGGAAGGTGCTATGCAAGTCTAGGCTCAGACGAATCACTCTTGAGGTTAGGTCCAATTGTCTCTGATTCAAATATATATTTTTTAAACATCTTTTTATTAACAGAAATAAAAGCTTTCCATTCAGTGAGACAATATACATAGCAGTGGGTAGGCCGAACAGTTATATGACAGTATTCATCCTGTGCAGTACCCTTAGTTCGCTAGTAATCTGTGGCACTTCCGGTTAACCCCTGAACCCCCACGACACCCTTGTGAGCAATACCCCGCAATCAGTCAATAAGTCCCCCTGGTATGCCATCCATGCCTCCCAAATATTTTCCCATTTAATTGGGCACCCTCTGCTTTGATACACGTGTTCAGCTCGCTGACACCAGTCAATATCCCTTTTCCAGCCCTCCATCGACGGAACCTCCATAGCCCCCCACAGTCTAGCTATATTTCGTTTTGCCACCACCCACCACCAGCGCGAGCCAGATAGTAGCCCATTTGGGCCACACTACCTCCCCTGTCACTCCCAGAATAATTCATCTGGCGTCCACTGGGACCTCGGAGCCCACCACCTCAGACATAGCCTGCGCAATGGCTTCCCAATACCTCTGTATCAGTGGACACGTCCACAGGATGTGAAAGAACGTCCCAGTCTCATTGCATCCCCTCATGCACTTATTAGACCCACAAAACACAATGCAATGCTGCACTGTTCTAGGGACATAGGAATGGTGAAGAATCCAGAGCTGAACCAGGCAGACCTGTGCCCTGACCACTGTTTCTCTGCTCTGGTGCTTTGTTGGGCCTCCACCCAATTGTCATCCTCAAGGAGTCCAGCATCAGATTCCCAGGCCTCTCGTAACGGTCCCAACGGATCTGGTGTGTTATTAATTAGCTTTTTGTATGTAGGTGTGATGGCCTTGTCCACCATGGGATCGAGTAAGAGCCTGTCCTCTAACTGAGAATACTCCGGCAACCGATCCCTCTCCTTCAGATGGCAAAGTAATGCATGCCTGACCTCGAGATATCTTAAGAATTCCCCCTCCCCCATCTGATATTCCGATTGCATGGCTGGAAAGTCGAGCATCTTTTCACCTGTTTCCAAACATCCCCCAGCATATCTATACCAATGGTACTCCAACCACGGAGGCCTTTCAGGCACGCAGTCTCCGACAGAACATCTCCTTCCCACAGTGGGGTTTGTTATGTGAGCCTAGCTTCCCACCCCGTTATCTTCGTTGCCTTCCGCCATGCCACCAACACTGTCTCCATGTGAGTCGGAAGACCCGAGTTGCCCCTCCGCTTCTTGTACTGGACAGCAAGATACGCGCCCTTCCCCATGGTCATACGGTCCACCCGATAGGCTGGCTCCTCTGTGGGGGAGAAAACCCACCCATTAATATTGACCAACTGCGTTGCCCAATAATATTTCTTGAGGTCCGGTACTGCCAACCCTCCCTCATAGACCCCTAAATGTCATTTCCGTAGGGCAATTCTGGGGCTCCCTCCCACCCACAGCAGTGTGCGCTGCTCCACTTACAATGCATGGAAGAAACTCTCTGGAACCACAAAGGGAATATTCTGGAGCTCATACAGCAAGCGCAGCAGGGCCATCATCTTAAATAGGACCGCACGCCCCATAAATGACACTGGTAGGCCCCGCCAGTGAGCAACATCCCCTCTCAGTCTATCCAATTGTGCATGGACGTTAAAGCGCATAAAGTTCGAGTCGGATTTCATAATCCATATACCCAGGTACTTGAACAATACCTTGAATGTCAGATCTTCATAAGCCGATGTCAGCACTGGCGCCTCCTCCACGAGCACGAACACCAGGGACTTGTCCCAGTTGACGCGGTAGCCGAAATAGTCCCCAAAGGTTCTGAGAATATGTAGGAGCCCATGGAACGTTTGTCTGGGGCAATGTGCATAGAGTAATACATCATCAGCATACAGGGAGATGCGCTCCTCCCATCTCCCCCCTTTATCGATACCCCACACCATCGGGTCGCTCCGCACCCACGACACCAGCAGCTAAAGTGCAGGCGCAAAGAGTATCAGGGAGTGTAGTGTAGTTCCTATTTTCCCAATAGACTCTGCGCATTGGAATAACATAAACGATAGTTTAGACGTAGGACTGAGGTCGACTAGGGCTCTATTGAATATGTTAGACTTAATTAGGTTTGCCAGCTAGCTCAGAGGTCACTAGAAACTTTCTCGAATGAACAGGGAGGAGTTAACTTCCCTGATTAGACAAGAAGGGATTAGCTTCTGACAACCGCATAAACTTGACAACTTTGCTCCCCCAGAATAAGGAGTATATCTCCAGAGTCGTGTGAAAACAATAGATAGCTATTTCACTCAGTCAATCGTGCATACTTAGTTTCACCAGAGTGCCGAGAAATAGAGAGACGGGTGTTTTCAATAAAAGGTGTTATTTATTGAGCAGTCTTCTTTCTCATGCAAGAGAAGTGAATTGCTACAATTGCAATACTTGTCATAAAGTAAAGTGCGTACAGTAAAAGGAGTATTATGAAATAATACTGTAAAAGCATTGATATGGTTTCTGAGCCATATGATACTTAAAATGTATAAAATATATACAATTACATACAATGATAAAAGTTGACTAAACGTACTCAACTAATGTTTCTAAATACGCCTACCCCAGTGTACCTAACCTAAGCCTAGTACGTGGGAAGGAGTAAAGGAGTTTTTAAGTTAAGTTAGTTTTGCCAAGAATCTGACTCAAGAATTCTCTACGGATCTAATCAGCTCCGTACCTTGGTTTTAGAATGAAGGAGGTCTTGTATCTCGCTCTCAGGACTCGATCTCCCAGTAACCCGCAAGGGTGACTGGAAACGCTGGAGCTGGATTTTCTCGGCAGGAGAAAAAGACAGCGGGCCCGATTCACAGAACTAACTTAAGACAAAATCCTAAACTTACTACTTTTGGTATTCACAGAAGTTAGGATTTTGTCTTAAGTTTGTCTTAAGACAAACTTAAGACAGACTTAAGTTAGGATTTTGTCTTACGTCTGTCTTAAGTTTGTCTTAAGACAAACTTACGACAAAATCCTAAGTTCTGTGAATAGCAAAAGTAGTAAGTTTAGGATTTTATCTTAAGTTAGTTCTGTGAATCGGGCCCAGTGTCTTTCTCAGTGTGTCAAATGGGAGGGAAGGCTTCCTTCGGCACTCGCATCAGCTGGGCTTCGGATAAGTAGACAGCCGCTCTGCTCCAAACCACCGTGTGTTGCTTAAGGCAAACACTGGTATATTTATACCTGGAAGGTGCCGTGTTTGACGTAAGGTTGGACATAAGACGTCAATAAAAGATGTCACTAAAAACTGGCCGTTCTTTCGGACTCGCAGGAGTTCTAGGACAAATCAAAATAAAAGCATGGGGAATTCCCAGGTTGCTGGAGGTTTGGTTTGTTGAAAGAACTAGTTTTACTTTCTAGGAGTCTAAGGAAGTAGCCTTGCCATATTTGGACTGCATTGGCTATGACTATATATGGATATGATTCTTATGCCTTTATAAGGATATGATTTGTTATAACCACATAAGGGCATAAATTGGGAATATTTAATTAGGGTCCTAGATACGTTCACAACACCCACTCCACGTATAATGTCCATCATTACTAAATACTAAGCAATATATAAACATATAGGTATGCATGTGTTTTCCAGCCCACCCCAAAATACATCAAATGCATTTGAAATGGTATAGATACACGAAAATGAGTATTATACTGTACGCTTTCAAGCAGTGGTATCATTCAGATAATGCAAATATAAATATCAGCTGAATGAATTGCGAAAATTACATTTATGAAATGGCTTTTAATACAGAAGAGAAGGTCGAGACAATTTCATCACATATTTATACAAGATTGTACATGTGCTAGAGTTTGATTCAATATATTGTCTCTAGAGTCTCTAAAAATAGAAGTTCTGTTCTTTAAGAATAGTTCTACTTTAAACAGAGTACCATGTGCCAAAAAAAGGGTAAATATTTTGGAAATTTGGAAAAAATAATTTCGCTTTCATGGGAAAAAAAAATAGTTCCAAATGTTTTCAGTAGTGTTGTTTATAAAAACTGAAGGCCGAATTCAGAGTTCAGGGAACGCTGTGTGCTCGCTGTTTCAAAAGTTATTCTCGTTGTTAGGAGAGAACATCAAATCAGATAGGCTGTTGAAAAATTCCTCTACTACAGTAGGTGAAAGTGCTACCAGTTTGAAAAAGCTGCGATAGTGCATATGTGAGATGCATTGTTATCATCGATGTCAGGATCAGCAATGTTCACAGAAGGTTGTACCTGTGTGGTGTCGCTTTCCTCTCGTACTTCACCGCCACCTAATCGGAATGGTGAAGTCTCAACGAATGCCGTCATCAGAATCGGTAGCCGCTGGGGACAACACGTTGCATGAGTCGTTACCGGACCGAGCAAAGTATCGATATCCATTGGTACTGCTGATGGTAGTGTAAGACAGACGTCCAACACGCATTCTTCTCCGCATAGCAGACATCGAAGCACAGGTAAGATGCAATCTTGCCAGATTGGTCTGAATGAAAGAAACCAGGTAGTATTCAGATCTCTTAGCCGGGCCAATCCGAGGACCTTAGTGATAGGGTCTCGGTATCGTATTGCTAGGATCGTTACTCCCATTGTAGCCTGAGTTTTGTCTGTGACTTGGCTTGCCATATCGGAGCAGAAGGAACAAAAATAAAATTCCTGCTATGAGTCCCAAAATAAGAGGCAGGCCGCTGAATAGCGAATGCACAAAATTTGGGAAGATGCCCAGAACTGTTTCAAAGGGTGCTAACAGTCCCGAAAAAATTGTCTTAAATACATGTGCGATGCCACTGGTATCTGACATGTTTAACATTTGGCTTAAAAATTCATACGAAATGCACGGGGCAATTTGTCGATAATAGGGTATGTATCTCTGCCGCTGTCCTTGCAGCTTGCAGGTCATACATCTCTTTGGACAACGTTAAAGGCACAGTTGTCTGTAAAAGAATAGACTTCATTCTGCTTAAAGTATCAATTCGAATAGAAGAAATATTCACAGAAGGCCATAATGCTGCCTCCATGTCTGGATTGCTGTTTGGATACAATACTTGCATACAACAAATGACCCTGGAAGTAACGCTCACGATATAGGGTTTTCCAGGCATCATGCCACAACAGCTGTGGTCACTTAATATAACGTAGCTACCGTTGGAAAGTTGTCTGAAAAAGGGCTCTATCTGTGCAGCTGGGGTGCCGTGCAGTTGACATGAAAGGTTGTTTGATGAACCTTCGCAGGCTCCATGCAAGTTTATACCTTGACATAGGAGTGTACCGCTCAGTGATGTTTTACAATTATTACCACTAAGAAATACCTCTTTCATGCCCCCACTCCAACATCTATGTGTATAAGGTAAATTCCAGGTTGACTTGATGTATCCTTTACCCAACCTTTCATACAGGCTTGCTGGTATATACTTTTGGCAGTATTGAAACTGAAAAGTTGTTATCGGGATTGTAATGGTGCCATGTATTATCCATTCAATGACAGGTCTTTCTGACATTGTCAATGGTAATATCTCAATTTTTTCAATGCTCAGCACCGTATAGTCTGCTCCTTTTTGTGCCAACGAGATCTGTCTATCAGTAAGGTTAAAGATAGAAAATAATGACGTTATGTTGATTAGATGCCATGGCACTTGACCTGAACGCAGGTTTTGTAACGTCCAGCCTAGCTGACAATAGAACGCAATTGGGACTGACCATGTTGTAACATTATCATATGCTGTTCTATTATATCAATTGCAGATGATACAATGCTGTCCAGGGAATAGATTCTGGAGGACAGAGTCGTTAACCCATGGTCCACTACAGAAAGTGTTTTTTCCAAATTAATACGATCAATTTCTCGTATTTTTTCTGCAGTTTCAATTTGATTTAATTTCCAAACTTCATTGTAAGCTGCGTATATACCGGCGTATATGAAACGTTTTTGACGCTGTTTGCGAGGTCCCAGTACGAAATCTCGCAAGTTAGCACCTCCTTTAAGTAAAGTTAAGTGTTGCTTAATTTCTGGAAGTGTGGATTTCTGTAGCCAGTCGAGGCATAGTTTTCCTACACTGTATGTTGTAACTATCCCTGGATGTTGTCTTTGGGAATATTTTGGGTCTGGCCTGTTCTGTTTGAACCCCCGTACTTTGTTCAGGAATCTATCTTGACAGTTATTAGTGTCTGTGGGCCAGATCAACCATTTGTTCCAATCAGGAATTGTTCTGTTTTGTTTTAAAATATAGGCTGCGTCTAACCCCTCATCTGTAGTGGTGTTTCTATCAGGCATATGCTTTTGTATAGACGGGTTGTTTAAATCTTTTATCTTTGCTAAACCAAGACAGGTTGTTTGCTGAATTGTGTCATTCAGGAACATTATTTGTTCTGGGATCATGCAGGCTCTAAACAATGCTTCTAAACCTTGTACCTGCCATTCTTTTGTACCCCAGATGGTTTTTGTCTCAATGTTGTTTTTCCAAAATTCAAAACCAAATGTTGACATTTTTTGATAAAAATTTTCAGAATAAATCAGTTTAGTATTTGCCAACATGTTTTTCATTCCTGTCTTATTTCACACTTTGAAATAGAATGTTTCAGGATCAGTGACATTAAACCCTGAGAAGTATGTGAATTTCTCATAAAATGTTTTGGAACTGCCTTTTGGCGGAGTTGGACAATGTTATAAACTGAAAACATTTCTAGGATTTGCAGATTTATGCAGATAATGATGCCCAAAGTGATTGTAACAATACATTTCCTCATAATTCGACGAACCCTGTAAATAATCATGTTCTGTAAATGTTGCTGACATTTCTAAATCTGACATCATATTATTAATATTTTCAAAGTCCCAATCATCAGAGAAAGTACTAGGTGATACAAAGTCACTTAAGGAGATCTTGAATTGGTGTGGATATTTCAAGAGCTCAACCGGGCCATAGATTTCATAATCAGTTTTGTCCCATGCTATACCACCAGGTATAGGCTTTGCTGTGATGTTGACTGATGACAGTTCTCTTTTTTCGATGTGTGAGGATCTATGTGGTTTCAGGACCAAGTTGATGTTCTGACTTGCTGTGTCCATTGTACTATATTTTCCATCAATAAATCTACCCAAACTTAAAACCAAGATGATCTATAGAAGGAGGAAAAGTACACCTAACACAATCCATAATTTAATCCATGGTGAAGTTAGATATGTTTCTCTGAGTTGATGAAAGAGCTCTGTGATTTTATTTTTGAAAGTTTTTGTTGCTGGCTTGTCTCCATGTTCACTTGGATCATCGGAAAAGTCATCAAAGTTATTAAAGTAGCCAGATGCAGTTCTGTCAATTGGTGGGATTGCTTCTGGATTTCCATTGATCTTTGCATTTTCTTTTGTTACATTTGTATAGTCCGAGGCTACATCGTTGTAGACTGGTGTTTCTTGATGAACTTTTGCAATTTGGGTTTCAAGAGGCACAAGTTCCATGGCTTTGTTGCATAGTCCTATTTTAATCACTGCAGGTTTGTCAAATGTGATTAGTCTCTCAGTTTGAACCTCTTGGATTGTAGCAAGATTTGGTCTTCTGCTATTTCTTGGGAGTCCACTGGGCCTTCTACTTATTATTGGCCGCATGATTGTGGTTTCACCAGGTCGATTGATACAACTCGGTTCTCCTTTTTACCAGCAAGGGGTGGTAGTACAACTGATCTTACAGCTAAGACAGGTACTGCTTTTCTGTAAAAAGGCCCAAATTCCTTCTTCACCATGATCTTTTCTCTGACCAGATCCCCAATCTTTGGAATCCAGACAGGTCTTGCTGGGACAGGTGGTTTTTCTTCAGTTGTAGTTGGATTTAGCTTTTCGTTACTCAGACTTTTTCTTGTTTCATTTAAGTCCTGTAAAACAGCCAAACGATCTTTGATATCAAAGGCTTTTTGTTGCACCACTGAAGTCTGACAATCCAAGTCCTGGATGATCATTCTAGTACCAAATAAAAGTTTGTACGGACTGATACCTCCTAGAGAATTTCTTGGCATATTATTAAGACTACATTGGACACTTATTAGATGTTTGACCCACCGTCACTCGAACCTAATACCCTCGCTGTTATAGATTGCCCCGTTTTTTTCTCTTCACTACCGCATTTCCCTCGGGATGGAATGGACTAGAATACCGCAATGCAATGCCCATGCTGGCCATGGCCTCCTTGTAAGCCCGAGAGCTAAACGCAGGACCCTGGTCAGAATGTAGCATGCCAATTGCGTATGTGCCGATAAAGACTCACAAATCTTTTCTAACAGTTCTGGCATCAGCCGAGCGCTGGGGCCACATCCAAATGAATCTCGTCTTAATATTTATGGGACCGCATTTGTCCGGTCGGACGTCTGCGCGTAGTCAGTCTAATGCTGTCTAACAGAGGTGTCTGGGCTGGTATCTGGTCCGGTTCACAACTGCGATCTCTATTGCAGTCCTGACAGTCCATTGCAAAGTTATAAACATGCACACTCATTCCCGGCCACCAGTATTGTGATTGTAATTCTATTAGAGATTTCAGAATCTCTTGGTGCCGCAGACCCAATCCCATGTGTGCTTCTTGTATCAAGAAGACTCTCCGGTTTGTGTTTGGAATTACTCTATCCCCCACTCCAGGGATTTGAGCAAACGGAATGGAGTTCGCATCAATTATGTATGTATTGCAGAGTGGATAGTTTAGAGGTAACGCCGCATAATTGCCTTCCATTGAGGCTTTTACTGCAAGCAGCGTTTCGCCATCTATTTGTTTTTTCATACGCTTTAATGTGGCTACGGAAGCTGAGTGATCAGCTGCCGCTGTGGCTTTGTCAGCCAATGAATTCCCTGCAACGTAAACGCCATCACGTTGAAGACTCTGCGTATGTATCACGTGAGTCTTTTGTAGTTCTTTCTGCAAAAGAACTACTTGTTCCCATAGTTTTTTATGCTTTATTGTGGCACCTGTCTCATCTTTGTAACCATTTTTTATCCAGGTCTGCATGGAATTATTGTAAGACCGGACGTAGTAATGCGAATCGCACACTATAAGTGTCGGGAATTCACGATCAGCATTTTCAAGCGCCATCTTTAAAGATCTTATTTCAGCTCGCTGAGCTGTACAGTTTCTGAGTGATTCTGTTTTAGTGACCATCGGTCTGAATTTACCTAAGCGCCAGCGAACTTTAACAATCGCGCACGCTGCTTTGTAAATCTGTTTTTCCACAACGTAGTGTTGTGCAAATCTGTCTGTGTAGATTATACAGGTGTACTGTTCGAGAGGCAGAATTTCTACTGACAGTGGGCATTCATATTCGTATTCCAGATTTTCTAGTTTTTTCATTTTCAGGTCAAAAGCGTGTTTCACATCTTCTGTAGCAAGAGAATTTTCCCATTGTATCCATTTTGGATCTAGAGCTATAGCATTTGGAATGCCTGGTCTTGTTACTGTCTCAAATGGCTGATACTGCTGTCAAAGCAGATATCCTCTTCCCTTGGGCTGGGGCTCTTTCTTTTGCTACAGCAGTTTGAACCGCAGATAGAATTTTTTCAGTAGAACTGAATTTCATTTCAGCTTTTGTGTACAAGTGTGATTTGTAAGCTATTGGTACCGTTTCTCCCTCATTAGAGGTCAGGTATGTGAATTTGCATCTTCCTGGGATGACTCGGATTACAAGGTTGCATTCATTTGCGCGTGTTTGCAGTTTTGTTTTAGTTAACATGTCTGTCTGTAATGATCTTAAACTTTCTGTGTGTTTTTGAGTCCAATTAATTGGTTTAAATTCAGGTTTTATTAGTTTGTAGAGAGGTTTAACCCTCTCTGCATAATTAGGAATGTATGTTCTTCCAAAATTCCAGGAAACCTAGTATTGATTGTAAGTGCTTCAGCGTTTTTGGAGCTTAGAGTACTGCACACTTCTCTAAGAAGTTGTCTGCTAGGCTTTTGTCTTCACTTGATAATTCATATCCTAAAAATAGGACAGTTAGATGGGCAATTCGTGATTTTTTAAAGTTAAATTTGTACCCCTTCAGCTGCGAACCCAAGTATTATGGTGTTCACTCTTTTCAAGTGAGTCTCCAGGTCATCGTCTGTAAGATAGATGTCATCGACATAGGATAATGCCTCATCATCATAAATTTGTAGTAACTCTGTTACCCTGGCTGAAAATATTCCTGGGCTATTCTTGAATACCTGTGGGAGACGACAAAATTGTTTTTGGGTCCCCATGCTGGAGAAAGCGGTCAAATATCTGCTTTCAGGTGCTATGTTTTGACAGAAGAAACCATTTGAAATCTAATGTCGTTTTATATTTCTTGCGCACAATGTTATTCATTAGTGCTGCACTGTGTGAGTTTTGTACTGCAAAAGTTTTTCAGCAGGAGTTTAGATGTCTGTAGTCCAAAACTAGACGATATGAATCGTCTGGCTTGGAGACAGGAAACAAAGGATTATTCATTTGTGAGGTGCATGTTTCAATCAGCCTCTGTGGAGTAGGTCGATTTTTGAACTGGATTTTATGGTGAGGAGAATCCTCATCCCATCCTACATGATTTTATATAATGCAGGGGCTTGGGCACTGCCCATTTTCTAGCAAGTGTGTATTTCTTATGAATTGGAATGTGATTCAAGAAGGCAGGCATAATCATTTCTTCGCCATGTGGGCACTCCGTGACAAACTCTGGTGGCCAGTCTTTCTCTGCTAGAAGGATATCATAGCCTTTAGATAGATTCTCCCAAAAGAGACCTTTTATTTTCCTAGTTTTATCTCCCTCAATACGTAATGTTATTATATACGTATGTTATGTATACTCAAAAGTGTGCGGATCTTGCGGCGTTTTGGTCTATACTTCGAAGTCAATCTTGTTTGATATCAAACGTTGTAGGGCAACAGTAAATTAAATTTGCGAACAAAATTGTAAAAAATACCTGTCCCATGCTTGGTATGGGACGCGGATAGAAATACTGCCCCATATTGCCAGTGACACATATCATAGTGTACACTGCTGTGTTTGAAGTGAATGGATTAAAGACTTTTTCGAGGATCTTGAATATATGACAGGTATTTTTTACAATTTTGCTCGCAAATATAATTTACCGTGGTCCTACAACGTTTGATATTCTGAGGCGATGGAGATTGCTTAAATTCCAGCAAACAAGATTGCCTTCGAAGTATAGACCAAAACACCGCAAGATCCGCGCACTTTTGAGTATTTGCCCTGAGGAAGCCCAGCTTGGGCGAAACCCGTTGGCTGTGTGTTCGACTAATGAATATGTTAAGGACGAAATAAAAACAGATTATATGCAATACTGAAGGACTGTTACTCATCTTTGTTGAAAGAGTGTACTGAAACAGTTTTTTCTTGTTTGTTGCCTCTCTATTTTCTATTTGCTTATTTATTTATGGACCTTGGGGTGGTGGACTTAAGAGGTGGGCAGCATTTGTTAAAATCATTTGTATTGGCGTAAGTGTATAGAAAGGGTCGTGCAACTAATCATTCCTTACTGCCTTGCTGTTTTCTCTGACTTTCCAACACTTACCCTACTGTTGCACTTACTGGAGTGGGAATAATAATTTTAACCCCTACACTATCCAACACTTACCCTAGTATTGCACTCACTGGAGTGGGAATAGTCATTTTTGCCCCTACACTATCCAACACTAACACTACTGTTGCCCTAAAATTGTTATGCGTTGTAATGGTATACTTTGTGATGGTATGTATTGTAATGGAATGCGTTGTAAGTGTAGTTTCTAAAAATGCGTTGCAATGTCATGCGTTGCAAAATCATGCGTCCCAAAATCATGCGTTGTAATGGATGTTGTGATGTAAAAACCGCGTTGTAAAGGCATGCGTTGTAAAAGTTTGCGTTGTAACGTGTCCTATTCATCCGTGCGGGTGAATTTGTAGCCATCGTGGATGGCGATACCCGTTATGAAGCAGAGGTTGGTCCAGGTTCCGTGAAGAAGGCGATGTCTGAAGAGGTGGCGTAGAGGATGCCCCAGATTTCTGATGCGTGTTTGTGGAGGGACGGCATGTTGAGGAAGATGCAGTTGGAAGATGCTGTTGGTCAGCTGGGAGGAAGGAGGTGCTGGTGTGCTGATGTGGCAGAAGGTGCGTTTGCAGTTTTGACAGGCGCAGGGTGCAAGAGCATTCTACAGTGTTGCTAGATGACAGACGGTGTGGTTTCCAGCATTGATGGTGAGGAGGGTGCTAGCTTTGTAGCGTGGAGTGTCTGAGAGAAAGGGTTCTTGCTGCTGGGCGCGGTCCATGGGAGGTCGGATGCAGAAGGGCTTGCCTTTGGAGCACCAGTGGTACGCCTGCTCGGCATGGCCGCACAGCAGCCGCCATTAAGTAGTGCAGCAGGGAGGACTGAACAGCTGGGAGGCAGGAAATGCGGGAGAGGACACTGGATGGGGCGGGGATGCGGAGGGGAGCGGGGTTGTAAATATATTTTTTTACATTCTTACCACAAGGCCAGATCTTGCTTCTTCTGTGCTCCTGCTCTCCTGAGTCTGCTTCCTGGAACAGGTAGCAGGCAGCCAGGCTCCCTCCCCTAAGCCAATCACAACACTGCAATGCGGCGTTGTGATTGTTCTTGAACGCCGTGACAAGGCGTTCAGCCAGGGGCAGGAGGGGTGGGCATGTACTCCATGCAGGCTGTAATGCAGCCTGCATTGCAAACAGGAAAGAGCGCGTGACTGCCTTGTGCGGCCTGAGAGTGCCAACCAAACAGTCACTGCGCACTTGAGTTGACATACCACTTCGCTTCTACCCTGCTCCGTGAGTAGAGCAGCCCCACCCAACCTCCCGCCCGCAAATGAAATTTATCATCATGTAATGTTTCCTCTACTTGCACTGCTTGAAAGCAGTGGGGCGACGCTCTTCCACCTTAGTGGATGAGCCACCACTGGGCGTGCATCACCCACAGGTACTAGGCCTGGCCCACTCGACTCCCTGGCCTCCTCCGCTACGCGTCCCACCTTCTCCTCACCTAGACATTAACACCGTGACGCAATCCGCTGCACTCTCTCCAAATCTGTGACTTATCCAGCAGGAGCTTCAGCTTGGCAGGATTTTACAGGCCTGGGTACAGCAGTCACCGCCAAGTACGCTGGGGAACCTGCCTATGAAGGTGAAGCAACAGGAACACCTTACGCGTGAAGATGTGCTCCTGCCACACAAGTTCGGTGCATCTCAG
This sequence comes from Lissotriton vulgaris, assembly GCF_964263255.1. Lineage (NCBI taxonomy): Eukaryota > Metazoa > Chordata > Amphibia > Caudata > Salamandridae > Lissotriton > Lissotriton vulgaris. Next base: position 1,654,610,906 of record NC_141695.1, on the reverse strand, counting down.
GGGCTTCGCACTCCACAGCACCTGGCCAGCGCAACATCCTCCGGCCTGTGAGGCAGAGAGGCGCAGCCCACCATCGGTAATCCCCTCCGTGCACCCCGGTTTAGTGGCGGCACGTGGTACGCGATGCAGACAGCCTTACATTGTGCATATAAGCTCCTCTACCATTCACAGCTCCAACTGGCACCAGGTGGTCTTCTCACACAGGTCAGCAACATGTCTCCATGCAAACTGGCAGACATCTACACCAGGTAAGGACGATCACCGACGCCTCAATGTCTACCGTCATGGCCCGCAACTCCACAGCTCCTCTGCATCCCACTCCGGGTCCTAGACGCCAGCCCAGGGAGGCCTCCCGGCCCTAGGGACTGTCCGCGCTTTCAAGGTTTTGGATGCCATGGTTGCAAGGAGTGCGTAATGAAAAGTGATGCATCACTGGTTTTGCCCAGCGATCCACCTCTTTTTAAAATTGTAGACGTAAATTTCCTCTTCCCTGGGATTCTGGCTGGTCATCCTGGCTGGTAGGTGCTCGGGGTTGTTGATCTGTCCTGCACTTGCTGCACCACTTAACAAAGTCTCGATTAAAATATGCTTCAAAGATACAATGGCTTTATGATCTTTCAATAAAACGGATAATAATCATGAAAATATATTAAATCACAATACTCTCTGTATATGAAGTATATCAAATCCCTGCCTCTAGGGAAGCACAGCTGTTAGTATTGTTGTTTTATCTAATATGTTAGTGCCAAAGTGGTGATAAACCCCTTATGTTTGCACAGCGACGAAATAAGAGTGTTCAGCAATTTCTAAAATTGTCAGTGGGTGATGATATTTACTTGTGCTACTTCTAGGCAGGTAAAGGGGCATCAACACTGCCAGCAGAGACACAGGCAGTGTTACAAACTTGAAGTAAAGCAATAGCGTTCCCATTATGGAAGGAAACAGTTCAAAGGGTTTTCCAGATCTGATGCTATCAGTTTATTCATAGTGGAAAATATATTTTGGTTGGGAGGGCTGAAAATATTCTCCCAATTAAGAGAAGAATATGACCTTGCCTCTTATCAGTATTTTAAGTTTTTGCAGTTATGCCGTGTCTCGAGGCTCCCTAAACTATAAACTTGTCAGATGTCCCAAACACAGCCCCCCAAGTGTACAGAATATTAACAGGTTTTCTGACCTGCCTTCTCATTTCACACTCCACCTCCCAAATTAAAAAGCAGAATGGAGACCCTTTATTATTTACATTACGTAATATATTATTGATATTGTGGGCCTAAACACAAAGTCAAATTTATAACTGAAAATGTATCCCTGTCAAGTATCCCGCAATGGATACCTTGCACTTACTAAGTCGTAATTGTGTGTCACAACTTTGCACCTCCACTTGTGTCAATAAAAAACACTACCCCACTTGTTTGGGTGTGCCTAGTGTTGTTCACAAAAGCCACTTTCTTCTTCCTCCCTTCAAATCTATTCCCATCATTCTATCCCCATTCCATACTCTACTAAATGCACAAGACATCAAGAGCGCAAACTTAAGATAACTAATCCACAGGGATAAAAAGCGCTTAATACTAATCTACTAACTATTAAATTCTAATCTTAGTTCCGGAGTAGCGTGCTACACACCGCAAAGCACTTCAGCTCTTCGCCAAGGGTAGTAAACACTATATAAAAACGTGTGGATCCTTGCAGATTCCAGAATTTCCCTTTACAGAAATAGAAGGAAAATTTATGTTTTAGTCAAAATTTGAGGTTTACAAGGGCTTTTGGTTAAAGAAACCTGTGCGAGATCCACACAAGTCATCCCAACTTTGACTCCCTTTGGATGCGGGGGTCTAGTTATCCCAAATTTCTGGGTTTAGTGGGTTTCCCTGGGTGCCGGCTAAGCTAGGACCCAAAAACCACAGCTACCCAAATAGCAAAAAAGGGTTGATTGTGAGTGGAAACATTTGAGTTGTGCATTTTGGATTTTGGGCTCTTACCAATTACGGGTGCTAGGGGTATAATTTTTATCAGGAGACATGTGGGAACACTGGGTGGTAGGAAATTTGTGGATCTCAGAACTTTCCCTCACAGAATAGTGAGGAAAATATTTATTTTTATACAGTTAGGGGTTTGGAATGGCTTTTGGGTAAAAAAAAAATCTCATGAGATTCACACAAGTCACAAAACTCTGGACTCCCCCAGGTGTCTGGTTTCAGAGATGTCTGGGTATAGTAAGTCTCAGAGGCTGACGGCTGAGCTTTTTCCCAAATTCCACAGTCACCAACCTTGTAAAAAGGGACGTTTTTCAGTGTAAAAATGTGTTCTGTCCATGTTGTTTCTTGGGTCCTTTCCTTTTGCAGGCGATCAGCCCATTTACACAATTTGAGTATCTTTTTTAGCGGAACACTGTGGAAGAATGCTTGTGGTAGTAAATATGTGGATCTTCTCATATTCCAGAACTATCTGTCAAAGAAATGTGAGGAAAACATGTGTTTTTGGCCCCTGTTTTAGGGTTGCAAGGTTTTCTGTGTAAGAAACCATCATGAGAACCGCACACGTTACATCACCATGGACTCTCCCAAGACTCTCCTTTTCACAAATGTCTGAATATGGTAGATTTTCCTGGTGGGCAGCTCAACTTTGGCTCAAACTCTGCAGCAACCCACATTGTAAAAAAAAAGCGTTGATTTTGCTGGCTGAAATGTGATGTCTGTAGGTCACATTTTCAGGCATTTTGTGTCGCAGTCGCTAGGCTCAGCGATACAATGGTAGAACATTTGCTATTACTAATTGGATTTCTCTGAATTTGTGATTTTCAAATGTAAACCAGTGTGCAAGAAAGAACAAAATTTGCTAAATGTCCTCTGAATCACATTATAGTACGGGTAATCACAAACTCAGACGTGTGCAAATAACTCGGGGGTTAATTACGATGGTGGGCGAAACGATCCACCTGCCATCAAAAGGTGCTTTACCCACCGCCATATTAGGATGGCGGTGGGAATCCGGTGGGAATCACTATTGTTCTGCGGTGGTTGAAAGACTGACCGCCACAGTTCCACAAGGTGGTCCTTTTCCGCCCGCCTTGTGGAACCCGGAACCAGGCAATCTTTGCGGCGTGCTGTGTAGGCACCGCCGAAATGATTACAATGGGCCTCTCCACCTGTCTTTTTGCAGCAGATTCTCCACCTCAAAAAGGCAGTCGAAGACTATCTTTGAGGGTCAGCTGTACACAGGGGAAGCCATGGTACCCCCCTCCATTTCCATGCACAAGGTGCAGGGAAATGCACAGCTGAGCTATCACATTGTGGCGGGTGCTGAAGCCAGCAGACCCGCCACATCATAATTAGTGTGGCGGGACCGTCGAATGGCAGGCGGTCGGTCACTTTACCGCTAGGGTGGTGGGCGGACTTCCTAATGACCCCCTCAGTATTTGTGTACATTTCAGAAATGCATAGGCTTCCTTTATTTTCATTTTTATTCTTTGTATTTTACAATATAAATTGCTGTATAACTGGTACACAATGAAAAATCATTGTAAGGTGCAGTTCAGTTTTTGGCTGGGTGCGTGTATTTTTGTAGAACCTACAAACTCTATATATTGGCTCATCTAGAATGGTCTATCATACATAATGGTATATTCAATCAATCAATCAATCATTACATTTGTAAGCGCGCTACATACCTGTGAGGGTCTCAAGGCGCTGGGGGTGGGGCTGCTACTGATCGAAAAGCCAGGTCTTGAGAAGTTTTCTGAAGGCCAGCAGATCCTGGGTCTGTCGTAGGCTGGTAGGGAGAGTGTTCCAGGTCTTGGTGGCGAGGTAGGAAAATGATCTGCCTCCGGCAGTGGTTTTCCCGATGCGTAGAACTGTGGCGAGGGCGAGGTTGGTAGAGCGGAGGCTGCAGTGGGGGGTGTAGAAGCTGAGTCGGTCTTTGAGGTATGCTGGTCCGGCGTTGTGTAGGGCTTTGTGTGCGTGGATAAGGAGTTTGAAGGTGATCCTGTTGTTGATGGGGAGCCAATGCAGGCCTCTCAGGTGTGGTGTGATGTGGCCGCTTCGGGGGACGTCGAGGATCAGCCATGCCGAGGCGTTCTGAATGCGTTGGAGCCGTATCAGGAGCTTGGCTGCTGTTCCTGCGTAGAGGGCGTTCCCGTAGTCCAGTCTACTGCTGACGAGGGCCTGGGTGACCGTCCTTCTAGTTTCGGTGGGGATCCACTTGAAGATCCTGCGAAGCATGCGGAGGGTGTTGAAGCAGGAGGAGGAGACGGCGTTGACCTGCTTCGTCATGGAGAGGATGGAGTCGAGGGTGACCCTAAGGTTGCATGCTTGGTCGGTGGGTGTGGGGGGTACTCCTAGTGCAGTCGGCCACCAGGAGTCATCCCAGGCCGAGGGGGTGGATCCAAGGATGAGGACCTCCGTCTTGACCGAGTTCAGCTTCAGTCAGCTGTTTATCATCCAGTCGGCAACAGCCTTCATTCCCTCTTGGAGGTTGGTTTTGGCGGTGTGGGGTCCTTTGGTGAAGGAGAGGATCAGCTAGGTGTCGTCGGCGTAGGATATGATGTTGAGGTTGTGCCTTCGAGCGACGTGGGCGAGCGGTGCCATGTAGGCGTTGAACAACGTTGGGCTGAGCGATGAACCTGGGGGTACGCCGCAGTTGATCTTGGTGGCTTTGGAGCGAAAGGGGGAAGTCGGACGGTCTGAGTTCTGCCGGAGAGGAAGGAGGTGGTCCAGGCCAGGGCCTTCTCCTGGATTCCGGCATCATGGAGGCGTGTTCGTAGTGTGCGGTGGCAGACCGTGTCGAAGGCGGCTGACAGGTCCAGGAGGATGAGAGCTGCTGTTTCTCCGTTGTTGAGCAGGGTCCTGATGTCGTTGGTGGCGGCGAAGAGAGCGGTCTCGGCGCTGTGGTTGCTGTGGAACCCGGACTGGGACGGGTCGAGATTGCTGTTCTCCTCGAGGAAGCTAGTCGGTTGTTTGTTGACGGCTTTTTCCATGACCTTCGCCAGGAACGGGAGTAGGGAGATGGGTCAGAAGTTCTTGAGGTCCTTGGGGTCCGCCTTAGGTTTCTTGAGTAAGACTTTGATCTCTGCGTGCTTCCAGCTCTCCGGGAAGGTCGCTGTCTCGAAGGAGATGTTGATGGTTTTCTGGAGATGGGGTGCGATGGTGCTGCTGGCTTTGTTGAAGATGTTGTGTCGGTAGGGGTCTTCCGGGGATCCGGAGTGGACAGTGTTCATGATCTTGATGGTGTCATCGTTGGTGAGGGTGGTCCAGGTGAGCAGGCGGTTGGTGCGGGTGGTGGTCATGGGAGCGAGGGTCTCAGCGGTTGCCGGGCTGGTGATGGCGTTGAAGATGTCGTGGATGTCAGTGATCTTGTGATAGAAGAAGGTGCCCAGTGAGTTGCACAGGTCTTGTGATGGTGGGATGTCATTGGTGTTGGAGCTGTGCTTGGAGAGTTCCTTCACGATGCTGAAGAGCATTTTTCTGTTGTGTGCGTTGTTGTCTAGGTGGTCTTTGAAGGAGGTCCTTTTGGCGGATCTGATAAGGTGGTGGTGTCTGCGGGTGGCGTTCTTGTGGGCTGTGTAGCTTTCCGGTGTTCGTTCGCGGATCCAGTATTTTTTTAGTTTTTGGCAGGTTCACTTGGAGGCCTGTAGGTCTTCGGTGAACCAGCTGGCTCTCTTGCTGGTGTGGGTGTGGGGGGGCTTCTTGAGTGGGGCGAGGGTGCTGGCACAGTCGTCGATCCATTGTCTGAGGCTGTGGGCTGCGGCGTCTGGGTCGGTTGGGTAAGCGGGTGGGCTCTGGGTGAGGGCGGTGGTTAGCTGGTCCTCAGTGACCTTGCTCCAGTGGGGGCGAGGCATCTGCTGGGTGCGGTGGTGTGTGGTGGGTTTTCCGGAAGGTGAAGTGGATGCAGCGGTGGTCTGACCAATGGAGTTCGGTGGTGTGGTTGAAGAAGAGTTGGGTGCTAGCTGAGAAGATGGGGTCAAGAGTGTGGCCAGCGGAGTGGGTGGGAGTTGAATGAGTCCGAGTTTGGCTAGGTTGAACAAGAGTTGGGTGCTAGCTGAGAAGATGGGGTCAAGCGTGTGGCCAGCGGAGTGGGTGGGTGTTGTGACGAGTTGTATGAGTCCGAGGTTGGCTAGGTTGTCAATCAGGGTGGAAGAGTTGGCTTCGTTGTTGTTCTCTAGGTGGAAGTTCAGGTCCCCGAGGAGGATGTAGTCCATGGAGACAAGGGCATGAGTGCTGATGAAGTTGGCGATGGAGTCGCTGAACTGCGGTCGGGATCCGGGGGGGTTCTGTAGATGAGGGTGCCTCGGAGGGTGGTGTTGGGGTCAGTGTGGATCTGAACGTGCAGGTGTTCGGCAGTGCTGAGGGTGTCGTTGGTGTCTGTCGAGATTTTGAGAGTGTTTCTGTGGACGATGGCAATTCCTCCTACTCCGTTGGTGTGGTCCTTGCAGGTGATCTTGTAGCCTTCCGGGGTGGCTATGGCGATTTCAGGTGCCGAAGCGGGGTCAGCTAGGTCTCTGTCAGGAAGGCGACGTCTGGGGCGTTGGTGTCAAGTAGGTCCCAGAGTTCAACAGTGTGTTTGCGGGCGGAGCGGGTGTTGAGCTGGATGCATCTGAGGAAGTTGGGTTCTTCGGTAGGTGGGTTGGTAGGCCAGATGCTGGTGAAGCTGCACTTCCCGCAGGTTAAGGGTCCTTTAGTGCGCTTCGGGCGGCCAGGCAGCAGGTGCGTGATCGTCCGTCGTTGAGTGCATGGAGGGTGCTGGAGTCGTAGCATAGGCGGGCGTCAAGGTGTCTGCGGGGGCCAGGGGTCCTGGCGCTGGGCCCGGTCCAGCCGGGGACAGGCACAGACGGGCTTGCCTTAGGCGTGCCTTAGGCGCGCCAGCGGGGCTCCCGGTGCGGGCGTCCGCTGCGTGGCCACAGCACAGCCTCCATATAAGGGGAGGTGAGAGGGAGGAGCAGCTGGGAGGCGGGAGCGGGGTGGCGAGTGGGCGAGTGAGGGGCGGGCCACAGGGAAGCAGCGGCGGGAACAGCACAGAAGGGGGGGTTAGCAACCACACAGACAGCTCAAAGGGGCACAGAATAAAATAAAACAAATCCAGAGGTCAACAATGGCAACAGTAGAGAAGGGGCACCAAAGGAAAAATGGGCAGTGGTGGGAAGGGGCACAGAAGGAAGAAAATGGGCAACAATAGCGGAAGGGGCACAGAAGGAAAATGGGTAGCAAAAAATGGAGTTACAGGAACAGCGAAAAAGACGGGCAACAGAATACAGGGTTACAGGAACAGAGACAACAGGCACAATCTACAGAGGAGGAACGGCGAACTTACGGCAGCAGCGGGGGAGAGGCTCGGGCACTGCAGAGGTGCTGTGCGGTGATGGGAGCAGCCTGACCTGCAAGCAGGGTCAAGGGTCGCTCTCACTATCGCAGCACGGCCATCATATAAGGGGGGTGAGAGGGGGGAGCAGCTGGGAGCGGGGTGGCGAGTGGGCGAGTGAGGGGGCAGGGCCGCGGGGAAGCAGCGGCAGGAACGACAGAGAAGGGGGGGTCCAGCAACCACACAGAGAGCACAAAGGGGCACAGAATAAGATAAAACAAAAACCTAGGTCAAAAGTGGGCAGCAGTAGAGATGGGGCACAGAAGGAAAAATGGGCAATGGTGGGAAGGGGCACAGAAGGAAGAAAATGGGTAACAATAGCGGAAGGGGCACAGAAGGAAAATGGGCAGCAAAAAACGGAGTTACAGGAACAGCGAAAAAACACGGGTAACAGAATCCAGGATTACAGGAACAGAGACAACAGGCACAATCTACAGAGGAGGAGCGGCGAACTTGCGGCAGCAGGGGGGGGGAAACACGGGCACTGCGGAGGTGCAGTGTGGCGATGGAAGCGGCTGGACCTGCAAGCAGGGTCAAGGGTCGCTCTCACTGTCGCAGCGCGGCCTCCATAAAACGAGGGGTGGGAGGGAGAAGCAGCTGGGAAGCGGGAGCAGGGTGGCGAGTGAGGGGGGGCCTCGGGGAAGCAGCGGCGGGAACAGTACAGACGGGGGGATTCAGCAACCACACAGAGAGCACAACGGGGCACAGAATAAAATAAAACAAAACCATAGGTCAACAATGGCAACAGTGGGCATCAGTAGAGAAGGGGCACAGAAGGATAAATGGGCAGAGGTGGGAAGGGGCACTCAAAGAAGAAGATGGGCAACAATAGCTGAAGGGGCATAGAAGGATAATGGGTAAGTTAGTTTCTTTTCAAAAACCTTGCGGGTTCTCCACAAAAAAAATCCCTTGCTGAATGCTATACGTTTCAGAAATGTTTAGCTTGCTAGGGGCCCACATGGGCTTCACACCTGTTTCGAAACAATCGGCAAGCAGGTGGCTGAAACCACAAAAATTAGGAAAAATGGACTACCCTTTAGACAAATACAAACAAGCATTTACAATGCAATGGTTTCGCCTTTGGAAAAGTTAGAGCTATTGTCATTGTAAATGACAAAATTTGTATTTATGTGTTGGTTTTGAAAACAGATAAATAAATGGCATTGTCATTTACAATGCCAATAGCTTAATCTCTCGCAAATGCCACACACAAACACACAGACCCACACACACACAAAGCCCCCCCACACACACAGAGCCCCCCCCACACACACACAGAGCCCCCCACACACACAGAGCTCCCCACACACACAGCTACTACACTCCCACGGTAGAAGTTAATAACAAGCCAGAGCTCTGGCTCCATACTGGCTTGGTTCTCTATGAATGTGCCCATCTGCCCACCTCTATTTTTGAAAGCTGCTGTTCATGGGTCTACTCCATCCAATGACGGCTCTGCATTGGCAGGCGGGACCGTCCAATCACTGTTTCTAAAAGCGTAATAGCTACATTCACACACTTATGAAAATTAAGCAATGTTTCACGAAGAAACAAGTCAGAAACCTTCGATTTTTGAAAATTACAGTATTAATTCACATTGACAAATGCAGAGGAATGAAAAGTCATGTACAGTAAAGGAGCACATAAAAAATAATTAATAGGGTGCTGAGTGATTATGAATTATTAATGGCATCAAATTGTGTTTATAATCTAGGTTGAATTGTGTAATATGCATTATTTATTAATAACACAAATGCAGAATAGTTCCACACTTATTATGCATTTCTGGCTGCTGCTTGGTGTGTCTTGTTACTTACTACGCTGCCGTTTCTGATCCGTCCCTGGTTACACAAGTTTAGAGAAGATTTAGCTTTTCTGGGAGTGGACCAAGTGCAGCGATGCCTCTGTCGCTCCACGTTATTGATTGGGACGTCTTCTTTCAGCCCCTCCACATCCTCACATCTGTCACAGCAGATGAGGTCAGCAGAGGAGGGTGAGCTTGGAAAGTGGTGAGGGTTGCCAGGGGAGATGTGTGAATTTAAAGCTCTCTCTCTCTCTTGAGATCCTATCCTTCTAAATTAAGTTCCAGGGAATTGTGCTGGCAATATCGGCCTTGGCTCTCCCTGGCCATGACGCAAAGCATTGCTGCGCGAGGAGGCATTTTGAAAAATCCTTTCAGGGTTTATGGGCACGATAAAGTTCTGTGAGGCTGGACACTGTGGAACTGCCTTTAACTGCTAAGACAAACCAATTTTGTTACAGGCAATTGGAAGTGCAGGTGTACAGCGCGCGAGCTGAATGTGCCAACAGGGCAGCATGAAAAAATATAAATGTTTGTGCAAATCTGTTTGTCTTCTATTTATTGCATGTTTTTGTGTTGTTTTCTGAGCCTGGCAGATCTCTGAATTGGCATTTTTAGATAAATGAACTCATCCCTCAGTATCCACATACATATTCCAGAAATATGCTGTATGTTATTGCTTTTAAGCAATATTTCTGTAGTGCTTCATAGCCACGGCGATGTGTGGAGGCACCTTTGCTAGACAGGCAGCACATTGGGAAAGGCTGAAGATTCCCCAGTTAAAAGTGCGGGAACAATGGCAACGGAACCCCTCCCCAGCTGCACAAGGACAGTTTGGAAGAAAGCTTGAGTGGGTGGACTGCTAGGGCAGAGTGTGCAATGCCTGTGGCCCCAAGAAAGTGACTGTCAAAGGCCCTCCACACATTCACAGGGACCCCTTCCAAGAACAGTCCCCGTCTCGAACTCCGAAACGTGCACCCGCCCCACCCCCTCCGATCTTGGAAGCACTTTATGTGCATTTTCAAGCCTCGCACACACGGCCCCCACGCCCAGCATCTCACATACCGACAGCTTTCTTCTCCTCCCGCCGCTGCAGTAGGATAAAACAAGCAGAGGCAGCATGGCCGCTGGAGAGGGAGGGAGGGGAGGGGTGGGGGCCCGGGGGAGCAGCAGAGCGTGACGGAGGAGGGCAGAGAGAAGGGGGGGAGGCCAGTGGAGCCGAGCAGCTCCTGAAAGCAGCCACGCACAACATAACACGGAGACCACAGGCACAAAGACGACAGCCACGCAAGAAAACCGGAGCATACATACCGGGCAAAGACGCGCACAACATAACACGGAGACCACAGGCACAAAGACGACAGCCACGCACGAAAACCGGAGCATACATACCGGGCAAAGACCGAGACGACAGCCACGAGCCAAGCACGACATAACATGGAGACCACAGGCAACAGAAATAGCGCAGCTCATCCGTGCAACAGACACCTTCCAAATGACAAAAACATGGCTTGAAAAAGAAAAAGAAAAAAAAAACACCGCCCACCGCCGCATGACGTAGGAAAAGATGTGGGATGAGTAAAAATCGCGGGAACGCCCACGAATCTGCTCCGGCAATGACGGACAGATCGATCTTCCAATGGCTAGCCTCCATTTATGGAGCTAGCCAATGGAAGAGAAGGCGGGACCAAAGCCAGTACTGTTCTAACATTAGATTTCGCCTGCGCGAAACGCTGCTGCGCAACTTTCGACAGGCGAAACCTAAAAACTGGATTATTGCAGCGATTTGTGCTGCTGCCACCTTTTTGCATTAAAACTGGGCTTATATGTAGGGGGCAACGGGAGGATACAGGGTCTGACTGTTACTGAAAATGGGCCGGGCACCAAAATAAAAGTGGCCTCATTTAGCGATTTAGACAGCTAAAAAAGTGGCTCATGTTTGCAAATTGAAGCAGTTTTAAACTTGTAAAGACAGGCTGCACACATGTTTTGCAAGGTTGGAATGCTGGGTGGATATTCGCTTGCTTCAGCCAATGTATGTTTTAATATTAGTAGAATCAACAGTAAAAACAGGCTCAGCAGACCATAAAACGGGCCCACAAATAGCCAAAAATCTGGTGCATACTCTGATCTGTCAGGCCAGCCCATGGGATGCTGTGTGATTGCCCTGTAGTCCAGTCCGACCCAGGGAGAGTATGATAATGGCCGAGTGACGTGGATATAAAGAACAGATCATTTTTTTATCCAAATGGACGGAACGTCAGAGATGTGAGAGTATTGGTACTTTGAGGCTGTGTGAAAGGTGTAGCAGAAACATCAGTCTGTCATTGGTGCAATCAAATTACACATAAGGAGCTGCTGGGCACCAACCAATGAATGGTGCAATAACATACCTCACTGATGTGTAGGAAGCACACCAATCACCCAATGGTACAGCCACATAACACATAATGATATGATGGAGCAACAATCAATCAGCGGTACACTCAAATATCCCCCTAGGGGTGAAGTGCACCAGTCATTTAACTGTGTAGCAGTACAGCACACAAAGAATGCAAGGACACCACATCTTCCATGATTAGGTCAATCAGTACATAAAAGTGTGCAGAGGCACCAGCCATTCAATGGCACAGACAAATAATGCCAAAACTCGTAGCAAAAGGCAGAACAGGGAGTGAGTGTAACAGGGCATCAAAGAAAGCACCACTGGTGAGAATCTGCATATAAAATCAGATTAAACAAGAAGTTATTTTACATGACGAGCCTGTTCTTTCAACAGTATAATTCAAGATAAATTCAAGCAACATAACTAAGTTGGTGGAGTGCCGGCTGCAGTGATGTGCGCATGGTACAGGTTAAAGGTTAAAAAAATGGTAGGTAAACTTAGCATTTCATGCTTCCGAGGTTCGAAGATAAACATCATTGTGAGCTAGGTAATGAAACACGAAGAAGATTGCATAATTCGGCCCCAGTTCAATGCCAGTTGGCACTGAGAGACCACAGCAAATACGAAATTTGCATAGACGGACTTAAGTTGGCATCGCATTGTTGGACCGACTGATGCAAATGTCGTGTTTATCGCTTGTCGGGGAGTGCAATTTTGCACCTCACTTCTGCTACCTTATGTAATGTTGACCGAAATTAAATAAAATACCTGGTCCGCGCCAAAGGAAACTAGTCACATCGGTGAGAAAGAGTTACATGTGTGTTACTACTACCACGAGGTTTGGAGGAACATTTGCATAAGACCCGAGAAAGCAACTTCTACAACAAACAAGCAAATATGCTCAACAGCCTCCTGTGCCCTGGACCCGCACTATTAGAAACAAGCATTTACAAGTACAGCCCCCCCCCCCCTCTCTTTGAAAGCAACCGCACTCACCGGCTGTCTTCTGGCGGGCGGGGCTAACCTCCTCACACGGGAGCCTTGCTCCCTGCAGCACTCCTCCGGCGGTCGCTTTGGGGCCGCGGGCGGGGTTCCTCTCCTCCTGGGCTCTCCTAGATGCAGCAGGGCTCCCTCGCATCACGGGAGCCCTGCAAACCGGCCGCCAGGCTTCTTCTTTCTTCCCCCCGGGCTGCGGGGGCGGGCACTTCCGGCCAACCACTTCCGGGTCGCTGCGGGCAGCGCAGCGGCCCTTCTCCTTAGGCAGGCAGGCGGGGGCTGATTTTATCGGGCAAATGCCGGGTGGGCACCGGCTCTTTAAAGATAACCATCAATCGAGGTGGGCACTCGATCGGCCCACAAGTCCGCCACAAAACAGTCCAGATGCCGGGTGGGCGAGGGGGGGCGGGAACGGCAAGGCACTCCCATGGACTTCCAGTGGGACAGCGGGAGGGTGTGGGAACGGGCACAAGGACAGGTGGAAGGGGGGGCAGGAAGGCAAGAAAAACAAAGCACTCACCTGTACTTCTTCCGGCGGCCGTGGTCGAATGACGAAAATAAACCCAGGGGGCGGGAAAGGGGGGAGGAGAGACGCAGAAGTGCCGGCAATGCCGGACCAGATTCGGGGGCGTTCCCGGCGTCGCGTGACGTCGGCAAAAGCCAAAGAATCTCGGGAACGCCCCCGAGTCTGCTCCGGCCATGACGGACGCCTCTCTGTTCCAATGGCTAGCCTCCATTTATGGAGCTAGCCAATGGGACAGGGGGGCGTATTCCAGAGTCCTTACTGCAATCAAGAGATTTCTCTGGAGGCGGAGCTTCCAGCTCCGTCCCCCAGCGAAACCTAAAACTGTGGTAAACATTTTTTGATACAACGCTGCTTGTTTATAAAATCTGTTATGTTTGTGATCTGAGCACAGCAAACCTTTAGTTAATGGCTTTTTTAGGAGAAAAATATGCATTCTTACACAGCACTTTTTCCCATTTTATTCCACAAAAAACAAAATGTAGCTATATATTGGCTATTTTTTTTCGGTTCCCTCCAGGGGGATCTACAGGCATTGGGTACTCCCAAGGATGCTGGAAAAAAGGACGCACATTTGGCATGGATATCTTTTGTGGAAAAACGTTACGAAGGTTTGTACGGGAGCTATCTCTAACATCTTTAGCACAAATGAGAAAACCCCGAGCAGAAAAGAGGTTAATAACTTCTAAACATGCCCTGTGTGATCTCATTTAGGATGCAAGCGGCCTCACATCAATCATTGTCCCTACAACCCCTGAATCACCTGTCTAAATCATCTCCCTTCCAAAACATAAAAATGAAATAAACCTAAACACTATCTATAAACTCGATTTTCTTTTTCTGGACAAGACAAGGTTTGAGGAGGCGTCCGTCCTGGATCTAGCCATGGCAACGCCAGCTGGATTTAAGACCATGCATGTGGATAGGGATAGTTGTAAAGAGAGAGGTCTCACACTTCTATTTAGAGAGACCTGCAAAGTTCTGGTTTTTATTCTCAACCCGTTTTCAGCTGCGGAGCTAATGGGGTTTACACGTATATTATCCCAGTAACTCTTTTACAAGCATTCTTGTTCGTTGTCCTCCAACCCCAACTCCTACTTTTAGTGCTTTATTCCCAGAATATCTCTCAGCCTCTAACTTCTGGGTTCAATGTAATTTTAAAGGATGGGTTAAAGAATTTAAAAGTGTTAGGTATTTCCCAGATGGTTTTTAGTCTGACCACATTATGGGCTACACCCTTAACTTACCTTTTTATTAATCCAAATCGCAAGCAGGTGTAATGCACTCCGGTTCCCTGGACAGCTCATTACATAATACAGCTTGTTTGAAACTTGATAGGCATCTTAAAATGTTGTACAATAATAATAATGCTATTACGATCTATGCTTGACATAAAGTCACATTTTGGATGTTTGTAGGTGTTCTCAGCTCTACCGTACCGGTTTATGGCCTGGATCTTTCGGATTTAAACCTTGTCAATATTACATCTGGAAAGAAACAGCTCCAAGGGAAACTGTGCAATCTCAATGTACAAACTATATGAACCCTGGTTTTCTGATCAAAAACGTTTGTTAAAAAAAAACACGTGAACGGTTCAGTGATAATAATTCACAAAATCTATTTGAGTATGTAGCATCTTTTCACCACAACAAAATAATGAGTAAATTCTCTAAATCCAAGTACCTTGCAGAACAAACACAATCTGTGTCTAACCACCACCCCCTTTCAACATTCTGAAAAAGTTTCTTAAGCCTACAAACGGTCTAGTGAAGTGCAATATAATATCAAAATATGGACTTGAGAAAATAGAGAAATTCTGTACGAATTTCGCCGAACCGGATAGCTCCCTTAACTTTACTGGTTTCAAGTGGAGAAAATAATCATATTTAAAACACTCTTTTTGCTCATTGTACCATCACGAACAACGGTCCTTTTCATATGCAGGAATAGTTTCACAGGTACAGACCTATTGAATGCCTACATACTGCATCAAAATATAAGGTCACCATTCCCCTCGTCAAAAAAATACATTATGGTTGGAGAGCTTTCTACATTCACTGCAAAATATTAGAATTATCTTCCTCTCCTGCCTAAATTGGTAGATAACCATGTTAATTTTAAGAAATTGCTGAAATCCACTCTTTATTGAAAAAGTGGTCCGCGGAGTAGGAGATTTCCTCAATTGTTTTACCATCAGGATACCTGGATGGGTGACAGTGTTCTTTAAATCATAGTAACATGAATCATCCTAACAAAACTTACAAAGTTAGCCACCACCACTACATGTAGGACTGGTTGTGAATCCAAACGGTTGGCCAGTCAGTTGTTCCCAGATGCCATCTGCTCCTCCTTCTTATGACCATAAACTCCACACCTCTTCCATGTGTACCCTGATACTTATTTCACTGGTGACGAGGATGGGATCCGAGTTCTCCGCAGCTGAGTCTGTCAGTCAGCAAGCAGAATTTGAAGATTGTCACTGCATGAACTAGTCTTGTCATGCTGAGACCGTTATCTGCATGTATACAAGAGGGTTGAGAGGCACTGTTGTCTCACAGTGCATCCTTTCAGGACTAATGAGGAGGGGTACAGCAGTCACAGTTGTTCCTGCCATGTCAGGCGTTGTCAGATCCGCACAATATCAGAGCCACTACTCATACGCATTATCAGATCAACTTCCCTCAGACAGGCTTCTTTGGTGTTGGTATGCCAGTGAAATAGCCCAGCCTCCAAGCCTTGCATCCACCATAGCAGGTATTTTGAATTTCTTTGGCATTAAAAGGAAAAGGTCCTGGGGGCGTGGCTTAGCGGGCGATCATGGCGGACGTGGCTTGTTAGAGCTCCCGCCGGCCCGGCGATTATCCTTCCAATTCTCCTGGCCCCCGGACCCGTAAAGCATAATACGGCTGAGGCAATGGTGGCAGACGACTCTGGGTGGCATCCGGTGCCGGGACTGGCTCGCCGGGACCTTTCCAGGCGGTGTGGCGAGCTGGAGCAGCGGGCGGCCTAGTGCAGGACAGACGAGCCGGGGCCTCGATTTTGGCGCAATCGGACTGGCGAGCACGCCCTGAGGTCCGCGACGCCGATTTCTTGCCGCGATCCGGCACTGCCTGTGGCGAGCGGGCCACCACGGACTCCCCTACCCTTCCTCGTCGAGCAGGCGAGGAGGGTCGGAGCCTAGGAGCGCTTCGAGGGAACTGCGGCCTACCTGGCCTTGGAGGAGCCGGGGCCTCGAGTTTGGCGGCCCCCGCTCGGAGCCACCTGCACAGATCCTTGGCCCTGGGGTGCAGGCGCCTGGGAACACAAGGAGCCGAGGGGCCAGGGGTGCGCCCGGCCTGGTCTGCTGTCTCCCCCAATCCGGGGGTCGCCGGAGCTGGGGCCGGAGGTCCTGTGGACCGGACTGAAGTGGCCCGTGCCGCATAGGAGGAGCCGGGCGACCCAGCGTGGACTTGGCGCCGACCCACGGTGAGACCCGACGAACAGTGAGTGTTGGGCCCCCCCCCCTCATACATAGTGCTGTGGTGACTGCTGAGGGACGCTGTGCACAGGGGGGTCATTGGGGGCCCGGCCCGGACTGCCGGACCTGCGGAACCCCCGGGCTGCCGCTGGGACACCTGGGGTACGCGGGAGCAAGCGGGCATAAGGAAAGAGGTGCCCTGAGCGGGGCTTGCACACGCTGGGACTTGGCCTGCGAGGGTCAGTGGAGACGGATCTGGGGACCCCCCCTCTTTACCCCCTGGAGTGAACGGCGGCGGGGGGTGCGAGAAGACCATCGTCTGGGAAGGTACCCTACCCTTGGTGGCCTTTGGGGTAGGGGTTGCCCCGCCGCCGGGAGCCGCCGGCGCCTGGAAGACAATCTCGCCGGACTCAGCCCAGGCCATGACCAGAGGAGGGGGAGGACCCGCTAAGCAAGGGCCCATCGACAAATTCACGGAGCCTCATGGCGGCCCCGGAGCGCAGGGTGGCCATGGACCGGGGCCTGACAACGCGGCGTTGATGGCAGCTATCACCCAATCGAGAGATATGCTGGATGCCAAGATCGGGGCGGTTGGGGCCGATGTGACACTCCTAAAGCAGGACCTGCGCAACGCGGTGACACGCATAACAGAGGCAGAGTCCAGGATCTCGGTAGTAGAGGATGATGTCGGGACCCTGAAAAAGAAGATGGCGGCGATGGAGAGTGTCCAGAAAGGCCTAGCACTTAGGGTGGAGGATGCCGAAGGGCGGGCGCGCAGGAATAACCTTCGTTTCGTAGGTTTTCCGGAGGATTGTGAGAAGGGGGACATGGGACGCTTCCTTTCTCGATGGCTGGAGAGCTGGCTTCCCCCGGACGCCCTGTCCCGATGCTTCGTGGTCGAACGCGCGCACCGGGCCCTGTCACAGAAACCACCATTAGGTGAACGACCCAGGCCGGTGATCGCCAGGATTCTAAACTTTCATGATCGGGACACTATCCTGAGAGAGGCGAGGGCCAAAGACTCCCTTACATTCGAAAACCACAAGATCATGATCTTCCCCGATTACACCAAGATGGTACAGCAACAGAGACACTCCTTCCTAGCCGCCAAGGCTAAACTTCGGGGCCTGAAGATACAGTACTCCTTACTCTGCCCGGCCCACCTGCGAGTGGTCTTTCAGTCTAGGACTCACTTTTTTGAGACGCCTGAGGACGTTTTCAGATGGACGGACGAGACAGTGAGGGTAAGGCCGCATCCCCAGCCGGGCCTTGATCCAGGTCACACGAGTGACTCATCGCAAACTCAGAGTGACCAGCAAGCCCGGAGCCGAAAGAGTAGGAAGTCCAGGTCCAGGCGCCGTAACGCCTCCAACGCTGGGCGCAATACCTCAGAGCCAGCTGATCCGGACAACTCAGGTGGAAGTGGCTGAGGGGCTATGGGTGGTCCTGCCCGCTTGCGGATACCGGCCGCTCCAGTGGTGGAGATGGCTCCACCGGTGCCTTGCATGGCAGAAGACTGCGCTCTATGTTAACTGTTAAACTTACTGCCTGCCTCACAACAGGTTCAGACGATGGGACGGGTTCTGGGTGTTCCGATACTGGGGCTACTAGCCTCCTGCATGGGTGGGAGAGGTTAGAGGGAGGGGAGAAGCTTTAGCGTAAGGGGGAGTTTGGGATCCATTGGTATGGTAGGCTTTGGGCGCTCTGTTGTGGGCCCGAAGCCGCCCATATCGCGACCGGTACTTCAATGTTCTCTGAGGTATAGGGGGGGGGGGGGATGGGGCAGTTGGGGGGTCTGGTTGAGGGACAGGTTGGGGCAGGAGTTGGGGTTGAGGGGTGGTTGGAATGGCGGGTCGGGGTTGGGGCAAGGGGTTGGGGGGGTGACGGTTGGGGGGGTAGGGGTGGGTGGCACAGTGTCTGCGTTACTTAGGCTACTTTCTTGTGTATGTGTGCGGCTCCAAGAGCCCAGGTCCTTACATCTTCTCCCCACTGACTATGGTTGATCCCCAACGAGCTGGCCTACCAAGGGCAAAGTTACGAGTGGTGAGCTGGAATGTCCGAGGGATGTTGGATAAAATTAAGCGAGGGGCGGTGCTGCAGCTGGGGAAGAGGGAAGGGGCGGATGTTCTCCTCCTCCAGGAGACGCACCTTCAGGGCACCAAGACCCTCAGTTTACAGAGATATGGCTATCAACAAGTGTTCCACTCTGGGTTTGCGAGAGGGTCCCGGGGGGTGGCGATCTTGATGCACCGTAGGCTCTCTTATGTACACGAGACGCACTGGGTCGATGCTCATGGTAGATACGTGTTTGTTAAAGGAATGGTTGGAAATGAGCCTATGGTCTTTGGTAGTGTGTATGCTCCGCCCCCGTTGCAAGAAGCCCTTATCGAGAAGTTGTTCGAAGTGTGGGTCAATATCCCGGATGTACTGGCGATTGTGGGGGGGGACTGGAATGATGTGATGGATGTACGGATGGACCGCTACAGGCCCGGCAGGGAACCCCAGACCGCGGCGCCGACGAGGCTTCATGGCCTGGCGCAGGGCATGGGTTGGATCGATACATGGCGCTACCAGCACGCCATGAGCCGAGAATATTCTTATGTTTCGGCGGTGCACAAGTCCTTCTCTAGGTTGGACTACCTATTCATACCGTCTTCCTGGCTGGCGAGGGTCGCTACCACGGCCATCCTTCCCCGTGGCATCTCGGACCACTCCCCCGTGTCACTTGAGCTGCTGCTGGACAAGAGGCGACAGCCCTTTCGATGGCGCCAGTCCGCATGGCACCTACAGCAGGATAGCTATCGTACGCGTTTACGCGAGTCTATTTCCAATTATTGGACCGAGAACGACGGGCCAGAGGTCGACGCTGTCACCCAATGGGAGGCGATGAAGCCGGTGCTCAGGGGGGTGGACATTGCCTGGTGTGCGGAGGCCCGCAGGGCCCATCTGCGCGAGGTGGATGAGGCGGCGGGGCGGGTTCAAGATCTGGAGAGGGACTGTACCGTGGGTGACACGGACGAGGCGGTGGGACAGCTCCTGCAGGCACAGCAGTCGTACTCCTCTCTGCTACACAACGAGGCGCGCCAGCTTTGGCTGGCCACCCAGAGCAGAATCTATCAATGGGGGGATAAGTCCAGCACTATGCTGTATAGACTCTGTCAGCACACCTTCAGGCCTCAGGCTTTACCGGGCCTTCGAGACGGTCAAGGTGTCCAATTGGTGGCCCCTGAAGACATAGCGGCCAGTTTTGCACGGTATTATGCAGACCTCTATGCCCCCGGGAGGTCCTCCCTGCGGAGGACATAGAAAAATTCTTGACGGACATCCCGCCGCGCGCGCTCCCAGAGGAGGCCAGGGATCAATTGGACCTTCCCCTTTCATTGGAGGAACTGGGCACGGCACTTGGGGAATTGAACACTGGCAAAGCCTCGGGACCGAACGGGTTTCCGTGCGAATTCATGAAGACGTTTCACCTCCAACTAGAAGGGCGCTATCGGTTGGCACTGGAGGCAGCCAGGGAGAGCGGTCGCAGAAATTGTGGTTTTCTGCAAGCCCGGGAGGCCCCCGGAACAGCATTCCTCATACAGGCCGATTTCCCTTTTAAATTTTGAGACGAAAATATTGGCCAAGGCCTTGGCAAACCGCCTTCTCCCGTATATAACCGACCTGGTGCACCCGGATCAGGCGGGCTTCATGCCCCATAGAGCAACTCGACACAACATTCGCCGGGCACAGGTGGTGGTGGAGACGGCCCGGGCCGCCGGGATCCCAACGGCGCTCCTCCTGGCCGATATCGACCGAGCATTTGACTCTCTCAGCTGGGTGTACCTTAGGGCACTACTGTCCCGACTCAACCTTGGGCCGGTCTTCCTCTCGTACCTGGGCCTGCTCTACACGGACCTGACCGCGTCGGTGCGGGTGGCGGGAGCGGCGTCCGAGCCCTTCCCCATCGGGCGGGGCACCAGGCAGGGATGCCCTCTCTCCCCCTATCTATTTGCTCTTGCCATGGAGCCTCTGGCAGCGTGGGTGAGGATGGATGCGCAACTCTGGGGGCTGGAATTGGATATGGGCCCTTCCGACCGTATCGTGCTCTACGCCGACGATGTCCTGTTCTTTCTTACGGCCCTCAATCGGTCCGGACCCAGAGTCCTGGAGATAATGAAAATCTTCGGGGACGTTACAGGATTGCATCTGAATGCGCGGAAATCCAAGCTTTGGGTCCTAGGCGGCCGGGAGGAGCTGGGTGATTGGGCCTCGACGCTACAGAGTGCGGCGGGTGGCCTCAAGTATCTGGGCGTAGTTATCACGGATGCCCCGGACCTAGCGTGGGAGCGCAATGTGGCGCCCGTGTGGGACAGGGTGCGGTCGGACATCAAAACCTGGTCCAGAATGCCGCTCAACATATATGGCCGATCGGCGATCTTTAAAATGGTGGCTCTGCCGCGCCTTCTATACCAGTTGCAGAACCACCCATACCCTATAGCACCTCAGTGGTTTCGCCAGGTGAACGCTGCACTAAGTCAGTTCATTTGGGCAGGGGGAGTGGCGAGAGTGGCTCTACGTACCTGCTTTCTCTCTACATACTGCCGGGGCCTGGCCGCCTCAGACATTTTATCCTACTATCAGGCGGCACACCTGCTGGTGCTTAACGACTGGTGGTATGGGGATCGGGGTGACCCGACCTACGCCCTGGAGCGGTATCTGATGGACCCGAACACGGTCCACACCATTCTCTATTCGGCGGCTATCAGGAAACGGCTCCCCATGGTCACTCAGGTGGTCTTCTGGGTGTGGCGTGCTGCCTTGCGCCGCATGGGTTGGTGGAACAAATTGACGAGGGAGACCCCGTTGTGGCAGAACGGCCGTCTCCCGGCGCTGGCTTCCCTACAGGGATTCGGGGGCTGGGATGATATTGGCATCTCCACGTGTAGAAATTGAAGAAATTGATGTACATGAACAGCATTCATTTCCCTTCTTCTCCCACTCCTCTCCCTGTGAGCACCATGAATACCGTAATCTATTGACCGTATCACTCTGCCAGTAAGAGCCCATACCTATATGCATATGCACAGCCATTCTAGGCACCATGGCCTTTTACCCATTGGAATCCCCGGCTTCCCTCCTGCGCGTATCTTACACCCCCTCTCTCATGCATAGACCATGAAACCCTCTCCCTCTGCGCGACCCTGCTGTGAAAGGCAACTCTCCTGCTTGACCCGCACAAAACCCCCCCCCCCATTCCCTCTTGAAGAGGCATCCTTCGCCTTAGCTGACATAGCCCTCCCCAGCTGCACCTGACTGCCCCCGCTCTCTCTTGTACGGGTCATAAGATCTCTCTCTCTATGTGACTCTGTCCCCGTGTCCACCCTGGCTCCCCCCTCCCTTCTCCTCACATGGGCAAGCCGTAAACCTTCTTCTTCTGCAAGACCCTGTCCTTGAGAGCCACGGCCGCGCCTGACCAACACCTCCTTTCCTTCCATGAATGCCCCTCTGTTGACAAGCCTTCCCTCCGCACTCGATTGTCCACGCAGCATGAATACCACTCCTTTGATGACCCCTTCCCCCGAGTCCGGCTGACCACACATGTCCGAGGCCATCGCCTAAGCCAGGAGATACCATTTACTGCCCTCATTGTATGAAGTCGCTCCTCTTCAAAGGACCCACTATTGATCCTAGCCACCCCACCCCCTGGGCTATGATCAGGCGCACACATCCTAAACAGTTGACGGAACACTCAGCTGCGTGATTGCCCTCCCCTCTTATCAGCAGGTCAAGGGTCCCTATTGTGAACATATGTGGGGTAGGATTGACACGAGGATTATAGGGATGTATTTTCCTTTGCGTCACACTGTCCTGATTGTACTATCAAGTGTTTTGTAAGGTATAAAAGAAAGAGTCTCAGCTCACTTGTTAGAGCACCTCCCGAAAGACACCGTGTTTCGTGTCCGAAATGACTGGCTCTCCTCATGAGAATTAAACTCTGTTCTTGATTCCTGCTTCCAGCGCCCGTCTCTTTATTTGGTAACTATTCAACATGGGAACTAAGAGGTGGTTTGCGCCAGCGGCCTGGGCATCGGTAGTAATCTGGGCTCCTTTTCCACAATTGGCGTCCCAACGCGGGGTCCATCAGTGACATAAGGTTCGGTAAGAGAGATCCAGACGAAAAAGCGAACATCTAAAGTGATCGGAGTATACCTGCCTTGAGAGGGCCCTAGCCCGGCTGCCGATCAAAAGAACTTCGCCAATTCTGAACGGACCTCTCTTGAGTGACCTATTGTCCTGACTGGAGTCCCACAGGAATGCTACATGGAGTAAGAGAACGATCGGGCGCTGGAGGAGGAAGTCGAAGAACTGTCCGTATGGTCCGGTCCGGGTAAGATTAAGTAGGGTGTTTTTACGCCTGATTGGTAGGGTGGTTCTATCCACCTGATTGATTGATTGATTGTATTGGAATCGGTATTTGTATACTGATATTGTTGGTATTGGTTCATTTAGCTTTGAAGGCTACTTGACATATTGGTTCTCTTTTGGAGAACGAGACATTCTCTGTTTGCAAACAGCGGCGAATAGGAACGTCGTCCCTCTTTGCAGATAGAGAAGGGTAGGTAATGCAGACTTTTGTCCCCGTTGTAATCCGTCATGCCTACTTTTCTCCCCACTGATTGTTTGAAATCGATTAATAATCGATTGTTGCACTTTGAGATCTTCCCTGTCTACAAACTGAGGCGAGTAGAAATATTCTGCCTTCCTTTCTGGATAGCGAAGGGCAGGTAATGCAGACGTTTGTCCCCGTTGTAATCCGTCATGCCTGTTTTTCTCCCCACTGATTGGTTGGTTGCCTGGACATTGTTGTTCCAGGAATTGTTTCGTTTGAGGTATTTTCTACTTGCAAACAACGTGGAATAGAAATATTCTGTCTAGTCTTTGCAAGTAGTAAAGGGTAGGTTATGCCCCTTTGTGAATTCGTCAGTCCTACCCACTCCCCACTGTTTGGTTATTTGGGGGGTAGCTCGCATGGTCCGCCCAGGAGACTACCCTTATGGAGGACATATGCTCCCCGCTCATGGGCCATTTAGTGGAAGTAGACCATCTGGTCCGTCCAGGAGGCTACCCTAGTAAGTGGAAGTACATCGCTCGGTCTGTCCAGGATGATACCCTAATGAAGGAATATATGTTCCCCTTTTTGATCGATAATCTAGTTCCACCCCGGACCATTTATTGGAGGGAACTCGTCTGGTCCGTCCAGAAGTACCCCCTAGTGAAAAGGACACATAAAAATATGAAGTGATCACCGTTCCCTACTAACAGAAAACTTTAGCTCGAAACACGCTAAGGAAGAGAAAGAAAAATAAAAAGAAATCAGGCTAAGTCAGTAACCCCCTGATGAGCTTTTGACTTCACTAAAAATAAGAAACATTAGAAATAGTTCGTAATAAGAAATATAAAATGGCGAAAAGTTTGGCAGCAAAGATAGCCACGAGGTAGCTAGGCTCCACTGCCTGTTCCTGCTCCCAACATGTCTGCCTCATTGCCCGCCACGCCCAAAATAACGGTCACATGAAATAGAAACAATTCAATAGGTACCTACCCCCATTCCGGAAGCTCCCGAAATGCAACAGGTCCGCGGTTACGCCCATCCGGAAGGCGAGGCCTCGAGGCACAAGGGGCTTGCCTGGCCGCGGTCAGTAGGAGATGATGTTGGGCAGGCGGTCCAAAGAATGACAGGGACCTCTCCATCTCTTCTCTTCTGCCGCCCTGCAGGCCGCGGGGAGAGAGGGGGCTGTCTTGCCTCGGCCACCGACCACCCCTCTCTCTCACCCGATCCGGCTTTCGTTGATGGGCGAAGCCAAGGCAAGGATGGCGGCATTTCTTTGTGCTATAATGGCCGCAACTACACCCAACGCCTGACAGTTGCAGGTAGTCCCGCCACATGCCATCGCCTGCATAGTTACAGGTAGTCCCGCCACATGTCCACCCCTGGAGAGTTGGAGGTAGTCCCGCCACCTGTCAGAAAGGAAGGGGGGGGACTGTCTTGCCTCAGCCGCCGACCCCCCCCCCCCCCCATCTTCAATATCCAGCACGGCCAATATCGAAGCGACGGAGCCGAGGAACGGCGCGGGGTCGCTGGAAGGGGGAGGTGACGCGAACGAGCCTCCCCCACCTCCCTCCAGGTGGAGGCTTCCAGCGACACCCCAATGCTCTTACTTAAAGAGGGTCAACATCAAAAAGCGGTCTTTTGCCCAGGACGGGCACGCACCCCATGCCTTCTCTCCTCAACCTTGAAGATTCTATGAGAGCCGGGGGGCACCCCGATCCCTCCGCATGGGCGCCCCCGCCCCCTCACTGGGAACCACGACATCGGTGCAACTCCTGCCGGCGCCAGCCTCGGATAGGAAATGGCTAAAATGCAGCCACGGCACAGACTTGTTCAGTTCCGGTGGAACACCAGAATGACCCGGTAGGAAAATTGTTGCCGCCCTCCCCACTCTTTGACTAATGGTCCATATTGTTAGAACTGTTAACCACATGATTCAAAACTTTTTGAACTTCCAACGGAAGGTTCTGGTCCAACCACGAGTCATTGGAGATATTCTGACTGTGCTGGAACTCGCCTGACCCCACCCAAAATGGCGCCGACACAAAATGAGACTTTTTGAATAAACTTTGTTGCACCCTGACCACGCAGCTTTTTGCCCCGAGATATGTATGTAGCTTTCTTGGATAATGAAAGTAGATACGAAGGATATTGAGTATGTGCTTGGACAATGAACTGACTTAGGGTGGGTACTGATTATGATTTGGAAAATGAATTGGTGTAATTTAGGTAACGAATGAACATTGGATAATGAATTTATGAATTTATTAAGGATGAATTACTGACATGCATCATGCTTGCTCTGTAGGGAAGTTTAATGCGATTTTATTGCACTGCTGCACTTTATGCAATGAACTGCCACCAGCTTCGTTCTTCTTATGTACAGTTTCAATCTGCTTCGCAGCCGGCCCACTGAGTTGTGGGCCTGTATTTGTACCTCAACACTTTTTATTAAAAGTATTTTGAAAAAGAAAGCATGGTTGTAGCAGTTGCATTAATGAGTTTTGGATTTCTTACTACTGTGAGCGAAGAATAAGTATGATGAAAGATGTAGATCAAAAAGGATCAGATATTTAGCAGCTACATTATGTGCCACAGGCAGCCAGAAAAGTGTTTTAGACACCCTTAAAACGACACCACAGAAATGCCACCTGACCGTCACCCTTGCACCCGACAAAGAGGGTTACGACCAAGTAACTCATGTAGATACGCAGATCGTCAATGATTATCTATCTGACATTACTGGTCCCTCTGGGCTTAAACGCCGAGATGGTAAAGAAATGCAGTACGCGGAGATAGGTCGAGTATGAGGTAGGTAAAAACATTTTCGGACTACTGCATGCTGATGTACTTTGAATGCTGCCCCCCACCCCTTCTTTTTCCTCCCTTCTGCAGGTCACGTCAGAACGTCGGCTGAAATATGGGAGAGCGATGGTCGAACCACCGACGAAAAGGGAAGGAGGGAATATGTGCATAGTCCTCATAACGATAAGTTTTTAAAAA
The DNA here is from genome assembly GCF_964263255.1 of Lissotriton vulgaris. NCBI lineage: Eukaryota > Metazoa > Chordata > Amphibia > Caudata > Salamandridae > Lissotriton > Lissotriton vulgaris. The sequence continues at coordinate 1,654,584,789 of NC_141695.1, read as the reverse complement.
GACGTAGACTTAAACATGACTGTTCCTCCTTAGAACATAGCAACTGGGAGGATGGACTGACATAGAAACTGGACAGGTACTGAATGACGAAAAATTGACTAGAAATGACGCGTTAAATAATGTAACTGGATGTTTGACTAGGTAGGGAAAGGACAAAGAAAAATACACGGGTAAGGGTTACCACGGCACCACCCGTCTGGGAAGTTAGAAATGTTGCTGATGTTCAAAATGCACTGCCCCCTTTTCTCACACTCTTATAGATATAGCCAAGCTGTCCGACTGTTCCCCCGATCAATACTTGCCGTTGCCTCAGCCTGGAGAACTTCCCACCAAAGGAAGGAACTGAAAAATGGTTTAAGATCCAACCATGGGTAAATAGCGCGACCAGGTTAATTTCTGACCGACCAACCGAGGTGTAAGTATTGGCAATTGAGAACACTCACAGAGATAATGGGCGAGAAAGAAAAGGAGGGAAGGGTAGAAAGAGCTAAGCAAATAGATAAATAGGATAGTAAAGATACGTAGGATATAATATGGAGTTTGTTGGCCACCTGTTGTTTTCTGTTTTGTTGTGAATGTCTTATATATGTGTAGTACATGTGCTGTCTTCCCTGTCTGAGTGTGTGTGTATGTAATGTACGGATGTATGTCTTCCCTCTGTCTGTATTTGCGTGTTACCTGACCTCTGCTGTTCTGTGTTGTGAGCGCACTAAATGACCTATTTTCGTACACGTCTCTCTCTCTCTCTCTCTCTCTCTCTCTCTCCCTCTCTCCACCCCCTTATCTCTCTCTCTCTCTCTCTCTCTCTCTCTACATGTCATACGTGTACCGAATGGCTCGTTTAGATTGCGGACGACTCTCACTCTCTATGAGAGTCTCCCTATTTTCTCTCCCTCTTTTTGGTAAAATTGTGCCCCGCCGGCACCAGTCTGATTTGATACATATTGAACGCGAAGGTGTTCAGCGAAATTGACCGAAACTAAAATGATTGTATCTCGCCATATTACTGCCTCTCCTTTCTGCAAAATGAATGAACTTGAATTGGCTGAAAAGGAAAGGACAGGTAAGACGACTAAAGTCCCCCAAATCTGGCCATTTATAGGGGAACTGTATGTCAATGGCACCTTATGTCTGTTCTTCAGAGACAAACGCCAACGTCTAGATTGACCCCCAATGCCCAGATTGCCCCACCCCCTTTTGCACCCAAGCACGAGCACCCGAAGCATCCCCGCCCCATTTTGATAGACCCCAGTTGCTGTCCCGGATATAAACATGATGACCATGAGTAACTATTGACCCTCGAGAAAACCTTGTTTTGCCTGACTCTCGATGATGGCACCCCCGCCCTGTTTGAAAAGGTTAGCCAGTCCTGAAAGGAAATGCTCCGTAATGTTGAATATGATGTAATGCACAGTTGATGGGAATCTCATTTATCCTCACTTGAGTTATAAATAGGACGATGAATAAACCTGCCATAAACTCAGTAGGAATGCTGACACATGCACTGCTTGGTAATGGACCTCTGACTTTGACCAGTGAGCGTATCTCCCAAATGCGTAGAATTGAGGGAGGAATTCACATGCGTAGATATCTTCTTCTGCCGTTTCTCTAAAACCTTGTCTTCTACCTATTCAAAGATTCACGATCACCGAAGGAGATGGGTCAGATGTGACGTACAGCCTGACTGCAGATCTTGGACACGTGTGACCTCGACCAAAGGTGGAGCTGCAGAGCAACTAGATACGGGACGAGACCGCAATTTCAACGTGGAAAATGAAAAATGACGGGCCGCCTTGAAGCCCTCCGTCTGCTAACCCACGTGTGCCTGGAGTCTCCGTCCCCCTTCTTTGGGCTCGATTGATGGGCCTGCCTGCTTGTTATCCTTTGCTCCCTTGGTCCCTTTTGTGTGTCCCAGGAACTCTGACCCGACTCCGCTCTCTCTCTCTCCTATCGACTATTTGAACCACACTCACCCTCATTCCCACGTGACTTTTTGCCAAAGGAAAGAACTGCATTCCAGTGGGAATAGGGTGTTGCCACGGAAATGTAGGTGCCGAGCATAAGGCGCCGCCAAACGGACTGTTTAGGGAACAGGACTGTGGTCTAACAGCAGAGGACTGACCGCACCCTGCAACGCGTAAGGATAGAACCGAGCTGGACCTATAGCTCCACCGCCGGTGCTCAACAGCGCCAACGAAAGTACACGGACTAGAGCCTACCAGTGATGGCTCAATGATAAAAAGACACTGTGACGAAGAGATCTTGTGTATTGAACTGAATTCCGCTCTCAACTACCTGGTCAAAACTGTTCATTGGTCACATTTTTAAGTTAGAAAGATTTATGCTATGTAGTGCGTTTAATTGTCAGGAACACAACGAAATGCAATTTCCTATGTGCTGCATTCTGCCCATCACCTCAACTGTCTATGATTGTACGCCAAATGTTAGTATCGACAAAATGCTAATTCATCAACGATGCTTGTCTGCCTGTAACCCCATCAATTACAAAAATGACTGCTGTAATGTAAAAAGGGGCGACTGTAGAAATTGAAGAAATTGATGTACATGAACAGCATTCATTTCCCTTCTTCTCCCACTCCTCTCCCTGTGAGCACCATGAATACCGTAAACTATTGACCGTATCACTCTGCCAGTAAGAGCCCATACCTATATGCATATGCACAGCCATTCTAGGCACCATGGCCTTTTACCCATTGGAATCCCCGGCTTCCCTCCTGCGCGTATCTTACACCCCCTCTCTCATGCATAGACCATGAAACCCTCTCCCTCTGCGCGACCCTGCTGTGAAAGGCAACTCTCCTGCTTGACCCGCACAAAACCCCCCCCCCCCATTCCCTCTTGAAGAGGCATCCTTCGCCTTAGCTGACATAGCCCTCCCCAGCTGCACCTGACTGCCCCCGCTCTCTCTTGTACGGGTCATAAGATCTCTCTCTCTATGTGACTCTGTCCCCGTGTCCACCCTGGCTCCCCCCTCCCTTCTCCTCACATGGGCAAGCCGTAAACCTTCTTCTTCTGCAAGACCCTGTCCTTGAGAGCCACGGCCGCGCCTGACCAACACCTCCTTTCCTTCCATGAATGCCCCTCTGTTGACAAGCCTTCCCTCCGCACTCGATTGTCCACGCAGCATGAATACCACTCCTTTGATGACCCCTTCCCCCGAGTCCGGCTGACCACACATGTCCGAGGCCATCGCCTAAGCCAGGAGATACCATTTACTGCCCTCATTGTATGAAGTCGCTCCTCTTCAAAGGACCCACTATTGATCCTAGCCACCCCACCCCCTGGGCTATGATCAGGCGCACACATCCTAAACAGTTGACGGAACACTCAGCTGCGTGATTGCCCTCCCCTCTTATCAGCAGGTCAAGGGTCCCTATTGTGAACATATGTGGGGTAGGATTGACACGAGGATTATAGGGATGTATTTTCCTTTGCGTCACACTGTCCTGATTGTACTATCAAGTGTTTTGTAAGGTATAAAAGAAAGAGTCTCAGCTCACTTGTTAGAGCACCTCCCGAAAGACACCGTGTTTCGTGTCCGAAATGACTGGCTCTCCTCATGAGAATTAAACTCTGTTCTTGATTCCTGCTTCCAGCGCCCGTCTCTTTATTTGGTAACTATTCAACATGGGAACTAAGAGGTGGTTTGCGCCAGCGGCCTGGGCATCGGTAGTAATCTGGGCTCCTTTTCCACACACGCTCGGTCATGTCATGAGGGGCGCTACCCTTAAGTCCTTCCAAATGCTGAGGGAGGAGTACGACATGCCCAAAACCCAATTCTTTAAATATTTACAGCTGCGCCACGCGCTGTCTTTCTCTCTGGTGGGTTTGGAATCTCTGCCCGAGTTTAGCTCCCTGGAGGCCAAGGTGTTTATGGGGGAACTGGAGGAGAAGAAGATCTCCAATATATATCAAACTCTAGTCACGCACTGCTCTTCCTCCCTCGATGGACTGCGATCGGCATGGGAGAGGGAAATTGGTACGTTCGAGGAGGAGGACTGGAGGGAGGCCCTGGAGGCCCCCAGGGGGGCGGCCATAGCGATGCGCCTCCGCTTTATTCAGTTTAAGTACCTACACAGGGCCTACTTTACCAGAGAGCGGCTGTGGAAGGCAGGTCTGATTGCTTCCCCCGAATGCCTGAGATGTGGTCGGGAGGCTGGAACGTTTGTCCATACTGTGTGGTCGTGTGCGAACTTGGCCAGGTACTTGGTGGGTGTCTGGGACTGTTTGGCAGAGGTTCTGGGCTGGGACCTTCCCCGGTCACCGCAACTCGGCTTGCTCCATGTGATGGAACGAGTAGGAGGTAACATATACAAGCGTCACCTACTGGTCCTGGGCCTTACTGTAGCCAAGCGGGATATAGCCAGGGCCTGGAAGGACCCCAGGGCCCCTTTGTTAGAAGTTTGGCGACGGGGTATGGACTTTTGTATGGGACTTGAGCGCCCGATCTTTGAGGCCAGGGGATGCCCCCGGAAGCACTTCAAGATATGGAAAAGATGGGCGGACTACAGGGGACTGTGGCTGGAACCACCGATGGCCCAGGACACTGGAGAAGATCTTTAACACCTGTATCCTGGGTAGTAGAGAGTATACGCACTGGGAGGTATCATGCTTTATGCCTTGAAATTAGCAGACACTGTGTGGGGGGGTGGGGTGGGGCCCGGGGAGTTAGGGAGTTGGGGGATGGGAGGGTTGGGTAATTACTGCAATACTGCTTGTACTGACGTCATACACTTTTTCATGCCTTTGTTCATTTGTTCTGCGATGTGATGCGGGACGATGTCCCTTCATTCTGTGTTATGTCAGTGCTGAATAAAATTTTGTTCTGAACAAAAAAAAAAAAGGAAAAGGTCCTTATACTTTACCACAGGGCGATCTCCGTATGGTAAAGCATGTAGGCTGTTTAGAACGTTTTTTAAACTTGGAAAAAATGTTGTATATATATTAATTAATCAATTTTAGATATTTATTTTAACTGTAGAACTAAAGAAAAAAGTGCTACTGCACTATTGACTTAATTTTCAATTAAATCTTTAATTCATGTAAATGTATTCATTTAAATTAAATTAATTTTTCTGAAGTTCAAACAAAAAAATTGATCCCCTCCCAAAGTAAAAAACAAAGTTTTTTATTATGCATTAATAATTATTAAAAGTGGATTGTAGAATTAATTAAAAGTAATGTAATAACATGTTATTAAAATATCACCCAATATTAATTTTTAATGCTAAAAAGGTGGTGAATATATTTTATGAATAAATATGTATTATTTTTATGTAATTATGTTTGCATTAAATTATATTTAGTAATATTTCTAAAATGTTTAAAAACATGTTTTTTTATATAATTTCCCAGAGGATTTTATTTCAAGTCCCTACCTCTTTCTATGGGAGGGTGTTTAGTACCACTGGCTGGCAATGTGCGGTGCTGGGCTTACTACTGTCTTTTTTTAGTAGTAACTTACACTTGTAAGTAAGTAAATATTTATTTGTTTGATTAATTAATAAAACTTACAATAAGTAATATGATCATAAGACTTGTGCGTACCACCATTAAAACAAGAGATTGCGACACAGATAGCAGCAAAGAGCAAATGTAGTGGAAAAGGACCATCATTTGTGAAATGCGGGGCTTAAAAAGGGATTTAAGCAAATGGTACTGATATAGACACAATTGGATTTGTTTAAAATCTTAATCCTCAACCTATTAAAATTACATATTAAAAAACACATGAGCAGGTATAGAAGCCAAGGTGGAAACGTGTGAGTGCCAGATTATTTAAAAAGTTCAAGTATGGTGTGGCCTCAAAGTGCATCAAGGTGGTAGAAACATGACATGTCCAAATGAAGTGAAGGTAGGTGAAAAGTGTAAGGTCCAATCATTAAGACTGAATTACGAGGTGCCGCACCACATTGGTCACCTCACGGAATATATGATAGCCTGAATTCTGATTTTATCCGCTTGTCAACAGCTATAAAAAAATGTGATGAATCGATAAGTAAGTTGAATGTTGGAACACTCCATGTAATAATCATAGCCTGCTGACAGGATCTTATTTACAGGGTGTTAAATAGTCGTTTTAGTAAGCGAACCTACTCCTCCTTAAATTCCGAGCACATGCACAATAAGTCCATAGCCGATTCATGGTGATAATCACAGCATATGCGGGACCTCCCTGGAGATGTCCGCTCCCTGAGGGAGCACAGTCTGTTGAAGGCTGGACACCAAACCTATTAAACAGAAAATACCTTTTTAGTGATGATGGAAATGGTCGCCCAAAATATTGTTGAGGGCATAAATGCTTATATGATTTAACGCCAAAGCAAGCGTAAGATCGAGAGTATGTTTTATCCTCCAAGAGCAATGGTTTTTTGGGCATGGAGGTAGCATCCTTTTTGAAAAGAATATGATTTATTGGAACATTTCAAAGATCCTGTAACCCTAACTTATGAAGTGAAACTACAAGTATAAGATTGGCTCCCCACCCTATTTCAGGTGGTGGAGACTTGTAAGTCTACACTTTTGAGTAACTTTACACTTTTTGTGAATAACCCGAAGTAATAAAATTACTCAAAATGGTAATCCAGTCTTCACTAGGGCATTGTATCTCAGAATATCATTAGCAAAAATATTGTCTGATATAAATATTGTGTCCTAAATATTGTTTTAAAAAATATTGTCCGTCTGGGTGTAGATTTTCTATGATTAATTCCAATTCAGCTATATGTTTTGGTAAACAATATTTAGGCCACAATATTTTGGTCAGATGATGTTTTGGTGATGATATTTTGTTACCCTCTTGGCTATTTGACCTCGCAACTGTTCTTAAAGTCAAAGTCTAAGGAGGAAATACTTGGCAATTCATTGGGATTACAGTACTCTATTGCTCCTGTGGTTCCAGGGATCACTGCAACACTTGATTGACAACCAATAGATCATGTTGGCTCTAGTGAACAAATACCTCAAGACCGTAAGGGGGTCTCTGATTGGAAAAATAGTAGGGGCCCGCAGCATGAAGCACGTACTTACAATATGACATATCGAACTTATTTGTCTAAGTGGTAATTTCTCCGCCTTTTGTTCATCTATGATGCATTACGCCATATAGATATATATTCATCAGACATAAAGAAACAGGCAACTTAATAAATTATTCTCTCAGGCAAGATTGGAGCTTTCCATACAAGTTCGGTGCTTAATCTTGCTGGTGGGTGCAGATGGTGAGCAGGGGTCCCATTTTGGCGGATCAGGACTCACTTTTCAGCATCAGATGTCCACCCTAAACATGACAGAGAAAGACAGAAAAGGGAGAAAGAAGGAGGGAGAGAAGGAAAAAACTGACCCAAGGGAAAAAGCAGGGATGACAAATAATTCTCGAGATTGAGATAATCAATCAATCAAGAAATTTATATAGCGCGCTACTCACCCGGGGGGTCTCAAGGCGCTTGGGGAGGGGGGTCTGCTACTGCAGACCCTGATAGAGATGAGATAAAGCAACAGGAAGTGCAGGGGGTGAAAAAAGAGTCTTGAGGTCGAAGCAAAGTCAGTACCCCACCTCCTCTTTTAAAGAAAATACTGATTAAGCACTGAAAAGTGTTTCTACGGAGCAATATTGTGACGCCATTGAGATCTGCTGATCTTTGCTTGTATTATTATTTTTAATAAGAGAACAAATATACTATGTAGACAAATGCTCACTGCTTTTCGATAAAGATGCGAACAAGCAAAAATGTGTGTACTATCACTGAATCTCAGTTCTAATTTTAGCTGTGGGTGATAAGCAGTGAGGACATCCCCTAGCCGCCTCGGGTAGTCGGCTGGAAATATTTCCCCGCCGATAAGGATCAGCGCCCATGGGATACATTCCATTCTTGCAAAATATTATAAAACGCTCTTAAAGAGGCGAGGCAAGGGGCTCAAACACTTATTTGTTGGCACCAATAATATCCCACACTGGGGACTGTTTGCTGGAATTTATGGGTAAATGATCTCTTTATGACATTGTTTTATTTAACAAAATTCTACTTTAGAAGTTCTAAAACTATTTCTAAATATGAGAACGGCAGCTATAAACGCCACCACAGCCACCCGCGTGCCTAAGAAAGCCGAGGTCCCCACCTTTCGGGCATTTAAATTATTAACCAATTGAAAGCTTCACTTGTGAGCATCTGTGTGCTGTTTAGCGTTTTCTGCGGGTACCCGACGCTCTAAAACCATAACTAGCGACCATTTTGTAAGCACCTACATTTCTTGCTAAGCGTTTTCTGTAAGTACTCTGAAACCTCTTAAGGATTTTTGGTGCCCTGGGCAAAACGTAGTTTGGGGGCTCTTGTTTGGAACAGTTTTAAATGTATAATCCAATTTCAGCTAATTTGTGCTCTCTTTGGCCAGGTCACTGACACTGCACAGGCACATGGTCCACATTCTAATATTCAGGGAAAGTGAGATGTGTATTCAATATTATAGCAAGGCAGCAGCTCACGTTTACTGCAAATAATCTATGTGTCCTCCTCCCATTTCTCATATATGAAGTCCTGTTTTGATCTAAAAGAAACTAGTTTTATTGGATTTTGCATGAAACAAAAACACAACATTTCTCTGAAAAATGTCTGTAAGAGACTCTCACACATCACCCACTTTAAAATGAATTACATGAAAATGATATCTTAAACAACAATCTGTTTAAGAATTATTCGAACAAAGCTGGCTGTACCAGGGGGCCCCCTGAAAGGCTGGGGCCCCTGGACCAGAGCCCACTTTACCATGCCTTAAAGTGTCTCTGCTTTGAAACCGTCCAGTGAGCACTGTGGAGGAGGGGTGTGGAATTCAATAAAATATCTACTCGTTCATGGGGCAGGTTGCTTCATAAATCTACTTGTCCTGTAACAAAATTCACTTGCCCACTTGGTGCCATGTACTGCAGCGACAAATTATGGCTGCAATCTCATATAAAAGTTCTGATATAGCCTCCTTGATTATGCCAGGGCTCATACCATAGTAGTGTTTGAATACTTGCAATCCCCTTATGTTGCCACGTTTCCGCAGATCTACATAATGGGGCTGAATGCAAACACTCAAATTTTCGCATGAGCAAATCTACACATGCATATTTGTCCATTTTAAAATGCAGTTCACAAATATTTTCTAGGAGTGCTATTCATTGTCGTACTTCTGTAAATTCTTGGGAATTCACAAAAGATGCATAGCTACCCTTAATGCAAGGACATGTACCTTGGGTGCACTTTTGAAACTTTATTTAATAATTGGGCCCCTAATATGGTCTGGCGTTGACCGTGACCTTTTGTGTTTCTTAAAGTTCTGTTTCGGCTGGCTTCACTGTGAGTTGACAGAATTCTGTTCTTTCACAAGGAGCATATCGGCACACAAAGTATTTTTGTTCATTGCCAGTAACTACTGTGGCAGTGTGTGCTTTTCGAGACCAATAACTATTTTTGCTTTTGCCAATGTTTGTTATAATGGTGAGGGCCTAGCAGCTCGCACCCCAATAAGGTTTTACAAAAACCATGCATAAACAAGTCACACATTGACATCACTAAAAAGCTGACCACTAATTTCAGACCCACTGGCTTTGCCAATGCTTGTTTGTTTATGTTTCCCATAATCCTATTGAAACTGGTTACACTGATTTTCCGTGAGGAATATTTTTGGGAAACACTAGCATGCATCAACACATGTTACTAAATGATGATGCAAAGAAAGGGTACCTGAAACTTAACAGTAGTTTAGCTAAATGTTTTTTTTCCTGCTTTCATTTTTTTAATGAACATTTTATTTTGAAAGCAAAGAATCATCAATCGTGATTTCAGGCTTTTGCAAATATTTGCATCAAATCAGAGAGCATTCCGGGAGCATTATACATAGCCTCATTTTGCTAAACTTTGAAAACGTGTGCAAACATTTTTGTACTAGAACCCGTCAGCAGTGTATTTGGCGCTTACAACATTTAATTAGAGCACTCACCCTAATAATAAAGGCTTTCAATTAATGAACCATAAATACAAGTTAGAACAGCAGTAACATATAGGCAAAAATATTACCTTAACTGTAGAAAGTCTCCTTCCCTGATCCATAATGTGGTACTGCAAACTTGCATCCAAAGGGTTTGTGCTGCAGGGGGTGGGCCTACTTGTCCCAAGGACAACATAAACTTAACAAGCATTTGCAATGCAATAGGTCTCGCATTAGGAAAGTTTGATCTATTGGTATTGTAAATGACAAATATTTTATTTATGAGTTGGTTTTGAAAATAGCGAAATTAATAGCTTTGTCATTTACAATGCCAATAGTTTTTTCTTTCGTAAATGTGACAACTATAGCATTTATATTGCAATATGTTTTGTATTTACGTGAGTTTGATGTATTGATATTACAAATAACAATGACAGTGATCCGGCATAGATGGAGACCATGATTAAAAAAGTTTGAGCTATTGCCATTGCTAATAATAATGCAACACCAATATCTCAAACTTTTTATAATGCGAGACCTATTGCATTGCAAATGCTTGTTCATCCTTGCTTCTCCCTTTGGCAATGTTTTCTCATCTTTTGCTTCTCTGCTGTTCAAGGTCAAATGCTGACGATGAAGAATAAGTGCTGCTCCCCAAACTGAGCGCAGGTATCCATCACCAGCAGCCATCTCCATAAATTATACCTATGCTTTTGAAAGGATGCTAGTACCCCTATTGTCTACGAATGATGTAGGAGAGATGTTTGCACTGCTGTCCGTGTGTGCTTTACATTTGAAGGAAGGTTCACATAGGTGACAGGAGCTCCCTCATTTTCCATGTCAGGACATCTAGGCACATACCTGCCATTAGAGTTCTGAAAGTATAAACTCCAGAATGCATTCTGCCATCGGTTAAAAAGAAATTTTGAATTTCTGAATGTGTCACTCATTGTTTGAAGTTTCTTGGCAGCTGCATAGAGCTTTCCTGCTGTATGTGCTGCATGTGTATATGTGAAGTATTATGTACTTGCACAGAATGCAAGAAAAGTAATTTGCAATTGTATGTAGTACAGAATAAGGCAGGTAAACTACTGCAATCTAATGACTAGCAAAATATAAAAAATGTATTCTAAATTAGGGTAACCAAATAAAAGGTGCACAACAAATAGTTGAGAGGCTTCAAAATATGAGGCACTAAGGACCTCACCATCAAAAAGGCACTGGTGTACTGTGCCCATCAGTGAAACTTCAGCAGTTATAAGTTTCCCCATACCGAACCTGTTCTGTGCGTGATTGGTTGCATGCTCTGTGCAACGAGGAGAAGCTGCCAATGCCTCACATGGTTATTTATTGGTATCTACATAGAACATTCTATACCTTTTGCAAGACAGTGTGCCGTATTGTTATTTCTGCCTGAATGAAGCTTGAGAAGAAGGCCGTACTGAACATTCTGGCTCCTATTTACAAAGGTAATATACAATTTGAGTAAGTTTACAGTTTTGAGTATGATTACTTATTTCCTCCTCGTCCTGGTCTCCCCGTCCCATTCCTGATACGTGAGCAGCTAGTTTGCTCTACAGAACCCCTACTTAGCTGAGCTGTTGGCACTTCCCCCTAGGATGACGTCACCATCACGTGACTACAAAAGGGGGAAGTGCCGGAAGAATCATTCTGTTTTCTTTTTTTTGCAGTCTACGACCGCGTTCCTGGCTGGGCTGTTTCCTGGAGGCTCCCTTGCTCTCGGGTAAGTCTCCCTGCTGTTTGTTTGTTTTATACGGCGGCCTGCTCTAGCGGCCGCCTCTGTTTCGTTTTCACTGCCGCTTCCCCCGAGATGCATTTGGCTTCCTTTCCTCATGGGGGCATTTTGGTTACTCACGGCTCGCGTTAGCGGCCGGCTTTGTTATGGGGGCGCTTTGTTGCACGCGGCGCGCGTTAGCGGCCGTTTCTGTGCTCTGTGCTTCGTGGTGCTCACCTAGCTTGGGTTGGCCTGCTCCAGCGGCCGTTCCTGGGCATTCTCCGGTCCGTTTTTCGCCCTGCTTTAGCTGGCAGGGGCTTTTCCATGGAGTTTGGTGTCTTGCATCATTTAAGGGGGCGATTTTGGCGGCTGGCTGGGCTTCTTATACTGGCCCAGTTTTTTTTCCACTCCCACAGGTGTTCGGGTCCTCGCCTATATCTGGGGTCCTTTTTGGGATTTTTTTTGTCCTTGTTTTTGCCTGTTGGGAGTGTTGTTTGGACTTCTGCTTCTGCAATGGATTCAGATGCTTCTTCTTCTGCGACCCCTCTGGATGCCCTGCGCCTCATTATTAATGAGGCTGTGGCTGCTGCGTTCCTGGCCAGGGACGCGGCTGGGCCTCCTCCCAAGGTGCCTCGTGTTTCTTTGGATGCGCAGGCTGATCCCGTGGAAGACTTTGATACTGATGAGGATGAGGGTGTCCGTGGTCATTTTGTTCAGGGTGCTGAGCTCGCTGAACTGTTTGCCCATGTGAGGTCCAACTTGGGTTTTTCTCCTCCTGCGGATCCTGTTGTTGAGGATGACTTTTTTACGCAGTATGTCCAGCCTGCTCCGGATTCTTTGCCTTTGCATGGTGCTGTGCGTAATGTACTGTCTCACGAATGGAAGGAGGTGGACAAGTCTTCTTTTCCTCGTTTCCTATCCAGGCGTTACCCTCTTGAGGGTTTTGCTGATGAATTCCCTCAGGCTGTGAAAGTGGACAATTTAATGGCTGGCCTTTCCTCTCAGGGTTTGGTTGTTTCTGAGGACGCCCTTCCTGCGGACGCTGTGGATAAGCGTGTTGAGGGGGCGGTGAAGCGTTCCTATGCTGCTTCTAATTTCTCTGTCCGGGCGACTGCATATTCCAACTATATGGTTCAGTCGCTCCTTAAAGACTTCCAGTCTCTGTCTGTTCTGTTGAACGACGGCGAAGATGCCACTCCTCTTCTGTCTTTGATGGAGATGCTGGTGCGTTACCTGTCGGACATTTCCTTCGATAATTTGGGGGCGGCGGCCGCCGCTTCTGGTGCGTCCATTGCTGCCCGGCGTCATATTTGGATGCGTTCCTGGAAGGCGGACTCTTCGCAGAAGTCAGTCCTCCTTAAGTTGCCTTTTGAAGGTTCTAAGGTGTTCGGTCCTCAGCTGGAGGGCATGGTCAAGCAGTCCGCGGAGAACCGCAAGCTGGTGGCTCCGGTCCGTCCTCCTGCTCGGGGGCGTGGATTTGGTTATCATCGCGCTTTTGGGCCTCCTGCTCGTGGCGCTTCTCAGCCCTTTCGAGGCAGGGGTCGTGGCCGGGGGGCCCCTGGAAGTGCCAAGCCCCGGGCCGCTGCCGGTGTTGCCACCCCCGCTTCCTCCTCTTCGCAATGACTGTCTGCCTTTAACCGTTGGTGGTCGACTCCAGTGCTTCCGCGCCCAGTGGTTGTCGGTTCCGGATGCCTGGGCGGTTCAGACTGTTTCGGAAGGATGCCGGATAGAGTTTTCCTCTCCTCCTCCTCCGGGTTTTGTTCAGACTCCCCTGCCCCGTCTTCCTTTGCGAAGAGTGTCTTTGTTGGCAGGTGTTCGACTCCTGTTGGAGAAAAGGGCTATTGTGGAGGTTCCAACGCTGGAAAGGAGCGAGGGTTGCTACTCGATCCTCTTTCTGGTTTCCAAGAAGGACACTTCAGATCTTCGTCCTGTTCTGGATCTGAAGCGTGTCAACCATTTCGTCGTCCATCGCCCTTTCAAGATGGTGACCCTCCAGTCCATCCTGCCTCTGGTCCTTCCGGGTGGCTTCCTGGCGTCCCTGGATTTGTTGGATGCGTACCTTCATGTTCCTGTCCATCCTGCCGACCAGCGGTTTCTGCGCTTTGCTGTGTAGACCCGTCACTACCAGTTCCGGGTGCTGCCTTTCGGCCTGTCCTCTGCGCCCAGGGTGTTCACCAAGCTCCTGGCCCCTCTGGTGGGTATTCTTCATTCCAGGGGGCTGCTGGTGTTTCCATATCTGGATGACTGGTTGATTGTCTCTCCCTCTTTTTCGCAGGCTCTGTCGGATGTGGCCCAGGTGTGTCATCTGCTGGGTTCCTTTGAGTTCCTTATCAACCACCGGAAGTCCTCCCTGGTACCCTCTCAGTACCTGAAGTTCCTGGGGGCTTTCTTCCGGATGGACCTGGGCATGGTGTTTCTCTCCCAGGAGCACCAGTTGACTTTGTTTCGCCACCTTTCATGGCTTCTTTCCCAGTCGCAGGTGTCTGCCCGTCTCTGGTTGCGGAGTCAGGGGGAGATGGCGTCTACTCTGCATCTCCTTCCTTGGGCCAGGCTACATCTGTACCCCCTGTTGCATCATGTCCTTTATCACTGAGATCCCGCCTCCTTGGACTACAAGACTCTGATCCCTGTCACTCCGGGGATTCGGGCGGATCTCCAGTGGGGGTTGTCTCCTCTCTCCCTTTCCGGGGGGTTCGTTCTCCTTCCCCCTCAGTCTGTGGTTGTGTTGTCCACGGATGTTAGTGCATTGGGATGGGGGGCTGTTCTGGGTTCTTCCAAGGGTCAGGGTCGGTGGTCCCGATTCGAGTCCCTCCAGTCCTCGAACTGGAAGGAGTTGAGGGCAGTCTGGCTGGCTCTCCTTTGGTTCGCTCCTCTCCTTCGGGGTCGGGCGGTCTCTGTGCAGACCGACAATCAGGTGGTTCGCTCCTATGTGAATCACCTGGGGGGCATGTGTCATTCTCTCTTTCTCCTGTCCCGGGAGATCGGCCTTTGGGCCGAGTCGAATCTGTTGTCTCTGACGGCGGTCTATCTTCCGGGGAAGGAGAATGGGCCTGCGGATACTTTGAGCAGGGTGTTCCCCTCCTCGGTGTCCCTCTGTCTGTCCCCTGATCTGTTCGGGCAGATTGTCCTCCGATTCCGCCTTCCTTGGCTGGATCTTTTTGCCTCGGAGGATTCCGCCCTTCTTCCTCTGTTTTGGGCGACCGATGCTTTCTCGATTCCTTGGTCCGGGGGGTCTGCTGTTTGCATTCCCTCCATTTGCCTTAATTCCGAGGGTCCTCCGGAAGATTCGTTTGGATCGGGCGGAGGTTCTCCTGGTGGTTCCAGAGTGGTCTCGGCAGTCTTGGTTTCCCCTTCTGCTGACTTTTGCCGTTTGCCCTCATTGGAGGTTTCCCCTGTCTCCCTCCCCCCTGCGGGCTCCTCTTCTCAGTCTTGCCTCCCTGCGTCGCCTCCGGCTGGGGGTTTGGCACTTGAGAGGTTGAGTTTGCTGGGTCTGGGTTGCTCGTTGGAGGTTGCCCAGTGTCTTCAGCTTTCCCGGCGTCCTTCCACATTGAAGTCTTATGCCCGTCACTGGAAGAATTTTTCCACCTGGTGTCTTGGGAGGAGTCTCTCTCCTGCCTCCTGTGAGGCCGTGCGGGTGTTGGACTTCTTACGGGATGGTTTTGTCTTGGGACTGGCGGTTTCTTCCCTGCGGGCGCATTGGGCTGCCGTTCTTGCCTTTCGGGGTTCCTCTGTTTCATCTGTCTCCCCGTTGGTGGCTCGCCTTCTGAGGAGTTTCTTGCTTCAACGTCCTGTCTCCCGTTCCCCTCGGCCTCCTTGGGATCTGCCCTTGGTTCTACGGGCTTTGACGGGTCCCCCGTTTGAGCCTTTGGACTCCGTGGCCCTGAAGTTCCTTTCTGCCAAAGTTGTCTTCCTGGTGGCCATTACCTCTGGGCGTAGGGTTGGTGAGATTGGTGCGCTGATGGCTTCCCCCCCCTTCTTGTGCTTCTGCGCTGACAAGGTCGTTCTCCGTCCGAGTCAGTTTTTTCTCCCTAAGGTGATTTCAGCTTTTCACTGTCAGGAGGATATTGTTCTCCCTGTGTTTTTTCCGGCTCCTGCCTCTCCTGAGGAGGAGCTACTCCATTCTTTGGATGTGTTGAGGGCTCTCCACATCTACGGCTGGTTTCCGTAAGGTTGATTCCCTGTTCGTCACCTACGGCCTGTCGGGTCTGGGGCTTCGCCCTTCTTTGTCCACCTTGTCTCGTTGGGTCAAGGGCGCAGTGGTTTCTGCTTATGTTTCGGTCCAATGGCCCCTGCCTTCTTCTGTTCAGGGTCGACTCGGAGCGTTTCGTCCTCCTGGGCCATGTTCAGGGGTGCCTCTTTGCGTGACATTTGCAATGCTGCTACGTGGGCTTCTCCCCACACTTTTGTTGCCCATTTATCGTCTGGAGTTGGGGATGGCGGCCTCCGCTGCTTTTGGGGCTTCGGTCCTGTCTGCTGTACATGATTTATGATTTGTACTTACTTTTGTGGATTAAATGGACCTGTTTACTGCATTTTTCTGGTCTGTTTTTTCTTACAATCACTGTGTGCTTGGGTATGGGCTCACGTATCAGGAATGGGACGGGGAGACCAGGACGAGGAGGTAATGCCCGGTTACTCACCGGTAATAACCATTACTCCGAGTCCTGGTCTCCCCGTCCCATTCCTGAGCCCTTCCCTCCCTCCCTGGTTTGGGTTTTCTGTGGGTGATTGTATGTGTTTCGTTCTGTTGTCTTTGGTATTTTCAAGATGATTCTTCCGGCACTTCCCCCTTTTGTAGTCACGTGATGTGACGTCATCCTAGGGGGAAGTGCCAACAGCTCAGCTAGGTAGGGGTTCTGTAGAGCAGACTAGCTGCTCACGTATCAGGAATGGGACGGGGAGACCAGGACTCGGAGTAATGGTTATTACCGGTGAGTAACCGGGCATTCTTCAGTATTCACAAACTTCAAGTGTAAGTTACTACATCTAATAACAAGCTTACTCTGCGCAGCAGATACTAGTGGCAAACGTAAAGCAATAGAGAGCACAAAAAATGTTATGTCATCTGCAGTTCTACATTGCAGAAGATATGTTCTTTGTGGTGGTCAGTAAAAAAAAAAACTGAAAGCTAGAGATGACAAAGCAAATAGGCGTGGCTAGCATGAAATCTACACTAGTATCTTTTAAAAGCAGCAGCGAGAAAACGGTTTGCTTTTTTTAAATAATACATCTTTGAAAAAACATTTACTTTGCGAGTACGCATGCACTTTATATGGTGAAAGGAAATGCAGATTTAAATGTCTTTCTCACAACCACGCTATCAAAGCCAATGTTGTTTTATTAGAAATAACTTACAACTCTCTGTACGTGTAAAATAAATGATCGGTCACCCTGGCTCTAAGCTACTTCTCTCAAAACATGCTGCGTTTTTCCAGTCTTTCATGTATAGGGCAGTACTATTGCTTCTGGTCTTCCTTCGTCAACACTGTCAGCAAGCATTACATGAGAAGCATATCTTCTGCACAAAACATGCCACGTTTTCCAGCATTTCATACAGAAGGCAGTACTGCTGCTGGAGTTCCTTCGTCAACATGGTCAGAAGCATTAAAGCCCTTTACATGAGAAGCACATCTACATGAAAGAATACCTTTCTGCATCCGTGGCTTGGGGGACGTCAATCTGAGGTCCTGGTCAACTTCCTGTATTTCTGGGCAAAGCATGACATGGGGGACATACCCAAATGTTGCTAAAGAGGAAGCCAAAATACTAAAAACATCACTTAGATGTCAAATATGACTGAAGGGGCTGCAAGATCATTAACCGGAGCTCTGCAAAAAATATTACATCAGCATGCCAACGTGAAAACCACCAAACGAATTTGGCAGTCGAGGAAAGCAAAGGATAACAACGTATGTAAAACGTATGTAATATCGGTGTGGTGTGAAGTCCCCGATCTGCTTGGCGGCGTTGGCACTTTGGGGGGGCAGGGAGCAGGTGATGTGGGGTGGATGCTGTGTGGCCTGGACACTGCACAAAAGGCAAATGCGTTGGTTATTAATAGTGAGCGCGGCTCTGCAGACCGTGTGGTGTCTGTACACAGGCAAAAAAGTCCGTAAAAGCGGGGAGCCCTTCCCGTGCACGTATGGAATGTGGGGTGACAGAGACAGGTCAGCTTTCTGTGCCGCGGCCTGTGCTGGCAGTGTGTGGTAACAGACCTGGGCCTGCAAATTCCATCCGGCCATCTCATGCAGGTAGGGTAGGGAGTGTGGGTCGCTGTGCTACCTCCCACTGTCCCGTGCAGGCACTGTGTGGTGGCAGAGCTGTGCCGGCTGCCACAACCCCCATCTCTCCGTGATTCCGGACCTGCAGGTAGTGTGTGGTGGGGGAGCTGGGCCGCTCTCACCATACCGCCGGCCGTGCAGGGCTCCTGACCTCTGTCCAGCTCCCAAACGAGAACCATATGATGTCTTTAAAGGGGACTCCTTATCTCCTAACCCGCTCTGCAGAATATAGCCCACCCGCACCAAACTAAATATATCACCTGCAGCTAAAACGGGGGATGCATGTTGCGAATGCATGTTGCAAACTTGGACCGAGTTGGTCGTTTTGGGTTTCAGAGTCAGGGATCCGATGAAAAAAAAAAGTGGAGTGACAAATAAATAAATACGTGAGTGCAGTGTCCCTAAAGAGGGCGCAGCGCTCATTAAAGTAAAGAAAAATGTGAGTGCGGTGTCCCTAAAGCGGTTGCCGCGCTCATTAAAGTAAAGTAAAAAACTTTACACAAAGCAGCATACTTTTAAAGACATGACGGAGTACCTTTAAATTCAACAAACATTAAAAGTATACCTTATTTAATAAATTGTGTAAATGATGCTCCCAAAATTACCGGTTCAAAAATATCAAGCCTGCTACTCTGCCGCTTACTTCTTGCTGAGCTTGTCTGCGTCCCCGGGATGTGCTTCCACTGCGTCCGCCATGCCTGCCACTGAGACAAGGAGCAAAATGTAATACATCCGGGTACCGGAGGCGGGGAGGCGGATGAAGCGTTTCCGGGTCAGCAGAGGCGGCTGCTACAGGCAAGTGGTGCGCTGGAGACGTGGCGTCCGCTTCCACTCGGTTTCCGCGCATGGCTGTTGGGTGCAGTTTTAATTATGCAACCAAGGCCAGGCAATGCGGCGGAGATACGGGGAGTCACGACAAAAGAGCCAGGTGAGTGGGGGGTGGCTGCGTGCATGTGTGTGTGTGCGCACGTGTGCGCCCCGTGAGTGGTGGGGGAGGGGGTGCGTGCATGCGTATGTGTGCCTGCCTGCCTGCGTGTATGCCCTGGGGGGGAAGGGGGGTGAGTGTGTGCGCGTGGGAATGTGTGTGCGCATGCATGACTTTGCCTGTGTGTGTACCCGCGCGATGGCCAGAAGCTGACTTGCGGTGAATGTTGAGAACAGGAGATGTGCACGGCGCCGGTCTGGGCATGCGCGCCCACGAGGTGAAATCGCCGATGGAAAGCTCGTGCACACCCCCTGTCTCACATTCATCGGAACACGCCAACAAAAGATGTCTTGGCAGACAGCATGCTTCGCATGCTTAGGTCTGCTCGACCTAAAAACTTGTTGCCCTTGACCCCAAAGAACATGTCCTGGGCATCGGGCTATAGGAATTCCACATCCCTGCTGTGGAGGCAAGTGCTTTCTTTGCGGTTTAATTGTCTTTGTACACTCGCTTCTCGCCTTCCAGCAAGTGACCCTAAACAAACTGCACTCCACACAAGGTGCTTGCGAGTCTTTATTTTGAAGCAGAGGCCCAACTGGGGCAGAATTTGTCTACGTATATGTATTTTTTGTGGTATTTAAGAGAAATATTCGAAGTTTGTGAGTGAAAGCCTTCATGACTTTGCACGTCCCTACAACTTGTGTCATCTACCATTACACAAAGGTCTTTGGTGAATTCTAGTAAACACTCTGAGGTGACATGCCCAACATAACGTTACGGATGAAAATATGGAAACTCTCCCCAAACTTCACTTCTTTTGCGAAAGAGCGCGGACCACAAAGGCTTGACCAGCTGCAAGATTTTATTGGTATTCCTTTAGCGGTGCAGCGACAGCCAAGACAAGACTCGTTTCGTCCCTCACAGGGGACTTGATCACATGACTCGCTCATGGTTCAGCAGTTGGTTGAAATATTTTTTCTATGCCTGTGTCATGTGACAAAAACCTTTAAAGTGCCAGTGCAAGAACAATAATTTCAAAACTATAGTGTAAAAATCGTCTTTTTGTACAGAATTTTCTATTAACATTGATTGTTGTTGTTTTAAAACAAAATCGATGCTTAAATACTTTAAAATTTTCACCTAAAACCACTGTGCATTATATATATACATAAGAGCTCATATATATATGTATATATACACATTCACGTATATCAACATTTGAATTGATCTTTGTAGCAAAAATTCATCATATTCTATATACAGTCAGTTTGTATTGCGGTCATTTCCTCATCTGCTCCTTTTGAATTAAGCATTTCTAGAAAATGCAATCAAATGTATTATTTATATATATATATATATATATATATATATATATATATATATGTATATATATATTGTTTTTTATTTATTTTTTACACTTGGCCTTATGTATTCTTAGTACACAATAATATCAATGAGATAATGGTGCACAAAAGATATACAAATTGCATCTATTGTGTTCTTTGATATGTTTGTGTGTGTTCCTATTAATGTTTTTCCTTTTCAGAAACATCTGGATTGCTGATACTGATCTTCTATAGGTTTAGATTGTAAGGTGGTGCGCTAAAATGCATTTGATGCAGTGCATTCACCAGGGATTAGTGTGACTAAATCATATGTGTGTCCAATGTTTTCTTTATAAATTGTGATCAGGTGTCGGTTTTTGTTTAAAAATACATGTATTAGTTATTGCGCAACATATAACAGTACAGCACAATATAACTTGATTCCTTAATAAAGATTTCATTTATTGGATTATTTGTAGGTTGTAGAACAAATATACTTTAAAGAGAAGGTGCTGCGCTGTTATTGGTTGATGATTTGGAATGAGATTTTCAAGTAAAATATAGATAAGTCTCTATTCTACTGTGAGATCAGTGGAAGTCCTAAAGCTACCCCTCTCAGAAAGAACTATCCAAGTCGTTGGAGTTGCAAATCAGTCAAATTAAAAATCCTATTACTGAGGATATCTATGTAAAGATAGGGAGTTTTGAGGATAATCTTCAATTAATGGTTTGTAATTCGAGCCCTGTGAGTTTTGTTAGGATGTAATTTATTGTGCAAACTGAAATGCACCATATACTGTACCCTGAAAGGAATAGAACTACGAACCCATGATGAGGACATTGCAAATCAAATTCTGTTATCAGAAGGGGAGAAGAGTTGGCCTAATGACTTCGGCGGTCGACCTCGAATCTGGGGAACTGGGTACGAGTCTCTGCAATGACGCTGACCATCCTGTGATTCTGGGCAAATCACTTAATTTCCTCGTGCCTAACAAAAATGAATGTGTGTTCTCATGTAACGTAACTGGTACTATGTAAAGCGCTCTGATACCCGATTCGGGTCAAGTTTGAGCTATATAAAACTCTGGAAAAAAAATGCACACAATGATGATGACAGAAGGCTTGCCTTTAGATCGCAGAGATTCTGTGAGACTAGAGTTTGGGATTTTTCTGGGAAGGACATTGGGCTCATTAAAGGAGATGAGCTTGCCTTTATACAGATAAAGTTGAATGCAGAATATCCCTGAACACCGCAGTGTAGTTTGACCCCTGAAATGATTGTTTGAATAACTCGGGTGATTAAGACAATGATTCAACAAGGTATACTGAAGGAAATCATGGGAGTCCATGTAACTCACCTATTACGGCTTGCACAAGCCTAATAGTAAGTACTGCATAGCTCAGGATTTGCAAAAGATCATTAATATTGTGGTCCCTTGTTGTCCCTTGTAACCAAATCCTGCTGTGGTTTTGTTTCAAATTCCATGTGAGATTGAGTTGTTTACTGTCATTGATTTGTGCCAAACGTTCATTTCCATCCCCTTGCATGAGGACAGTCAGTTTCTCTTTGCATTTATGCTTTCTATTTTGGCATGGTGCTGAGTCCCACAAGCATATACGGAGAGGCCATCTATTCTTAACCAGATCATTAAGAAGAATTTGGAGTCTTTGGATATGCCTTGTAACTCTGTCCGGGTTCAACATATTGACGACCTGCTGGTTGCATCAAATATGCAGAAAGCATACAAAAATTACACTATTGCATTGCTCAACTACTTAGCCCAGAATGGACATAAGGTATCATGTAATAAGGTGCACTACTGTTTGAGAGAAGTCGTATAGCTTGGTCATCATATTGAGACAGAATTTCAGCGAACCTGCAAATTAATTCGCCAACAACACAAAAAGAAGAAAGGAATGGTGGGTTACTTTCGTAGTGGATACACACATTTTCCTTATTAGCCAAGCCTTTACAAAGACTGACACATAAGGATGTTTCAGATCTGGTGCCTTGGTACAATGAATGTTTGCTTTCCTAGAGTTGAGTGAAACTCTCTGCCATGCCCGTCTCTAGAAATACTTGATCACAACAAAGCTTTTTCCATTTCCCATCATGAAAGAGAGAGCTGTGCTCTTTCAGTGTTAACACAAATTCAAGGGGGAGTTTGAAGACCAGTGCCCTACTTCTCAGCCACATTAGAGACAGTGGCTGTAGCAATTCCTGGCTGCCTTACAGTGGTGGCAGCGACAGGTGGCAGATTCAAACGGTGCGAATGTATAATAATGGGTCATCCCTTGACTGGATAGGTTCCTCATTCTGTTGATATTTTGTTGACGAGAACGTGGACACAGTACCTTACAAACAGTCATTTGACCCGGTATGAGCAAATTATATTGGCAGCTGAGAATGTGTCCTTTAAGAGATGTTCTGTTTTTATTCCTGTAACTTTCCTACCACTTCCTGATAATGACAATGATGATGGTGAAGTGGAGCATGACGGTCTCGATGTGACTGAACTATGCACCAAGCCGAGACCAGATATACAAGGTGAACCACTACCTGAAACTGATTATGTATTGTTTGTGAATGGCTCATGTTTATGAGACCAGTCTGAACCATGTCAGGTCTAGTGTAAGCTGCTTGGCTTCAAGGAGTAGTCTCTGCACAAGTGGCTGAATTGATTGCTCTTACCCGAGCATGCCACATTTCAGATCGATTATAGGTGACTATATTTATAGACCGTCAGTACGGCATAGATGTGGTATATAACTTCGAACAATTATGGTCCAAGAGGGTATTTATGATGTCATCAGGATCCCCTATACACAATGGTGAGAAGGTGAGAAAACTATAAGAGGCCTTGCAAGTTGCAGTCGTAAAATGTTCCGCACATTACAAGGGAGATGACTAAGTGACAGTCAGTAACAGATACGCTGATAAGATCGCAAGGTACTGTGCTTACAATGCTTGTACAATCAATGGACAGTATGTACACAAAGAAACAGATGACACCAATTACAACTTTTTGCTCACAGCAGCTGATACTTGGGAGGCTATTGCTGTTACTGGTCACACCTGTGTAGCTGGGCGTTGGGACTAGCCTGGGGAACACTGGTCACTGCCTCTTTACTTTTTGGGCCAGGAACCGATGTACCAGGCCCTCTACGAGCTGGCAACCCTTCTCAAGTAATGGTAACGCACCTTCCTCTTGTTGAAAGTTTGCAGCTCAACTGGTGTCATGTTGTCTTTGGAAAAAGTTAACAACAAATCTCAGTCATAGGGTGACTCTGTACACATAACAAGATAAGGATTAGTTAAATAACAATCACAGCTATGTCAGTTGCCCCAATAGCCAACATACATCTATCATCTTTGATTGACAACACACATACTTACATCTATCTTATCAGATGTATTTGGGTCCATTGGTAAAAGTACGATTGCATAGACTGCGCTATACCCACACCATAGGCAGAACGTATCATGATCATATACATACAGGTCACATATAGGTACATTATTGCGTCTGTACATAGGAATTGGTGAACAAGTTTACCATGTTTGTAGAGTGGTATACCTTGGCCATCATTCAATGGCTGTCATGCTTCAGGCTTAGCACTCTATCAGATGTGCCATGTCTTCACAGCATGTTACTTGTGTCACAATATTTTGAGGTAGTAGGGACAAAAAGACTTTTGAGGATACCTTCCTTCCTATACAGATAACCTGGTAAGCATGAAATGTAATACTGGATGCATGAATTATATATACCACATCAGACAGTGGCATGTAAACAACTTAATTTTTGACATTATGGCACTCTACGCCAGACCATACCAACCCTGTATACTTGTAGACAGATTTTCTACATGTGCATAGGACACATATTCTGTAGTAATCAAGCCCTATTCAGGCAGACTTCTTCTACACTTACCACATACATTAACACCTCACCAACAACTTTCATCTTGTAAGTTCAAGAAATTCAACTTTTTATCATCAACACTAGTAAGAAGGTGATAAAGTGCAACACTTTGCCACATCTATCTATTACCTATTCCATTTCTTCAAGAAGTCAATTGGTGAGCAGGTTGCAAAATGATTAAAGCAAATCCATATACATCTGACATGACACTGACTCCTTGCAACACGCTTCTTACACAGACAAAGATACTTACTGGTAAAGTTGTAGGCGCTGGCAGAAGGGGTTCCATCTGCAAGACATAACATGTACAGTACATCATAAAAATGTTTCTCACATACATAGAATGCAAGTATAACACACTACATATGCCTCACTATTGGCCATGTAGCCTATCATGT
The DNA here is from genome assembly GCF_964263255.1 of Lissotriton vulgaris. NCBI lineage: Eukaryota > Metazoa > Chordata > Amphibia > Caudata > Salamandridae > Lissotriton > Lissotriton vulgaris. The sequence goes on along the minus strand of NC_141695.1, from coordinate 1,654,560,209 downwards.
TGTAAGTGGTCAGATAAAACAATCAGATACTTGGGTGACACACGTTTCTTAGGATGGCTCAGTTGTACAAACATACATGTGAAACTATTGCACATGCACCGGTTGGCCATGTATTACACCATTGTGCAGATATACATGTAGCTAACTTGGACAATGCTATGCACCTACAGAATTCACATACATACACAGGTAATGGTTTCTGGAGGCCCTCTGTTTACATATACCATTAAATCATCATCCTACACTTATTTGTGCTCATACATACTGGTCCCCATATTAACTTGTGCAGCCTACATGTCAGTGCTGCTGAGGATATGGAATGTTACAACACAAGGGGGGGGTGTGTGGTCTGACGCCTATGGAGACGGGAGCCTGAATCCGAGCTCCTGCCGGTGAACTCTTCCCCAGTCTCATCCTGACCAATATAGGGGGCCCCCAAAGGCAGAAATCAGCAACCCCACCATCGGAACCCAGAGAGAGTGTGGACACCCGGGGCAAAAGCTGATAATTCCAGCAGAGAACCCGCACTGGACAAAAGTCGGCAGAGCTGTGAGTCGGCTCAAGATGGCGACCGTGAGAATACCGCCAGCATCCGCTTCACAGATCCTCCAGGCGATATCTCTCCCGCGGGCGGAAACGTAGCTGGACATACACAGGCCAGCGCCAGGGAAAGACCTGCCGGAGGCGGACTGCCACCCAAGGGCGGTGAGTGCATGGTTGCATGAGCGGCGGATCTGCCTAGTAGGCGCTGGGGACTGTAGATGTGGGCTGGGCCACCATATTCGCCAGACTGCGAAGATAAACTCGCAGGGGAGACCAGTACAAACACCGGCTGCACTGATAGTGAGAGGCGCTGCAGGGCCATACAGACAGAGAGGCGCCTACCGGCACATGAGCACCCGGAGCTCTGAACCGTCGGACTGGGCATAATAAAACCCCGCAACACATCCTGCTGCAGATGGAGGGAGGCCTCCCTATAAAGCAGGCGGAACTGTCCTACTCTCACTGCAGCAGAGCAGCAGCAAGCCCCAACTGATCCCCCTCCGCAGACCGGGAAGTGAGACTGCATAACCAGCATACAGCATAATCTGGATCTGAAGCAGCACTGCAGGGAAGAGACCGAAACGAATAATAGGGAGGAAAGCAGCGGCGGGGCACTACGGCCATATTAGACACTCGCCTCTGTACGGCCCAACCCCTTTAAATGGGGGCGGAGAGGCTTGAAGTCTAGAGAGGAAGGGCAGACATCTGTGACCAGGATCACCAGGCTGCTTAGGGGAGTCTGCCTCCGGAGCTTCTGGGGCACCACAGGACGCATCTGGGGTGAGATAGCCCAGAACTGCTTGAAGATTAAGGGGGATTTCCGAATCTACCCAAAAGGAGCACGCCGCCGGCACAAGGTGAGAACTTGAGGACCGGGAAGCCACTGATCAGAGAAGAAGCGTATCCTGCCCTAGGTCCCTAGAATGCCGCAAGTGCAGAGACGCACTATATATCTGGAGTAGGCCTTAGCAGCTCTCGACAGACTGCCACCAGAAGATAGCGAAGCAAAAGAGCAATGAATAGCACCAAGCCATAGGGCAAAATCTGCACCTGCGGACTCGCTGGCTGAGCTCGGCATTTCACAAAGCCATTTGGCAGCACCAACCACCTTCCTGGATTGAGGGACAGAAGAGAACCCACGACGGAATACACTTTCACTAAGGCCTTTCCCGATACCACATACCCCGGCAACAGCATGGGACTGATCACCAAGAAAAGAGACACTGAACACCAAGAATTGGTGAGCGATGATAATGGAAAACCACGTCCACGCAGGGGTCTCGAACAGAACAGACACCACCCAAGGGGAGATTTCACTACAAGATATCCTGCAGGCCATAGAAAAATCACAGACGGCAGTGGAGACCAAAATAGACACGATCCCAGAGGACCTGGGCCTGCTACGGGCGGACCATGGGAAACTAGTAGACTGTGTTAAGACCGCTGCGGCGGAGGTGGACAGCCTGAAGTCACCAGTTGCGGCAACCACGCGCAGTCACCGACATAGAAAAGCCTGTCCTGGTCCTGGAACAGCGGGTGGAAGACGCCGAAAATCGAGCACGCCGAAACAACATTAGGCTCACAGGCCTACCTGAAAAAGTTGAAGGGGGAAATATGGTGACGTACCTTGAACAATGGCTGCGCACAGCAGTAGCAGAAGAGGGCCTATCGACGTTCTTCGCCCTGGAGAGGGCACACAGAGTCCCCGCTAGGTCACCTTTGCCTGGCAGACCACCGTGACAAGTGGTGGCTCGTCTCCTCTTCTAGAAGGACTGAGATCATATCCTGAGTCAAGCGCACCTCAAAGGGCAACTCAAAGTGGACAACAGCATAGTTAGGATTTTCCCTGATTTTTCTCGAGAAGTACAATGCCAAGGGAAATCCTTTGTCACGGTCAAGAAGAAATTGCGCCATATGGGAGTGTCCTACTCAATGGTATTCCCAGCCAGACTCCGCATAGTATGGGAAGAGAGAACCACATTCTACACTACGGGTCAGAAGGTCTGGGATTGGATAGAGGAGCAAGACCCCAAAGATCGGAGAAGAGAGGCCAAAGACCTCACTGAGCTGAACCCTACACGCTCCCCTGACAAAGGACCGAAACCGAAGGGTCACCCTAAGATGGAGGAGGCACACAGAGACCGAGCGAGTGCGATTACAGAAGTGGCCTAACGGAGCGCAGCAAGCACCCAGGACACCCCCTTACATTCTGAGGAGGAGCAGAGAGACTCGGACTCTGAGACCAGCACGAGCACGATGTGAGATGCTGACCAGGCCTTGACGCGCATAACACCCAGATCAGCCGATGACCTGATGTAAAGCAGATTGAACACACAAGTACAACCGGGACTATAATGTTGGGAAGCGGGAAAGGGTGCTGGAGCGCCCTGCACTATGTCAAGAGGGGTCCCTATACAATGGCATTTGACCGATACACTAGGGGGGAACTGGAGGAGGGGGGTGAGCACGGTTGTCCTCCAGGTGAACACTGGCTTAGCCACCACTTTCGGACTCCGACTGTTCAGGCACAAGAGTGCTAGGTTTGGATGGGAGAGATGTTCTCACTTGTCCTGGGGTGGGGGAGTTGGGATGTTTACCTAGTTTTGGGAACAACAGGGGGGGCACTGCTGTCGACAGGGGTAGGAGACACACCCGATGTCCCGCATGGGACAACTGCGGAGGATACAAGGTTGGTCTGGGTATAGGGCCAAGAGCACGGGGATTCTGAGCAGTCATGCCACAGACAAAGGCTTCCTATAACATAATATCATGGAATGTTAGGGGCATGCACTCTATGCTCAAGCGGTATAAAATATTCTCTCAATTAACTCGGAGGGGAGTGCAAATAGCTATGCTCCAGGAGACCCACACTTTGGCCCCAGAGGGTGTGGCGCTGCGCAGGCGCTGGAGAGGCCAAGCATTTTATACCTCATATTCAGCGTTTGTCCCGGGGGGCCTGATTTGGGTATGGGCAGGGGTCCCCTTCCAGCCTATTGAACACAAAGTTGACACAGAAGGGCAATATGTGATTGTCGCTGGGAGTCTTGATGGACAGGACATCACCCTTGTCAATGTATGTGGCCCTAATGTAGACCACATTCGCTTTCTGGAACAGCTGTCAGGTGTACTAGCACCATACATGACTGGGGCGGTCTTAATATGGGGAGACTTCAATTGCATAGCATGACCTCGATCTGGACAGATCATATCCACCGCTCCGCAACTCCCCTGTACACACTGTGGCTCGATCCTTTAGGGAATGGCAAACTCATTGGGGGCTAGTGGACACATGGCGCAGAGCACATCCGACTGACAGGGAAAACTTGCACCTCTCCCATACCCACGATTTACACTCTCAACTGGACACTTTTTTTAACTTCAACAGATCTTTATACCCAACTTGGGGGTCAGAATACCTGACCAGAATGGTTTCGGGCCACAACCCGCTCATGGTCAAGTTACGGCGAGGGACACTGCTGCAACCAATCCCTATGTGGCGCCTTAAACCAGAAGCCCTGGAAGACCAAGTCTTCCAACACGAGACTAGGGAACATATCATGCAATACTTCACTGAAAATGCAGCCTCCACAGACTCTAGAACCACGGAATGGGAGGCCTTTAAGGCTGTTATCAGAGGACGGTGCATGGCAGCCTCTATGGGGTCCGTAGGGCGCTGACAGCAGACGTAGAAAGAGCAGATGCGACACTCAGGGATTTAGAGCATAGACGGCCGGAGCACCCGAAGCTACGACAGGAACTCCTGGAGGCCAAAGAAGAGGTAGCAGTGCAGGAAGAACGGATGCGCTGTTTTGACTATCAGACGTACACACACAGGACTCACGCTGAACGAGACAAGGCGGGGCATCTACTGGCATGGCTAGCCAACCCGACCAGGCGAGGCAGTACCACACTAACAATTCATGACCAGATGGGACGACCCTTACATAGGCAGGAGAAGATTAATAACAGCTTCTGTGACTACTATGCCCAATTATACAAGAGCTACGGCCACCGGGAGATAGGACAGTTCACAGACTATCTGTCACCCCTACCGTTATACACCCTCAAGGAAGAAGAGGCAGAGTTACTGGGGGCCGAAATAACAGAGCAGGAAATCAGGGGGGTGGTGAAGGCCATGGCATGGGGGAAAACACCTGGCACTGAGGGACTACCTCAGGAATTTTAAGCCACATATCTCACAGAGCTAGCGCTCACACTAATGGAACTATATGCGGAGGCATGGGACAGAGAGAGTCTGCCGCAGACTACACGAGAGGCGGTGATGGTCCCCCTGCTCAAGCCTGACAACCCCCAGACGGAATGCACGGTGTACAGGCCGCTTTCGATGCTCAACTTAGATTTCAAAATACTAAGTAAGATATTGGCCACCAGGCAGCTGCCACATATGACCTCCTTGGTCCATCCAGACCAAGCAGGCTTCATCCCTAACAGAAATACAACCCTCAACATCAGACGTCTCTCTGCCATCCTAGAGAGGAGCGGGGGGAGACCCCAGGGAGAGCGATATTTGCTATCGACATTGAGAAAGCATTCGATAGTCTTGAATGGATATATCTGAATGCCGTGCTCACACGAATGGGGCGTGGACAGGGATTTGTCCGGTCGGTTAAAATACTATATAGGGACCCAGTGGTGAGAGTCCGCACGGGTCGCACCATCTCAGCACAATACCGAGTGGAGGGGGGCACAAGGCTGGGGTGCCCCCTCTCCCCCCTGTTATTTGCCCTAGCAGTAGAACTGTAGGGGATCAAACACACTGCATAGCATTATATGCCGATGAATTTCTGCTATTTCTAAAAGATACCATTACAGATCTGAGGGGGGCCAGGAAAATGATGGACGAGTTCGGAGCCCTTTCTGGATTATGTGTCAACTGGCAGAAATCACGACTCTTCCCAGTGACAGGGGATACTCCACCTCCTGTGGGGCTGGGGGAACTGCAATGGGAACTGCGCTGTTTTAGATACCTGGGGGTAAAAGTATACAACGACCTTGTGGATGTCCAGGAAGGAAATGTAGGGGGGGGCTCCGATCACTAAAGAGCTGTATGACCTTCTGGGGAACGCTACCCCTTTCGGTGGCGAGATGCATTTCCTTACTGAAAATAATAGCTCTGCCTCGACTGCTATACCACCTCACTGGTATGGATTCCTAGTGCATGGTTTCGATCACTTGACTCCCTTATTATCGCCTTCATCTGGGGATCAGGCAGAAACGGGGTGGCCCTGACCGCATTGAGGAGGGTGCAAGGAAAAGGGGGATTAGCGGTACCGGACATGGAAAACTACTACCTTGCAGGACAGTTTCAACGCTTCACGTAATGGTTAGCAGGTAGCTTGGATCCAGACAGGAGGAAGCCCCCATTCACCCCGGACAGGGCAGATGTCCTGAGTACGTAAATGGGCACCATTAAGCCACGAAAGATTAGCATCTCAGAACACAGAGTGATGAGATGCTGTTGGGCTAGATGTCTACAAATAACTAAGACAAAACAGCCTTACTCCCCAGAGATGTGTCTGACATTGCTAGAGGCGCTCCCGCATGGGGGCCACCGGAGGGGGTTGGAGGAGTGGATACAGGCGGGGGTCACTAAAATAGGGGACCTATATAGCGACGGGGAACTACTCACATTTGCGGCCTTCCCAGCAAACTGGGACATCCCACAGGGACACTTTTTATTATATGGGGCGGTTACAGGGCCATGCGCAGACACTGGGGACAGGGGACGACTGAGCCGACTACACACTCCACATGCGAATATATAAATTTAGCTGGAGGCGTCATCAAAGCTGTTTCATGCCTCTATCGAGCCATTCGAAGAGATTCCACACGGTCACTAGAGGGGCTATAGGCCAAGTGGGAGACTGATCTTGGTACTCTCATAGAGGATAAGGACTGGGAAAATACACTCCTGAGGGCCACTAAGGTATCCCTTAAAATGCAAGATTCCAGTTAATTCGTTTTTACACTTTACATAGGGCATACATCACACCAGACAGAATCAATCGATATTTGCACCGGGAGGATGCGAGCTGCCCACGCTGCCAGGAGGTAGGAGCTAGCTACATCCACATGATGTGGAGCTTCCCACAACTTGAAAGGTACTAGCAAGAAGTGACTAGGAAGACAGCGCGCGTCACAGGGAAAGAGATACCATGCAACCCGCGCAACGTGCTGCTTAACCTGTTCCCCCACTCTGCCAAAATCAAAGTCACAGCTAGGTTTCAGGATCTAGCAAATATATTAGCAAAGTGCGAACTGACAAGCAAATGGAAGGCCCCAGCGGTTCCTAGTGTGCTCAATTGGAAGCGGGAAATGGAGAAGTGGGCGGGATGTGAACATAAGCTACTGCTCCGGAACGCAAAGCGCGGCATAGGCAGGCCGGAGAGAGCACAGGCTTGGGGAGCCTTGGTAGATGACCTGAAAAATATAGATCGGGAGTCATCTCCAAGCACCCCACAGGCCAGATCCCGACCAGATACCCCCAACAATCAGGAATGGGAGGGGGAGGATGCATAACAACTGAGTACAACCCCTGGGCACTTATAACCCTGAAGATTTGCGTAGTACTTGCCACAGTAGAGATGTAAGGAGTAAGACCCAGACCACACATAGGGCGAAAGCCCAAGGAACTGATTAGTCGACAGCAGCGAGGGGAGGAGGGAGGGATAGGGGGGAAGTTGGGGAATAAATGTAAGGCCACTACATTACATAAGAATGATATATAACTGAAATGGCATAATCAATCGAAACATATTGTAGAACAAGCTGTATAGATGTAACTACACCTCTACAGTCAGGGAAGCTTAACTGCAATGACTGCCAAGAATGAATATGAACAAGTATTGCTTTGAGAATGTACTGTTGATATTCAAATATAAATAAAGTATGTTTTTTAAAAAAATGGAATGGTATAACACAATTTCAATCCATCCCTATGGCTTGTACAAAGTTAACTACTAGGAATTAGCAAAACAGAGTGAGCCATGGCAGACATCAAAGATGCTAGCCAATTAAGAAGTGTTATGCCAAGGATCAAATAAAAGCAGATCACAATGTTCCCCTTCACAAGACACTCACTCAGCCGCAGGATGTTTTGGCACTATGTAAGATGATAAATGACAGCTGTGCAAGAGCCTTGCAGAACACGCCCTTTAGGTAAGGAATTGTTCATGTAATGCACATTTCAACCTGGAAATTACACATGCCTGTAGCAGGACTACCTCTTTTGGAGGCAAATTTCAGTGCCAGCTTTTTATTAACACGAAGGGACATAATAAAGAGAAAGTAGCGGTGCGCAGTGTAACACCTTATTTGGTAAAGCTGTGTTTCTGCGGTTTAAAAACGCAGGAAGGTACATTATGTACAGGAATGTGGCGCACCACTGCATTACCCATAGTGCCGGCGCAATAGAAGCAGCGTAGGGCCAGAGCAGGCATCATAGTGTTATTTTACTAGGGTGCCTGCGCAGCAGGGGCAAATGGTAATGTTCAGTGAGGGGCACCTTCCTTCACATAATCTATTTGTAAAGGGGTTCTGCTCTATATATACATGTATGTGTGCAGCAAAAGCAGCGTACATGGAAATATCATAATACGTAGAGGAATATAACATTCCTTAACCCCTTCGGTGCTGATGACGACCCCAAGCCGTCATGCATCACGGTGCTCGTGTGCTGATGACGGCTGGGGGCCGTCATGAACCCGCCCACTTCGAAAAACGCCGCACAGGCGCAGAATCGCGGCCGCACCCAAGGGGTTAATGTATCGTCTGATCAGGTTTTTCCTGGTGAAATGTTTTTGCGCAGTCACATACCATATGAGGATGGGGCAGCATCATGCAGCAATGGGTGCTGTTATGGAACATCCACTGCACACACATTAGATGCCTATTTTAAGTAATATATGGGTAGGGGCCGTCTTTACCAGCTGGCTCTAAGCAACATTCAGTAGCGTAAAGCACATTGTAAATGAGTTAAAGTACTGACTTCCACCAGAACATCTGAATAAGATTTGTACTGATGACGGTGACTCCATCCAAATTGGCTCCTAAGTTGAAGTAAATGCATGGCAATGCATGTCAAATCCATGCTTACCATGAACGTATTTCACTCACCTATGGTAATAGTGACAATAGTGATGGTCACACTGTAACACAGAAACCACTGATTCACAAATGTGTTAATGCACTATAGCCATGGTTTGTCTAGATTATTTATCTTGCACAAGACAATGTAATGTAAAACATCATTGTGACCCTTACTTCATGGCCCATAACAGTTAAAACGTAACATGATACACATCACATTGCAGTGACAAATATGTTTTTACGTGTAAGTCCACCAACAGTAATCCCAACATTTTCCAGCAGATCTGGCTCACTGCCAACAATAACCTGCCAGCAATGCTTCAACTTGTGCGTCTCCCGGGACACGCTATGGATCTGCAAGATCTGCTGCTTGTATATTCTCCCACTGCTTTTACGCACCTTCACAGGGTGCCCCTGGATAACTCTACCAGCAGCTTGCATCATTTTGGGCAGGTAGTGCAACACCAGCTACAGGAAAGTGCCAGCTCCTTGGAGTTCAGGGGCCTGGTACACCTTGGCCCTAGCATTATCCCACCCACTTATAGCTATATTAACTCTTACTAAACCCCTAAAAGTCCCTAAAATCCCAAATACACACTACCCAAAAAGACAGACATCCAAGACGTAACAGTGCACTTGACAAACAAAAGTACACAAAACACACGCAAGTAGACACAATACACTCAATTAGAAAAGCAGACACAACACAGCAACTCCACAAACTCCAATCTAGCCTCTCCTGCTCTACACACACCACAACTCCCAAGCACAGGCAGATACATTGTGAGTAAATGTGAAAGTGAAAGTAACTTTGCAGTTCCTGATTTCCTGCTTGCAATATCCATTACATTACTTTCTTTACTACATAACATAATTTCCTTTGTGAAAGCAGGACCTTTTCAGGCAATGCATGATTTGTTTCCTATAGCACACTTTACCTCTATTGCACATGAGGGCTTGCTATGATTTTCACAGTGGAAATTCCGGCTATGCTCACAGAGCCCTTGTTCTTTTTCTTTATTTATTTGAGTTTTATATAGCGCTTTACAGGTCATGTAAATAAAGTTTAAAAGAGTATATGAGGGAATTCATATGAGTCGGCTTTAAAGAACAATACTGTACTAAGTGCTTACAAAGTCACAAAGTATATCACAAGGATGCACTGCCAAAAGAAATTGGAGACAGGAGACTGAAAGTGTCTTGTGAACGTATGGATCGAACCAGTCAATGAGAGCAACGCAGAACAGCTAGGGCACATATTTAAGTAGTTCCTGAGCAATAGAGATTTAAGGTCCTGTTTGAAGGAAGAAATAGAAGGGTTGCAGTGGAGATCCTCGGGAATCGAATTCCAGATCTTAAGAGCATTTCCTGAGAAGGAGTGTGCCTGGGGTGATTTCTTCTTCAGCTTGGGAGGCATGAGAAGATGAGAGTTGGAGCATCTCAGAGCCCGGACTCTTCCTCCTCTTGAAATTTAGGTTTTTAAGTATTTGGGGGTTGTGGTATGAGGGGCTTAGTAAGTTATACAGGCTGTATTTGAAGATGCATTTTCCTCTGATGGTAAGACAGTTAAAATATTGTGGGCAAGAGAGAGGTATTCAAATCTTTAAATTCATTTTAGGAGTCTGCCAGCTGTGTTGAGAACTGCATTAAAGGGCGAAGGTGATATTTCTAAGATCCGGTGAGGAAGGCATTGCTGTAGTTAAGTTTCAAGATGACAAGTGATTGCAACACCATCTTAAGATCATTTGGGGGAATAAACGGCTTGATTTTCTTGAGATGTTGGAGTGCGACGAGCCCTCCTTTGGCTGAGCTGTTGATGTGCTCCTCCATTGACATGTTTTTGTCCAGGGTGTGCCCAAGAACTTAACAGAGTTAGAAAGTGAAAGAGAGCAGTTCAGTGTGTCTAGATTCTTGATCCATTCTTGGATGGGTAAAGGTTTCTTTTTGGGGAGAAAAGTAGATCTCTCTCTTT